>NC_079317.1:98388253-99052896 GCF_029931775.1 Euleptes europaea | reverse complement strand
TTTCTAGGTGCGAGAAGAGAAAGTGGCAGAAGAAAAAGTGAAAAAGGCTGCAGCTGCCAAAAAAGCTGAAGAACTTGAAGCCCGTAAACAGAGAGCCCTGCAGCTGGTAAGGCAGAGGTTGTATGAACGAGGGAAGAGGATGTGGCGGGAACTTAGATGTATACAAGGCTGGGAAAGGACCCAAAGTAACATCTTCCCATTTGCTTAATTCAAAGTTATGTGGCTGCAACAGATGAAGATGTTGGTTTTCACTGTTGTGAATCCACTCTGAACAACATAGCTTTATAATAGTAACTAAAATGAGCCATGCATAGCCCTTTCTAGAATCTTGAACTCATCAGAAATATTCTACCCCTCATGATTAGAGGAAACATCAGAATTACCAGAGCATACTGTTTAACATGAAGTACTTGGAGACTGCCAGTCCTTCATGTATCTTCAAACAGCTGAATCGTAAGCCTAGTTTGGCATTTAGGATGATGCTGAACATTTCAGGTTAGGACTCCCTAGATAGACTAATGCTGTCGAGGTTCTGATATGCCATCTCGTCAGGCTTGCCATGTCCTATCAAGCTTATTAATCTCAGAACAGTTGGCTCTTGGTTCTCTGACACCTGCTTCACAGCAGCATCCCTTTCCCCCTTTGCAGGAAGAACGCAGACAGCAGGAGCTGATGCAGAGGAAAAAGGAGGAAGAACAAGAGAAAGCTAGGCAGGCTGCAGAACTGGAAAAAAAGCTGGCTGCTGAGAGAGAACTTGAGAAAAAGAGAGAACAAGAAAAGCTTCAAGCACAGCAGTGAGTATATTTCATCCAAAGTTTGGCACGAAAAGGACAGCTGATAGGTGCTGCTCAAGTGATCACTCGGTTCAGGTTATGCTGAAGGCCATGCGCCTGTCTCACATGAAGCTGAATCAGACCCTCAGTCCATCAAAGTCAGTATTGTCTACTCAGACTGGCACCAGCTCTCCATGGTCTTTCACGTCACCTACCTGCCTAGTCCCTTTAACTGTGTAGCAGTCTCTGACACGATCATGGTACCTTGTGAACATGTGTTTAAGCTCTATATGGAATTAATTCTGCACATCATGCAAACTGTGCCACTATAGAGGATTGTGTAATGTATAATGAAAGTCTGTGTCATGCTGACAGGCTAGCTCTGTGTCAGGCTGACAGACTACTCTCAAGGTTAGCTCTATCAAAGCTAACTACTAAAGTTACTCTGGCTTTGTCCTTGAAGGGGCAGAGCTGAGCACCTTCCCTTGAAGGGGCAGCGTAAAGCACTTTGTCCATAAAGTGTGCAAAAGTCACCTTTCTGACTCAGCTGCCAGATGTCAGAATCTCAAAGAATACCAAAGGCAGAATACTTGGCCTTTTCAAGGTCTCAATAGCTGAAATTGTGCTTATTATAGCTTAAAGGCATTAATGTTCTCTCAAAGATAAGAGTAACAAGCTTTCTTGCCTTTTGTAATCTGCCCAAGGCTGTCAGTTACTAAAAGATGTTACAAAGTGACAAATGTCAATAATAATTGTGTTTCATGAGTTATATAGTTAAACGTTGTGCTACAGATTTCTAAGTAGTCTCATTTAATGCGTATTGTCCTAACGAAGAGGATGGTATAGAAATTAAATATATAACGTGATCATGTAACTCAGAAATGAGGGTTTATACTTTAGGCACAGAGGAATGAAAAGGAAGGATGTCCATATTTGGACAATAAGATATCAGAGGACAGGAGCAGATGCCACTAAGCTCCTGGTATCTGATAAGAGAGAATAAAGGTACCCTTTTGAAGGATAAGGAAGAGGGGATAAAGGAACACTCTTAATGGGTCTAGAAACAGCATAAATACAGCTGCAGAACAGCTAGCACTTTTAGAGTGTTATGACTGGCAGACTGCAGCTGTCTGAAGTAACACTTCTCCATCTCAAAAGGCTTGAGATGTAAAACATTGAAACTCTGGACCTTGCGTGGACAGTAGTTCTCAGATATCTTGAAGTATCAAGATCTGGGTATTTCAACATATCTTACTTAACAGTCTTCTTGTGAGACTGCTCTATTCCTAGAAGAGGATAGAGACCCTTAGAATTCCTATTCTTTGAATAGGAATCTAAGTGCAGTGATCTTTCCATGTATTGGAACACTGAGAGTCCATCGGATTTATGGATTCTTACAAACTAAGCCTATTTGGCTTACCAATGCTAAGAAGCATCCTGAATACAGGGCTAATAGCTAGACCTCTGAGATTGTGTCAGAACGTCCTCTACTTAACAGAGGGACTTCTGAACCTCCTCAGAGCAAGAGACCAGAGAAGGGAAAGGAGACTCTCTGTACTCTGTGAGATATGCACAATGCACATACACAGATTGGCACAGTCAAAGAGACTGTAAACAGCTTTAAGCTAACATAGTATTTATACATTCAGCATTGCTGTCTAAAACTAGAAAGAGCATGCATAGCATGTACATAGACAATGCCTGATCTTAATGATGATCAGTTAAGAATATTAATAGAAGTCTTTAAAGGATTCAAGACTTAACAAATACAGATACTCTGGGATAACTTCATATGTTCTCATAGAGCTTAGATTCTTAGAGGACTCCAGATGACACAGCAAGGTATAGTGTGTCTTCTGTACAGAAATGTTATGATGTTTTGAATGGTTTAAGTTAGGATGCTTCTAACCAAATCTTTCTCCAAAGAATTAACCATATTTTGACAGGATTTCTGTAACCTTATATTCTGAATGAAGGTGCATTGCACTAAGGATACTTTATGAGTATATTCTGACTAAGATACTCCTTTATGGAGGCATAGAGAATGTGAATGATTACTTGCTACATAAACATGTTTAAGACTAATGATGTCTATCCTTATATGATATTTTAAGGCTTTGCAACCAAAAAGCATATATTATATAATGTAAATAAATGTGTTTTTTATATACTTCCACTCTTGTCCATTATTATAAATTTATTGGCGTGTTCAAGAGATGTCCTAGGAGCAATAACAAGTTTCTAGGAACCGTTGATTCGGGTCTAGTGGTGTCTCGCTGAATAAGATAACATATCCCTTCTCAGGAAGGGGTCCTTTCTAAGAGTGTAGGCACTTAACGGCCCGAACCGCGACAACTGGAGATGCCGGGGATTGAACCTGGGACCTTCTGCATGTCAAGCAGATGCTCTTCCACTGAGCCACAGTGGTAGAGCATCTGCATCTCCATTTTGACAGTGGTGCAGTGATATGTTTTTTGATTACAGGGAGCGTGAAAGGAAGGAGAAAGAGAAGGCTGCTCGCTTGCAAAGAGAATTAATGGCTGCTAAAGAGAAAGAGCAGCTTCAGAAAGAGGCGGTGGAGAAAGAAAGGAAACTGGTAAGCCTGGCCAACGTTCAAAGTGACTTTCTTCATTTTAGTGCGTTATGTGCCGATAGCTTTCATTATTTTGTCGTGAGCCGCCCATTGGTTTCGAAGGCACATTAAAAGGAAAATAAAGTAAACCTTGTGTGCGTTTCCCCAGAGCTGGAAAGTAGGAGTTATCAGCATGTTATAACTCTCTTCTATTTTAAATAGCAGGAGGAGGAGCAGAAGCAGAAATCTACTTCTGATGCAGTGGTTGGTCACAAACAGCTGAATGTAACAATAGAGATACAGGTGAGCCTGGAATCAGAGATGAGATTCTAATAGCTGAGAAGAGCAGTAACTTTTACATCAGACTTTGTTCTGCCAGGAGAGGGCATGTTACTGCAACTAGAGCAGTTCCTTCTTTCCTTCCTTCCTTCCTTCCTTCCTTGAAAAAAGGATTTCTCTTGCTGTAGCCCTTGGTACCTTTAAAAAAAAAAAAAATATTGGTTTTTTTTTATTACTATAAATTCTTCATAATTTTAACAACAGTTTAAAAGTAATGTCAAAGTCACGATTATATCCATTGTTGTCTTGATTACAAATAAACATAAAAAGAATAAATTGACTTCCCCACCACCTCCGTCTACCTCTTAGTAATGTATTACAATCCATCGTTAATATATTCTGATCCTAATATTAATCTCATTCTAAAGTTTCATATCTTATAAAATTTTACATTCTGGATCAGAGTAAAGAGTAACGTTCCATTTTTCCCAGATCTTATACATTTTCACAATAATTCATCCAAGCCTCCCATTTTCCCATAAATTGTTCATTGTCTCTTTGATTTAATGTAGCGTATTAATTTCTCCACCTCCACCAGCTCTAACATTTTAATAATCCAGTCCCTTTTTTCTGGAACATCTGTCCCTTTTCATTTGGCTGCATTAAACAATCTTGCAGCCATTGTAACAAAATCATACTAAATAACATCATCTCCGGTATTTTAGGAATATTTTTCTGTATAATCAATCTTATTTCATTGTGAATCATATCCCCAAAGTGTTTCACCTTATCACAAGTCCACCACTTATAAAAAGAAAAAAGAAAACCAATATCCTTATTACATTGCCAACATATTCCTTGAAGTGGTATTCACATTAGTATTAATAGTTCAAAAATATGTTTATATTTCATCCATAATCTATATAAGGAGGACTTGATTATATGATTCCGGAATGATGTCTAAATCTTAATTTTATTATACCGTAAATAGCCATGCCACCCATTTATATTATCGAAGCCTTCCGAATCTAATAGTCATATTTGAGCCAATCCTTTAGCCATGATCTAATATTTCCTTCTGCATTTGAAACCGGTCAGTCAGATGTAAGAACAGGATCTCTTTATTCTCTCTCATCTCCTCGGCCGGGTTACGTAAACAAAGGTAATTTTCTCTCACCTTCATCTCCATGGCTAATTGATCCTTGACTGTATTCTGATTATTTTGTGTTGCTTCAATCTGTTTTTCTTGACCTTCTATCTTCTTCTTTGTTTTCTTATGTCTTTCCATAACTGTTTTAACTGAAAAGTCCATTGCTTGCATATCTGTTTTCCTAGTCACAGGCTGGTTACGTTCTTGATCTTCTATCTTCTTCTTTGTATTCTTGTGTTCTTCCATAACTTTTTTGACAGAAGAATCCATTGCTTGCACGTCTGTATTAATAGTCATCATTTGAGCCTTGAGATCTTTTATGTCTTCTGTAACCACATCCAACTTCTGATCATTGGTTTGTGATTGGTCAAGAATAGTCATCATTGAAATCAGTTGAGCCATCTGTGTTGATATCTGTTTTAATTGTTTAACTGTCGCCTCAGATTGTTTGACTAACATGTCCTGTACTTTTTTCTTCATGGCTAAATTCTGTGAAGTTTCCTTTAATTTCGTAAAGGCAGGGCTATATAGTAAGCCAGAACAGGGACGAGTTCCAGACATTTACATAGGTAACTAAGCCGAGAAATTGATGGTCGTCTAGCAGGAGTCCATTACATGTAAATAGTAGGAAGTATTTCATTGACCAGCTTAAATATTTTTTCAAGCTGAAAAGATTAATATTTAGCCTTAAAATAGCTTTTGAAAGTTAACAGTACCAACGAGTTTTACCGGACGCTCTAGGTCGGCAAAACCAGGAAGTATTCCGGAAGTTACCTCGTCACGGACCTTCTATCGTCTCTTCTCGATGGTTGTTACCTTCAGAAACGATTTTAATGTAGCACGAGTAAGACGTATTTCCGGTCCTGCGACCTGCTTCCTGTTGATTTGCTTGCCGAGCAGTAGAGAGTGATGGTGAATGAAGCACAGAGTCTTCCAGTCTAAGATATCCCCATTGTTATAAAACGTGGCTGGAGGACTCTTTTTACACCGGACAAGTTCTCAAAGGTTCCTCCCTCCCCTTCCTTTAAGAACGCGTAGGATTGGCAGATCTTTAGTTTAAGCTGATCAGTTTGATAAGGCTCCTGCTGCTTTATCTGATGGATCTCATACGGCAAAGTCATCCGGTTCAATTAAGGGAGGAACGAGGTTACCAGGAATGTTTTCTTCTACCCCCCTGTTATTCGATAATGCCAGTGAAGAACGAAAGATTCTTATCTACTCACTTGGGCGTCTGGAGGTGAGGTTCTAATCTTAAAGTAGTCCTTATGTTGTTAATAAGATGGTGGAGGGTAGAGTCTAATGCCGAAGTTGTGCTCTGGCGATTTCAATCCCTTCGTGCCCGCAGGACCAGCATCTAAATCTCCGGGGGACTTAATAAAGCTCCCTCGGAGTATTTAGGAGATCAAACCGCATGGATGGCTGCAGGGAGTTCGTGCTTCTCAGCCCACTTGCAAGGGCTGGGTTGGGGTGCAATAAATCACCCCAAATTAAACGCAAACTTGGATTCCCCCCAGGAGCCCCTGGGAGAACGTGGCACTCAGCCCAGCGTCACCACTGGAAGTCAGAGAACTGGTACCTTTTTGATAGGAGAAAAAAAATTGTCGCAGTAGTACTTGCCTAAAAGTCTTTCTTGGGATTATTTTTTTTAAATCCTGCCCATTCTTCAAGGAGCTTCAGGTGGTATATTTGGTCCCCCTTCCCCATCACCTTTAACAGCCCTGAGTCATAACCTATCATGCAAGCTAACTGTTATTCTATATTGCGGGTTCAACTTCCTGCTACAGTGTCTGTAGCAAATATAACTTGCTTCTTGTAATCCTTTCCAGAGCTCGCCTTCCTGCAACTCATACCCAATGACACCACAGGGCCCCAAACAGCCAAAGTTTGAAGTGAATAATTATGGGATGGATCTGGATAGTGATGACTCCACAGATGATGAGAGCCATCCCCGCAAGCCCATTCCTTCTTGGGCTACTGGTATGTTTGAATCCCTTTGGTTCCTTTCCCAAATCAGTGTAGAAAAATTCCCTATATAGACTTTTAGCCTGCTCCTAACCATGATTACTTGGATAGAAACCAGAGTTCAGTGAAACATAGCTTTTTAAGTGTGCTCAGATTTGTAGCCTTGCTTAGTTAAACTAGTAATAGTAGTAAATTAGTCCTAACAATGTGTCCGGAGTCATGGTATTTTAATGCAGTGTTTAGTTGTGGGTTTTCAATCTGTCAGAGGTGTTGTCTTGGAAAGGGGTGGGGCTGTGGGGGTTTCTCTCCCTTCTCCACTGCCCTCTTCAGCTCTGAAGCAGGCAAGGGCCTTAACTGGGTTCTAGGGCTTTACTGGAGAGGGCCCAGAGCGCCATCCCTGCCCCTAGGCATCCCTATGACTTTTGTCATAGTGTGTCCTGATATGACCCAATATGACTTTGGAGTGGACAGTTTACTTTACTGTTGCAGTATTTAATAGGAGAACCGTTACAAAAATGGGGCAGAATTAATACAGGGACACTACAACTGCACAGGGCAAAACTCTCACAGAAAGAAGCTGGCTGGAAAACAACAAAGCTCCTCAATGCAGCTGCCTTACTTAGTTCCTATTCCAGTGTCGATACCTATTCCTAGTAGGCCAGACTCACTCCACCACAGGGCGAGGGATCAACTGCATCCAAAAGCAGCCTGACTACTACTCAGCTTCAGGGAGTAAGCGTCCTCCCTCCCTGTGCAGAGTCTTGTATGCTCTCTATCCAAGTTCTTCTTCCTCACTAGTGATTGGCTTCTGCTTTCCCCTCCATTTCCCCCCAGCCATAAACCTTGTAGGCTTATTGGAAAATTTACCCAAAGGGCCTCAAGTGTTTGTAGAAAAGAGGCTCCTTGAGGCCTAACAGTTGCTCGTTTTTCAGCCTTAGGCTTGGGATCATGACATTTGTGTTTCCTCACTTGATATTATATATGTGGATATGTAACTTCAGGAGCCTTCAGCTGCATTTGTGAGACTTGAATTGCTTGAGGTAGGAGAAGTGAATGTACATTAAACTGAGTTGGGAGGCTGAGAAGTTACTAATGCTTCTTTTTAGTGTCTTGCCCTGTGAGCTGTGAGACGGGTGCGTTGAGTTTTTTGATAGCAAAGACACTTTCTGTTTTTTCCCTCTAGGAAATCAGCTAACCCAGGCCATCATTCACCAGTATTATAACCCTCCTGATACTGATGCTTTCTTTGGGGTCATTAAAAGTCCCAAACTGGAAGAAATCTTCTGTAAGAGTAAGCCACGGTATCTGAAGCGCACAAGTTCTGCAGTATGGAATTCGCCACCATTCCCAAATGGCAAATCTATGGCAGCGCAATCATGGCAGAGCTTAAAGAGATGCTGAAGTTTTCTTGAGATTCGCTGTTGTATTTTATCACTTTTAAATGTATTAACTTTTTGTAACTTTAGTTTGATGTCAATAAAGAGTTCTGCCCTGCTGCGGCACTTAATATACTGTCTCTTTATTTATATTCATGTGCTGTTTGTCCAGGAACCTGCTGTACCTGGCTCCTAATGGTAAAGATCTTATGCTTGAAATGTCTGTTGAAAAGATGAATGCTTTATGACCCTGTGAGCTGGGGGGACTGTGGGGAATCACAGGAAGGGGCCAGTCATTTGGGGATTCCACCCATCTGCCGAAACGTCCTCCTGCTAAGCTCTGGCTTTTGAGTAGGCTGATCTTGCCGCTTTCTCCCCCCCCCCCCCAGCTGTGCTCAACTTTCTGTGCTTACTGGAGTGTATTTGGTTCTTATTAGGTAGGTTTTGGGCAGGGTGTAATGATGACGATCATATTTTACACATCCAGGCTTGTATTGGTGGGTATTGGTCTGGTGGGTCTCTGGGTGGCCAGCTTTTGCTGCTTTAGGATAGGCACAGGGCCATCAGCTTTATTGCTTAATGCAGTGATATTTGGTACAATCGACTGGTTATATATATATCTTAATGGTCTGCTACTACATTGATGTTTCAACCCTTGGAGTACAATACAGCGCAGAATTAGGCGCACCTGAGCCTGTTTTCAATGGGCTTAGTGTATAACTTTGCCTACGATCGTATGGCTAATACAGATTGCTGATGCTCCATATCATTTCCTTAAGGAGCCAATGTCTCCACAGAATCACAAGTTGATTATTTCACCAATGTAGTATGTTCTTCTGCCTTCTGTACAAAGGCTTTGTATATTATTTAATACTACGTACAAACTGAAATGGTTCAAGACTTTCTATTCCTTGGCTCCACCATCAACCAAAAGGGAGACTGCAGCCAAGAACAATTAGAAGGAGATTGAGACTGGGAAGGGCAGCCATGAAGGAGCTAGAAAAGATTCTGAAGTGTAAGGATGTGTCACTGGTCACCAAGACTAGATTAATTCATGCCATCGTATTCCCTATTACTATTTATGGGTGTGAAAGCTGGACAGTGAAGAAAGCTGATAGTGTCAGACTCAGAGTTTTGTCCCCCGGGTCCCTTCAAGCAAAACTCGCTCAGGCAAGGCTCTGAAACAGGTTAGGCTTTATTCAGGGTTCAAGATAGGACAAAGTCAGTAGTTGACTGCCAACTTAGCAGAAGAAGGCAACTAATGGAGAATTGGATTACAACACAAGGTTAAAATACATTGCCTGGTGTCACACAGTCCAGTAGAAACTATGATAAGCGTTCCCAGGGTAGAAAGTCATAACAATGTATAATAAGGCATAACAAGAGTGCAGCTGTGAGTTGTAAATAGGATGGCCAGTAGGCAGAGAGATAAACTACACGAGCCTGAGAACCAAAGGACACATGATTGGGTCCTTGTCAGACAGGCCTGCTGTAAAGTCAGGCCAAGCAGCAGAGTCTGGCCTGACAGATAGGAAGAAAATAGATTCCTTTGAAATGTGGTGTTGGAGGAGAGGGTTACGGATTCCGTGGACTGCCAAAAAAGAAACCAGTGGGTTCTAGATCAAATCAAGCCTGAACTGACCCTAGAAGCTAAAATGACTAAACTGCGGCTATCATATTTTGGTCATGCCATGAGACGACAAGAGTCACTGGAAAAGACAGTCATGCTAGGAAAAGTTGAGGGCAGCAGGAAAAGAGGAAGACCTAACAAGAGATGAATGACTCAATAAAGGAAGCCACAGCCTTCAATTTGCAAGATCTGAGCAAGGCTGTCAAAGATAGGACATTTTGGAGGACTTTCATTCATAGGGTTGCCATGAGTCAGAAGCAACTTGATGGCAGTTAACACACACATAACACACACACAAACTGAATGGTGGGGAAGGGCAGACCTTAAATTTCCCATCAATTTTAGATGAAGATATTCTGCAGTATTACACCTCCAGACAAGCCTCATCGCTTCTGTCATATAACTCATACCTTTTTTTGTGTTACTTGTAAATGTGTGATCATGCTTGTATGTTCATTGTTAGCCAAAATGCTCGGTTAAGAATTATTATATGGGGGAATTAGCATTCAATAACCGGCACCGGACATAACTTAAGCAGGGATGCAACCTTTGTATACCAGAGTCCGTACCATGAGCAGAAAATGAGGCAGAAGCAATGGAATTAGGTTTAAAAGAATTTTACTCAAATTATATGTTCACACACGCATACAAAATTACACATACACAGCACACAGTCTAGGAATCAAAGGTGTTAGAGACATTTGCCAATGTGGCAGACCCTCTGAAGACGGGTCATACTGCACCTGGTCCAAAAGTGGATTTCCGAGGTTCCATGTGGTTAAAGGAGGGGGAAGGGGTAGGGATTCCCGTGGCTTAACCAGCCAGGCTGGAGAGCTGGGTGGTCTGGCATTGCTACCCAGACCGACAGAGTAACATCAAGTATGCAAGGGGAAGACCTAAGGTAAGGTATGGACTAGAGGAGACCCGTTATACCTTTTTCCTGAGGCTGGGGTGATTAGCTTACCCCTTTGTGGTTCCCATGTGAAACAAAAGGTGACAAAAAGACTAATGGTTGGCTGCCAGGGTGGGGTAATAGGGCAATTGAGACACTATTCTACTCCTACTGATTTGTGTAATTCCAGGAGGACCGGGAGTCATTCATAGATGGGATTAATGAGCTGGAACAAAGACGCATACAGCTGGGTCCGGGATGCGTGGTTTTGCATAGCTGGGGGAGCGATCCTCCGTTACTGCTATCTCGATGTTTTCCAGTGGGCCATCAATCATGCAAATGATGCAGGGAGAGGGGGGGCGTGTATTGGCTACAACTACGTGCTTGGCAATTCCCTGTGAGATGGCTTCTGCTGGAACGGGCTCACAGGAAAATGGATTCCCTCTGGTTTACAGGAGGGGTTGTCCTGGCCGTGGTTCCTTGGCTGCTGGTTTCGCGGGACGGCATAGGAGCCCTTTCAGTGGCGATTCGGGCTGGTCGTTATGTCTGGAGAGGTGGCGTCACACATCTGTTGGGGTTGCCATGACCAGTCCGGGAGATTGGCAACCCGTTTGCTTACACATACTTGGGTAGTTTAATCAATGAGTGTGTGTAAAGAATGTAATAGCTGAGTGGTGTATGAACCCGCAACCTCATGCCCTGGCCTTGAATGCTGACCACAGCCCCATCAGATTCCAGGCGAGCAAGGTGCAGTTCATTTAATAAGATAGAGAGCTTCCCTTTCCTCCCCAGCCTCTGGTTTGTTTCTGGGATAAATTGTACTCACCCATAAGCACAGCTTTACAAAATATCAAGGTTTATTTTTTAAAAATTAAACAAAAATCCAAATGCTCTATTTACAACAAGCAAAGGAAAACCTTCAAAACTGCCATCAAGAGGGGGCGAAAGCTCCCCAGCCAGGGCGAAGCTAATGCCTTACAACCTCCCCTGCCAATCAAGGTCACACCCTTAATTAGCCTTGCAGCTGCGAGATTATTAGAGCTTGCATAGATTCCACTAGAAGGCCTTCACTGTGAAAGCACTTACAATCTTAAAGCCAAAACAAGCCTGAGTAAAGGCATGGTACTTCCATACAAGTGGTTACATGTGTGTTCAGGAAGCGATGAAGTTACTTAGCACAAGGGTGGCAGACCTTGACCGAGTGAGTACAGTAGGGCAAGGCAAGTGCCCCACTGCTTCTCTATGAACTTCTCCACCTACCACCCTTCATATTTAAAATTCCTCACAGCTCCCAGCCATAGGCGAGTTTTTATGCTCGCCAGACTGAATGCCCGTCCAACAGCTGAATTGAGCGGTCGGTTTGATAAAATCCCATTTCAGATAGGCTATGTGTCTGTGCATCAGGAGCAATTGAGACAATAGATCACCTGTTATTTTGTGATCTATGGGCTACACCCAGGGCTACCTGGATTGCACCCATTTTATCAAGGTAATCATCTTCCTGTTGATTCTTGGGTGGTCCCATTTCTGTTGGGTGATGCTCAATTTTTGGTTATTGTGATTTTAATTTTACATGTTTTTAAGTATTTTAAGAATTTAAAGTCACTTCTGTTGTACATTTTAATAACCTATAATGTTAAAACTATTTTATCCTATGCACGTTGTGCTCAAGACCTTTGGTCAGATGAGCCTAAAATAAAAGGAAAGGAATTTTTTTTTGGGGGGTGGGGTAAGGCTGCATCTGTTTCCGCATCTCCTGCTGAATCTTCATCTAGTGGTATAGTTTAGATGGATGCACTTGGAACAATTCCAGAAAAACCAATGTAAAATTTCTTTGACATAGTACCAAGCAATCACTTGGCATTCTTTTCCGCATGCTTGCCACAAACGGCTACAGAGGGAGGTCATCACAGAGTACAAACAGGAAAGGAGAATAGTTATCACCAGCATCGCTAAAGGTTTTTTCTTCATAGGATGCTGAATAGATGCGAATGTTCATCTTTCCAGCCCAGATCCAAATAAAAACCGTGTATACAAGCACAACCATTTCAGCAGCTACAGACTTCTTCAATCAGATCTATAAGCGTATTTTAATTCTGTGGTTCTGCTGCTTCGCTTCTTTTATCCTGCTGCGTTTTTCAGCTTCCAAGTACCTCTTGAGGTCTTCGTTGTTGTATAAGTCAAGCTCTTGCAGAGACTGGTTCATCCTGAGAGCTGCACAAAGATATTCCCAGCATGCTTCTGTTAGTTCACATGAATCCAACCTAGGAAAGGAGTTCATAGCAAACTATTACTCTTGTCTAATGCTCAGCGAAATGAAAGCCAACACACTTAGTGATTACTACTGCATCCATCTCTAAAAAGCAGTCCCTCAGGTCTCTGAGTCACAGCAAAGTAAAAACAGCATGATTATAATAAACACATTACAATAGCTTTCTCCTTTGCCCATCACTTAAAAAAAAAACCTGGAGGTATTCTTCAGCAAGAGAACCAGCAGCAGCCCTTCTGAAGGGTACTGACAGAAGGACATCAGATCTGCATTGAAAGGGAGTTCTGATTGAAGGCATCCATGGACACAGCAGTAGATACAAGAACAAGAAAAACTGCAGCGCTGGGCTGTCAAGGGGAATTTAGCCCCCACCCAGCAAGCTCCCCCTCCAGGTCAGAGTCTTATCCCTCATTTAGTTCATTGCTGGCTTAAACTTTCACAGCTCCCCATGATCCCCGTAGTTTTCAGAACCGTTACACAAGAAAGTGAGGCTCTTTCAGTGTGGAATATTGTTAAATGTTTTGGGTCTGAATATTGGAACGATCTTGGTTTTCCTCAAAGGACAGTTATTTTTTTCATTAGGTGACATCCATCTCTTTCAGAGATGAAAGTCACCAATGGCATACTTTCCTAAAGAGTGTAGCAAGACCCTGGCTTTGTGCTTCTGTATCTTTGATTTACTTAAAAGTAAACACCTATGAACTCAATAGCTCCTTTCTTTGTCATTTTTGTTGTTTTGGTTTAATTTGTCATTTATACTGTTTAAATCCTTCAATGAAAACTTCTAGAATGCTAGTCTTTAGCACTTTAGCTTTATTTTTTCCCAGGCTCTAAGGAAGCGTAAAGCTATAAATTCCCTTAAATATCATATAGAAAAGAGAAATATCCACAGGATTCATATCATAAAATTTATTGCGGTCTTTGACCAGTATAACAAAAGTTATCACAAGATTTAACAAAAGTTCCAGATTTTAAACAATGATTCAATACAACGGAAGAATAAAAGTCTACAGCTTTACAACAGCTTTACTATCATTCCCTGAGTCTTACATATCCCAAGGCAAAATTTAGCAGCTTGTCTGGATGCCCAGTGATTTTTATCGGACAATATGTTTTCCAATTTAATTTCATCAGATTCTCCCAGAAAGCCATCAAGCACAGGCTGAAGATATTTTAATCTGGCCTACTTGTGATGTGGACTTCTCAGAATAATATGCTCGATTGTTTCCACCTCCTCCAACGAGCATGAACATAATCTTTCTGAGTATGGAATCTTTTTAAATCTCCCTACCAACACAGCAGAAGGAAGTTCCAGAGTAAATGCTCTTCTACTGTTGATAGATTCTATTTTAGTTAGATAAGCTGCCGGAGCAACCATGTATTTTATGCTCGGCTGGCATTTAAAATTTGTGACACAGGATTGTACTGCATATCTATGATCTCTCCCCTGCCATTTTATGTAACAATGCCTACAGTGAGATGGCTTCTTACTGTGATGGGGGGGGAGCAGTAAGTGTGATTGGCCTCCTGAGTCATATCAGTGTGAATATATAGTCAATCATTCAGCCTAAGGTACTTATGAACAGCTTGGACAAAGGATTCTTACACCATCACTCAATTGCATTTCCAAAATCAAGTATCCCTATCACAATGTTGAATACTTTAAATATGGCAATTACCTGAGTGCTGCTACCTTACAGTTTGGGTGTAGCAGGCCTTCACATAAGAGCTGCACACCAGCTGCTCCTATCCTGTCATTCTGGCCTAAGGACAGCTCTGCCAAGGTTTGGTTGGTACAGAGGACAGAAGCAAGATCCGCACAACAAACAGCAGAGATACCACAGCTGTCCAAGCTATTAAAAAGGGATAAGAAAGAATTGGCTAATTTTGCTGTGAAATCCTTTACAAAAGACGATGGAGTAACAACAATCAAGTTCAGCAAAAAGATATTGAATGAGAATCTAACTCCTGATCCGGCAGTAGAGTCACTGATATGATCATTGCAAATTACGAAAATGCTTAGAAATTCATTTTAATATGTATATTTCATGGGGGGTGGGCGGGAAGTAGCAAGGGAATTTCATATGGCCAGACATCTATGACAAATGATGGCAATGCTGCCCATGGCCATTTTACAAAACTGTTGAGCAAGGTGATTGAACAGTGGTGGCTAGACAACTTCAAGCTTTCTTGGTTGGAGCCAATTGTTTAGATCTTTTCTAATCTGGTTTTAGGCCTGGTTGTCCTGACCCTGTGAGGTGGGTGGGCCCGAGAGAGTGTGACTTGCCCAAGGTCACCCAGCTGTAGGAGTGGGGAAACAAATCCAGTTCACCAGATTAATCTCCTGTGCTCATGTGGAGGAGTGGGGAATCAAACCTGGTTCTCCAGATCAGACTCCACCGCTCCAAACTACTGCTCTTAACCACTACACCACTCTGGCTCTCCTGTCTATCTGGTTGGACTCCTGTCTATCATTTACAAAGTGTCTGCTATGTTTTCAGGTGTTTATAATCTTCCATTTAAAAGGTCTAACATACACAGGAAAAATACCTAAAGGGAAGATGAGGGAATTATTTAAAATGTGATTTCATTACATATGTTTTAATTTGTTAGCTGCCATGGTGGCCCATGTATGGGCAGAAAGGAGGGATATAAATTTTGTAAAATAAAAATGAAATCAATCACGTGAATTATTGGTCACTCACCTAAGTACCTGCAATTTGCACTCGGGATGCATCAGCATTTGGCAGAGCTTTGCCACCCCAACGTCTCCTATATCATTATGGTCCAAATGGAGCTCTCTCAGGTGCTGGTTTAGAGGAATAATAGAGGCCAGCTTCTCACATGATTTAGATCTGAGGTTACAACAATGCAATCTGGAAGGATGTTTGAGAAAAATGAAAAATTTAAATGTAACAAATTCAATTGTGTTGCATAAAGAGGTACTTCTTGCTGGCCTGAGCTTGATTCCAATTATTCCCTTTGGATTATTTCTGTACAAAGATATATTCCTAGAAGCTGCATCCCCTTGGTACTATTTTGTGTGTATGTGTGTGAGAGAAAGAGACACACTACCACTGAATGGTTGTATGGGTCTTGCTCACTTGATCACCATCTACTCTTTGAGGACGTATTAGAAATTAGATAGGAAAGACCCGTGCAATCTACCCCAATCTGATGGTTGCGTTTATTCACATACATGCATGGGATAGCTCTAGGGAGGAGCAGCTTCCATGCAGTTTTGTTCTGCAGGACGGAGATCCTCAGGTGCTAGTGTTCTAAGACAAAAAAGATAAATCCTTTTATAAATATTTCTAAACATTGAATTTTGCCTTTCCACCGATGCAGCACATGCTGGCAGTTTGAAACTCATAATGTGAGTGCAGAATTCTGCCCAGTGGGTTGGATCCAGTGCAAAATTGCTACTTGTGCTAGAGCTCTTGCACAAGCAGAAATGGAAGGAAGACCACAGGAGCTGTTTGCGTGAAGTCAAACATTTTGTATCCCCACTTGCATTTCTGCTTGCGTAAGGCATTGTGCAACCAGTTTCGGGGTGCTATAATAGATAAGTGTTGCATGAGATCTCGTGCACCTCTGGATCCAAGCCATTATGTATTTGTACATGTCCTAGCCAGGAGCAGCCTTACTTACTATAGTGAAGTCATCTGGAATGGCATCACCTTGGCCAATCAATAAACACTCACCGAAGTATCTGTAATCTGCAGGTGGGCTGGATGAGTGTTTGGCAGAGTTTTGTCACTCCATCTTCTCCTAGATCACTGTACTGTAAACTGAATTCTCTGAGGTGCTGATTTATAGTAAGAACAGAGGCAAGAATCTCAAAGGATGTATCTCTGAGATTACATCTCTTGAACCTGAAAGAGACAAACCATGTTTTTATGCTCTGGTTGTTTTAAATGGCTGAGTTCTTTTATTGCATTGTTTTATTTGTGAGCCTCCTCATACAGGTCTCTGCAAAAGTGGCATATAAATTATCTAAATAAATAAAATACAGGTAGGGAGTTCTACTAGCCACAGTCTCAGAGGACAGGCTCTGATTTATAGGGGTAAAACATTAGCTTTGCATGCAGAAGGTCTCAGATTCAATTCCTGGTATCTCCAGTTAAGTAATCAAGTAGTAGATGATACAAGAGACCCCTTCCAGAGAGCCTAGAGAGCCACGGCCAGTCAGAATAGGCAATACTGAACTTGATAGATCAATGGTCTGATTCAGTAAGGCAGCTTCGTGTGTCTATGTGTCCTTCTTTGCAAAAATTTGATATCATATGATGTTTCTGTCACATTAATTTAAAGTCCTACTTCTCTAGTTCATTTGTATGCTGTTTTTTTCCCCATTTTTAAAAATCTTGCTATGCCACCTACTCTCTCACATCCTAATGGCCTTTATGGTTCAACAGAGGTCCAATCTAGGTCACCCAAATCCAATGTTCAGGTCCCCTATATAACTGGTGATACACAGTGAAAGTTGGTGTTTCAAAGACTGTTTAAGAAGAGGCAGTGTGCTGTGTAGTTCAACCACAGGGGTCTCTACCCTCACCTTCTACTGACAGACTGAACCCAAGTGGCATTCTACACGCAATTCTTACGTATAAGACACCAGGGAAACAGGATAACAAAAATAACTTTTATTCCTATCAGGGATAGGAGAAATAAGGAGGGTTCAATAATGAGACTTAAAACTATTTACAAGTAACACCGAGTAGCACACAGTTAAGATGTGAAATCTTGGGTACACCGAAACAACTAACAGCCAAGCTTGAATTCTTGAGGTGAATTTTGGCCTTCCCTCAACATCAGAATTCTCAGTCTAAATGTGAACTCCTCTTAGAAAATACAAATCATTAGTTTCCCTCTGAAATTGGGCCCTGGGACAACTTCAGTCTCTTCCTTATTCTGCTAGCCTGTTTTATCATTGGGAACAGGCTAGTGGGTCAGCGGAAGAGTATCTGTTTGGCATGGAAAAGGTTCCCGGTTCAATCCCCAGCATCGCTTAAAATAGATTAAATGGCACCCAAATGGTGACCTGAAAACCAGAGTAGCAGATGCATGAGAACTAAAGAACTGAAACAGTCAAGTTTTCATTTGACAAGCTGATAAATGAAAGCCAGGCAATTAGCTTTCTGCCTTTGATTTGCCGGCATGTTGCTAGGTGTAGCCCTCTTTTTTCTTTTCTCACTCTGTCCAAGGAGAGAATGCTCCACAACCATGGCACCATTTGGTCCTAAATCTGATTATTACCTGCTTCACTTTGGGAGGTGGGAGCATCCAAAGAAGAGTCTCTACAAAGCATGTTAATGTGGGAGTAGGCTGTTCTTCAGATACCCTGTGCCCAGATAACGTAGGCCACTGCCAGTTGAACTAAGGCAGCCACACAGCATGAGAGATCAAAAGTGCAACAAAAGAAGCCAAACTAGCAATTACGTACCGGAGTTCTTTTATATTACACCTTGGGTCCTTCAGTCCTTCAAGGACCAGAGGTATATTTTCATCCACCTTTCTATTAAAATATAAACTAGATCAAAAATAAGACAGTGAATTGGAAATAATGGGATACATGGATCATTTTTACATTAGGCAATACTGTATTCTGCACTATTATAGAATTGTCTTAGGCAAATCTGCAGTGCTAACAATCACATGGAGATATTCTCCCAGGAGGCAAGTGTGCTTCAAGACTAATTTTTAGCCCAAAATTAATACTGATATATAATACGTTGGGTTGTCTGGAATCAACTCAGTTTTTTTAAAACAATGTGCAATCTGTCATGATAGCTAAGAACACATGAAAATGTATGGACAGTATCTCATGAAGGGTAGAGCATATCTCCGTACCTTTGTCTCTTTCTCTAGTTCTTAGTTACTGTTTTTCCCAAGTTTGCTTCCCTTTACCACCCTAGTGCTTTCTTAACTCTGATTTTTTTTCAGAATGATCAAATCCAAATAGTGCAATCACAATATATTACAAGAATCAAGCTTATTTTAAAATGACCAAAACTTGTACTTTGTACAATTTGTTCTGAACATAGAATTGGGGTTCCATCATGAATACTTTGGATGGCTTTGAAGCATTACAATTCATTTGAGGTTTTATAATGAAAAACAATCATAATCATTGTTATAAAATCTAGCACTACTGTAAAGGGGCAGAACATTAGCAATTCCATGGATATACTTGTAAATCAAGTATAGAAAATATCCAAGCCACCATCACATACCTGGATAGAAAGAGCAGGTATCCAAGATGGAGCGTTTGCTCTTTTCGACAGTGTCTCAGGCAGAACGAAATAACCAGAGAGTTGAATGTGTTCACTAGGTACCTGTCATACAGCTTAATCTCTTGGAAGTGATCCATTGCTCTTTCCACAAATTCTTCTTCCTGAATCTCATACAAGCAGCAGAATATCTCAAGGTGCTTTTGAAAGTTCTTTGATGCAATCTCAGCTTCAACCCATTCCAGAAGCTCTTGTTTTGCAGTTGACCAAATTTTACAGCCTAAAATTTTCTCTATGCTTTTCTTTCTTTCTTCATTTAAGAGACCAAAGAGAAAGCGCACCGTCAGCATTAAGTACTCCTTCCCACCCTCTCCAAAATCCTTCAGCAACTTTCTCACATCTTCATGATGAGACACTGTTTCTTCAGTAGTTTCCAACCTTTCTTCTAGCATGTAGGACAAGGCTGCAAAAAACTCTTGGAAAGTTAAATGGATGAAGCTATAGGCAGACTGGCAATCAATGTCTTTCTGGAAAAGGTTCTTGTGAAGGAAAAGTGACTGGATATCAGTCTGAGTTAAGCCATATTTTTGAAGATCATCTTCCTCAAAGAGTATTCTTCTCGCCAAGACACCTTCTCTGGCTAAGAGACACAACTGACGGAGAATTGTGCCACTTTCTGACACAGTGCTGTGATCTCTGAGTAAACTAGTTAAATAGAACATGTATACCGAGGTGGTTGTTTTTGAAGTACGTGCAAGATCTTCACCTCTGTTTAGCTGTTGCTTCATCACAGTACAGATGATCCAACACACAATGGGAACAAAGCACATTGTGAAGAGCATTTCATTTGCTTTCACAAACCCGAATGCTTGCTCGGCTTGCCGCTTATGTCCAAAGAACTTGTGGAAATACTCTTCTCTGTCCTTCTCTGAAAATCCCAGGATTTCTACATAACGGGGATATTTCAGATATTCCTGCAGTTGCTCCAAACCAACTGGCCTTGTAGTGATTATTAAATAGGATTTGGGAAGAATACTTTTCCTAACTAAACTGTTAAGTAGAATTTCTACAGGTTTCTTCTGACTAGGATCAAAGCTTAAATATTCTCCTTTTGGTTCTAAATGAAACTTCAGTTCATCAAGACCATCAATTATGAAGAGAAGCTTCTCTGGGTTTGCAAAAATATCTTTAATTGGAGCATTTCTCTCAGGGCAGTTACGAAAGATTAAATCAGTCAGACTCTGCTGCTTGGTAACCAGGTTCATTTCTCTGCAGTTGATGTAGAAAGCATAATCAAATTTGCCTTGGTAGAGTTTTCCAACTGCCCAGTCTAACATAATCTTTCTCGCTGTCATTGTTTTCCCAATCCCAGCAGGTCCCTGGAGCACTACAGTTCTTGGGTTTTCTTGGCTATCATCCGGATCAAATAAAGCCCCAATCCAACAGGGGCTGGGTTGCTTAGCCATTATATTGGCATGTTTCTTTCCTGTGGACATAATTTCATGTTCTCTCTCTTCTAACAAACGATGTTTCTGAATAATCAAAAGTTGGGTGTATCTTCTGCTAAGGTTCACGCACTCACCAAGGAGTGCATTTTTGTCTTGTATTACTTGATATTCTTCCCATACATATTCTCTGTACTTCATCCTATAATCTAATAGATGGAAAGAAGGCATTGGAAAAAGATACAGAAAGCAATGCAAGAAATATGATTCATTAATAATTTCCTGGGAACCATCTTTGGATCCTTGTTGGGCCTCACTGAAAGCCAGTGGAGCTCTTCAGTGGCCATGTTCTCCCACAACAAGGGTCTTTAATAGGGAGAAGCAACTGGTTTCTCAACAGGCCTCTAAGCAGAGCCACCAATCCACACTTCCTACTTGTTAGGCACATCAGCGACTTTCTCAGAGCCCTTTGCTTGTGTCTCAGAATAAGTTATCAAAATGTATAAAAAATAAGAGAAGGGCTCTGCCAAAGCCTCTGTTTGAAAGGGGTTAAAGAGTTCTATCCTTGTGTCTTTACAGGCATGCATTGGCTGCCCTAGGAACAGCTAAAATACTCAAGGGGTCTGAACATGCTGCTCTAGATGGCTCTGTTCCCTTCCCTCCTAGTAAGTAAGTGTGTCCTGGTAGTGCTTGGCAGTCTCGGGCTGAGATTCTGTCACTGTTGTGGGCAGTCATCCTTGGATCCAGCTGTGGAGTGCATGTTCTCCAGCCTAAAGTCCCTGCAGGCAGGATCTGGAGCTAAGAGCTTGAGTTGGAGTGGGAACTTGAAGTGGAGCCTAGAGAACAGCAGGGCAAAGTTCTGTTCTGTTATCTCCCATGTCTAAGTAGTCACAAACATCCAGATGCTAAACACAAAAAATCAGCAGTTCCCTATAAAGGTTTCAAACGAGATTTGTTAAGGTGTTAAACCCAACCTTCCTCCACTAGTTTGATAAACAGAATGACACAATATAGATTTTCTGTACCGTTCGATGTTTTTTTCTGACTGGACTCCAACTCTGAAAGGAGAATTGAAATATCATTAGAATTCCAATGTAGTCTACTTCAGTGGGGGAAAGTATATTTGGCACAGAGAACAATCTGGTGGCTGAAAGATGCACTAGCGCCTTATATTAAACCAAAGTAGCAGCTGAAGCACTTTTTCCAAGGTTTGTGTATGCTTATTCAGTGTATCTGTAACATTTGTATTGCGGGTGCGAGTTGACTAGACAATCTACACTGAGTACTGCTTATTCATTGCTGTTTGCGCATTTTCAGTGGAATCCTAAACAGAGTTGCACCTTCTAAGTCCACTGAAGTCAAAGGGTTTGTTTAGCATTAGACTGGTAGTCTGTCCCTTTTTGTTCCAGAGGGAGGTGCATGGAGGGAAGGGTACTTGGGTTCCCAAGTGCCCGCTTATGGCGGGTAATCTACCGGCCATTGGTCCTCTTGCCCGCCCACTCTCAGCTGTGGGCGGGCGGAAGTAGGCAGGGAAAGGGAGGGGGAGTCATCCTCAGGAGCCCAACTGGGGCTGCGGATAAAAAAGCAGCCCCAGACGACCAACCCCTACGTGTGAGCAAGGAAGGCAAAACAGGCTGGAAAACTGCCCCATCTTCCTGCTTTGTGCGAAACAGCTGATTGGAAAAAAACATGATCAGCGGCTGTTTCGCGCAAGGCAGGAGGGGGGATGCAGCTTTCCAGCTTGTTTTGCCTTCCTTGTTCACGTGTTGGGGTGGTCGTCTGGGGCTGCTTTTTTATCCAGTTGGTGCCGGATATACATCATCATGTAGATGACGTTGATCTCCGCCCCCAGCCCCACCTGCCTAAACTTCCCGTGGGTGGTAAAGAGGGACCTGGCAAACCTAAAGGGTACACAGGTGTTCCAAAAAGGAGGAGAAAGTGTTGTGGCACTTTAATGATTCACTCTCCCTGCGCATTTCTGAATGTTTTCCCAAGTTTTCTGGATTTGTATTTAGCCAGTATCCAGGGAAAACGCAGAGAAAACTTGCAAAAACGCACAGGGAGAGTGAGGCAACCTCTGATTGTTGGAAAATGCATGCAAATTCAAAGCAAAGCCCCAAAGTAGTCGGCGTGGTGACCACGAGGAAACAGCCATGCATAAATGGCCTAACAATAATAATAATATTTATTTACGGTCATAGACCATCAAATAAAACAGGATTACAAAATTGCTTAGTGAACAGTAGAGCACGTAGACAAAATATGGCTAAAATTACAATACTTAAAATGACACAAACATTACAAAAATAATCCAGTCATATATATTCGTAAAATGAATATAAAACTAGGCTGAAAGGTTCTGGGCAGTAAAGGTCCCATGCTTCCTTAGCTATTGCGTAGATTTCATCCAGCTCTGCCTTATTTTAATTGCTAGTCAAACAAATCTGGCAACTCTATTGATTAAATTATCTATTGTATCTGATAATAAAAGATTAAGATGTTGTTTCCTCAAAGCTCTAGGACAATCTACAAGTAATGGGATCAATGTTCTTGTGCGTCTATGATCATACAGTTTGCATTCGAATAACACGTGTTCCGAGTGCATCTTGTTTACAAATACATTTGCAGGCTTTCAGTGGAAGTTTGTTATATTTCCCATCTAAGAACGTAGAAGGCAGGGCATTGTATTGGAGAAGCATAAAGGATCTGCGATACTTAGGTTTTGTGACGCCAGACAAATATGGCATTATAACATTCCTGTTAAGCAGGTTCTTTCTGAAAAGGGAATCTGGGATTTTATGTAGATCATGTCTTTCTACTTTTAGCACTCTAGTTTTAAGGTGCACCTTTGCTTTCTTATTGCCCGTCAATGAAAGAAACTGACACAAAAGGCCATAATATCCCAGCTTTTTCTTAAGTGCTATTTGCCAGGACGCTACATATGAGTCTGTTAGTATCAGAGTTATTAGTCCCTTTTTTTGAAAGAGCAATTTTAACCACAACATAAATGTGACAACCCAGAGCCTGGACTGAACATTAATCACCCCAGATCCAATTCTTAGTGCAGCATTCGAGATATTATTCAGTGCCTGAAAGATTTTCCGTAGGAACTTGGATTGAATCTTCTCCAAGCTGGATGTGTTACCAGTAACACTCAATGGTGCTCCATAAGTTATTTGGGCAAGGGCTTTGGCCTTAAGGATCTTAATAAACAGATTTATTGAAGCAGGAGACTCTGTGGCAAAGGGGGAAATTGTGAAATGCAGATTGTGATATTTCCATGCAAAACTCAAAATATAAAAGATCAATGCAGTGATCATTCACACTGGATAGAATTGGTGTTTACAAGCTATGCTGGTTGTGAAGCCCTTTAACAAGTTTAGTGGCACGGGAAGACATTCCAGGGTTCCTTACCTTTCTCGCTTTCCTCTCTGAGTTTAGCAGCCGATCCTTTTTGATTAATCTCTGCGAGGATTTGTATGGTTGTGTCTATGGCATCATCCCCACCACAGCACTTGATCAGGAAATTCTTCGTATCCACCCTGTCGGCATTCTCTAGTTGACTTTTGGGAATAAAGCCATTTCTGTTAAAGTTCGAATAGGAGAGTTTGTCTTTAAACCTTTTGAAGTCTTCCTGAGAAAGGTCATCAAGGGCACGTAAGAGCAAGTCACTGATTCGGCTGTTTTTGTTTCCCATTGTTACTCATCAAGGAATTAAATTGAAATACCTAAAATGCACACACATACATACATGCACACACACTGTTATTCACTTAATTAAACAATGTACATTTAGAACCCTGTTTCCCCGAAAATAAGACATACCCATAAAATAAGCCGTAGCAGCATTTCAAAGCATTTGCGCAATATAAGCCATACCCCGAAAATAAGACATGGTCCCGACGGGACTGCGTGAAGACCGGGAGGAGCCCAGCTGAGCAGAGGCGGTCCTAAATTTATTTTATTAATTTTTTTAAATTTTATTTTATTTTATTAAGTACCATACTTAATAAAAATAAGACATCCCCTGAAAATAAGCCATAGTGTGTCTTCGTGAGGAAAAATAAATATAAGACAGTGTCTTATTTTCGGGGAAACACGGAAGATACACTATTCTCAGAAATGGTTTTCTGTGACCATAGCTTCCACTATTACAATCATGGAATTCTTATCTTTAGCGTGTAAGTAAACACATTATTTCCAGTGGTCATTTATGGCCAATGGATGCTGCTTGGCAAAATTAGGAACGGAAAAGTTCACTTCCCTCCTCCTTATGTGCCAGTTGTGGAAGCATGACCTCTACCATGAACAAACATGATACCTGAGATTCATAGTTCAGTAACAATAGCAGTAAGGATTTTGCTGAGATATTGATACAGCTTGAGCAAATTAGGCGCCTGGAAGGAAATGAAGGAATCAGTTGAAGAGGAACATTATAAACCGTGGCACAGGGATAAAAGTAATTGGAAAAATGTCAGGAGAATCACGAAATATAGGGACACGCTTGTCCGATTTGGTGAGAGAGCTCTCTCAGACATACACCACGCTCTAAGTTAAGATGGAAGCACTGGAGAACTGCTCTTGTCGCTCCAACCTGCATTTTTAAAATTTTAATCAAATTTTTCAAACAGAAAACCACCACCCAAACAAACAATAATAAAAAACCCTTAAAAATACAAACATAGAAACAATATAACAAAAAATACATAAGACTGAATAAAATTATTGACAGAGGGCTTAGTATTTAACACATTTTTTTCAATTTATCTTATAATTACAGATAAAAAAGGAATTCATTGATGGCATTGGGGATTTAAAAAAATTATTCTTTGTTTTTTTTGTAAGTAATTCCTTTTCCATAATCTGAGGAAGGGCTTAGATAGAGGTTGAATACCTTTCTGATTCGTGTATGATATAAAATCATGCAGTGTTTCATAGAAATCTGATATTTTAGCTTTACCTTTGACTACTCTAAGTTGATTTTCCTGCCATAGCTATTTGCCACAGTTATCCAAGGGATAACTCCAAGACACTCGGCTGCTTCCTCCTCCCATTGTTGAGCCCGGCGCAACTCCAGACCCCACCACCCACTTTGGAGTCTGCCGCCTAGGGTTGCCACCCTCCAGGTGGTGGCAGGAGATCTCCTGCTATTACAACTGATCTCCAGCTGATAGAGATTAGTTTACCTGGAGAAAATGGCCACTTTGGAATTGGACTCTATAGCATTGAAGTCCCTCCCCAATCCCGCCATCCTCAGGCTCCACCCCAAAAATCTCCCGCTGGTGGCAAAGAGGGACCTGGCAACCCTAGGCCAAGCAGAATCACAGTAAGTGCATGCACAGACAATGCTTTTTTTTAATATTGGGGGAATTAAAAAAACCCAATATATTTTTGTTAAGATTTCAGATTTTTCTGGAAACCCGGGGGATTGCCCAAGTTTGCAGAAAAATTGGTTTAGGGTCTGTGTGGCCCCGACTTTGCTATTAGATATGTAAATGATTCTGTACTCTGCACACTGTGTTTTGTTCTATTTTCCGATGTTATGCTTTGCTAAATCTGAAAAAATATATGTTCAACAAACAAACCCCTACATTGATAGGAGTAATAAGGAACCTGCACAGAACAAAATAGTGTCGGGCAACAGAGTGAGACTCAAACTGGGGCTTCTATCAGACAAGACCTCAAAGTCTTTAACTTGTACTACAGAGGTAGCTGCTGCAGCCTGCCTATAACAACAGCACCTGCTGGGCTGGGAGCACCTAATTGAATCCCAGATTATTCTTGACCCTTCTCCTTGGCACTTGGGACTACTCACATGAACATTTGACCCTGTTTTGACTTTGGACTACATTCAGGTTCCTGGCAAATGCAATATTGTCTAGCGTGCTTGGCCATGGCCCACTGATCTTGCATGCTTATTCCTTGGAACTAGTTGTGCTTGCTCAATTTTCATTTCCTTCATTTGTTTGCTAAAACTCTGTTCTTCCTGATTGCCAATTTAACTTCTCTGATTGAGGGTTGGTTTTTTTTTTCAAAGAAAAAAAAGTTTAACGAAAGACGTCTGGTGATGCAAGAGTGTGGGAAATAAACCAGACAGGCAAGCCATAATGGAACAAAAATAAAATACGGTTAATGAAAGATGTAAAAACAATAATAAAGATAAAAATAAACAATAATTAAAAATGTAATGACAATAAGTAAATTAAAAATAATGAGAATTTTATAGGCTCATAACTCAACAGGCAAAGCGAGGACTTGACTATGCACTATGGTTTCTTCCATGTTTATTTTAGGGAGTTTTTTTCCTTCTGCTAATGCAGCCTCTGGGAATGCTTTTTATCAAATAAGAGAATTGGAATGGGGGGAGTTTAACCCATACTTCCTTTGCCGTTTTCTTACTTGAAAAAAAAAAAAACCACCCTTGAGCTGCTTTTACTGTACTGGGGTGGGTGGGTGAGAATAGGGGTACATGTGAATTTCCCCCAGCAGGAGTAAAAACCACTTCATCATCAAAACCTTTATTGGCATAAAATAAATATATACATATTTAGGTAAAAAGAAGGTTTTAAAACTAAAGTGGGACTCTTGCTTAAAATCATAAACGTGGATTAGAGTAATTTAAAATAAGTCCCAGGAAGCTGGCAACCCCTGCCGTAACCTGAGAATGACTATCGCTTAAGAGAAATCTGACTAGCTCCTTGTCAGTGCCGCCGGGGCTGTCATTCAAGAGGGGTTCAGTGATCTGTTCGCGAAAGGGTGAGCCATGCTCACTGTTTCGGCTTGGCCATGAGCACAAGAACATAGCCTTTTCGCGTGGGGGATCTTAGCATATCTGCCCCTGGTCCAGGCCGTGGGAAGGATATTTAAGCGAGCCTGCAAAAAAAGGCGTTTGAGGGATGGGGAGGTCAGAGTGTAGAAGTAACCAGGTAGAGAGCTCGGAGATACCATAGAGTAGGGGCGAGCAAGAGCTTACGGCACTAGCAAGAAGAGATTGTTTCCCGATGTCTGTGATCCTTCGTTTTAGGATTCGAAAGGCTTGCGCCTCGGTTAAGGGAAGTAACTCCTCAAGTAAAAACCACTTGAGAACAGCTTGGTTTCAGCGGAAAATGGCACGTGAAGAAAAGGTTAAAGTTACTCTCTCTCCCCTAGTCGTAGTCTGTGATAAAGCAACCTAGGAGGCTGCATTTGCAGAAGAAAAAGAGTTCTAAATAAAATCAGAAGCTACGGTAACAGGTAACTGAGCCCTAAGCTAAGTGACATAAAGATGCGAGAAGGGCTCAGACTCTATTTTGGTCTTCTCAACACCACAGCCTGGGTGCACGCCGCTCTGTAAGGGTCAAACTTGATGGAGATCTGTGATCAGAATGCCTGCAGTTGCCAGGTCCCTCTTTGCTACCTGCGGGAGGTTTTGGGGGCGGAGCCTGAGGAGGGTGGGGTTTGGGGAGGGACTTCAATGCCATAGAGTCCAATTGCCAAAGCGGCCATTTTCTCGGTAAACTGACCTCTATCGGCTGGGGATGAGATGTAATAGCAGGAGATCTCCAGCTAGTATCTGGTGGCTGGCCACCCTAAAGGTATGTCACTAGCAAAACAAACATGATTGAGCTACTACTGACTCAGAAATGGAAGCAAATCATTGCTTAGATTGGTAATTCCAATCTTAACCCCATATGTTTTAAGAAATGTTGATGCCAAACTATTAACCTTCTAAAATATTTAGGATCTCAGAGCTTGGACAGAGGTTCAATATCTAGTCATGATATTATCACAAACAATTTGCTTTCCTTCATCCTGAAGCCCTACTGCAACAAATGTGATTTCAGCTTTAGGGCCAATCCATGCAATTCCTATGTGACTCATGGGGCACTTTCACACATGCCAAATAATGCACTTTTAATTCCCTTTCAGTACACTTTAACAGTAGTTTGCAAGTGGATGTTGCCAGTTCACACAGTAAAATCCAGCTTCAAAGTGCATTGAATGTGGACTGAGAGTGCATTAGTCAGCACGTGTGAAAGTGCCCATGAAGATGTTTCCAAAACACTGTCCAGCTAACAAGATTTTCCAGTATAGTGATCAGTTCCTGTTGCAAGTGAAACTTATAGAATTAGGGTTACCAGCCTCCAGGCGGTTGCTGAAGATCTCTCATTTACAACTGATCTCCAGGTGACAGAGATCAGTTCACCTGGAGAAAATGGCTGCTTTGGAAGGTGGACTCTTTGGCATTATATCCCACTAAAGTCCCTCCCCTCCCCAAACCCTTCCTCAGGTTCCACCCCCCAAACCTCCAGGTATTTCCCAACCCAGAGCTGGCAACCCTATATGCAATGGAATCAATCTGTGGTTCCCAACCGTTTTTTGACCAGGGACCACTAGGACTTTTTTGTTTAGTGCAGGGACCCCAAGGTTCAAAATAAAAATTCCGGGAATTAAAAAATCAACTTTAATCATAACTGTTAGTTAAACATTAAACTTAGAATTATATTTGAATATATA
Source organism: Euleptes europaea (assembly GCF_029931775.1). Classification (NCBI taxonomy): domain Eukaryota; kingdom Metazoa; phylum Chordata; class Lepidosauria; order Squamata; family Sphaerodactylidae; genus Euleptes; species Euleptes europaea. Next base: position 99,023,819 of record NC_079317.1, on the reverse strand, counting down.
TATATATATATATTATAATAGAGAACTTTTAATTGAAAATATTAATTTATTATGGGTTTATAACTTTGTTTCGCGGACCTTAATTTAGTTCTCGCGGACCCCTGGGGGTCCACGGACCCCTGGTTGGGAACCAGTGATCTAGACAGAAACTGAGAAATTCTGGAAGCAAATGCTGAAAATTATGTACTCACAGTTCGTCATGGTAATGCAGCGAACAAGAAACCTGACCACGCTTTTGAATGATTTCTCTAATCTGTGAACTGCCACCTTCCACCTAGCAGCATCCCCACAAAACAAAAATAGAAGAGGAAGTGGGAACTGTCTGCACGATTGTGGATTGCTGCAATAGAGACAAATCAAAACGTTTTCAGTTTTCTGAACTGTTCTAAGTGCTGACTGTAACAACGTGAGTATTTTTAAAGTTTCCATAGAACTTGTTTCATGATTACACATTTTAAACACAAAGAAAACACTTTTGTATTCTGCACATTTTACTTTTGGGACTCAGGAATTTGCATTCACCTGTTGTGAAAGGGCAGCAACATCACAAAACTTGTCTGTTTATTGCTTTACTCCTGTTTTTTTTATTGATAAGTAACTAAAGGATTTCTCCCTTTAAAAAGGCACATGGAACAATGTGATGATTTAAGTGTAGGAAGACTAATGCCAGAAATGGCTTAGACCCTAGACAGTTTGAGGACAATTCATACATTTACCCAACACTTTGATGCTCTTTTCATAGTTGAGAAATAGGATAGGTAAAGGTGTGAACTGGACCATGGAATATTTTCTTATTCTTGATCTTAAACCCGATACTGTTGCAAAACAGTTGTCCATAGGGATTTCACAGTTCTCCGTGGGGATTATCATTTTAATATTTGCTGAATAAGAAAGGTAAATGTTATATAAAACGACTTGAGCCCAAACTATTTACCCTTTGAAAGGAAGCCCAACCCACATATTAAAAAGACAAAGCTGGTGATGCCAACGCTTCTGTTAAATGCAACACTTTGGCAACAAACAGTGCCAGTCTACGTCATTTCTTTCTAATCCACCGGTCAAGTTCTGATCATTTTACATTAGTGCAATGGTGTGCATTATTTCACAATAAGCCTTATTCCGATTCTTCCTGTAGCAGATTTATGTGATTTTGCCATAGATGACATCATAGAATAGGATACACCTTTGAGAGGTGCGTTCTGCAAGTGATGTTGCCTACCTTAAAGTGCAATCCTAAGGACTCGTTCCTAAGAGCAAGCCCTATGGAGTAGACTTGAATAGGATGCAGAATAGACCTGATTAGGATTGCTCCCTTTGTATAAGACATTACTCATGGAGAACTGAAATTTCCATCCTTATATTACTTCAGGGCAGTTCGCTCATGGCGCTGTGAAACTTACAGAACCAAATAAGTGTTTCATGGACTCAGGCAAACAAAAGCAAGTATTCAAGGCAAGGCAAGGTCTGATATTATTAGTTCTAATTATTATTAGAACAAAGACCTGCACTGGGGAAAGGTCAACCAGTTGTGTAATCATGGTTGTCTAATAGTTTCTTCTTCTGGAGAGAGAGAGAGAGAGAGAGAAATCCTAAGTCAAACCTGGACTGGAACATTCCTGGCAATTGGACTCTATGGCAATTGGACTCTATGGCATTGAAGTTCCTCCCCTCCCCAAACCCAGCCCTCCTCAGGCTCTGTCCCAAAAATCTCCAGGTATTTCCCAACCCAGAGCTGGCAACCCTAATGGTGTTGGACCCTCCGTGACCTAGGGTCCACACTGGAAGGACTGCCTTTTCCTGCACTTTCCCCTGTGGTACTTCCATTCTTCTCAGCAGGGTCTACTGTCACTACCTGCCTTGATTAAAGCATGCTTAGCAACAGTCCTGGCTTGAGCCTTTTCAGGGGTCACCCATGCCTCTGGAACGGCATGCTGGAAGAGGTCTGGGGGCTCCTACTTTCCTGGGTTTCTGGTGAGGCTGTAAAACAGAGCTGTTCCATAAGGCTTTGGAAGCAGCCGGAGTTGGAGGACATATGGTGTTTCCAGATTGGTTCTATCCCCCCCTGTCATTTTAATATTTGTTTTTTTTTTAATTGTAAATATTTTATTATTACCCATCCTGAAGTGCTCAGGGGAAAGGCAGGCTTACAAATATTTTAACTAAATAAAATACAAACCCCGATTTTTGTTAATTGAAAACTTGCACATTCATCTAACTGCACAAGATTGTCTAATTAAAATGTGTTGTTCGGTTTCTTTTATGATAGTTATACCAGTTTGCACCATCTCAGTTTATCAAGAACTCCTCTTAGTACCTTACAGTTTTTACAACTGTAATTAAAGCATATCAGTATAAGATAGGGTTGCCAACCTCCAGGTACTAGCTGGAGATCTCCTCCTAATTCAACTCATCTCAAGCCGATAGAGATCAGTGCACCTGGAGAAAATGGCTACTTTGGCAATTGGACTCTATGGCATTGAAGTCCCTCCCCTCCCCTCCCCAAACCTCACCCTCCTCAAGCTCCGCCCCAAAAACCTCCCGCTGGTGGCAAGGAGGGACCTGGCAACCCTAGTATAAGATAAAAACCTGCTTGGGCCTTCAACCATCTTTCTTTCTGCCTGCCTGGATGCCCAGATATATGGAGTGGTTGGGTTAAAGAGAAATGCCCTAACCCAGGGGTCCCCAACCTTTTTGAGCCTGAGTGCACGTTTGGAATTCTGCCACCGGGTGGTGGGCACAGCCACAAAAGAGCTGCCACAAAAAGGCTGCAGCAGGAGGTGGAACCAGCCACAGAATTGCTGCTAGAGCTTACCTTCAATCACACAGTGAAGATCCTTGTGTTGTGGTGGCAACTCTTGCCAATGCAACATTTTTTTAAAATGTGCACAGCCAATCAAATCACCAATGACCAATCAGAAGCCTTGCTTGGAAAAATACCCACTGGCTACACCTACTTACAGAAAACACTTGGCGGACGCCATAGCATCCACAGGCACCGAGTTAGGGACCCCTGCCCATACCCAATATTCCAAAAGTTGGGATGGCACCCTTTGAACTAGAGCCCAGCTGCAAATTCATAGGTCGTTCATGCATGGGTACTTTCACTCACGTATGCCCCAGGTCTGACTCGGTTGTTCCTTGGAGTTATGCATGAGTTTTCCATCCATTCAAGATGACCTCACTGCCAGCCCTCACAAATCCCGGACCTTCCTGTTCCTCTGTTAACCCGATTCTTCCCTCTCCCCTGAGCTCAGCCCGGGTGAAATCCCCGTGCATAAGGCAAAGCGTGGGGCACACAAGCTTGGTTTCTCTTATGGTCAATTACAAAGCAGTGTGTAAAGAGACAGGGATTCAAATGCTTCCTGCTTCCTCGGAGTGCTTTCTGAGCAGAAGAAAGGCATTTTAAAATCGAAGCTTGGATTCCCCCCGCCTGTCAGATTGCATCGTTTTTTGTTCTTAAAATGCTTTTTTATGCAGTAATTCAGTTTGGAGGGGGATTTTCGATCACAGTAAGCACTACAAAGTAAGCCACTTGCAAAGCAGCATTTAAAGGGGCGGGGGCTTGATTTGAGCTTGGAGACTGCTGGAGCATAGATTCCCAACAGGAAAGTGTAGGTTCAGTGAGCAACGAACCTCAGGTAAAACTCCCATACATAAACAACCTATAGGTTGTCAAAAAGGACAGGAACCAGGGGATAAGTCATCAAACCCTAAGCACAGTGCCAGGCAGAGACTTGAGATGGCTATGGTTATAGGGCTTTTCCAAGCTCCTGAACCAAAGAGTGAATGTGACTTGTGAGACCGCTTCCTAATAGGTTCTTTCAGGGGTGGGGAACGTCAGGCCCGGGGGCCATTTAAGGCTCGCAAAATCATTTGGTCTGGCCCTTTGTGGGTCTTGGCAGATCTCTAGCTCACAAGGATCTAAGACTGGCGATCCGCCCCCTCCCGTGGACAGGAATAGCCTCATCCTGTGCCACTGGTTGGATGCCTGCCTGCTTGCCCGTGCCGGGGTGTGTGTGTGTCATCTGGGGCAGCTGCCTGCTTGGGCCTTGGTCGCCTAATTTCTAAGTTGATAATTTTGTATGGCCTGCGAATGATGTTATGAATATCCAAATGGCCCTTGGCGAAAAAAAGGTTCCCCACCCCTGGGTTCTTTAGTGGGTTTACTTCATATTAACGTTGACTCATTTAATTGACAGCATATTTTCTAATACTCTGCAATTACTTGTATAAGTAATTGCAAAATTCCCTTTATTTCTTAACTTCATTTTACTTTGGTCTTACCATTCTTCCTAAACTTGTGGTGATACTCTCTCACTGTAATCTAGAATTTAATAGATGTTTTATGCTCTGGGTTCTTTAATGCACTTTTATGCTTTAGGTTTTAATTGTTTGTGTTTTTAATGTTTTATTTAATGTTTTTGTTTTTTTATCCTGTTTTATTTTGTGAGCATCTTTGAGCAGATATCTGAACAAGTGACATAAATATGCTTTAAACAAGTAAATATACAGTAGGCACAAAGATGTTTTATTAATTTGCAAAACCAGGTATAGAACTTAAACCAGCAACTGCACAGGTATTGATAGAACAATCAGTGAAAGGAAGGTTGTACTTGGGCTGTCTTAGTGTGGATTTGGCACCTGAATTGGAAAGTGGGCTATATTCACATAGACACATGTCTAGGTACAAATGTGTTTGGACCACACATGGAAAACCAGTTCATGGAGCCTTCCACTTATAGAAGGGTCTCTTGCATCGGCAGAAAGCTCCTTGTGCTGGAGAAATGTACTGCTGTTACCAGAGCAGAGAAGAGTAGGATAAAACCCAGAGTGTCTTAAGCCAAGACAATGTAATTTCCCTGAAACAGCTATGTTTACTATATGAAAGATCCCAACCAATAACTAAGTAACAATGGCACTATTATCGGTTCATAAATCAGACATCTGGAAAGGCTTATCATTGCTTTGACTGTAAAGGTCAGGTTTCTGGCTAATCCTTTTTAAACTGTTGATGGTCATACAATCCAGAAAAGGGCTTAGACGTTTGTTCATGTGGATTGCCATTTCAATATTTACTGATTAAATAACGTTAACCTAGCATTTCATGAATCAAAACTGTTTATGAATTGAGAGGAAGCCAGAACCAAATGCCAAAAGACCAAGTCCTGCGCTGCCAACTCCCCCCCTCCCACTTTTAAAATGCTTAGAGCCAAACTGTACCTGATGCTGAACGTCCATGGTTAGAACAGTTAGACATGTATTTTGCCCCAAGGAGCAATTTATGGGGGTGGGGGGCTGTATATCAGGACTGTGATGGTGGGGAATCTCTTCCCCCACCTCTGCTGAGTTTCTCCAATCAAAACTGCTGCCAGGTTGTTTTTAATCCTAGAAGGGAGGAAAGATGAATATCTGTATTGTTCCTAATCCCTAAGCACTAGAATAGGTATCCTCCCTTTCTGAACAGTGTGATCCCAATACATATCCCTCCAAACTGTACATCAAAAGTTCCAGTTATGAAACACCAAATTCATGTGTAGTTTGGCCTTTTACACATTCAGAATGGCAGCTAGCAACACTGATACCATTTCGAATGATTTTGCATTCTTTTTCAATTTTCTTTTTAGAGGTTGCATGTACTGCTCAAATGGGAAAGGTTGCAGGACTTTTAAAACCCTCAGAAACACAGCTTACATGTAACCCTGAAAGCAGCCCTTAGGCTGCAATCCTGAAGGGGGGGAAAGTTCCTTAGGAGCTAACGTGACCCCGCGCCGACATAAATGCCCATTTAATCCATGACAAGTGGCATTTACATCATCACGGGTGGCATCCACACGGGTGCTTGGGGCTTGGGCGCCGGCACTGCCTCCTGGCAGCGTTCCAGGGGTGCAAGTCCCTGCCCTGGTGCCCTGGGAGGCATCCCCGGGACATTCCTGGGGGTAGAATTAGGGTTGCCAACCTCCAGGTACTAGCTGGAGATCTCCTGCTATTACAACTGATCCCCAGCTGATAGAGATCAGTTCCCCCGGAGAAAATGGCCGCTTTGGCAATTGGACTCTATGGCATTGAAGTCCCCTCTCCAAACCCCACCCTCCTCAGGCTCTGCCCCAAAAACCTCCCGCCGGTGGCAAAGAGGGACATGGCAACCCTAGGCGGAATAAACATTTTGTCCAGTCAAGTTTATTCCCAAATATTTAATTGGATCTGACATTACTGTACATCTTGTGATCTTTCTGATATCTTCTTCTTGCTTTGTTAAAAAAAATTAATATTATTTTTGTCTTTTCCCTGTTGATTTTATATCCCAAAAAAGATCCAGATTGTTCAATTTGTTCTATTATATGCTGCATTGACAATTGGGGGTTTTAAATTGTCAACACCACATCATCAACATAACTTAACATTTTAAACTCTTCTCCTTCTTCTTTCATTCCTTTAATTCTAGAATCTTGTCTGATCTTAGTGTGTGTGTGTAAAGTGCTGTCAAGTCACAGCCAACATATGGCAACCCCTTCTGGGGTTTTCATGGCAAGAGAGTAACAGAGGTGGTTTGCCAGTGCCTTCCTCTGCACAGCAACCCTGGACTTCCTTGGTGGTCTCCCATCCAAATACTAACTGAGATCTGACGAGATCAGGCTAGCCTGGGCCATCCAGGTCAGGGCATCTTAGTACATTGTCATAAATCTCTTTGAAACAAAACCAGTCTGATCTATATGAATCAATTTTGCTATACATCTTCTTAATCTCTCTGCTATCATTGAGGTAAAAATTTTGTAATCCACACTCAATAGTGAAATGGGTCTGTAAAATTGTGCTAATGTTGGATCGATCATTGTTTTCCTTGTGTATCAATGTTATATGTGTTTATTGCCATTTTATATGTGTTTATTGCAAAAATGTCTCTTTGCTTATTTCAGTCGTAACTTTATGCAAAGGTAGTCTTAAATTTCTCCCAAGAATATATAGTACAAAGGCCCGGCACTTTGACTTTTTTCATTTTCTTTATTGGTTGTAGTATTTCTTGAATAGCAATAGTTTGGTTCAGTATATCCCTATGTGCAGATATAAATTTCTCCATCTGTATTCCTTTTATATATTCTTCTGTTCCTCCTTCAGTTACTGGGTCCTTTTTGTACAGTTCCGAAAAAAAGAGAGTAAATTGCTCCTGTGTCTTTTTTTCTAGTAGAGCTCTGCATTTAAGCTCTTCTGTGCAGGACTACAGAGCCTGTTTTTTTTTTTAATGGTAAACTAGCAGTCCCACCACATTGCAGCAATCCCTTTACATGATTTTTAGAAAAAGTCCTGTTAGGGTCCAAGTCTGCCTAACATGACTTGTCTAGAAGAGCCCTGTTGGAGCAGACCAAAGTTCCATCTAGTTCAGCAGTTGTTTCTTCCAGTGGTCAACCAGATACATTCCAGAAGGCAACTAGCACAACATGATGGATGAGCAAAGAAACAATGATAAAAAGTGAGTGACCCAGCCCACACTTCATTTTTGTAACTTTAAGTGTGTCTTTAATATGAAAAGACACAAACATATTATTTTCAGGAAGCTTCATAGACTTGTATGCAATAACTCTGGAGTATGTGGCTTCTGTACTTCACCCTAGAAAAAGTGAAACCAGCATTCAATTTTTGAAATATAAACATTACCTGACATCGTTTTCAAATTTTATAAATAAATTTACACTTTCCAAAATATGAATTAAAATTGCTAATTTCATGTTTACATCCTCTAATCAACATAACCTTAAATACACAATTAACCAAAGTAAACAGAATAAATACATGAATTATAATAATTCTAGATCAACCTACTTCCATATACCTAATATAATTATTCTCATTGTAACCCACATCTTCAATAAACATTATCTTTTATTAGGGAGCACTTAACCTTTCCAACATCTAGCAAAACCGATCCTTGCAACTGTTAACATATTTAATATTATTTCCCTATGTAAATTATATCGATATAGTTCAATGGAAAATCTTTTGGATTCATAGAAAGTTTGATTTCCCAAAATCCTTAATAAGAACAATTTTCCTTTAATTTCTTGACCTACAACGCTCCACTGCATAAGTAGAAAATCCACATTCTTTTGAGCGCAGAACCAACATACATTCTTCACTATCATATTACAAATTTTTAGAAACCCTCTGCAGGATTAAACCCCCCTGACTAATCATTTCAAAACAATTTCCCCTCAGTTGCATGTACTTTTAGTAAGATGTACTTTTAGTAAGATGTCCATAATGTGTATTCTGAGATTTGGCTATAGCTTTTGGCATGGACATTTGACTATTATACAAATTTTATGTGAATCCCATTATTTCAGCATCTTATTGTTTTCAATGCTGGGCCATGTGCCTTCTTTGGCTTCCCCATTATCCATTAAAATACCAGGAATTCAACCCCTGAACAAGTCTTCAGGTCATCTTCCCCAAGGCTGATCCAAGAAAATTAGGAAATTTCCTGACTGCTGTCTTAAACACAAAACAGACTATATCTTGTAATGTTCTGCTGTCTTATTGTATTAATATTCAATCACAATAAAACAGTTAGAAGCTGAAGAATCAAAGCAGGTTATTTTATTGGCCAATATAACAAAATGCTGGCGAAAATTGCTTAAAGCGCAGAGCAATTTCCACACACATCAAAGGATTGCAAGCATGGATATAGACTTTGATAATGGGTGGTTACAGAAACGTAATACACACGTAACACTGAACTGTTCAATAAACTTTTTGGACGTATAAGCAATTATTTGCATATCCAATAGAAAATGCTCTTCAAGGCGTTGCCTAATGGTTAATGAGGAGGCACAGCTTTACATTCCAAGATGACATGTCTTGTCTTAAATCAAAGCTCCAGGCTTAATTAAGAAACCTCCCTGTACCAAGAGGGAATGACCTCACCTAGTCAGCTGCCTGCAAACTGCTTGCTGGGTCACTCTGACCCAGGCTTCTCAGCAATGAATATAGCTTGACCAAAGTACATGTTACCCATAATGCAAAGTGATTCTAGACTTGTACATAAGAATCTATATATGTGTGTGTATTATGTTATGTGAATATGCATATATGTGACAGCATATATGTTTTCTCTATAAACTAAGTTAATTAGGGCACTACAATCTCAGATTATTCTTCTTTCATAAACAGATTGCAAGTAACATGCCTGGGGATGCTGGATCTTGAGCTTGGTCCAAGCCTACCCAAATGGTTTTTGAAAACAATCTCCAGCAAGAGCTATTTCTCATGCACATAGATCCCCAAAGATATTCCTTCAGGGTCCTTTGACTGTTAAAATGAAGATTCAACAGATGTTTAGCTGACTGATTTACTGTAGACCACATGATGGAGGGTTTAAATACATGGGGAGAGGGTGGTGCCTGCTTCTGCTATTCCAGGTTATATTTTAGGCAATTAAATTAACAATCTGTATAGACTGCAACAGCCTTATAGAAGAAGAGTTGGTTTTTATATGCCAATTTTCTCTACCTTTTAAGGAGAATCAAGCAGGTTTACAATATCCTTCCTCTCCCCACAACAGGCACCTTATTAGGTAGGTGGGGCTGAAAGAGTTTAGAGAACTGTGACTAGCCCAAGGTCACCCAGCTGGTTTCATGTGTAGGAGTGGTTAAACCAAACTAGTTCACTACATTAGAGTCCGCCGTTCATGTGGAGGAGAGGGGAATAAAACCTAGTTCTCTAGATTAGAGTCCACCGCTCTTAACTTCTATACCACACTAGCTCTCCAGACTGATTTGACTATTTAAAACTCCTAGATGTCACAAAATTTCTCATCAGCCATCCCTTACATCTAGTTCCTAGTTTCCTAGTTCTCCTAAATCTCAACCTGACTTGATTTATTAACATCAGATTGCTTGAATTGTGAGCCTTTCAGATCGCTTTAATCGTTAATCCCTCCAACAATATCGATGCAGGTGAGATTTTTATTTTGGCAGTGAAAATGCTTCATTTTTCTTTAAAATCTTATAGTCCAAATGCTTCATGTTTATTAGAACTCTTTCTCCTCTTGGCAAGTTCACATCTCTTGGCCCTTTGCCTCAGTTGCTTTCTAACTTCTGACATTCCAGCCTCAGTGTTCTGGGATCTCTGCCCAGAAATCTGTTACTGAGATCGGTCAGACATGGGGAAGACCTCAGACCATGGCTTAAAAATCTGTACCTAAAACTTGGAAGTCTAACACCCTCAGTGGCCATTGCTAGGCAACCACAATAGTATTTACGCCTTGGTTTCTGTCCGAAAAAAGGAGGAGGACAAGAGGGAGCTTTTTCCAGGGCTGTTTTGGCCTTTGAGGGAGGACTCATTGGGGCCAGACCTGGCAGCAACCACAGGGCAACTTCCTACCACACAACCTGAACGTACTAATCCAGGATTGGCCACTTCAACAGCAGCCACCCTACAAAAGCCACTGTGGTGTAGTGGTTAGAGTTTCAGAACAGGATCTGGGAAACCCAGGTTCAAGTTCCCACTCTGCCATTGATGCTCACACACTCTCAGCCTAACCCACCTCACAGGTTTGTTGTGAGAATAAAATGGATGGCAGCAGAACGATATAAGCTGCAATGTGGAGAAAAGTGGTGTATAAATGATGTAAATAAATAATATTTATTTATTTGTTCATTCATTAGATTTGTACCTTCCTCGGCATAGCTGAAGATGGGGGGGGGGCGTAAATAAAAGGTAGGTTGGTTAGTAGGTGAGAAGAAGGAAGCAGGGAAAGGTGAGGCTATGACAGTTGCAGGATGAGGAAATAGTGTGGGGAGGAGACACAGGGGAAAGTGACATCCCCCCCCTTGTAGGTTCCCTACCATACAACTGGACAAGGCTCAGCTGGCACTGCAAAATTTGGCCAGAGGTTTCCCGGGGAGAGGCTGCAAGAGTGAGAGAAGGAAAGAAAGTTGAATACAGAGGGGCAGATAAAGGTAGGTTGGTTGGTGGATGAGAAGGTGAGAAGGAAGCTGGAAAGGGGGAGATGCTATAGGGGCTTTCAGGGAAGGGAATGAAGAAATAACGGGAGGTGGGAAAATGAGATGCCCCCTGCAAGACCTTGAGGTTCCTCCATTTGTAACAATATATAGTGTGTGTGTTAAGGGCCGTCAAGTCGCTTCTGACTCATGGCAACCCTATGAATGAAAGTCCTCCAAAATGTCCTATCTTTGACAGCCTTGCTCAGATCTTGCAAATTGAAGGTTGTAGCTTCCTTTATTGAGTCAATCCATCTCTTGTTGGGTCTTCCCCTTGATAGCATACGGGCCTGCCTAAATCTCCAGGACTGGACCTGGCAACCCGGTATGCAAGCGCACTGACTGCTTTCCAGCCGCGTGCCTGCCTCAAACGCTACTGTGCAGTCACGGCGCGGCTCTTTTGAAACTGACACAGCCGCTCTTGCCAGCCCGGGCAACCAGCTACTAGGAACCAGATGCAAAGGGCTGTCTCTTGTGAACCTGAGAGGAGCCATGTTCCTGTAAATCTCTGTTTTAGAAGCAGCCATTTCGCAGAGAGCTGACAGCCACGTACTCAATGCGAGCTGCTCCCCCTCCCAACTTCCTCCATTGCTCAATGGGTCGTTAGCAGTAATCCTGATATCCAGATGAGTCATCCCTCCTGTCCAGCTGCAGAGACCCCAGGACATTTGCACAGATCGCACCTATTGTTCCTGAATGTAAATCCCATCAGCAGAGAGATTCCTGACCATCTCGGGTTGCGAAAGCCATTGGCATTAGAATAGATTTCCAAATTCTCACTACCCTGACCCGGTAGACAGTGCTTAATCCTTTTTTCACCTTTTGTCACCTGGGAACCTGGGAGGGGTAAAACCCCTCTTTCCGCCCCCAGAAAACAGTATAACTAGGATACCCCTGGCCCATTCAAGACACCTTAGGTCTTTCCTGGCACCTTTGCCGTTACTCTGTTGGTTTGGTCTGCGCAGCCTTACCACGCTCCCCCCCCCCGCCTTGCTGGTCAAGTCTACGGGAAACCCCCCCCCCCATCTCGGTCTTCCTTTTCAATCTGTTATTAGTCTACGTGAATTTGGGACAACACCTCGTCTAGATAAGGTAAATATTTGGTCAACGATCCTGCCACATTGGCAAATGTCTCTGAAACTCCTCCTTTTAATTTACTAGCCTCTTGTATGTCTGTGCTGCACCATTTAAATGCTTGAATACATAAACACTGTTTAATTTGGAACTTCTAGTCTCTGTCTTTATTCAAACGTCTCATTAAACGGATTCTGGTATAGTTGAGTGCGAGATCGCTATAAAAATACATAGTTACCGATTGCTCAGCTAATTTCCCCATATAAAGGAGCAATTCGGCTAACACCCTTTTCCTGCTGCCCTCAACTTTTCCTAGCATGACTGTTTTTTCCAGTGACTCTTGTCGTCTCATGACGTGACCATAATATTAGGCAACCCTAATATTTATGCTATATAAAAGGTAAAGGTACAAGTACTGGGTCATTACTGACCCATGTGGTGACGTCACATTACGACGTTTACTAGGCAGACTGTGTTTACGGGGTGGTTTGCCAGTGCCTTCCCCAGTCATCTACACTTTACCCCCAGCAAGCTGGGTACTCATTTTACCAGCCTCGGAAGGATGGAAGGCTGAGTCATCCTTGAGCCGGCTACCTGAAACCAACTTCCGTTGGGATCGAACTCAGCTTTTGACTGCAGAACTGCAGCTTACCACTCTGCGTCACAGGGCTCGTATGTTTAAGCTATATACTGTATGTTAATTTATTTGAAATGTATTAGGCAAATCTTGCACTTAATCTATTGCACTGAGCCTTTGAGGAAAGATCTGGTTTCAGGGTTGGAGATTTGGCCTGAACCATGGACTGCCTTTGGCCATTCTGAGGCACATTCTGGAGCCAGCTCCTCAGTAACAGGGTGGAGGGCTAGGGTTGCCAACCTCCAGGTACTAGCTGGAGATCTCCTGCTATTACAACTGATCTCCAGCCGATAGAGATCAGTTCCCCTGGAGAAAATGGCCGCTTTGGCCATTGGACTCCATGGCATTGAAGTCCCTCCCCTCCCCAAACCCCGCCCTCCTCAGGCTCCGCCCCAAAAACCTCCCTCTGGTTGAGAAGAGGGACCTGGCAACCCTACCTCAGGCTCCACCCCAAAAACCTCCCTCCGGTGGCGAAGAAGAACCTGGCAACCCTATGGAGGGGTCATGCGAAGATAGGAAGGGGGAGTGACCTCACATCTTACCAGGGCAACCTGAAAGTGACATCACACCTCTCTAGAAATCAGTGGAAAGTATATGGCAAAATCACAGTGTTTCTGGCAATTCCTAGAGTGAAGTGATGTCACTTCTGAGTTTTCCCTGGAAGTGATGCAATGAGTTGCACCAATGGTAATTTTTAAATTTGTCTCCTACTGGGAGACCTAGGAACCTTAAGGGAATGAGAGTTTGGACTGAGGTTGTAGCATCTAGTTTGAGCCTCAGTATTGTCTTCTCTGAGTAACAGCAGCTTTCCAAATTCCTGTTGCCTAAGAGACTATTAACAAGAAATGTCAAGCACTGAACCTGTCTGCAAAAGAAGTATCCTCGGCACCATGTTAACTTGTGTCCCTCCCTTCTCCTTTTCAGGTACTGAAGTAGTCATAGAGGGCTGTTTGTGCACTCGAAAGGGGAATATGATCACGTGAGCTTGTGTGGTGTCGCGGTGTTGCTGGCTCGATCAGGAGCAAGCCCTCGTGGCAATTTTTAAACTGCTAAATGCTCACCAAAAATGGCATCAGTGGCCACAGATTGTCCCATGCCTGCCAATAACATGCACTTTGGCTCTGAGCCACAACTCCTCCGAACAAAAAATGAAGCTGCTCTTATACTGAATTAGACGATTATTCCATTGGCCCAGATCTGGACAGACAAATATTATCTATGACTGGGACAAGCTCTCCAAGATCTCTGGCAGAACCTATCTAGCTTACAGCCATTTAATCGGAGACCGAACTTGTGACTGACAAGCTCCAAGTGGCAAAGCACATGCCACTCCCTGTATATGACATAAAGAAGAAAAGAAGGATGGAAAGGAAGATTAAAATATGTGAGGCAATGTAAACAAAAAGGCACTCTAAGAGTAGGGGATCACTGATACGGCTATAATTTTATTGAGAGAAATTCGCCACACCTCCCTGGTTTCCTTAATATACGTTATATTGGACAGTTTCAGAAATGAACATATCTCACACATGACATTTCTCTATGATCGTGGTTAACAAAGTGTTAAAGCTATTCACCATCTTGATACTCATTCTGTCAGAGGAACTTGCAACCCAAACTTCAAAAAAATACCTTTTGTATAACAAAAGCAGCTATTAAAGGGCACAGAAACAGCAGCACATAAAAAAGCTGAAAACCAAGGCTACTCAGAATCCTGCTCAGGTCTTCTCCATGGTGCTTTCTCCTAGGAAACCTTTCTTAAGATTGCACTGTAAGGCACTCATTAGTACAAATTTATGAATTAGCAAATGATACTCTGGAAATTTACTGTGCAAAAATAATTTAGTTATTTATTAAGAATGTTGAATAAAAATGCATGAGTTTTGACAAACTGAAGGTTTTCCAAGACTACTCAGTGCAGTTACAAGGCATGGACAGTGAACAAAGAACTACATGTTACATTCAACACCGGGCTGCCACCAAACTTGGCATCTCTAGGTCAAATTTTCTCCCTTGTCATGAAACACATGAAGCTGCCTTATACTGAATCAGACCCTTGATCCATCAAAGTCAGTCTTGTCTACTCAGACTGGCCCAGCTCTCCAGGGTCTCCGGTGGAGGTCTTTCACATCACCTACTAACCAATAAAGTGGAGATGCTAAGGATTTAACCTGGGACCTTCTGCATGTCAAGTAGATGCTCTACCACTGAGCCAGGGCCCCTCCCCAATACTGCAATTGTCATTACAATATCAATTACCCTCTTTCATGATAGTTACTTAAAGTTGTCTTTCAAAGGAGCTTAAGACTCAGTCTTGAGAAATTTGGCAAGTGAATAGTCAGGTATTTAGAGTCTTCTTATGTGTTTACAGATCAATTGAACCGAGCACATCTTTTTTTGTTGCAAAATAGCCTTTCTCATCCATGTTTGTATAGAACAGGAGCAAATGAATAAAAATTATTTGAACCACTTCAATCTCACGGAAGCAAAATGAAAAACAATATTTGCATTCACACCCCCACTTGCTTTTCTTGGGGTCCACTTCATGGACAAACATGACTTGGATTTCATCACTAAAGATTCGGTTCCGTCTGGCATAGACTCAGATAGGTGGAGTAGAACTAACAGCCTCCCATATATATTTAAGCTCTGCCTGTGGTGTTCCATATTGAATCCGTTGCCTGTTGCTTCGTTGAGATTTGGTGCGCAATAAACAATCATCTCTACCATGAAGCTCACAGCTGTCCTTCTGCTAGTCACCCTGGCAATTTCTTGCTGTTCAGGTGAGTTACTTACATATTAATTTTACTGTCTGATCAAAATATAGTTCTTCATATGGTGAGGAGAAGAAGCCTTCCTCCATCCGTGGAAGATTCCTCACTTAGCAGCCAGTACTAAGAGTTTCCTTCAGCACTCCCCCAATTGGGATTCATTCTCTCATTATTCCTGGGGTTTAATTCTGGTGATCTTCCACCAAATTTTGCAGATCTTTGAGGAGCAGGATGAAAGGAGTAAAGAAAGAGTGCTCTCCCCCATTCCCCCAGTATAGACAGAGCAACTTCATAGGTGTGCACTTCCAGCATTCCCAGAAAAGCACATCTCCATGTGTTGCAACCACAATTCCATTTAAAATCAATCTGCACTCTTCTACAACATAGAGACACATTTTATAAATAAGAAATTCCTTCAAAATTAGCCTTTTGTGTGCCAAAACACTAAAAACGTAGCATTGTACTTTCAGGCACACAAAGGGGTCATTTTGAAGGGGTCCGCTTTTTAACAGTTCCCTTTATAAAACCTTAAAAATATTTACTATGGACTTGTTCTACATTTCTCCATTGATTCAAAGGAACATTTTTCATTCAATCAGCCATTCAATCCAATGTACAAGATAATGAAATCTAAGATTAATAATGGCAAGGGCTCCATTTTTTGTTCGCTGTTGTGTTTTAGTTCACTGCCAGAAGTCTTTAGCTCCATATGAATCTTTATTAATTTTTGCCAGTTACTCTATATATTTGAAAGTACTAATGGGACATTTTCAAATTAAAATTTGTTTTTCCTTCTCCTTCTGATGCCCTTTTTCATCTTTCAAGAATTTCACCCGAGAGTTACAATGGGTGCTGCAATGGGAAAAGGAAGCAGTGGAAATCCCTCTTGTCTGATCCTTCACCCAAGGGAAGGGGGGAGATTTCTGCGAATTTCCTTTTCCTACTAGAGCCTCCTGCCTTTCTGCCCATCCCACTCCCTGACCCTCAGGAAAATGGTCTGATCCTCAGGAGAGGCTTCTTGCAAGATGCTAGGGAGCTAGGGTTGCCAACCTCCAGGTCCAAGCTGGAGATCTCCTGCTATTACAACGGATCCCCAGCCGACAGAGATCAGTTCACCTGGAGAAAATGGCCGCTTTGACAATTGGACTCTATGGCATTGAAGTCCCTCCCCTCCCCAAACCCTGCCCTCCTCAGGCTCCACCCCCAAAAACCTCCTGCCAGTGGCGAAGAGGGACCTGGCAATCCTACAGGGAGCTTCAGCAGGAAGGGAACGGCAGCAAAAATATGGGTTCTGCTGTGGTTGTCCAAATCCAAGCAGGTGCATGTGATTTTCACCTTCCTCTTTACACACTGACCTTTCTTCCCATAATTTCATATTTACTGTTGTTTATTTTATAACCTGATGAAGGATCCAAAATCTCACATGTTTCAGCTCTTGAACTGGACCAACCATAACTATCATGCTATTGTTGGCTCAGAGACTTGACATGCTCTTACTCTTCAGTGGTTTCCCTTTAATTTGAGACTTTTTATTGATCATAGGACAAGTGGGCTTAAACAAATAACCAAGAGAGTGGACATCCTTGGGCTCTCACTACGGAGGACTATGTTTGAAACTAGGCTGCAGCATCCCATTGATCTCAATTGGAAAGTGTTAAGCACATGTTTAATATTCCCATTACAATCTAGAGCAGGGGTGTAAACCATAAGGCTTGAGGGCCAGATCTGGCCCCTTGAGAGCTCTTATCCTGACCGTGAGCCAGCCAAGGCAGCCACCACCCCCTGCTCTCAATCTGAGCTTTGAGGCATGGCCCAGCCCAACCAAGTGACATTAATGTCATATCTGGCCCTTGTTAACAATTGAATTTGACACCCCTGATCTAGAATTTGGCATAAGGGAAATAAGAAAGGTGGGGCGGGGTGGAATGTGTGTTCCTTCCGATAGGTTTTGTTTCAGTAAGGAAGAGGGATTGGGGTTTTTGCTAAGCTTCAGAGAAAAGTTGGGTTTTGAGGAAGGATCTGAAGGAAGTGAGAGTACATGGAGGGCAAGGGGGGAAATGGTGGGGTAGGCCTTGAAAGGTCATCAAAGAAGAGGTACTGAGGAATCTTACAGTTGGTGTGGATGAGGTTGGCGTAATAGTGTTCCTTTGCCAGACAGATGGATTTATAATGGACAAATCCTTTACCAACGGAAGTGGTCTCTTAACAGAAGTGTTCATCTGAGCAAGAGTGTAGATAGAGGGAGTTGGACTGAGGATCAGAGGCATGACTGGGTTAGTCTGGAGATGGGAGCAAGTGAATAAAGAATTAAGGACAAGGGAGAGTTGAAAGCAGAAACTGCAGAATCTCAGGGCCTTAAGTAGACCAAGGCTTCTTAAACGGTGGGTCACGACCTGATATGGAATCATGTAACTGAATGTGGGGGTCACAAAAAATTTGGCAACACTAGAGGTTTCTTTATTATTTATTATCAGTAAATGTTTGATTTGTATACCTGTTTTATATACCTATATACTCGGGGTTGCGTAAAAATTTCTTGGGCGAAAAGGGGTCGCGAGTGGAAAAAGTTTAAGAAGCCCTGAACTAGACGACATGCTGGGAGCTCCATTTCCTGAGTTCCCGAAATTTTGAAAAGTCTCTTACCAGGCATGCAGGGGCCCAGTTCACACAAGGACTTTAGTACAAGCAGAAAGGGGTTTAAGCCTTTCCCCTAGGCTGATTTCCTGATTTAAAACACTGATGGGGGGTGTTATTAGCTCTCCTGGAAAACTTACTAAAACATGTAGTTTTCACAATAGAATAAATGCTGTCTTTTAGACTGGGAAAATGGCACAGGTAGAAGGCTTAAGCCTTGCCTTTCTTCACATGCACCACAATCCCCTCACACGCCTCGTAAGATACTTTTTAAAAATATGGCGGGCTCCTGAAGTGGAACTTCCCAGCATATCATTTAGTTAGTCTTCAAGGCATAAGAAGAAGTGAGAAGAGGGAATCAAGCTCCTGAGAAGTCCACTTAGTCAGTGGACTGCAGGTCCCTGTAGGGACAAAAGATTCATATACAATATGCAATGCTGAAGATAAGGTGATTGCTGCAGAATCCCTTCTGTCTGGACAAGTGGTCTGAGACAGAGGAGTTTTTAAAGAAAAGAAGATTGAGAGAATGTCTCAGTCAATGGGGGTGATGGGGGGCATGGCCCCAAAGTGAAGACTAAAGGAGAAACTTAGGCCATTTATTTATGGAAGGTTTTGCATTGGATTTGTCACTCTATAGATGCACATTTTCCCCATCTGAATTCTCAAAACTCTGCATGGTGGCTTATTGTTGAGTTTTGAGAATATGGATGGGGGAAAAGTGCATCTAAAGAGTGGCAAATCCAATGCAAAACCTTCCATGAATAAATGGCCTTAGAGAAAGAAGATTGGAAGTAGTTTGGTCAAATGGATTATAAACACAAATGTTGGTATCACTAAGGACCAAGACTATTCAAAGCCCGTTAACTTTCAGACTACATTTCAGATTTACTCACTAGAAAACGAAAATCTTCTAGCAGTTATGTATTGTGCTGTTGCTGACATCGTATTTCAACACTTGATTTCCAGCTGCTGGTAATGATCTTTGCCCTACTCTCATCAATGTTCTCACCCAATTCCTTTTTGCCACTGAGGCACAATACATGGATACGATTGCTCCTTTCGCTCCCTCCATTGAAATGAAGCAAGCTGCTGCTGCCCTGAAGGAATGTGCTCTTGGACTTCCACTGCAAGTTCGTCAAGCAAAAGGCCAAGTCCTGGTAATTTTTTTTACATTAAACTCTCCATTTAGATCACAGTTTGGAACTGATTAGAGGCAAATTCTTGCATTCCTATCCATCCCTTAATGACTACAGGCATGAAGCAGCCCCAAACCACAGACAACATTCATATCAAGCACAAGGGGTTGGATCCAACTAACTTTTCTGATGGTAAAAAAAAGGAAGGGTCCCCTCCCCCTCAACCACCCAAAAAGGCTATGCTGGAGATCACAGGAGCTGCATGGGAAAAAGCCATGTGGGATGAAGGCTGTATTAAGGAGAAGAACTCAGTAAGATTGTATGAAAAATCTGGCAGGATCCAACCCTGTATATTTAAATGGAGATAGTTCATACATTCATCTGTTGGTATAATTTGACTCGAATACAAAGGGCAGGACCAGGGTCAACATATCTTGGTTCTGTTTACAAAATCTGGATTGAAACAGTGCTTGTCCAATGTTCTATAGCATGCATATGGGCAGTCATCATGCCAAATATGTGTGTGTGTGTGTGTGTATGTAAAGTGCCGTCAAGTCGCAGCCGACTTATGGCGACCCCTTATGGGGTTTTCATGGCAAGAGACTAACAGAGGTGGTTTGCCAGTGCCTTCCTGTGCATAGCAACCCTAGTATTCCTTGGTGGTCTCCCACCCAAATACTAACCAGTGGCTTCACCATGTCAGCCATCAAATGGTTTTGTAAAATCATAGGTCATCTTGTCCTTAATGTCAGAAGAATACTAGAGATTGTTCAAGTATGCTTTTACAAAACCACTTAGCACATACAAATGGGAAGAAAAGTCATTTAGTTATATGAACCACTAGTTGTGTATGTTGGCGGGGGGAGTAATACAGGATGAAGCATCTCTTACACCAGGACTGAAGCAGTACTCCCAATCCTAGATATTAATACAGTCTAGAGATGACTCAGGTATACATTTTACTGAATTACGTATCTTTGCACATTGACATATTCTCAGCTAGCTTTTACCTATCATCTTAGATTCTAAAAGTCAAGTGTGTTCTCATCTGTGGATATCTAAATCTGCAGATCTGGGCCTCACTGACTGTAAAATATTTCTGCAAATTTGTGGGATTCTCCAGGTTTGCAGAAAAATCTTGAAATGTTTTCTAAAAATACAATGACGGGTTTTAATCTCCCCTCCCAAAAGTATTGTCCGTACTCCTACCTCCTTGTCCTGCTTTATTGGTGGGCCTGGTGGGGGTGAGGAAGGAAGCCTCACTGGGCCTAGGGGCAGTGACGACGTTGGGAGGGGAGCCATAGGGGGCCTACCAGGAGCCATGCAAGGCTCGTCTCCATTAGTTTTCCCAAGTAGGGACTGCTGTGGGGAAGGGAGAAAAGCTGAAGATGGGGTGGGTAGATAAAAGTCGGTTGGCTGTTGGGTGGGAAGGAGAAAATAAGCAGGGAACAGAAAGAGAACATAGGGCAGGAGGGGAAAATGAGATACTCCCCATTCATGGGCCTCCTACTTGTCCCTTTATATTATTGAGTAAAAATAAAAAATAAACTGTAATTAATGTACC
Source organism: Euleptes europaea (assembly GCF_029931775.1). Taxonomy (NCBI): domain Eukaryota; kingdom Metazoa; phylum Chordata; class Lepidosauria; order Squamata; family Sphaerodactylidae; genus Euleptes; species Euleptes europaea. The sequence continues at coordinate 99,003,009 of NC_079317.1, read as the reverse complement.
TCATATTTATGTATCATCTGTTTCAGAATAACGTCCTGCAAAAGTGCTTAGAGAGGCCGTAATTCCACCAGTTACAACTCTGAGGAATTTATCATGATCATACATGCTATTGATTGGTTGTGATACCCATTCATTCATCTTCATCTTCCACAAATATACCCAGTTCTTTGTCTCAAGAGGCATCAGTGCTTAAATGATCCTGCTTTTCAAGATTTTTAAAATTCACTTTCTGCTCTCTTAATAAATAATAAGCAAATTACTAGTTGTTCATGGCTTTCTTTTTCCACCAGTGGACATATAAAAATAGCTAGCCTCTTTGTTTTTCGAGACTACATCTGCATTAGTAGTTTATTTGTGTCGATGCAGTTTGGTTTGCCCCTAGTTCCAATACATTCTTTACAGGTCTGTAATCCAATGGGGAGATGTTGCTTGCACCCTCTCCTTCGGACCAAAAAACAAGACACACTGCACTGGGTATGTGCGTTAAGGCAACTGGTTCCCCCCATCCATGAAGGCAAGGCCAAATGAGACAAGATGAAAAAACTTTCCAAAGCCCTCTCCAGGTTTTTCTGTTCTGTTTTTTACAATTGTTTTGATCCCCTGAAAAGGGTAAGGGGCGACGGTGACTTCAGAGCTAGGAATTATCACATGCTGTGAGCAGCAAACATTCTGCTTCATCAGGACACCGATTTGTTTCTGCTGGCTAAGGACATCTGCAGAACCAGATTTTTTTTCCAGCATCCAGCCAGGTCGGGATGTGGATGGACACACACATCCATAAGGATGGCTGATCCCTCCATGCTGCAGTCCTGTGCGCCTGCCTCACAAACTGTGGGTGCGCCTAGCATCGAGGGCACTGTGCCCCGGGATGAAACACAGGCAGCTGGAACCTTCTACACTACCCACAGCAATGGCATTTTCTGTTATAGTTAGTGTTGCCAGGTCCCTCTTTGCCACCGGTGGGAGGTTTTTGAGGTGGAGCCTGAGGAGGGCGGGGTTTGGGGAGGGGAGGGACTTCAATGCCGCCCCCATCACCAGCGCAGAATCCTGCACCTGAGTCGTGCCAGGGCTCAGCCGCCAGAGTTGCACCGGCGCTTGTGAGTGGCTCAGCAGCACTGGGGCCCTGCGCCAGTGTAACTGGCTCTTATGCCGGCGTATGTCAGAGATAGACGGGAGTAAGAGTCAGTTGGCTCCCTGAGTTTTCCCCCCCCTTAGGATTCCTTTGTAAGAATACAATAATACAAGTGGTGGACATGCAAGGACTTGTGAGAGGCATCTCATTTCCCCTCCACCACTATTGTCTCTTCCCCTTCCCTCAAAGCACCCATAGCCTCTCCCCTTTTCCTGATTTCTTCTCTCCTTCCCACTCAATACCCAACATCTCTCCTATGGGTTGCACCCATAGCCTCTCCCCTTTTCCTGATTTCTTCTCTCCTTCCCACTCAATACCCAACATCTCTCCTATGGGTTGCACCCATAGCCTCTCCCCTTTTCCTGATTTCTTCTCTCCTTCCCACTCAATACCCAACATCTCTCCTATGGGTTGCACCCATAGCCTCTCCCCTTTTCCTGATTTCTTCTCTCCTTCCCACTCAATACCCAACATCTCTCCTATGGGTTGCATCCATAGCCTCTCCCCTTTTCCTGATTTCTTCTCTCTTTCCCACTCAATACCCAACATCTCTCCTATGGGTTGTACCCATAGCCTCTCCCCTTTTCCTGATTTCTTCTCTCCTTCCCACTCAATACCCAACATCTCTCCTATGGGTTGCACCCATAGCCTCTCCCCTTTTCCTGATTTCTTCTCTCCTTCCCACTCAATACCCAACATCTCTCCTCCTGTCTTCAGCTTTCCTTCCTTCCTCTCCCCCCCCCCCACCCGGCAGCCTCACCCTGGGAAAACTCTGTGTGGTACTGTCTGCCAAGCTGGGCCCAGGTGTATGGTGCCAACTGTCAGGCCAGGCCCAGATGCGAAGTGCTACCCATGGCACCAGTTACACAGCTGGGAAACCCTCAAGGGCTTACAGGGTTCACTTCATTCCCCCCTGTATTACCCTCTTTCTCTCCACCTGGCAGACCCCATATTCTCAACTTTCCCTGCTTCCTTTTCTCCTTCCCACCCATCAACCAAAGAACCTTTTATCTACTCCCTGTCTTCAGCTATATCAATATACCTAATTCTCAGTATGGTCCCATTTGTGAATATTTAAATCTGGGTACTGGAGCCATGGACAGACAAGACGGATCTTTCTACAAGCCTGAGAACAGCCTCAGGTATGTAGAAAATTCTGAAATCTAAAAAAAAAAAAAAACACTAGGAAGTTTTAAGCAGGGAAGTGTGAGGAAATGGGCTTCACCAGGAGGAGAAACAAGAAAATGAGGTAGGGAAGGGGATACCAGGGAAAGTGAACCACTCAGAGGGGATACCAGGGAAAGTGGCTGGAACCACTCAGAGTTTTCCAAGGGAGAGGCTGTCAGGGGGAGAGAAGAAGGGAAAGCTGAAGACAGGGGCAAATAAGGGTAGGTTATCTGGTGGGTGGGAAGGAGAGAATGAGTGTGTGTGACTGGTCGAAAATCATCCAGTGAGTTTCCATAGCAGAGTGGGTATTTGGACCTGGATCTCCAGGATTCTAGTCTGAAATTCTGATGACTACACCACACTGACATTTGTGGGGTCACTGCCGTTCAAAAGTAGCGAGCAGCTGGACCTGGGTGAGTCATGCAAGTTGGTTTGCTCAGTGGTTTTATCAGTGGTTGCTGTTGAGTCTGAAATTCTGATGACTACATCACACTGACATTTGTGGGGTCACTGCAGTTCAAAAGTAGCAAGCAGCTTGGCCTGGGTGAGTCATGCAAGTTGGCTTGCTCAGTGGTTGCTGTTGGGCCTGGCTTCAACCAATCCTCCCTCAAAGGCCCAAACAGCCCTGGAAAGGATCCTACCCCTCTGCCTGCCATCTATTGATAGAATCCAAGACTTGAAGGCTGGTAATAGTGCTGTGGTTGCCTAGCAACAGCCACAGAAAGGATATGTTTCTTAAAGCTACAGCCACCACTTCTATTATTTTGGGTTTTTTTTTAAACCCCAGTGTATTTTTAAAAGATTTTTAAGATTTCAGATTTTTCTGCAAACCTGGGGCTTTTCTCAGGTTTGTAGAAATATCTCTTGTCTGTTCATGGCTTCAGACTCTGGATTTATGTATCCATAGGTTTGGACATGTTGAGAATTAGATATATTCACAATTGTGGGACCTGAAACCACCTGAGGAGGACATCTCATTTTCCCTCCCCCATTATTTCCTCTTTCCTGTTCCTGAAACATTGTCTCCTTTCTTGCTTCTTTCCTTCCCGTCTACCAGCCAGTCTACCTTTACTGGCCCCCATCTTCAGATTTCCCTTCTGTTAAGTCCGTGTGGGAAGGATTCACAAGATCAGAGACGGAGTTCAACAACACAGCTTTATTTGATTTCAGCACAGAACTAACTCACACACTGAACGTGCCCTGCTTATATGCCCCCCTGGCCGCCTGCAGTCACTCCCCCCTGATCCGTGATAGGGGGGGGAATACCCTCTCGGTGACCAATGGGACATGCTTGCTTAGGGCCGATAGGATCCGTTTGCTTAGCCAATAGGGCGAGCAGGGTTTAGGATCCTTCGCGCGGGACTCAAGCTCCTAAACCTCCCCTTGCTTACTACCCTACTAAATACATACACAACATCTTCTTTCCTCCCCCTGATGGCCTCTACCTGGCAAAACTATGGCCCCGGTGTGCAGCGCTGGTTGGTGGGCTAGGCCCAATTGCACGGTGGAGAACTGGCACTTGCAGGAGGCGGTTTCCCCTCATTTTCTTACCTCCCACTGCTTCCTTTTTCCTTCCCACTTGTCCAGGGACACCCCAAGCACAGGCCTCCCGGACTTTTCCAGGAGCAGCACTGGCTCCCCTCAGAGCGCCTCCACCATATCCCAAGCCATGCCAACCCAGGGATCATCACTGCATTTACTTCCAGGTGGCTCCTCAATCCCCTGTCTTCGTTGGCCTGGCAGGCGCCTCCTTAGATGCCCCAGGCCCTGTGGGCTTGTCTCTCACAGCAGCAATAGCAAGAGGTGCAAAGGTGTTGGATTTCTCCAACAGGGCGAGGCACTTCCTCTAATGTTGAAAGAGAGAACGGTTTAGTAGGTTGCCAGTAACCCACGGCCAAAGCAGAGCAAGAAGGCAGGAGAACCTCATGAGAAGTCCCCCTGGGCATCAGGGAAAATTTCCCCCTACCAAAGCAGAGCAAGTGGGCAGGAGCACCTCACTAGAAGCCCCATCGGGGACCAGGGGGACATTTTCCTCAGAGGAAGGTGGGATCCTGGGAGTTAGGGAAGACAGCAAGGCAGGGCACAGCAAAGTATTGGATGAGAGGAGTGGAAGTCCTGCCTCTGGGGAGAAAAGGATTATGGGAGGAGTAGCCCCATTGGTGAGGGGGTAAAGGGGTGGTGGTGGAACAACTTCCCTTTAAATGAGGACCAGAGCCAAGGTGGAGATGGGCTGGGGAGGTTCTATGGTACAGAGGACCTGCCAGCCAAGGGTTGACGCTGAGTGGCTTTTGCTACTCTCCTTGAGTTGTTTCATGATTTGCTTCTGGCCCGAGGATTGTTTTATCTCCATTAGTTTAGGCTGCTCAGTGTGTCTTTTATATCCTGGGTTGTTCTTTTAGGGGCTTGCTTTAATGGCTGTGTTTTAATAGTTTTACTTTGGTGTTTTAGTTATAAGCCACCTCAAGCAGATTTCTGGAGAGGCAGCATATGTATTGTCTAATTAAATGGATAAATAAGCAAAAGCCCTTGCAGAATAGCCTTGAAACACCTTCTCAAACTTCTACAGTGGTACCCCCTTACCTCCACAAGGAGCCTGTTCCATAGGGCGGAAGCTGTGATGAAAAGGCAGAGCCTTTAGTTGATGCTAAGCAGACTCCTCAAAGTAGGGGAACAGCTAGCCAGTGGCAACCTGAAGACTGTGGCCATCAATTCACCCACAGGCAGTAAATCCCACAATTTAATTACCTGTTGAGTTGTTAATTCCTTCCTTTTGTCCATTCTGAATACCCATCAATTTCTAGTATATGGAGAGGGAGAAAAAGTTCTCTGTCCACTTTTTTCATCCCATGCTTTCTCCACTAATTCATGCTTAAAGCATGCCATCAAAGCGTGAATAAGAGAAAACAGACCTGAGTCTAAGTCAACATCAAAAGAAGAAGAGTCAATACATTAAAATAAATCCCTTAATGACTTAAATTGTTTAGAATTAGAAACTGCATTCATATCAGCGATTCTGGCCAAAGGCAGGATACTTAATATTTATAAAACCCAAGGCTATACTGATCATTTGGATGTAACATTTTAACATGTCCTTGAATAACCTGTCTTTCCCTACCTTTTCCCCAACAAGTTGTTCCTCTCATCCTTTAAAAATTTATGGCCAATAATCTTTGCAAACTGCAGAATCCAGGTTTGCAGTTCTTAGTGTTCCCTAAACCTTCAAGATTTTCAAGAAAACACATTTAATATTCATATAATTCTACTGCTTTCGGTTTTTATTTGCAAATTATCAAATACAAATTTGTAATGTAACTATATTTTCAGAGAATTTTAGAGGAAATTCAGTCTAACATATCAAAGGCACATGGCTGAAGAGAACAAAGATGAGAGCAGGAAACTTGTATTTTCTGTCTGAGGGTGAATAAAAGGCTGTTCTTTTTCCTGCCGCTTCTTTGACCCATCACAGATCTTCTTAAATCGTGGTTGCTTTGAGCCTTTTCAGCATGAAAAGTTTTCTAAACGGCATGGCTTATGACAAAAAATCATTTTTTAAAAAATGAGCAAACATGAGGTCACGAGGTAAATGTCAGAAGAAGGCATTGTGTACCCCCAGCAGATTGTATTAGGATGGAGGTGAGTATCACACAAGGGAAATTTCATACTCATCTGCGGTTATTTATGTATTTCTGCAAACTTCTCAAAACTCATGGCAACACACCATCAGAAAATGAGAGTATCTCAGTGGAAACAGAAATTGGCCACATTACACATTCAAGTCCCAAAACAAAAAGTCAATGTTTGGATCAAGCAACCAAACACACACACACACACACACACACAATTTTGTTAATCAGAACATGAAATCAATACCCTCTTCCTCATTTTCTCCATATCATCATTGTATCAAAGCAGTGTTGGGGAATAGATAGCGAGCTTCGTTACATGTCAGACAGACAAGGGTTAAAATTGATTGTATTGATGCTGACCAGTTCAAGAAGGTGATGTAATCTCCAAAGTGTCAATTAACTATTGGTCAGAGAGGATCAGTTGTAAACATGTTTGTGGTCATGTAACCAGAATCTGCATATTACTGCTTTCTTCCTTTGTTTAGAAGAGAAAGCAGTATCCAGTTACTTTTTGGATCTCAACCAGAGAGGATGGGGCAACTCTGTATTTTAGAGATGCCATGTGCTTAAGCTTAGAAACTGCCAGATCTTTTTCTGGCACGTTTAGGAAACTAGAGATGTAGTAAGGATTTATTGTTTTAACCTCAAGTATACCCTACCCTATTTTTAGTGAGTAAAGTTTTGTTTTTGCTAAGACAAAGGACTTTGTCTATTCATTGTGTGCGTGTGCCTTTATTTGACGTTCACCAGCCACAATCATACAATCCATAATCCTCTGATAAAAGAATTTTCCTAACAAGCAGAACATGTTTCTTTCATTATCTTCCACACCTTGCAAAGGGTTTTTGGAGCTCTGCTATTCCTGTCTTGGGGGGCACCCAATGAAGTTGATGGGCAATAGGACAGACAAAAGCAAATACTTCTCCACTGAACAAGTGGTCAAATTGTGAAATTCACTACCAGCAGATGTAGTGATGGCCACAAACATAGATGGTTTTAAAACAGTATTCGATTCATGGAGGACAGGTCCATCAACAGCTACCAGCCATGGTGACTCAAAGGAACTTCCGTAGTCAGAAGTAGTGAACCTCTGAATACTAATGTCAGTAGTAGGCAGCATCAGGGCAAGGCCTTGCACATAGAAGCAACTAGTTGGCCACTGTGTGAAACAGGATGCTGGACTAGATTGACCACTGGTCTGACCCAGCAGGGCCCCTATGTTTTTATCTATGCCTATTAAACATATTGAGGGACAATGCCAGAAGATCTGTTCAACAGTTTTACATTTATGGGACTCAGGTGACTAAGTACAACTGTCATCATCATCTCTACTGTGATGTTTTTTCTGAATTGGGTGGTGGTGGTATTGAGCCTTGTTAGTTGGTCTGGTGGTTTCCAAATGGAGCAATTAAAATAAAGAATCTTCTATCTAACCAAGAATTCAGTGTTACAACATAGTATGAAGCTTACTCTTAATCAAACTAGTTTATCAATAAAAATTTAACTGGCTAAACATTGTGCACCTGCCAAATCCCCAGAACTAGGGGCTGCTTCTCCACCCAGGCTTTCCATCATTCTCTATAGTAAACACCACAGAGATTGTAAAAATTCCTAGAGCATTACAGACCCTGTGAAATCACTTCTGAGGGATAAGCTGGAAGTGAGGTCGTGAGGTCTGCAGCATAGTTTTCCCATATATTTTCTCCTGCTACTCCATTGATCAAGCACAGGTGATGAGAAGTAGGGGTGGGAGCTTGCCCACCAGAGGTGGACAAAGGGTAAGCCTAACTTTAGCTGCTTTCAGGGCCAAATCCGACCTTGCCTTGCTCTTGGCTGTTGAAGTGTACCCTCTGTAGGGTCTATTCTCAGGCTCTCCCACTTCCCATCTTAACTTAGAACACCATGATGTGTGACAGTACCACAGAATGTGTAAGAAGCATATCTTTTATTTGTTACATTTCTGTTCCATCCTTATTTTCAGAAACTCAGAAATAACACAGTTAGCTAACAAAATAAGTAAGGTGGAGAGGAAAGTGTCCTTCCCAAAACAACTCGGTGAGCTTCACAGTCCGGTTGAGATTATCTACATCCAAAGTCAGAGATCTAGTCATTATGCCATATTAGCTATCTTGACCTGAACACAAATCAACCACTTTATACCTTATACTATTTGTCTATCAAGATCAGTACTGGAAGTGACTTTCCAGGGTTTCAGGTGGAGGCCTTTTGCATTACTATTATGTTATTATTTTTTTAATTGTAGATGTTGAAGAGTTTAATTGGGACCGTCTCTGTGCAAAGCAGATGCTCTGCCACCTACCCTTCCCCAAGTTATTTTTTATCACATGTGCTCTGTGTATTACAGTGAGACACACTTGGCCCCAGGCCCTGGTCCAAAACTTGTGCTTCTATTTCCAAAGAAAATATTTTACACTAAATAGTAACCCACATTACACCAACTAATTTCTAATGCGTGACGCAGCTTCTGTTATATCCCACTCTAGGATCATGACATGTCAACAAATGCAAATCAATGGGAGGATTCCTAACCCCACCCATTTCTCCCCTCTCCTAAAGATAATAAGGAAAACATGAGAAGCAAATAAGGTCATGTGTCCCACCATCTCATGTTGTGGGCGGAGCAGCTATTGCATATATATAAGGCTCTCAGGTGGTTCATTTAGTGCTTTGACTTTAGTTAATTCTTCTTCTCCACCATGAAGTTGATTCTTGTCCTTCTGCTCAGCATCAGCCTGGCATGCAGCTCTGGTAAGCATCACTAATGCAAATTATGGCTCTTTGCCTCAACATACTGAAAAAACAAAATTTAAACAATTCAGCTCATACTGTGCATGATCATTCCAAAGTAAGTCCCAGTAAATTCAATGGTTCTCTCTATCTAGTGATATTGCTCAGAACTGCAGCCTTATAGAGTTAAATCCTAAGCCCTGTAAGCAGAAGGATACTTCCAAAGTAGAACTTTCCCGCTTCTGCTGTGCTACACAAATTACATCTCGGGGGCTCAGTGGACCCTTGGTCACAATGGGGGATGCCTGCAGCGGGAGGGTAAATTGGTGAGAACTATGTGAATGCCCCTTGTGCTAACAAAAGAAACCTTAGGACCCAGCCAATGCCTTCAGAGATAATGCTTGTATGACCTCAGAGAAATAAACTCCAGGACCGGGACACTTAAGGTGTCAGACTCTCCCTGGGAATAATACCATCTATCTTCAGGCAGGAAGGCAGCTGTAAAGTGAAAAAAGGCAGAATAGCAGGGGTCGGGGAAGAGGAGGGGAAGTTTCCCAATGATTTCCCTGCCCTGAACCCCCTGCACTAAATATTTTATATAAAATATGTTTTAGAAATCATTTGTCTTGTTTCTTCTTAGATGCTCGTATGTGTAAGGCTGTCAGTGATCTTGTGAATAAGATGCTTTATGAGACGGAAGAGGCTTTCAGGGAGGAAGCTGCTCTTTATGGGACTGAGGTGGGAGTGGATGCTGCAATGAAATTGAGAGAATGTGCAGATGATTTTTCAGATGAACAGAGACCTGCTTATTATAAACTGGTGGTAAGTATAAGCTTTGCTATTTTTCTTGATCGCTTTTTGCCATGGAAGTTCGCTATCGGATGCAGGATTCCTATTTTTTTTTCCAGCCAACTGTATTCACAATCCATGTGTTTTAACAATAGTCATGCAGTTTCATAAAATCCAAAGGAAATTTGAATACTTTCCCCCCTCCCTACAGACCTATTGTAGCCTTCTCCCATGTTTTCCTTTAAATTATGAGAGGAGCAGTAGATAAAAGTTGATTTAAGGCCCCCTTTCCTTCCCTGGGTCACTGTCATTTGGGAAAACAATTATGCATATGATTATTGTCGAAGGCTTTCACGGTCAGAGTTCATTGGTTCTTGTAGGTTATCCGGGCTGTGTAACCGTGGTCTTGGTATTTTCTTTCCTGACGTTTCGCCAGCAGCTGTGGCAGGCATCTTCAGAGGAGTAACACTGAAGGACAGTGTCTCTCAGTGTCAAGTGTGTAGGAAGAGTAATATATAGTCAGGTTGGGTTGGGTTGAGCTGAATCATTGTCCTGCAAAAAGTATCAAAGGTAATGTGCTAATCATTGTCCTGTAAGTATCAAGATAATGTGCTAATGAGGGTGTGGTATGTTAATATGGAACCAATGTATCCTGAAGTGATCTGTTAATGTATGAAATCCAAAGCTAATCTGCATGGCTATTGTTGACTGCAGTCTTTGTTAGTCTGGAAGTTTTCCAGACAGGAAGCCAAGCCTTATTGATTCTTAAACTCTCTTCTTTTCTGTTAAAGTTGTGCTGATGTTTATGAATTTCAATGGCTTCTCTGTGCAATCTGACAAAATAGTTGGTAGAATTGTCCAGTCTTTCAGTGTCAGTCCATGTCAGCCACTGCTGATTTCTCAGGTTGGCCAACTCTGCAGTATCTTTCATGTTCTTTTATCCTTGTTTGTATGCTGTGTTTTGTTGTCCCGATGTAAACTTGTCCACAGCTGCAAGGTATACGACATACTCCTGCAGAGGTGAGGGGGTCTCTTTTGTCTTTTGCTGATCGTAGCATCTGTTGTATTTTCTTGGTGGGTTTAAACACTGTTTGTAGGTTATGTTTTTTCAAAAGTTTCTCCATCCTATCAGTGACTCCTTTAATAAATGGCAAGAATACCTTTCCTATGGGAGACTGTTTTTCCTGAGTTTTCTGATTTTTGTTTGGTTTAATGGCCCTTCTGATTTCATTTCTGGAATAGCCGTTTGCTAGCTGTGCGTGATTTAGATGATTAGTTTCTTCCTTGAGAAAAACAACTACATTCTCAATACACTTTCACATCCATAGCATATGCCAGCCTCCTCTAGATTAGTGTGACTATAGTATGTCATTTATTTATGAAAATATACTGCCTTTCTCCATCAGACTGCAGACATTATACTGCCAGTACATATTTATGCTGCCACGGCATTTTATACTGCCTTTCTCTATCATACTGCACTGTCACAAAGCTTGCACTGGGTAATTCTCAGCTTTCCCTCAGACATGTCATTATAAGCAAACCCCATTTTTATTCCATGCTAAATATTCCTGTCTGTTCTGAGCTTGCAGATAATAAGCCAACCCACAGTCTATGTGGGAAATACTCTTTCGTTTTTTAAAAAATAATAAAAATAAAACTGAAGTCCAGAGTGCTTTAAAGACTGGCAACATTTAATTGTATCCATCCAATGAGGAGTTTCCTCATTGACTCTTCCACCAGCCAAAGATAGGGTTGCCAATCTCAAGGTAATTGCAACCAAACAAAACAGTAGTAGGCTACAAAAAGCAAGCAGAACAATGATATAACATACAACAAGTCAAGAGACTATAAGTGTATTGCAACTATGAAGAAACTTAAAGTTGCAAACAAGCTAAGCAACTTTACAACTTTACAACTTTACAACTTTACAACGCGACAAAGAACAACTAAAAAGTTGAACATGAACAAATATGAAGTAAAGCTAACAGCCAATAATGCTATAATTCACAAGTTTTAAAAGTAAACTGTTCATGTAATTAGCTTGGCTTGTTGCTGGTCAATTTCATTTCAGGCGGAGGAGATGGAAACGCGGCTCCGGATATTCTCCAGCATTTTCGCTACTAACAAGTAGCTTCATCAGCCATAAAGGCTTGCAAGTACAACTCATAAATCACATGTAAAGCTCCCAGTCCGGGCTGTTATCTTTGAGAAATCTTTCTGTCCTCAGGCTCCACCCCAAATACCTCCCACGAGTGGCCAAGAGGTACCTGGCAGTTCTAGCCAAAGTAGTACCTTGTGCCCCGCACTGCTCACCTTAGTTCTCCTCCTTTTTCATTCTGCACTCTGAACTGACTTTCATTTTATTTTCTTTCAGGAAAATTTATTGTCTAACTGTTCATTCAAGTGATCATTCCAGGAATTCTGGGTTTTGGAGGAAGCCAAGATAATTCCACCTGCTGACTCCCAGCACCAATCACAGGAAACACTACTAATTGATTCCGCCTCTTCTTTCATCCTGTCTTTGATCAAGTAGCTCCATCCTACCCGCTGAAATAATAATCATTGTCTTATAAACATCTTGAATCATTCACACAATATGTTTCATTAAACTCACTGCATTGCATTCCTAGAATCGATTCTTATTTACAAATGTATGATGAATGCACTTTGTCACTGTTCGAAAGTCGCACTGGGTAATTCTCACATAGTTTCCCCTCAGAATAATTCTAGCAGGGTGATTTTTAACTTTGGTCAACAGAGGGTCAGCACTGCTGTATCAAAGAAAACAAAATAAAACCACTATCGGATACCAATACTAACAGCGATAATAATGGCATTCACAGTTGTTGTTTTTAAATTTCAGCTTTCGAAAATAGTAAGAACAATATTCAAAGACAATACATTCAATCTCTTGGGACCATTCCTAGAGGGAAATAAAAATCCTGAAGATTCTCGTTACTCCAAAGTTATGAGCACGAACTATTAAACGCAAGTTAGATTTACGTGATGAAAAACTGCACAGGTGTCCGGGATGGAAGGGCAGGAGAGTTATTCATTAAAATACAGCCTGGACTCCTGATTCGTAACTGGTTCTAGAACACCCAGGTGTACTATGAAGGGCAATTGTTTGTTTCTATGACAATTTCATGAAGGTTCTTCTCAAGTCCACATGGGGGAGCGGAGAAATCCACACAAACAGGGATTGGCTTGCCTGGCTAAAATCCCTTCTTCTCCTGAAACTGTCCACAGTCCTGTAGAAAAAAAGCAAGAAAGACGCTGCAGACAACAAAATTAGCCAAATCAGTTACATCTTCAAGGGCAACAATAGGTGAATTAGCTTTCCGTTATTTAAGTAATCCTCTGTTTTGTATGGCATAGTTAGCTGTTTGATTCCTTTGGAAGTTGGTGGCAACATCTAGGAATCAGGCGAGGTGTCATCAGAAATTACATTTGTACATAGGTCCACCTTATTTGATGGACAAATGTTCCAAATTAAATTTAACAAGGTAAATTGAGGATACCAAAGGTAACCTTAAATGCTTCCCTTGTCGCTACCAAGCATTGCTTTGTCTTTGTGCCCTCCTCAAAAGTGCAGTTTCCTATTCTACCTGGCTCATATGATACACTGGCTCCACGCAAACCCACTCGGTTCACATTATTGTTGTTTATTTTATACAACTGCACATTTCTTTGGGAAATCTGTCCATGAAGCATGTATATTTTTAAATTGATCAACATGTTTACAGATAGAACATTTATGAAGGCTTATTTATTTATACACTGCCTTTCTCCCCAGTGAGGGCCCAAAGCAGCGTACATCATTTTCCTCCTCTCCATTTTATCCTTTCAACAACCTTGTGAGATAGGTTAGGCTGACAGAGTGTGACTGGCCCAAGGTTACCTAGGGCTTTTTGCACATTTTCATTTTCCTCACTTCCAAGTTCCTCTTTCTTAGTCAGGGGGGTTCAGTTCTGCACATGTTTTGCTCCCTCTAGTGGCTGATTCAATATCAAACAGGTTTATATGCCAGCGCAAAAACCTGCAGTTTAAATATGCAGGGAGATAAGCTGGATTAAAACCTGCTTTATATCAAATTGACCACTAGAGCGAGCAGAACTGAACAATAGGAACTTATAGAAGCAAGGAAATTGAGAATGCGGAAAAGACCACAGTGAACTTCCATGGCATGATTGGGGTTTTAACCTGGGTCTTCCAGATACTAGTCCAACACTCTTAACCACTACACCTCATGGGCTATCATTGCCATGGTACAGTGGTTGGCCACCAAAGACTGTAACAGACTATTAATATTTGACTAATAGGGTTGTGGAAGAAAACAACATTGGCAAAGCTAGGAACCCAACCATTTTGGAAAGAGATAATTTACTGATATTTATTAGACTTTGGTTTGCCCAATACTGTACATTTTCAGAAGCAATGTAGGCAACTCTCCCCCTCTCCTCTCAGTACATAAATATGAACTTTCTCTCTCATGTACCTACCACCCTCCTTCAAGTAGCATGCTGTCAAGTCACAGCTCAAGGGACTTTCAAGGCAAGTGAGAAGCAGAGGTGGTTTGCCATTGCCTGCCTCTGCAAAGTCTTCCTTTACGGTCTCCCATCCAGGTACTGACCCTGCCTAACTTCTGAGATCTTATGAGATCGGGCAGTACTATACCATTCAGTCAGTCAGTTAGTCAGTTTATTAATACAGTGATTGCCAGCAAAAGAGAACAAACATACATTAAAAACACTATAAATAGAAAATAAGCAATTACTAAAACCCAGATAAAATATTCTCTCCTTAAAAAAATGGCCAAAGAACTGTACCATTCCACATCTCATCTCTTTTCAGTACCACAGCAGAGTCCTAGTGTATGTGTCATAATAATGAAAACTCTGAACATGTGCAAAGTTCTTTAACCTTCATCACTGTGCAATCATGACATCACTCTAGTTCCAGACTGAGCTCTCACTTCTTTTTTTAGAAATTAGGCACTGCAGTCCAGCTTCTCAGACAGGCAAAAGAGTCAACAGAAGTAAGAACAACCAGCCTGCATCTTCCACTTTTTCCTCATCTTTATTGGAGGACATCGACTGGGAAAACATTCACCAACTGCTCAGGTGGGCTTTTCCAAGATGGGGCTGTGAGTAGAACCCAAGGCCAGATGGGAGGACAAAGTAATGAGTCTGTGAAGGTCTTACAACTTCAGTTGCAGGTGGACCTGATTTTTTCCAGTTAATCTGTTTTAACATTATAGGTTAAAGGCCTTCACAAATCTTTCATGGGGACCTGCGTTTTCCTCTACAATAAGATGTGGCTCACTCTCTAGACCTGTGCATGCCAGAACCACTGTATCACCCCACCAGAAGTTCCTAACAAAGTCTTTTTAATACAGAGTTCTGACTACCAGGATACACTGGTTTGTTAATTTTTAAGATCCTATTAACTTTTAGTGCTTTCATGATCACTTTTTGCCATGATCCCATGATGAGCACAGGCCAATAAACCCAGAACTATTATGGTGAGAGAACATAAGGATGGCCAAGAAGGGAGTCTGAAAGAGCTAAAACCTAAATGTAAGTTCAATATGCTTAAAATTATTTAATTTGTTAATTTATGGTACAGTGTATTTTTAAGGGTCAGGTGGTGTCCAAGTGCTGATGTAGAGTCACATTCAAGAGTGACCATTGACTGGATTTTCATTCACAATTGAGAATTGGGAATGAATTGGGAATTTGTCCTTACTGCCTTTGTCCACTTAACGTTTTCAGACTAGACAGCTGTTGCACTTTCAAACATAAATCCACCACTTAATTAGTCACAGCTCCCTTCAGTGTAGTTTGGTTCTTGGAAGTTTATACCGTGGAAACTTTGTTGGTCTTTAAATCTTACTCTCCCACGGCAGGCCAAAGCAGCTACCGACCTGAAACCACTTCATTAGTGGCAGTAAGGTGTGAACCAATAATGTAGGGTCAGAAATGACTGGTCCTGAATTCTTCACTAATGGAGCATCTGAGAAGCGCTTGGGTTCTTAGTAGGGATGAGCACCTTAAAAATGGTGGGTTTTTTTTGGATTCAGGTTTTGGAAAAGGGCATAAATACTGGTATTCAGGGATATTTGGGTCTCTCAATACCGTTTTAGGATTTGGGTTGTGGTTTTTTCAGGATTCCAGAATTATTGCGGTTCCATTATTCTCTATGGGGGACTTTTTGGATTGGGGGCTACAGAGGATGTTTTTCAACCAAATGACACCAAACGTGCAAGGGACCTAGTGCTAAAACCCAGGAAAAGAGGCGCCCGAAGAGGGCGGGGTTTGGAGAGGGGAGGGACTTCAATGCCATAGAGTCCAATTGTCAAAGTGGCCATTTTCTCCAGGGGAACTGGTTTTTATTGTCTGGAGATCAGTTGTAATAGCAGATCTCTAGCCACCACCTAGAGGTGGGCAACCCTAGGGGAAAGGCAGAGCCATGTCCTGCAGCTACTTTCACATAGCTAAATTGCAGCAAGGTGGCTTACAACTCGTGGTTTTAAAACATCTACTGGACTGAGTGAAACTAAGTATTCATTTTTCTCCTCCTGACTTATCACCTTGGCCTTATCTATCCCTAAAGCAAACTCCCCCCATCTGTCAGAAGAGGCAACCAATTTTCCTTCTTTGCCTTTGCAAAATTAACACTGTTCTTTTGCTGAGTTGTTACTGTGTCAACACCATTGTCCTCTGCAAGGATCAGAGACGTCAGACAGCACGTTCGTGATATTCTCCCAAAGATTTACTAGGTCTTACCATCTCTTTTTACTTTGGCCGCGTTTTATTTGCAATAACAAATAGTTTTTTATTTCATGCTTAGTCCTACAAAGAAGTGTGAGCGTTGCTATGAACTCATACATGTTAGCACTGGAGCCTTCCAAAGGCGTAAATATCACGGACAAGGTCAAAAAGAGAGTGTTGCTCTCTGAATATGGAGGAAGACATAATTGTTTAATTCTTGAAACATCCAGCAGCAACAGAACCCAGAAAAATATTGCGAGGCTGTATGGAATAGCACTTTACATTCATGTTAGTAGATATGTTAATCGGCTAGACACAGATCCTGCTGGCCATAATACAGAACCCTACATTCTGCTGTACAGGAGATATCCAATTTTGCCTTTTAAAGAATTCACTCTGTATTCTTTCCTTCTTAGGACTTGGAATAAGCTACCTTCATCATGAGCAAAGGTCCATGGGTGGGAACATGGAGGCCTCATCGTCCAATTGGTCCAATCATGGCCCAGTTTACCGGTCCTGGGCCCAAGTATTACATACAAGGAGCAACAGGTAAAACAAAAAAAAGGGGGGGGGGTTAGACAGTTTTGTTTTTAAAGAAACCTCGTTTCAATCGTTACATTCAAGTAATACATAGGAGTAAATATAAAGTAATATATAGGAGCTCTCTCAGCCCCACCTACCTCACAGGGTGTCTGTGGGGAGAGGAGAAGGTGATTGTAAGCTAGTTTGAGTCTTCCTTAAGTGGTGAACAAAGTCAGCAAATAAAAACTAACTCCTACTCCTACTCCTCCTTCTCCTTAAGACCCTTGCTACTGAGGTCTTTGAGAATTGCTACCAGTCAGACAGCATGACCAATGACCCAAGTCAACATCAGGCAAGCTCCTTGTTTCTTAAACTTTTCCATGAAACGTGTCCCTATTCTTTCCTCCAGGTTATATGGCACACATCCCAACCAAAAGGAAAGCCCCTGCCTACAGTATGCACGGATCGAGGCCTTTGCTCAGCAAAGACTGCTCTCCAGGTCCTTACAATGTGCAGTCCTCCATGACTTATCGGGGGAGGAAAACTGCTCCAGCATACACAATGGCGGGGCGCTACGGAGAAAAAGTGGAGACGACTCCAGGCCCTGGTGAGTAATATTCTTCCACATAGGGTCTCCGTTTATTGCATCCGCTTACTTGAGACAGAGGGACCATTTTGGTGAAGCGGTTGGAATGGTTCCCATGGATGCAGGAAAAATTGATTGGATAAATTCCAGAGGGGTAGCTGTGTTAGTCTGTTGCAGCAAAAAACTGACAGTGGAAGCACCTTAAAGGCTACTAAGATTTTATTCCAGCATAAGCTTTTGTGGACTAGAGTCTGTAAAAGGGTGCACTGGATCTGTTAAAGCCCCCTTGGGTCTTTTCTCCAAGTGATTGCTAGTTCTTCCAAAGATCAGCAATCACTTGGAGAAAAGCTAACTACCGCACTTGTATTCCCAGCGATGTAAAGAGTTTGAAAATGTTATAAAAAATACTGTTCCCACTTTGTTTGGCCTCTTTAGCTGTGAAGATGTCTTCCAACCATTTATAAGCCGTGGTATCCAAAAACCCTTTTAAAGCGATGTTTTTTATAACATTTTCAAACTCATAAAATACATTGCTGGGAATACGAAGTGTGGTAACCCTGACACTGATGGACTGCTACAAGTCAGTCTGGGATATCTGATGCTGTAGCTTGAATGTGTGTGCGTGTGGAACAGAGGAGCCTGTCCTCCCGTCTCCCCTTCTTCTGTTCACGGTAGAGTGAATTGAGCAGCAGCCTTGTGGGGCCTTGTAGCATGGAAGATACAGGCCGTTTATGCATGGGAGGTTTTGTCTTGGATTTGCCGCTTTCTAGATGCACATTTTCCCCATCTGAATTCTCAAAACTCAAAAATAAGCCCTCATGCAGAGTCTTGACAATTCCGATGGGGAAAATGTGCATCTAGAGAGTGGCAAATCCAAGACAAAACCTCCCATGCATAAATGGTCACAGTTTTAAAAGATTTATTTCTAAGGAGACACAAGCAAATTGTGGAAGGGAAACACAGAAACTGGGAAAACGTGTGTGTGTGTGTGTGTGTGTGTGTGTGTGTGTGTGTGTGTGAAGCGCCATCAAGTCACAGCTAGCTCATGGTGACCCCATCAAGGGACTTTCAAGGCAAGTGAGAAGCAGAGGTGGTTTTCCGTTGCCTTCCTCTGCTGTGTCTTCCTTGGAGGTCTCTCTTCCAAGTACCAGCCTTGCTTAGCTTCTGAGATCTGATGAGATTGGGCTATACCATGCCACTTTCCCTCCCCAGGGAAACAATGAAGTACAATTTCTGGTTAACTCCAAATTTAGGATTCTCTCGTAATCCCATCTGGCGTCCAAAAACTATGTAAAACAGAATTGTTCAGAGGGGCATTTTCATAAAGGCAACAGGGCTAAATTATGATTCAATGGTTCAAGAAGGTGCTTTTAAAAAGGAAACGGGAGTGTGGGCTACACGTCAGTGTATGGTATAGATTATCTGGTTGCATTATGCATTATCTTGCTTTCACTGCAAAGTTACCTAGCTATGTGATTCCACTCTTTGGCATTGTTAACATATCATGTCTAATGCTCAAGGCTTTGTTTTCAGGTTTCTGTAAACCTAATCCTATTATTGGTTCTTGTAGGTTATCCGGGCTGTATGACCGTGGTCTTGGTATTTTCTTTCCTGACGTTTCGCCAGCAGCTGTGGCTTCAGAGGAGTAACATTGAAGGACAGTGTCTCTCTGTGTCAAGTGTGTAGGAAGAGCAATATATAGTCAGAAGGGGGTTGGGTTTGATCTGAATCATTGTCCTGCAAAAAGTATCAAAGGTACTTTTACAGGACAATGATTAGCACATTACCTTTGATACTTTTTGCAGGACAATGATTCAGCTCAAACCCAACCCCTTTCTGACCATATTACTTTTCCTACACACTTGACACTGAGAGACACTGTCCTTCAGTGTTACTCCTCTGAAGATGCCTGCCACAGCTGCTGGCGAAACGTCAGGAAAGAAAATACCAAGACCACGGTTACACAGCCCGGATAACCTACAAGAACCAATGAACTCTGACCGTGAAAGCCTTCGACAATATTCTAATCCTATTACCTTGCTTATCAGATGTCTTATTCTATTGATTGCACTGATTCACATTGGGTAAGCATCTCTGAGTCTCAGTGAGAAAGGTGGACTACAAAAAACGCTCACAAATAAATATGAAAGCAGGCTGAACATGCGTACACACATGACTGAACACTGGTGATGCTGATAACAAAGGGCTCCTACCTCCCTTCTTGTATTCCCTTATTTCAGGGCCCATTGGACTCGCAGTGTGTATTTTCCATAAGCAAAAATATAAATGTCTGGCTAGTGAGAACACTATCCTTTGCATCTAAGAAAGTGCCTCACATCTTTAAAGTGCCACTAGATTCCTGTTAGTGAAGTTAAGTAATCCACACCACGTGATCAAAGACTGAACCAAACTGAATCAGTCTTATTAGGTTTTAGCCTGCCTTAGTAAACAAAACAATTTGCTCAAAAGGTATCCTCATATCATGCCCTTGGGTGGTTGAAAATATTCAGGCAATCTCTTATTTGCTCAGTAAAAAAGGATATCAAAATGGGTCATTCTTGACCACACCAAGGAACTTCTGTGCTACCTAGGGTTGCCAACCTCCAGGTACTGGCTGGAGATCTCCTGATCTCCAGCCAATAGAGAGCACCTGGAGAAAATGGCCACTTTGGCAATTGGACTCTATGGCATTGAAGTTCCTCCCCTCCCCAAACCCCGCCCTCCTCAGGCTCCACACCAAAAACCTCCTACTGATGGTGAAGAGGGACCTAGCAACCCTATTGCTACCTGTTATGCTATTACTTTACATGGGCCTGTGGACTTTACATGCACTTTTTATTTCCCAGTGCACTGTCTTCCCTCTCAGGGTTGCCAGCTCTGGGTTGGGAAAAACCCTGAGATTTTGGGAATGGAGCCTGGGGAAGGTGGGGTTTAGAGAGGGGAGGGACCTCAGTAGGATATAATGCCATAGAATCCATCCTCCAAAGCAGACACTTTCTCCAGGGGAACTGATCTTGGTTATCTGGAGATCAGCTGTAATAGCAGGAAATCTCCATGTGCCACCTGGAGGTTGGCAACCCTATTCTACATCCACTGTTTCCCCCACCCACCCACCCCAATCTAGGTATTCTTCAATCCATCTCATTTTGTAATCGGAATAAATTATGCAAACTAGACTATCATTTATTGTCCACATATTATTAAGAACTTGTGCATTTTTTCTGCTCATGGAATTTGAGCTTTTTAAAGCAGAGCATTCTAGACCGCCCTCTAAAGACTACAGGATGCCATGATTGTTTGACATGATGAAGAGTGGCCTTTAGTCTAATTGCAGCCTTTGGTTTAACTTTTGCTTAGCTTCTTATTCACCAGAGAGGTCTCAAAAAATGGTCTATAAAAGTGCCCCTAAGTACTCCATGTCATCCAGGCATCGAGGTGCCAAAACTGACAGCACTCCGGGTAAGACTCATCTCTTATTTTCTTTCGATCTTCGGGTTTGTTTTAAATAATCAATTGCTGATCCTATTAAGAGACCCATGCCAAAGGATCCAACGCAGTGATGTGCAGTCCAATGCATGGTATTTCTACTGGCAAGCCTGTCCCATTGAGTTCAATAAAGTAGCCAGGGGTTGTATCTTTTGGCTTCTCCCATCATACAGGGAGGACTTTTCCTTTGGTGATAATACTGGAGATGGCTAGCACTGTGCTGCCCCTCCACTGATCCTCTGCAATGCCATTACTATTCACAAGGTATGGAAAGCAATGGGACTTGTGGCAGGTAAAGAACCTTGCCTGGGGGAAGGAGATGGGAAATAGCTATTTTCCAAAATTGCAGGGGCTCTCTACTACAGCACTGCAGAGACTGAGCTCCTGAAACCAAACAAACTTTAACAAATGGCTTCAGAATGTGAGGGAATATCCAAAACCAATTTATGACCTTATCAGAATTTTATTCAAGTCTTTGGGCATATGCAGACTGTTTGGACGTAACCCATTATGTCTTATGTCTGTTGTCCCATAATTATGTTGAAAGTCTCATATTGGCTGTTTTTCTTCTTTCAGGTCCTAACACATACACAATTCCCCAGGTGTTTGGACCATACACGGTGACCACAACGGCCAGTCCTAGCTACACCATGGCGGGGAAGGGTAAATTTGGGTATTTTCATGAAGACCTCCATAAGGTAGGCTCTGCATTCAGTTCAACCCGGCAGTTTCTCTGTTAAGCATAGATAGAAAAGACATACCTGCTGTGGTCAAGTTTTCCCTTAGCACACTTCAGCCCAGCTTGTTTTAATGTGTGTCATTTGTTGCTAGCACAGTTCATACCTGGCACCACCACCCTGTCCTAATGTGTGCTGTAATTTTGGGAATGTAATGGTAGAATTGCATCTTCGCAGAAAAGGTACCAGCCTGACCATCATATCCTTTAACCCTAAGAATTTGGAAGCACTTCAGCAGAGTTTTGAGTTATAAAAAGAGATTTTAAAGAGTTTCCATCCCCTTTGATGACCGCTGCAAGTCATAGCTTGCATGTGTGAATAGACCATCACTGATCCAACCTCCACAGGCAGAACTTTCTTATCACATCACCTGATACATACTCCTGAGCACTAAAATCTGTTTATGCATCTAACTACAAGTCAACAAATGCTCAGTAATTAAGTGTTGGTAAATCAAGTTGATGTACATGCACGTGCAAAACCATCTCCATTCCTGCATTAATTTGCAGTCTGGAAATGCCAAGAAGGTGCAGAAGAAAAATCTGCAACCATACCAAGCCATAGTCTCACTCCTAAAGTGTTGCTTTATATTGCACCAGACTATGGGCCAACTATGGTAGCTCTTTCAGGGCTCTTTGAGGCTCGATGACTGAGTCTCAAAATCTTTGCATATTGGTAGAGTGAGAATTTCAGTGTGTGACAAAACTGAGCACTGAAACAACAGTTTATTCCAGAATTAACTGTACCAGACAGAGAGATAGAGGTAGACATGCTAACTACACAGCTGGCAAGAGGCAAAAAAAGGTATCTAAGAAGCAGGCAGGAAGCCTAACAGTTGCATTCTGGGGACTTGGTTGCTGTGTTTGAGTACAAAGCTCATTTTTGTATGTATTTTGAACTGTTCAGTTTTCCCTTGGAAATTGGAGGTGCTTTTCATTGGTGAAAGTCAACACTACTTTATCTCTTACAGACCCCAGGCCCTGCAGCATACGTAAAACCAGACACAGAACTTTACAAAAAGAGAGCCCCAATGTACTCCATGGGATGCCGAATTAAGAAGTCAGGAATTAAAAAGGGACCTGGACCTGCAGACTATGAAGTAGGAAAGGTAATAAACATCCCCTCTCCATTTGAACAGTTTCTCCTCCTCAATTGTTGTATACAGATATATTGCTAGGGTGGGGATGCTATAAATGCTGGGTCCCTCTCCGCCACCGGCGGGAGATTTTTGGGATGGAGCTTGAAAAGGGTGGGGTTTGGGGAGGGACTTCAATGCTATAGAGTCCAATTGCCAAAGCGGCCATTTTTCTCCAGGTGAACTGATCAGCTGGAGATCAGTTGAATTAGCAGGAGATCTCCTGCTACTACCTGGCAGTTCAGGAAAATAGCTGTTAACATTGCCAAATATATTGTAGCTATGCAATTCACAGTATGTGGTAAAAAACCCACCAATCACTCTATATACTGCAAAGAAAGGATGTACAATTTTTAATAATCCTAACAGGTAAGTCTAAATACATCCCTCGAACAGGTAAGTGGTAGTTCAAAGTTCATAGTAAAAATTCATTGGGTGCAATTCCTCATTATATCCGCTGCAAGAAGTTCAAGGAGAATACGATCGTTTCGGAGCATGGAGCCCGATCCTTCTTCAGTTCTTCCTATGCAACACAACAAACAAGACCTTTTCACATTCTACAATCTCTTTATGATGTGAAGTGTACACACACACACTTTTGAGTTCTGTTCATCCTCATACAATGCCACAACCAGAATCAATATGATTTATGAAGCTACATTTCTTAGCTAGACCAGCAGCAAAAAATATTGGAATTTAGTGGTGGGTTTATTGTTTTTATTTTGCACTGTCATTCCACACACTGTAAAAGGTGAAGCGAAGGCTCCTTCAGTGAAGGAGGCAAGGGGTACATGTTCCTTGGTGCATCTTGAGTGGTGAATTCCATCAATATTGTGCAGTCTATCAGAGGGGGAGAAATGGAGTGCTAGCAACTGCTAGTGCCTTCTAAGGATGGAAAGTCTCCTACATCATAAGCCCTGAGCACATTACATGCCATTTGACATTAAAATAACTGATGGTCCAATAATTACAAAATTATTGTAATTTTCACAAATTACAATAAATCAATATTAAAAATGCCTTGCAAAGGTGTCTTATCCTGTTCATTGATGCCTTAGAACGAATTACTAACATTCATGAAGAAGCTTAGAATGTGATCAATAACTCATCAAACTCACACAGGTGGATAGTTCTTTATAGCTATAGCAAAGATTTAGGAATCTGAGAAAAGCTTACATTTGTTTTTTTATGGGGTGCTTACAGCACAAAGAATCATATTTGCCTCTGAGGAAAGGAGTCTGTCTTCCAAGTTACATGGGGTACCTATCTATTCCAGCAATATTTAATCGAAGCCCCAGTTGAAATAAACTAATTTAGTACACCAGTAAGAGCCCTGTGGCGCAGAGTGGTAAGCTGCAGTACTGCAGTCCAAGCTCTGCTCACAACCTGAGTTCGATCCCAACGGAAGTTGGTTTCAGGTAGCCGGCTCAAGGTTGACTCAGCCTTCCATCCTTCCGAGGTCGGTAAAATGAGTACCCAGCTTTCTGGGGGTAAAGGGGAGATGGCTGGGGAAGGCAGTGGCAAACCACCCCATAAAAAAAAACAAGTCTGCCTAAGAAACGTTGGGATGTGACGACACCCCATGGGTCAGTAATGACCCGGTGCTCGCACAGGGGACCTTTACCTTTACAGTACACCGGTAGCAAACAGCCTGTTCTGTTGCAAAGACAGAGATTAGAGAGAGTAAAGAATCTATTAAATAATAGAATGTCTAATTCACCTTATGCATTTTTTTCTCTGGCTTCTAGGTATCAGTGACCAAATCTTGTGCTCCAGTTGTTTCTTTTGGAATCAGACACTCTAATTACACAACACCTCTTATGGTGGATGTCTCTTGAATTTCTTCACTTCACAGAAAGCAAATTAATTTTTCTACCGATATTTCTGTATCATGTTTCTCCATACTTGAATGCCGACTACTCCCATAACTTCTGAACTGACCATCAGCCTGAACTAAACCCTGCATCGAAGGACCATTTTATTCAGAAACTGATTATTGTTCAAGACTGAATTTATACCTTCTGATGAAGGAATGGGCCATAGTCCCCCATATGATGAGGACGCACTGCAGCGGACAGTGGTCCCGCTGCATGAAGCATGTTGAAATCATCAGCTGCATTTCTAAATTCTGACCCAAGTGTACGGACAATGGTGTCGTACTGCAAACGTTGGGATTTGATATATTACATACATTTGTGAGAAAAGACACTGAGGCTTCTGCTCCAGAAACATTTCGTGGAATTTGTATAGTCCTGCGATGACTCAGATAAAGTATTTTGTACATTCCAGTTGTGAGATGTGTTTAATAAAATAAATTTGTACCTGATCAATGTTTTTTGCATGTTCAAACTATTTGATGAACTGATAACCTCAAGCCTGCCACTAGAGGCCAGCACAACACACAAACTCTAGATACCTTAGAACAGGGGTGGGGAACGTCAGGCCCGGGGCCGTTTAAGGCCTGCAAAATCATTTGGTCTGGCCCTTCGTGGATCCTGGGGGTATTATAACTTGGAATAATTGTATTACAAAGAAAAAAACTGTGTAAATGCATACAAGCCTAATTGACATTGATTTCAGGCTGTTTGTAGTTTAGAACTTAGTTATATAGTGTTAAGCATATACAGTGTGCATATTGCAGTAACATATTAGTAAAAGTGCATATGTTAAAGAAAATTAGTGGCTGTGTACTGAGATCATTTCCTTAGGGATTCACTACCCTTCGTGGATCCTGGCAGATCTCTAGCTCAGAAGGATCTAAAACTGGCGATCCACCCCCTCCCACGGACAGGAATAGCCTCTATTCAAGGCGGATGTTTGTTTGACCGAGAAAAGGAATCTCCCCCCTTTGCAGAAGAGTCGTTAGCTATGGAGCTGCTAGGACCGCCCAAGAAACTGTGTTAACCCTTTCCCACCCAGGCTGTGGAGAAACATATTCCCTCTGTACTACAAGAGGGCTGGGGGCGGAAGTAGTGACAATGGAGGGGTTAAAGGGGGCAGGGCCAGAATGCGCAGGGGGGGCAAGTTCTTAGCCAGTGTGTCCTCATTTCATCCCTGCAGGCGGAGGTAGAAGAAGCCGGCTGTAGAATCTGGCCCTGACCATGCGGAGCAGGAGCAACTCCGGCATGCGGCTGGATGGCTATGCCCGGCTGGTGCAACAGATCATCCTGTGCCACCAGGTGGGTGAGTGTGCCACAGGTTGGATGCCTGCCTGCTTGCCCGCACACGGGGTGGGGGGTCATCTGGGGCAGCTGCCTGCTTGGGGCTTGGTTGGCTAATTTTTAAGGTGATAATTTTGTATGGCCCCATGAATGATGTTATAAATATGCAAATGGCCCTTTGCGGGAAAAAGTTTCCCCACCCCTGCCTTAGAAACTGTATATTAGATTTTTTTCAGAATCAGCAGACAGGATTTCAGTTATACCTTGAAATTCAACAGGGCTTTGTCCCTAATATTAGCACAGCAGTTGAAGCCATTAGCACTGTGGAGACAAAACTGGGCACCCTGTTCCTTTCAAAGTTAATAAGAGTACCTAGTGAGGAAGAACACAATTCCACCTTGTCCCTTTCCTCAGCATGTTTTGTGCACTTACCCAGCATGTACGTTTTTCACTTCTAAAGTGTTTTGTTTGAGTTTACCGTCACAGCAATCATGTGAGGAAGGTGACAGTTATTCCCCTTTTACAAATGAACATCTGAAGCTGCAACGGTTTCTAGTCCCAAGGCTGCATCTGTGACAGAGACGAAACTTGAAAATAGGTTGTCTGGTCCAAGTCCTAGTCTCCATTTGCCAAACCCTAAGAATACTTTGATACTGATCATGCTGGAGAAACAGAACTCCGATTAATATACTTAAAAAACACAAATATCTTAGTTTGTATTCAACACCAGATTTGTTGTATGAGATTATACATAGAAAGGTCAGACATTAACTATGTGGATTAGGAATGGTATGTACCAAAGCTCATCTAGTTTCAAAGCCAGATAAGCAATATGTTTTTACTGCTTTCTCAGAAAAGAATCTGTGGTGCTTAGTAACTTTAAAGAATTCTGCATTTGTTGATAGTGCACCTGGGCTTAAGGTTGCCTAGATTTTCATTGGTTTTAGAGCCATCTCACATACAAAAGCATTTTTGGTTTTTTAAAATCTGAGGTAAATCACCTTGTATGTCAAGTATTCCATATGAACCTTAATAATGTGAAACAAGAATCCAACAAACGTGTTTGGAATCACATTATTATACATGTTTAGTCCTTGTGGCGAGGACACACGAGGTCGAGACGGAGTTCCAACACAACGCTTTATTGTCGTACAAAACAACTGAGAACTGTGAAAACTGGCCCCGCTTATATTCCCCCTGGCCGCTTGCGGCCACTCCCCCCCGATCCGTGATAGGGGGGAACAACCCCCAAGTCGCCAATAGCGTGACCCGGCTTAGGGCCAATGGGGCGCGCTGGCTCGGGCCAATCGCACGAGCAGGGTTTAGGAGCCTTCGCCTGGGACTCAAGCTCCTAGGTTCTCCCCCTGCTTACTACCCTACTATTTACATACATAACACCCCTCCCCGCTAAGTCCGAACACCACTAGCACACAAAGTCTCTGAGGTGGCTTGGTCGTGATCGTACCCGCTGCGACCTTCGCGGCACTGGAACCGGAGCTGCTGATGCGGGCACCACTGCTGGAGCGGCGGTCGGCTCGGTTGCGCTCGTGGCGGGAAAGGCGGTGTCTGGCAGCTCCTCGGAGGGGCCGGCTGGCGGACGCTCTTCGTCCTGTGTGATCTCCACAGGTGCTCCTCGCCCCGGGTCTCTGGAGGACGCAGGAGCTTCTGTGGCGATTGCGAGGTCGGGTGCGTCAACTGGGCGGTGGCGAAGCTGGTCGATGTGCCGCCTTAAGACGCATCCTTCGGGAGTAGCAACCTGGTAGGAGACCGGGCCAGTGGCCTCTTGCACGGTGGCACGGTGGTTGGAATCCAGGCTGGCCCCGCCCCGTAATTTCGGTCGTAGACCGGGTCGTCCTGCTCGACAACCCGTGGGATGGCGGTTGTGTCCCTGTGGATTGAGTACTCAGGAGCCAAGTCTGGGTGCAGCCGGTCGAGTGCGGTCTTGGGCCGAGGGCCCATGAGGAGCTCGGCAGGGCTCTTGCCGGTAGCGGAGTTGGGGTGGTGTGTTGATCCAGGAGGAAGTTCGCCAACTTTGCGTCCCAGTCACCCCCGACGATGCGGGCCAAAGTGTCCTTGGTCATGCGCACCTTGCGCTCGGCCCTGGCCGTTGGTGGCAGGGTGGAACGGGGCGGTGGTCACGTGCCGGATCAGGTTGTTCACCATGAACTCCTGGAATTCTGCCAACATGAATTGTGCCCCGTTGTCCGAGACCACCGCATCCGGTAGCCCGCAAAGTCTATGTGGATGTGGGACCAGGGCACGATGCCTGGGTGGGAGGCGTGAAGAGTCTCCAGGACCCTCGTGCAGAGCTTGGACTGGACGATGACCCAGTTCCCCCAGAGCAGGCAGCCCTTTGCAAAGAAAGTTCGTGCTGGCGGGCTGCGAACGGCACGAACCCCCGTCCAGCCGGGTAGCCGGCCATCCCTTCCCCACCCAGTTCAGAACGAAGGCAAGGGTCCGGTCTTTAGCCATGTGCGCGGCGATGTCAGCTGCATGCAGGGGAGGCTCCGGCAGGGTCTCGATCAGGAGCACTGTGGTTGGAGACGATCTCAAATGGCTGCCCGTAAACGAAGTAGTGAAACTTCTTCACGCCAGCCACGACAGCGAGGGTCTCTCGATCAATCTGGGCGTAGTTGCGCTCCGCTGCGGAGAGAGACCGAGAGTAGAATGCAATGGGCGCCTCCCGACCATCCGGCATCCGGTGGTTGAGGACAGCTCTGACGCCGTAGGGCGAGGCGTCGCAGGTCAAACCACCGGTAGGTGCTCATCGAAATAGACAAGCAGGCTCGAGGACGAAAGAAGACCCTTGGCAGCTTCGAACACCTGCTGCTGCGGTTGGCTCCAGGTCCAGCAGGCGGTGCAAAGGCTCCACTACCGACGCCTTGTTGGGCAGGAAGGCATGGTAGAAGTTGACGAGCCCCAGGAACGACTGGAGTTCCTGCTTGCATCGGGGCGGTGGGGCACTGTGGATGGCCTTGATCTTGTCGGGCATAGGGTGGATACCGTCCGCGTCGATCAAGTAGCCCAGGAACTCCACTTGTGGCAGGCCCAGCTGGCATTTCTCCCGCTTTACCGTGAGGCCGGCGTCGCGGAAACAGTGGAGCACCAGGTAGACACGCTCCAGGAGCTCTTCTTCGGAGCCGGCGGCGACCAGGACATCGTCAAAGTAAGGCACGACGCCTGGTAAGCCTTTGAGGAGGTCTTCCATTAGGTTTTGGAAGATGCCCGGGGCCGTGCAGACCCCGAACTTGCAGGCAAGTCACCTGGAACGCACCCCGGTGGGTGACGATCGTCTGCGCCTCGGCTGACTCGAGAGTCCATAGGCAGCTGCTGGTACGCCTGGGCCAGGTCCAGCTTTGCAAAAACACGGCTCCCGGCGAGGGAAGCCAGGAGATGACTGACGACCGGAACAGGGTATGCGTGGCTCTGGAGCGCTTTGTTCACGGTGCATTTGTAGTCCGCGCAGATGCGGACGTCCCTGTTGGCCTTCAACGGCGTCACTATCGGGGTCTCCCACTTGGCATTGGGCACCAGCACCAGGACGCCCTGGGCAACGTGACGGTCAAGCTCAGCATCCATCCAGTTCTTGAGCGCGAAGGGAACCGGGCGTGGCTTGAGGCGGATGGGGGTGGTGGTGGGGTCGACGTGCAGGCGAACAGGCAGCCCCTTGTAGCAGCTGAGCAGGCCTTTCCAGACGTCCTCGAACCAGACGGAGTCGAGGGTTGACTGGGAGATGTGGTGAATGCCCCCAATGTTGAGTCCAAGGGCCGGGAACCACTCAAGGCCCAGGACGCTGGCGCGGGGTCCATCGACCACGACGAGGTGGAGGCGGCTGAAGTGATGCTTGAACTGGACGTTCACGTAGGCGACGCCCCGGACCGCCACCCGACGACGCTGGTAGTCAGAGATAAGGACGCCGGTTGGTTGCAGCTCGGGCAAGGCGGTGTGGCGCCCCAGGGCGCGGAAAGTAACCCAAGAAACCATGGAGAGGGCTGAGCCCGAGTCGACCTCCATGTCGCAGGGGGTGCCCTCGATTCGCAGTGATGGAAACTTTCTCCATGCTGTGGATCCGGTGCACGTGGATGCTGTGAAGCTTGGAGTTGTGGCAGTAGCGGTAGTAGGCGGGGAGCTTGTCGTCGGCCATGTCGTGGACGGGTTGGGCGATGCCATCTTTCCTGGCCAGGCCCGCTGGCCGGCCCTTCTTTGCGGAGCGGCAAACCTTTACGATGTGCCCAACCCGGCCGCAAGCCCGGCAGTTGGTGTCGCGAGAACAGCAGGATCGGCGGTCGTGCTGGTCGCTGCAGATGGCGCACGGGCGAGCCACGGGGCCCTGCGACCGGTGCTGTCTGGTGGACATCTTGTGGGTCTCGTCTGCGGAGTCGGCGTTGCTGGCGTCCCCAAAATGGACGGGGGTTTCTGCGCGAGGCAGTGCGGCGGCGCCACAGTCCCGGGGCCGGTCGCCCCTGGCAGCGGAGTCGGCCGCCGTGGCCTCCTCGACGGTGGAGGTCAGGGTCGCTCATTTGTCGTAAAGAGAAATGAATAGATGACCAGCAGTAGGGATCAGAGATCCTGCCTGGTAATTATGAAAGCAGCCTCTATTATCTTACTGTTTGCGTCAGTTTAAAGCAAAAGTTTGCTTGTCAAGCCTACTGGCTTACAACAGACAAAAACTCAGTAAAAAATACCCCATTAATTGCCTACTATATTTCACAATTTATTCCCAGGGAAGGTTTTACATATAGATAAGATATGCTGACAAGTGTTCAAAGACAGCTTATTTTTAATTTTCAATTTATAAAGCAATGTGGAGATATTACTGCAAGGGGAAGTAGTATGAAATAATTGATAAGAAAGGTATTTCTCTCCAGATTAAGAAAATAACCAGAACCAGGCTGTTAAAAGCAAAGATCTGCAAGAAGTATGAAAGTGAGTTAAGATCTAAAAGTGATTGGGCCTAGGACCTTTCTTCCCTATAGTCTTCTACTGTAAAACAGTCAGCGGTAGCAACTTCCCTCTGAGAAATCAGACCACTTGTAAATATAAGATATGATACCTAAAATATATAAACCAGCTTAGCTCTAAAACTGTTATATTTCCTCTCCATGGCAGATACCAAAGTCCAACAAACATAAAATGGAGGAATGCTAATTAAGAAAATGATATATTATGAAAAAATGGAGGAATGCTAATTAAGAAAATGATATATTACGAGGAAATAAAGTTA
This sequence comes from Euleptes europaea, assembly GCF_029931775.1. Classification (NCBI taxonomy): domain Eukaryota; kingdom Metazoa; phylum Chordata; class Lepidosauria; order Squamata; family Sphaerodactylidae; genus Euleptes; species Euleptes europaea. The sequence continues at coordinate 98,971,920 of NC_079317.1, read as the reverse complement.
TCTGATTCCAGTCAGGCTGTTAGGGGGATAATTATTAAACAGGTCTAGGCAAGTTAACCTAGGACAAAACACTAAAAAGTACTTAATGGTAAGGTAGAACTGGAAAACAAGAAAAAAATTTAAATAATTGAAATACTTTAAAAATAAATATAACTTGTTATATGGTCTGGTATATCCCATATACAACTATAAATAATGCAGAAAGAATACATTGGGCAGAATAAGAAGTAAACAGAAATGTTATCACTGTGCAAGTCCTCCTTCCTCTTCTGGTTATGAATTATTCTAGGCATAATTCTATTCTAACAATCAAGTTCTAGAGACTAATATAGTAACTATAAAAGCTGGTGTTTCCAGAAGTAAGAAAGTTAATGAATTTTGCAAGGAAAAAAGGCCCCTCCAGAGAGTGATTAGTTCTTAGGAGATGCAGATCCTAGTATCACAGTTCTCCAAATGGCACATTTCTACTATTGTCAAGATTTTCTTGTTGAATCGCAAAATCATAGAAGGCATCAGCAGTGTTCTTATAGCCATATGTGAAAGTTTCATTTCTACAATGTCAATTATGCTGTAAACTTTCAAAGGGAGAATGACAGAACAATATCCTTTTAGAAATAAAAAGATTGTCTCAAAACAACCCCGAGAGAAGACACTGGAGACCATAGTGCAGTCTTTAGATCACTGTGAGCACATGAACAATCCTTCCCAGGAAATACATTTTAAAGTACTTCATTGTCCGTTTCCCCCCCTTCAACACACATTCCAGTATAGCATCTTTACTCTTCCTCCTCAAGTCCGTGCTCTGGTCACCAAATAATAAAGGATGAAGAAGACAACAACCAGTCCAGCGGAGACATAACACAGGAGTTTACGATTGTCCCTTCCTGAACGGGTCATGGTGGAAAACCGTTTCACACTCCCTGTCAGAAGACCTGTTACACTCATGAAGTCTGTGTCCTGGGGCAAAGAGGAGCAAAATAAGAGGTTTAGAAGATGCCTGTCAAAACAGAATCTTTTCACTCTATAGCAGGAGATAATGCTAACCTGGAAACCGCAAACCAACACGAGCAAGATATTATAAAAAATCCATTTTGGAGGAACTAGCCTCATATAGATTTCAAAGGCAGAAAATTCAGCAACTCCAGTTCAACTCAGTACTATAAAATAATAGAAGGGGATCGAAAGCAAACATGTGTACAAATTCAAAGACAGATACATCAACAAAACTCATAACTCTTAACATTGTTAACAGCTGCACAGAACTTCTCAGTGTACACAGTCTTAAGTCAGTTATCTTTACAATAACCTGAAAGAGAAAATTACTTGATCCACACACCTCTAATGAGCTTCAAAGCTCAAGAGAAACTTGAATTTCAGTTTCTCAGCATGGTGCAATGGACAGAGCTTAAAGTCTGAATGTAGACAACAAACAGAAGAGTTGCGCATACAGGCATTCTGCTGAATACATTAAGTGCTGGGAAGCTACAACTAGCTACAGTTTCAAAGAATGCACATACGCAGATTGATTTCTGTGCAATTTTAATCACATAGTGGGTTGTGCACTTTCCCCCCACATGGAAGTACTTTCCACATGGGTCTGATTCCACTTCGGGGAAAGGGAGCCACACTCCTTCCCAGTTTCACAGTATGGGGAAAACTGGTTGCTTTGGAGCCCAGCAGGAATTTTCTGAGCCTCTCTCTAAAACTGGCTTTGAGAAAGGCCTTTTTTGTACCTACTCCATACTGAGATAGGGAGTGGTGGTTTAGAAGTAAATAAGTCTGGTAAGAGTAAACTGGTAAGGCCCTAACTAATGTGGCAAGTGAATGGGGGCTGCCTGGTAAGTTAGTAATCAGAAAGCACCCTGAGGTAACAGGGAGAGATAACCAAACCAGGCACTTTGACCCTTCTGGTCCACATGTTCGGGGAGGGAATTCGTTTAGTCATCATTGGCCGAACCTTCATGCTGTCCTGCGAAGAGCAAATGGCCTTGATGGACAACATTTCTCAGCACAACATTGTTGTGCAGGCAAGGATAAATAAAGAGCAGCTGGATTACCACTTAGGGTTTGGATCCAAGGTGGGACCACCCATACGCAGGCAAAACCACTGGTCAGCCTCTTAGGGTACCCACACTAATTGAGGGTGGCCGAATTACCTACTGCAGATCTGCTTTTAAAAATAAACCTGAGTTTAACTGAAAGCTAGTGTCTGTGTCCTTCCTTTTGTGGGTGAGAGTCCAAAATAAATTCACACCATTTGGAAAGATCTTACCACACTAAATAATTTCATAGCATATTTGTTATACTGGGTCACTGAACACCTGTTTATCAGAAGAAAGCCCTCTTTACCCCTCGCTTGAAGATGAAACAGTGTAATTTCATTCCTCTTAGATGAAAAACAAGTGATGGAGGAAAGAGGAGGGCAGCAGGAAGTTAATACCCACAACTCTCTGGAAGGAGGACAGAACCACAGGGCAGTGGGATGTGTTGTTTTTCCACAGCAGCCCCTCATAAAAAACCTGTTTCTCTATAATCACTCAGGCAGGACATATACATATTCTGAACTTCACCAATAATTCTATATGTGATGCAAGTAGTTGCTTACCATCCCATCCACGTAGTGATTTTGATCCTCAGCATCTTTATCAATGTCCAGGGCAAGCTATTCAAGATACAGAAGGAATCAATTGGTATCTTCTAGAAATATGAGCTCCATTGGATAAGATTAATAAACATTGCAAAGACAAGATATGTGCTGCTGAAGTGAGCACCACTGCAAACACAAACAAGAGCATCACTTGCTCATTCCTATTTTCCTGTAGCTGTGTATTAGAAAATTAATGTGAATGAAAATTCATGATAAAAAGTAAATTAAATAATCAACAAACCGATTTTAGCCTGGTGACTTTAGTGGTTAGGTTTTCTGCCATGCGCTTGTTTTCCATATCTATCATCTCATCCACAGCACTTGGGTTCTGGCCTGAAATAGAGAACGTAAGCAGTTATCATAAATACAAGACTATAGCTAGCAGTTAAACAAAAGCTGTATAAAATACACAAGCATTAATACCTTGCAGACCTTCCTACGTCTTACTCCAAAACCCGTTTTGATATTGGTTTTTAAGAAAGGCCTTGTAGTTCCCCTCTACTGCTGATGTACCAGAAGGAAAGCCACTACAGATCACCCAGTAAACGGCTCTGGTGTAACCTATGTGAGGCCCTTCCATTAAACCTATTTTATTTCACTGTGCCCCAGCAGGGCTGCTGCGACCATTAGGCGAACTAGGCAGTTGCCTAGGGCGCAGAACTGGCCTGAGGGGCACCGTTTTAAACAGATTAGTTTCTTGAAAAAAATGCAACTGACAATTTATATATTTTTTTCATTTTAAGGTAAGTACCACAACAAGTGCTAGGGAATATAATTCATTATAGCGTCTTATAAAAAGTTTTGTAGGAATGCATCAGGCTTTTTTTCTTTCTACAAGACATCTGTTTTTTAAAGTTGGTTAGCAATGCGGGGGGGGGGGGAGCCCCGTGGGGCAGAGTGGCAAGCTGCAGTATTGCAGCCCAAGCTCTGGTCACGACCTGAGTTCAATCCCGATGGTTTCAGGTAGCCGGCTCAAGGTTGACTCATCCTTCCGAGGTCGGTAAAATAAGTACCCAGCTTGCTGGGGGTAAAGGGAAGATGACTGGGGAAGGCACTGGCAAACCACCCCGCAAAGTCTGCCTTGGAAACGTCGGGATGTGATGTCACCCCATAGGTCTGGAATGACCCGGTGCTTGCACAGGGGACCTTTACCACAACAGTGCCATGGAACAGAATTAATTATAACGTCTTATAAAAAATTTTGTGGGAATGCATCAGGCTTTTATTTTTTCTCCAACAAGACATCTGTTTTTTAAAGTTGGTTAGCAATGGGGGAAAGTTGCTAGGAAAAGAGGAAGACCCAACAAGAGATGGACGGACTCAATGAAGGAAGCCGCAGCCCTCAATTTGCAAGATCTGAGCGAGGCTGTCAAAGACAGGACATTTTGGAGGACTTTTCATAGGGTTGCCATAAGTTATGAGCGACTTGACGGCACTTAACACACACACACACAGCAATGGGGGGGCACAAGTCGTTCGCCTTGCCAAGGGCGCAAAAAAAGACTTGGCACCGGCCCTGGGCCCCTGTCAGGAAGATAAAATTTGGGCGAACTGTGCGACCTAACATGCAAGGAGAAGAAAATAAATGGGCGAAGGGGGGGCGGTCTGTGGTGCGGACAACAGCTTTTTTGGTTCTTGTGGGTTATCCGGGCTGTGTGACCGTGGTCTTGGTGTTTTCTTTCCTGACGTTTCTCGCCAGCAGCTGTGGCAGCCGGCATCTTCAGAGGAGCAACACTGAAGGACAGTTTCTCTCAGTGTCAAGGGTGTAGGAAGAGTAATATATATAGTCAGAAGGGGGTTGGGGTTTGAGCTGAGTCATTGTCCTGCAAAAAGTATCAAAGGTAATGTGCTAAAATCAGCTTTTTTTTTTGTTTGGCAAGGGGACTTCTGCGTCTTTCGCCGCCGCCCGGCAGGCAGAAATTCGGCAGGGGAAGCATTCCCCTCCGCCTGGGGAGCCGGACCCGCGGAAAGGCGCTGCTGACCCCCCGCGGATACAGAGGCGGCAACTCGGAGACGGAAGCCCTCCTTCCTCCCCCGCTTCCCTTCTCCGCTCTCACCTCGGCCCCAGTCCGCCATGTCTGCTTCCGGCCTCCGTGTCCCCTTCCGCCCACCGGGGGGAGGAGCGTCGTGGAGAGGGGGAAGGCCAGCTGGGAGAGCGCGCGCAGGCGCGCAGGAGCCCAGGCCTGGTCTGCTTCCGGCCTCCGTGTCCCCTTCCGCCCAAAGAGGGGAGGAGCGTCGTGGAGCGCGGGGGGAGGCCAGCTGGGAGAGCGCGCAGGCGCACAGGAGCCCAGGCCTGGTCTGCTTCCGGCCTCCGTGTCCCCCGTCGTGGAGCGGGGGGGGGGAGGCCAGCAGGTAGAGCGCGCAGGCGCGCAGGAGCCCAGGCCTGGTCTGCTCCCGGCCTCCGTGTCCCCTTCCGCCCAAAGAGGGGAGGAGCGTCTTGGAGGGGGGGGGAGGCCAGCTGGGAGAGCGCGCGCAGGCGCGCAGCAGCCAACGGGTGTGGTCGGGGGGGGGGAGGACGGGGGTGCCTGACGTCGGCCCGGCTACTATTGCTATACCTGTATTATTGTATCGATTCCCAATGGCAATAATGTCATGCCTGTATTATTGTATCAATTCCCAATGGCAATAATGATATGCCTGTATTATTGTATCAATTCCCAATGGCAATAATGACATGCTTGTATTATTGTATCAATTCCCAATGGCAATAATGACATGCTTGTATTATTGTATCAATTCCCAATGGCAATAATGACATGCCTGTATTATTGTATCAATTCCCAATGGCAATAATGACATGCTTGTATTATTGTATCAATTCCCAATGGCAATAATGATATGCCTGTATTATTGTATCAATTCCCAATGGCAATAATGATATGCCTGTATTATTGTATCAATTCCCAATGGCAATAATGATATGCCTGTATTATTGTATCAATTCCCAATGGCAATAATGATATGCCTGTATTATTGTATCAATTCCCAATGGCAATAATGACATGCTTGTATTATTGTATCAATTCCCAATGGCAATAATGATATGCCTGTATTATTGTATCAATTCCCAATGGCAATAATGACATGCTTGTATTATTGTATCAATTCCCAATGGCAATAATGATATGCCTGTATTATTGTATCAATTCCCAATGGCAATAATGACATGCTTGTATTATTGTATCAATTCCCAATGGCAATAATGACATGCTTGTATTATTGTATCAATTCCCAATGGCAATAATGATATGCCTGTATTATTGTATCAATTCCCAATGGCAATAATGACATGCTTGTATTATTGTATCAATTCCCAATGGCAATAATGATATGCCTGTATTATTGTATCAATTCCCAATGGCAATAATGACATGCTTGTATTATTGTATCAATTCCCAATGGCAATAATGATATGCCTGTATTATTGTATCAATTCCCAATGGCAATAATGACATGCTTGTATTATTGTATCAATTCCCAATGGCAATAATGACATGCTTGTATTATTGTATCAATTCCCAATGGCAATAATGACATGCCTGTATTATTGTATCAATTCCCAATGGCAATAATGACATGCCTGTATTATTGTATCAATTCCCAATGGCAATAATGACATGCCTGTATTATTGTATCAATTCCCAATGGCAATAATGATATGCCTGTATTATTGTATCAATTCCCAATGAGAATAATACAGTAGGAGGTTGAGAGTTTAAAGCAGTCTGTTCATTAGGCCCAATAAGACATCCTGGGTGAAAACTGCCCCAAATGCGCAGGACAATTCACACACCAGAACAAAGGGTTGCAACAACGTTTATAACTTTGGTTTAGGGATGTTACAATTGCGTAGATTTACTGCCCATTGGTTGTCTATTTCATCTTTAATTAGCACAGCGTTGGTCGAAGCTGTCTCTAAGCAAGCATTCGGTCTTGTGATCTTTGGAAGTAGGAAAACATTCCTCAGGAGGAAGGTAATTCTGAGCTTTTTACTGGTGAAAGGCTATATCAGGCAGTAATGTAGCCTTTTGTTCTGCCAGCTCATAATGGCGTCTGGCAGACTCATGCTAACTTATATGTTACACATTAGGGCAAGGATCAATACTTCACCCCTTATACCTGGGGCTGCATGTCAATTACATATATGTGCTCTCACATGGTATTGTGCTAGATGCTAACCCTTATATCCTGGGCTTAGCATCTTTATAAGTGCGAGGATGCAGACTGAGCGTAAAAGCGTACATTTCCAATACATTTCCCATAGCGTATAATGATTTCAGGCATTACGATAACACAGTAGGAGGTTGAGAGTTCAAAGCAGTTTGTTTATTAGGCCCACCGGGTGAAAATTGCCCCAAATGCGCAGGACAATTCACACCAACATCAAAGGAGTGCAACACGGATATAATCTTTGGTAAAAAGGTACCAAGCCTTGTTCAGATCTTGCAAATTGAGGGCTGTGGCTTCCTTCATTGAGTCCGTCCATCTCTTGTTGGGTCTTCCTCTTTTCCTGCTGCCCTCAACTTTTCCTAGCAACTTTCCCCCTAACCAACTTTAAAAAACTTTAAAAAACAGATGTCTTGTGGAGAAAAAATAAAAGCCTGATGCATTCCCGCAAAACTTTTTATAAGACGTTATAATTAATTCTATTCCATGGCACTGTTGTGGTAAAGGTCCCCTGTGCAAGCACCAGGTCATTCCTGACCCATGGGGTGACGTCACATCCCAACATTTCCAAGGCAGACTTTGTTTGCGGGGTGGTTTGCCAGTGCCTTCCCCAGTCATCTTCCCTTTACCCCCAGCAAGCTGGGTACTCATTTTACCGACCTCGGAAGGATGGAAGGCTGAGTCAACCTTGAGCCGGCTACCTGAAACCGACTTCCGTCAGGATCGAACTCAGGTCGTGAGCGGAGCTTTTGACTGCAGTACTGCAGCTTAACACTCTGCCCCATGGGGCTCCTTTGGTACTGGGAGGTAAAAAAGACTAAATACATGGCGTCAGTACATAGAACCAATAATAGATATTTAAGGATTTGAATACCCTATTAGAGGTTCGGAGGTGTTACATAGAAATGGTGATCTCATTCTCACTAATGAGCAGTGAAGACCCTCATGGTCAGGTGCTTTTCTATTTGATCCTAAATTACTGCAGTTCTTCTTATCTTGGACCCTGGCAGCTGCCAAGGCTAACTAAGAGGGTTCCTAGCTGGTTCTTATCTCTGGAAAACCAGCTTATGCAAGCATACTAAAGCCAGCTATGGATTCTTTAATTAGCTTCTAACTAAGGAGCAACAGTGGGCCTCTTATACTTGAGGCCTATAACATATGCAAGTGCTTGGTGTAACTATACAAGCCACCTCTAATATGCTGAGTGTGGCATGTTCATGAGTGCAGATATACTTTATTGAGTACAAAGAATATATTTCAAATCAAAGAATACATTTCCAATACATTTCCCATAGCATATAATGATTTCAGGCATTACACTATGTGACCAAAATAATACACCGTTTCTGTTTAGGGCAGTGGTTCTCAACCTGGGGCCATATGGCCCCCTCCCCACCCCCCCAGGATATTCCAAGGGAGCCCCAGGTGAAAATGGCTGTGTGCATTATGTGTGGCTGTTTATGCTTCTTTGGTTCCTTGGCTATTTACAAACAAAACATTTAAATAGCTACCTTTCTACCGGTAGGACAGGGGGCCACAGGAAGGAAACAAGGTCCGAAGGGGGCCGCAGTTGGAAAAAGGTTGAGAACCACTGGTTTAGGGCATCGAATTACCTCGGTTCTTGCCTAAGGCTGTTACCGCATTATGTATTCACAGCGATGTATTAAGAGTTTGGAAATGTTATAAAAAATACTGTTCGCACTTTGGCCCCTTTAGCTGTGAAGACGTCTTCCAACAATTTTTTAGCTGTAGTATCCAAAAACCCTTTTAAAGCGATGTTTTTTTTATAACATTTCCAAACTCTTAATACATCGCTGGGAATACCTAGGCTGTTACCGCACTAGATATTCCCAGCGATGTATTAAGAGTTTGAAAATGTTATAAAAAATACTGTTTGCACTTATTCCCACCGATGTATTAAGGGTTTGAAACTCTTATAAAAAATACTGTTCGCACTTTGTTTGGCCCCTTTAGCTGTGAAGACGTCTTCCAACCATTTTTTAGCCGTGGCATCCAAAAACCCTTTTAAAGCAATGTTTTTTTATAACATTTCCAAACTCTTGATACATCGCTGGGAATATCTGCTGCGGTAACAACCCTAGTGTGGTAACAGCCTAAGATAGGGTACCGCACTTTGTATTTTGCCGGATTTACATATAAGCTAAACAAGCTATAGCTTAGGGCCCCACTCTCTTGGGGCCCCCCCCAAAATTTAAAGGAAATAATAATTATTTCACTATTAATATACTTCTTCTTAATTGTATTTCAGTTCAACAATTACTTTGATAAGATACATATTTTGTTATGTGCAAATGCTTTAGATACCTATTAGGTCCATAAATTACCATATAGTATATATTCAACACAAAAAACAGTTACAATTTGTTGTTGACAAAGGACAGCTGGACATATAAAGGACCCCCTTACCTTCAATAGCTTAGGGCCTTATCAAACCTAAACCCGGCCCTGGAAGGAGCTAGAAAAGATTCTGAAGTGTAAGTATGTGTCACTGGCCACCAAGATCAAGTACATTCATGCCATCGTATTCCCTATTACTATGTATGGGTGTGAGAGCTGGACATTGAAGAAAGCTGATAGGAAGAAAGTAGAATCCTTCGAAATGTGGTGTTGGAGGAGAGTGTAACGGATACCAGGGACGGCCAAAAAAACAAATCAGTGGGTTATAGATCAAATCAAGCCTGAACTGACCCTAGAAGCTAAAATGACTCAACTGAGACTGTCGTATTTTGGTCACATTATGAGAAGGCAAGAGTCACTAGAAAAGACAGTAATGCTAGGAAAAGTTGAGGGCAGCAGGAAAAGAGGAAGACCCAACAAGAGATGGATGGACTCTATAAAGGAAGCCACAGCCCTCAATTTGCAAGACCTGAGCAAGGCTGTCAAAGACAGGACATTTTGGAGGATGTTGATTCATAGGGTCGCCATGAGTCGGAAGCGACTTGACGGCACATAACACACACACACAACCAGCTTTTATGCCTTATACAGCCTTTTGAGAACATCAGGAAGTGGAGCTTTTCATAGTATGGAGCTGAAAATCATTCATTGGCCATTTACGCATGGGAGGTTTTGGCTTGGATTTGCCGCTTTCTAGATGTGCATTTTCCCCATCTGAGTTGATAGTTGATAAAGTTTATTGTTTGTGGCCAAAGGCCATCACAATCTACCATACAACACATTAAAATAACACTAATATAAGATTAAAATAAGTTTAAAACAGTCTGACCACCAAGAAGCAAGTAACTAAATATGTTAAAACTCCCTGATTCAAAACAGCTTTAGCTCGGATTTTCTTGGCTGCTAAAGCAAAGAGTGACACTTTGTAGGAAACAACGGGGTTGGCATCTGATAGGAGAAAGAGCAGCTTCTCTGGATCCGAAAATGATTTAGGCCCTTTAAAAACAATCCGAAAAATTCAGATCTGGGTTCTGTGTAGAGGGGATAGAATACGGTGTAATGAATTAGGTCCTCTGGAATGGCTCCACAAATACATAGATGCCCATGTTGTTTAGGAGTAACATCCAGCTATCAAAGCCGTTGGCATGGTTTGAAACCGGAGGGTGGTCAAAGCTTTTCTGAGGTTATGGAAGGGGATACTGACCAGATACGGAGCTCTGACATGGTCCCTTTTAAACTGTTTTAACCATGGTGAGAATTTGGACTGGGAGATTGATTGCCTGTCTGATGCAGCATCACACTTTAACACCCAATCCCGAATGTTGGTACCTGCTACCATCTGAATTCTCTAAACTCAAAAATAAGCCCCCATGCAGAGTCTTGACAATTCAGATGGGGAAAATATGCATCTAGAGAGCGGCAAATCCAAGGCAAAACCTCCCATGCATAAATGGTCATTGTTGCCTATCAGGCTGCTGCTAAAGAGACAAATGACAGGGAGCTGATACAAAAGTTGGCAGCCTGTCCATTTGCTAAGCTAAGGGAAAGAGGTAGGGTTGCCAGCTTCTGTCTCAGAAATTCTTGGAGATGTTGGAAGTGGAGCCTGGAGAGGGCAGGGTTTGGGGAGGGGGGTAGCATAATGCCATTAGGGTCCACTATCCAAACCAGCCACTTTCTCTGGGATACTGATCTCTTGTCAGGAGATCAGTTGTAATTCCAGCAGATTCAGACTACACCTGGAGGTTGGTAACCGTAGAAGAGTGGCAGGGAAGGTGGAAACAGGTACATTTCCGCTCCTTCCTCAGCACACAACCTTTCAGTTTGTAGGACGAACTGAAAATGGGCAGATGTATTCCCTGACACTGCATGGCCATATGGTGTAGAAGAAGCTTCAGGTGTGGAAGTTCTGCCTGTCAGTTATTAAAGTTTTCCTGGAGAAAATGGTGAAAACCGCTCTCTCCCACCCTCTGTTCAGTAACACTGGCTGTGCAGGCCCATAGAACATGTGTCCCATAGTTACACATTTAATAGCCATTATGTATCTTGCAACAATGGGCATGCAAAAATAACAATGCCTTTAAAAGAGGCTTCCTGGAGGCACCTGGTTGACCACTGTGTGAACAGACTGCTGGACTTGATGGGCCTTGGTCTGATCCAGCAGGGCCTTTCTTATGTTCTTATGTTCAGTAGTTAGAGTGGGGGATCCAGGTTGGAATCTCCATTCTGCCATGAATGTTTGCCGGGTGACCTTGGGCCAGTCATACACACTCAGCCTAACCTAACCTACCTTAGAGGGTTGTTGTAAGAATAAAATGAAGGAGAGAACAATGTAGGGTAGTTTGGGTCCCCATGGGGAGAAGTGTAGGGTATAGACAGTAAATAAATAAAAAACACAGTAAGAGTGCTTTAGTATAGTCTTTATACACATTTTCTACATTTAATTTCCCACTGTACAACTATTTCTGAAGTACAATATGCTTCCAGTTAAATAAATTGGATTTCTCAAACACAATACAATTTTGTTGGCATTACCAACAACTGATTCATTCATCAGCAGACATATAGGGTTGCAGTCCTGCATGTAGTTCAATTCCTCTGAAGGCATTTAGGCTGCAATCTGAAACATATTTATGAGGGAATGCCCTCGATTCGGTAGGATTTCTGAGTAACTCTAAAATCATATGCTGGGTTAGGCATGCTGTGTGCCGGCCTGAAGCTCAGTCCAATGCTTGTTCTTTCAGAAATGAGTCTCACTGTGTTCAGTGGTAGTTATGAAAGTTTCCAACCTCCAAGTAGGGCCTGGAAATCTGGAATTACAACTGATCTCCAGAGTAGAGCAAACAGTTCCCTTGGAGAAAATGGGCTGCTTTGGATGGTTGTCTCTATGGCAATATACTCCGCTGAGGTGCCTCCCCTCCCCAACCCCTGTCCACCACAGGCTTCACCCCCAAATCTTCAGGAATTTCCCAAGCCAGAGCTGGCAACCCTAGTAGTAACTGCTATGTAAATATGCATAGAACTGTTGAGAAAGCATTCAAAAATGACAAGTGACTTAGTAACAAAACAAAGACAATTGGTGTGTGTGATGTATGTGTGTGAGTAAGAGAGAGAGGGCGAGAGAGATTCAAAGTAAGACAAGGATAGTAGGTCATAATTGATTTTCTTCTGGAGTAATCCCTTCGGTGTAGTGAGTAGCCTGAATAAGTTTTGCAGGACATGTTTGTCCAGTGCAATGCAAGGCGCTATTGCAACCCAAAAGGCAAAACAATTAAATATTCTTAAACAGCTTGGTCCAGGTTTTGGTTCACACATGCGATTAATTATGTTGCTTACTTTCCCTGTGTTGGATGGCTGGCCACTGAATGTGTGAACTGACTATTGAAAGCATTATGAAGTGATCCAAGGTGTGTATCTATTATATTTTATCCAAACTTTCCTTCAAGGAACCAAGGTACACGTGTCTCCCCATCCCCACTGTATCTCTCCAACAACCCTTTGAGTTAGGTTATGTTGTGAGAAGGTGAGTGACCCAGTGAGCTTCATGGCAAAGTGAGCATTTGAACATTGGTTCTTCCAGTTTCGGATACTTTAAGTAGCTTGAATTTCCCTCTCAAGGCAAAACTACCCCACATGTTTGGCCATGAGTCAGGTTGGGGGGACCCTCTCCGACCAGGTCACTTTCCCCGCAGCCATGCCACAGGTACTGAATACTGTATGTGCGGTCACCCAATGGGGCAAAAAGTGCCCCCCATTACAGTCACTACACTACAGGGCCACTACAGCTTGGGGAAATGCTATGTATGTGTGTGTGTGTGGGGGGGGAAGACTGGAGCCCTTCCTCCCCCAGCACCATAGTCCTGATCTGAATCAGGCCCTATGGCTCTTGGGTAAGTTCCCTGCAGATGTCATGTGGCTGTGGAGAAACTGAGTCAAATCAAGGGAACCCTGACCCAACCCATGGTCAAATGTACCATGTGGCTGGGGGGCTCAAAACAGAAAATGGGACTGGACACTTCCTTAGTGATACTCCACACTGTTCTGAGCCTATTTTGCTTCACCCTGCTCTCTGGTATGCATGATTTGTTTATAGTGTGATGTAGGGTTGCCAAGTCCCTCTTTGTCACTGGCGGGAGGTCTTTGGGACGGCGCCCGAGGAGGGTGGGGTTTGGGGAGGGTCTTCAATGCCATAGAGTCCAATTGCCAAAGCGGTCATTTTCTCCAGGTGAACTGATCTCTTATCGGCTGGAGATCAGTTGTAATAGCAGGAGATCTCCAGCTAGTACCTGGAGGCTGGCAACCCTAGTGTGATGTCCTATTCACATGTGCAAGTTGTTACTTGATGTTGCAGTCGTAAAATGATGAACATGTACATGAATCAGTCTATTTAATTTTGGTGGGTCTTGACTGGAGTAACTCTGCATAGGATTGCCCTGTGAAATTACACATAATTGATAATTTTGACTTGTAAAATTTATTCTGAGTAAATTAAAGGAGGGAATAAAATGCTCATAAAACAGCAAACATTGTGGACAGGATAGCCTAATAGGTTTTTCCTTGGCACATTCTAATCATTTTGACAGTCAGGGTGGTTAATGAATGATAAAAATGCATTTCCCCTCATGCTTGTTTTTCTTATTACATCTTTACCCCACTTTTCCTCCAAGATGCTCAGGGGAGTGTACTTTTTCCTCCTCTCCATTTTATCTGCACAACAATCCAGAAAGTGGCGGGGGGGAGGAAATGCCCCAAGTTTCACAGTGAGGCAGGCCAGTACTGAACCACGGGCAGTGGTGGACTGACCATTGTCAATGGCAAGTGGGCCCTGTGGGCCCCTGATGAAGTGGGGGCCCCCTTAAACATTAGACAATATATTAAAAATAAAAAATAATAAAAATTAAATGATAGCCTTACAGTTGTGGGTGGGCCCCCTTTGTCTCCTGGCAACCAATATTTTTAGATCCAGTCCGCCGCTGACCGTTGGGTCTATGGGGGTTACCGCATTATGTATTCCCAGCGATGTATTAAGAGTTTGAAAATGTTGTAAAAACATCGCTTAAAGGGGTTTTTGGATACCACGGCTTATAAATGGTAGGAAGACGTCTTCACAGCTAAAGGGGCCAAACAAAGTGCAAACAGTATTTTTTATAAGGTTTTCAAACTCTTACTACATCGCTGGGAATACATAGAAAGTGCAAACAGTATTTTTTATAAGGTTTTCAAACTCTTAATACATCGGTGGGAATACATAGAAAGTGTGAACAGTATTTTTTATAACGGTTTCAAACTCTTAATACATCGCTGGGAATACATAGAAAGTGCGAACAGCATTTTTTATAACGTTTTCAAACTCTTAATACATCGCTGGGAATTACTAGAAAGTGCGAACAGCATTTTTTATAACGTTTTCAAACTCTTAATACATCGCTGGGAATACATCGAAAGTGCGAACAGCATTTTTTATAACGTTTTCAAACTCTTAATACATCGCTGGGAATACACAGAAAGTGCGAACAGCATTTTTTATAACGTTTTCAAACTCTTAATACATCGCTGGGAATACATAGAAAGTGCGAACAGCATTTTTTATAACGTTTTCAAACTCTTAATACATCGCTGGGAATACATAGAAAGTGCGAACAGCATTTTTTATAACGTTTTCAAACTCTTAATACATCGCTGGGAATACATAGAAAGTGCGAACAGCATTTTTTATAACGCTTTCAAACTCTGAATACATCGCCGGGAATACACAGAAAGTGCGAACAGCATTTTTTATAACGTTTTCAAACTCTTAATACATCACTGGGAATACACAGAAAGTGCGAACAGCATTTTTTATAACGTTTTCAAACTCTTAATACATCGCTGGGAATACATAGAAAGTGCGAACAGCATTTTTTATAACGTTTTCAAACTCTTAATACATCGCTGGGAATACATAGAAAGTGCGAACAGCATTTTTTATAACGTTTTCAAACTCTTAATACATCGCTGGGAATACATAGAAAGTGCGAACAGCATTTTTTATAACGCTTTCAAACTCTGAATACATCGCCGGGAATACACAGAAAGTGCGAACAGCATTTTTTATAACGTTTTCAAACTCTTAATACATCACTGGGAATACATAATGCGGTAACAATCTATGTCACATTCTTACAGATGGAAGAGGGAGGAACACAAAACCCTGGTTTAGTGATTACAGAAGATAATTCCCTTTTTAAAAAAAAGCAACCGAGCTTTGAAGTGGGGGATTCTGCAAGCCTTGTTTAAATAATTTAGGTTTCGGCAGCTGCTGCTTCTAAAATGAAAACGAAACCCAAGGGAACGTCTGCCTTGCTTTTTTCCTCTTTTGGAAGATTTGCTGATCGCTTCCCTCCCTCGCCTGGGAGGCAGGGGCAAGAAACAGCTGCAGCCCAGTGCCACTATTTGTCACTTCCGTATCGTTTTGCATCCAGGCGGGTGATTCTTTTGCAGCCACCACCCCTGGACAGGCAACCCAACGTTGTGATTCTTCTGCTGCCTCCTCTGCTTTTCCGCTAGTGGGATGTCCCTGCGGAACTACAACAAAGCCGCCTCCTGCTCTTGGAAACAGCGTTGCAAGGAGGGAAAGAAGGGAGCTGCTACATCCAGGAAATGAAGGAGGAAGCTTGAGCGAAAACTGCATGCAAAAGGCCGCCAAGCCATCAGAAAGGTAATATCCCCCCCTCCACCATCTCGTTAATTCATTTACTAATCAGGTGGGCTTATATTTCTAATTTAATTAAGGATCGCAGGACTAAATGAGCTGATTTAAGAGGGAGAAAGGTATGCTGCTTTTTTAAAAGTAACACCCAGCCAGCATCATGTGAAACAGTTGTTTAACCATGGCTACGAAGGAGCTGATAGGAAGAAAATAGATTCCTTTGAAATGTGGTGTTGGAGGGAGAGGGTTACGGATTCCGTGGACGGCCAAAAAAACAAGCCAGTGGGTTATAGATCAAATCAAGCCTGAACTGACCCTAGAAGCTCAAATGACTCAACTGAGGCTGTCGTATTTTGGTCACGCCATGAGACGACAAGAGTCACTGGAAAAGACCGTCGTGCTAGGAAAAGTTGAGGGCAGCAGGAAAAGAGGAAGACCCAACAAGAGATGGATGGACTCAATAAAGGAAGCCACAGCCTTCAATTTGCAAGATCTGAACAAGGCTGTCAAAAATAGGACATTTTGGAGGACTTTCATTCATAGGGTCGCCCTGAGTCGGAAGCGACTTGACGGCACTTAACACACCCACACCCACACACACACAAAGGAGTCATGTGTTGGATTGGGACAAACGGAACGGGTTCGGCTTTGTTTGTCCCTAATTTGTGTTTTCCAAAACGAATTCGGATGGCAGTAGGCCAGCCTAGCTCGATCTCATCAGATCTCGGAGCTTAAATAGCATCAGTCCTGGGCCATTTATGCATGGGAGGTTTTGCCTTGGATTTGCCACTCTCTAAATGCACGTTTTCCCTATCTGACTTCTCAAAACTTAAAAATAAGCCCCCCATGCTGAATTTTGAGATTTCTGATGGGGGAAATGGGCATTTAGAGAACGGCAAATCCAAGGCAAAACCTCCCGTGCATAAATGGCCCTCTGGTTAACAGATGGATGGGAGACCACCAATGGATTGTAGGGGTGCTACATAGAGTCAGGCAATGGCAAACCACCTCTGAACATCTCTTGCCTTCAAAACCCTTCGGGGTTACCATATGTCAGCTGCGATTTGATGGCAGAAGGGGAGGGGATGGGGGCTCAGGTATATTTTGAAAGATTCAGGCCACTCAAGAATGGTTTGGCTTAACAGAAACAGATCTCATCCCAACTTTAGGCTATCATGCAGGTTCATGCTTGTGTACACAGATTTGTGTGTCCTGTAATGAAAGAATTAGCATGATTCATAGCCTGTAACCATCAAAATCATACAAGCATTTGAGGTATTAGTTTGTCAGAGAATAAGACTGTTGCTTGTCGATGTGTTTTGCTTCCATTGCTGGAAGCGATTGCTGATAAACCTACACAATCAAGCTATCATGTGAAACGAGCCATTGTGACAACAGTGGACGTGTCCAAAGGATGTTGCTTAGCTCCATATCAAAAGGCATATAAATTATCCCAACATTTCACTGCATCATAACACACAGAAAAGTTAAATATTATACAAACTGTATTTGTAACATTGCAGTTGAAGTTTGACTCACACCATAATTCTGTGCTTTGTTCTTAAACACAGATTATGCCTGATACATGGTAAATGGGTTGTCTCTAACATTTACTCCATTGCAACTAATCCTAAGAAATATTGAGCAACAGTGTGCCACATCATCATTTTTACTTGTAACAAATGGTCCTTCTGGGTAAATCTGGGCCAGTCAAGTTCAGAGAGATCATGAGGACCCAGTTTAGGGCAAGCAATGTTATTAAATTGGATAAATAAAACTCTGAAGCACTCCATCATAGCTGGGTGGTGGTGGTGTATTTTGTGGCCCCAATTGTTCTATGCATGGATTTGGTTGTTTTTGAAATGTTGACTTGTCTTAATAGCTGTAGCGTAGACTCCTGTTCAGAGTTGCTGGAATCCATGTGACTCTTCCACTGGTGTGATGAGATTATATCTTGAAGTCTTTATTCTGTTAATATTTGGATGCAAACCCTGCCTAATACAATGAATGAGATTACATGTGACTAGAACAGGAGCTATAGATTACACTAGCAGAATGATGGAAAGATTAAACACAATATTATATGATGATCCACAGGGACAGTTTTTCTGATCTTGATACCTACAGGTACTAATGTCCAGAGGTGGCAGAGAGAATTTCTTCCACTGTTATCTTTTAAACTAACAAGTTCAAACTCCTGGAAATGTCCTTGAGACAGCTGAACCTGTGTGATCTGGTTTTACTGCAGAATTTTTGAAGAAGAGGAAGAGTTGATTTTTATACCTTGTTTTTCTCTACTTTTAAGGAATCTCAAAGGATTTTACAATCACCTTCCCTTCCCCTCCCCACAACAGACATCTGGTGAGGTTGGTAGGCCTGAGAGAATTCTGAGAGAGCTGTGACTAGCCCAAGGTCACCCAGCAGGCTTCATGTGTAGGAGTGGGGAACACTCTGGTTCACCAGATTTAGATTCCTCTGCTCCTAACCACTGCACCATGCTGGCTCTCCACCTCACAGGATTTCAAGGATAGAAGCCTTGGGTACAGCTCTAAAAGGAGGCAACTAGTTGCATATAACAGTTGGCAACCTTGGGTGATGATGTACTCTATTGAGTGCATGGAAGACTAAGTATTATTCTCAGTTCCGTCCTAAGCAATGTTCTATTCTTCCAGGTGCATTGAAGTCAATGGGATTGGAAGGGTGTTACTCTGCTTAGCATGGCAGTGCCTGTTATACAAGCTGGGGGGTTGAAAGGAGTCAAAGGAAGGGAATACAATTTGGGAATTTCAGCCCACCCCCACAAATCTCCCTTTTGATTCCTCTAAGTTCTCAGGAACTTGAACAGCCTTTCTCTCCTTCCACTTTCCCTTTCTGCTGCTTTCAACATTCTGCCTCTTCAGTCCTCATCACTCCTGTTCCTGAAGGTTTTTTTCTGTTTGGTTAATGTACAAAGTCATATTTTTCTGCATATGTGGAGAGTCCCATGAGATAGCAGAAATGCCTCCTTTGGCTGCTTGTGGCCCCACTGTGTCAGTTTTTTGTGTGTGCTAAGCGCCATCAAGTCGCTTCCGACTTATGGCAACCTTATGAATTCTTGGCTGTTAGATACTGGGATAATCTCTATTTTGTATCTTCAGACTTCCCTTCTCTCCCTGTTAACTGAGACTGCTGGTTTTAACAGAGAGCAGAATTCTTATTTTAAATTATACTTAAAACCCACCCAAGTCTTGACACAGAAATACATATTTTGTAGTGCCTTATTAATTTAGTTTAAGGGAAAAACATATATTCTTTATATATATATGTATGTGTGTCTTATACTTTGTGAATGTGTATATATATATATATAAAGAATATATGTTTTTCCCTTAAACTAAATTAATAAGGCACTACAATGTATGGTGATGTTATTTATTTGGAGATAATAATAAACAGAAATTACTCTAGTTTTCAAAGAATTCTCAGTAGATCATCTCTTATTTAATTGTAAATCTACATCTAGCTAACTATACACCTGGTGGTTAGTTATCACTGTTCTTCCACAGTTCCTTCTCTCAGTAAATTTACAAAATGTGATAGCCCATGTAAAGTGAGAAGCAATTATAGTAGGGCTTATGGTATTCTGGAAATTTTATCGGGCTTTTCTCATTCTTGCTTGTACTCAGCTTTCAACTCTAGATAGATGCTCATTGTGTTTGGCCTCTCACAGCTCTGCAGACCTGTTTCTACTTATAGAATGCTCCTGATTATAAGGCTCACTGCTCAAGTGTAGAGTGGTTTAGGAGTGGGCTTGTCTCCTGTCCTGATTTGTATTGCACAGCTTGCTGGCCTCTCTTGCTTCCTCTGTCAGCACATCCTGTGAAATATGCTATGCTGGATATATACATATACACAACCTTTATTGGCATAAACATCAAGAAAACAATTACAAAAACGTCAGGAGTCAAGAGAAAATCTCCTCCTAGTAGCATAGTAGAGAAATTTCGCTGCCGATTCAATGATATTCCTGTTTTTTGTTACAACAAGTTTACAAATTTTACAAAGATCAGATAGCCCCTCAAGAGATTGCAGACTAGGCTTTAAGTAAATGGTACGAATATCCTTATAAAATTTGCACTAACGTAGGACATGTTCGTTATCCTCAGTCTTGTTCATCCCACAAGGACACAATCTCTCTGTATATGGGATTTTCTCAAATCTCCCATATAACCATAGAAGGATGAACATTAAAACGAAACAACATAAATGCCCTACGGCTATGCTGGAATGACTGTTAGAGAGAAACCGTCATGTCTGCACCTTTTAAATAGTTGCCATCTAGTGTGAGCATTTTGAACATGCATGGTATCTGAAGAAGTGAGCTGTGGCTCACGAAAGCTCATACCCTACCAGAAAATATTTTTGTTAGTCTTTAAGGTGCTACTGGACTCTTGCCCTTTTCTACTAATGCATGGTACAGTTAGTAAGGTGGTACAGAGGAAAATCTGGGAGTGAAACTAAGGGGCACATGGCCCTTTGGCCATAGCAGAGGTCAAGGTCAGGGATGTGCTGAGAGGACTGTTCTAAATGTATTTTCTAAACCGGTTCAGGAGATATGGATCTGATACGGTGAATCACATTTTTTAAAGTCTGGGCACTCAGCTTTATTATGCTTTTTGCACACACACACACACACCCTCACTTTTCACACTTGAAAAGAATGCCACCAATTTAACTGTGACAAGAGAGGTAATTGATCTGTATTGGGTGAGCATCCTTTTTGCTTCTCTGGGACCCTTCTGCGCTTTTGTGCTCAGTAAGAGAAATCAGGACAGCCGATGAAGGAGGAAGGCTATTTTAGGGAGCTGCAGCAGGCATTCTGTGGTAATCCTTTGACAAGGGGTGGGGGGAGGCTTGCTAAGTGCTTTGCTTGGAAGGCATTTATTAAACACCGAAAAGCTGAAAGGGGAAGAGGATTAGCGTGAGAGAGCCAGTGAGCTGACTGGGGTCATCCATCTGCTCTGCGCTTGGGGCGTACCGAAGTGGGCAATCTCACTTGGTTTTCGTCCCTTTCCTCCTCAGCCGTGTCACAAGGCCCCTGCGCCTCTGTCATTCTCCGGCCAGACCGTCAAGCTTCGTGCCGCGCTTTCCAGCACTCCAGACGGCCTCCGCTCAGTGGAGCAATGGCGCTCCAGACCGTGCTAGAGACTGTAGGATGTGGGGAGCAAGATACTGTCCTCAAGGTGCTGCAGATCTACAACCAAGAGGTGAGTGTTCGTTGGGAGTTGTTTGCCTGGTGAGAACTGGGAAGGATCAGCTGGAGAATCTGTGCTGGGTGGTGACGGTTATCGTTCCCGGTATTGCCTCCTGAGATTTCACCGGGCAGTGGAATAAAATATTATCAGCCTCTGTAAGCAAGCATATGTTTCGCTAGCAAAAACAGAAGGTCTTTCCCTGGTGCTTGCAAAAAAAATTAGGTGCATGGGGAGATCATGCTATTTTGGCCAGTGTGAAATCATCTGCGGAAACAGATATTAATGGGGGGGGGGGGAGATTTCAGACAGCAGAAGGGAGAAGAGAACTGGTATGAGCCAGCGTGGTGTAGTGGTTAAGAGCAGTGGTTTGGAGCAGTGAGTCCCCACTCCTCCACACGAGCAGCGGACTCTAATCTGGTGAACTGGATTTGTTTCCCCACTCCAGCACATGATGCCAGCTGGGTGACCTTGGGCTAGTCACAATTCTCTCAGAACTCTCTCAGCCCCACCTACCTCACGGGGTGTCTGTTGTGGGGAGGGGAAGGTGACCGTAAGCCGGTTTGATTCTTCCTTAAGTGGTAGAGAAAGTTGGCATGTAAAAACCAACTCTTCTTCTGAGTGTGCTATTAACAAACACAGCTGCGGGAGGAGATGTATGTGGTATAGAACTACCTTGAGGCATTCAATTTAAAATAATTAGAGAGTCTCTTAACCTTGGGATTTGCCGCAGATGTAACAGTTGAAAGCCAATTGGGAACAAACAAGAGGCTCAAAGCATGAACCAAAAAGTTGTTCCAAAATACCTCATAAAACTCATAGCTCTTTCAATAATAAGCATATCTAACTACTTAAAATCAAGCTGCAAGCTGGTGGTATGCTTGCAAAATTAATTTGTAAGCCTTTGCACTAGGGCTATGTTTAGTCCTGTACATGTGTGCATCACCCCTCCCCCATGTACATTAACCCTCCAATGCAGGTAAGAAAGTTGTAGATATTATACCTACCGGTAACACAAATAGATAATATGTATTTTGTATTTGAATATGGAATTGTTTTTATGGAGTCAGATCATTAATCCATCTAACCCAGTGCTGTCTGCCCAACTGGTGTTACTTTTCCAAAGTTTTGGACAGATGTCTTTCTTAGTCCTGACGTGGGATCCTTTTTACGCGGAGAGGCTAGGAACTGAACCTGGGATTTTCCACATGCAGAGCTTGTGCCCTGTCCCTGAACCTTCACCTTGTACTTCAATTGGGCATTTACACTTTGGTGAAAATCCCAGCAGTAATATTGACAAGCGGAATGAATCAGGCAGTGGCAGATAAAATATCTGAAAATTATTGTTCATATTTCCTAAACCGTTGTAATTGCAATACATTTTTATAAGTAATTTTGAACAGAGAAGTGTTCTGCTGCCGTGCTCACTTTCTAAACAGACAAACCACTTGGCTGGATTTTTCCCATCGAGAATGTACTGGGTTGATGCCCTTCCAGGGATGCTCTTAAGCAATTCATGGTCACCTGTCAGTATGGAAACAGATTAATATCGGGATGTTCTAAGAAATTATGCTGGGGAATGACAAAAGGTGAGGCAGAGTGGATTTGTGGATATGATCTCAGAGGAAGATAATTTATTCCTTAGGACCCCTATATAATTCTGAAAAACCCACCCTGCCACTCCTCTGTGTGCTCCATGAAGCAGCAGTTGATGATAAGGCGTTGGGACGAACAGCGTGGTGTAGTGGTTAAGAGCAGTGAATTCTAATCTGGAGAACCAGGTTTGATTCCCCTCTCCTCCACGTGAGCGGTGGGCTCTAATCTGGTGTACCTGGTTGGTTTCCCCACTCCTACACATGAAGCCTGCTGGGTGACCTTGGGCAGTAGTCAGTTTTCTCCGAACTCACTCAGCCCCACCTACCTCACAAGGTGTCTGTTGTGGGGAGAGGAAGGGAAGGAAATTGTAAGCCAGTTTGATTCTCTTTAAAAGGTAGAGAAAACCGGTATATAAAAAACAACTCTTCTTCCTCCTCCTCCAGTGTGGGGGCTTCAGTGCTGTGTCCCTCCACAAAGCGGGCTGTATGAACCTATTTGGGCTGATGATGTCAACTGCATTTCTGAGGCATTGAAAACTCTTATTTTCATGTGAGGAGAAATGGAAAAGGATAGCACTGTGATTTATGTCTAAAGCACTGGTTCCCAACCGGGGGTCCATGGACCCCCAGGGGTCCGCGAGAACTAAATTAAGGTCCGCGAAACAAAGTTATAAACCCATAATAAATTAATATTTTCAATTAAAGGTTCTCTATTATAGAAATATATATTCAAATATTATTCTAAGTTTAATGTTTAACTAACAGTTATGATTAAAGTTTATTTTCAAATTCTCGGCATTTTTATTTTGAACCTTGGGGTCCCTGCAGAGAACCAAAAAGTCCTAGTGGTCCCTGGTCAAAAAAAGGTTGGGAACCACTGGTCTAAAGGGACATTATGAAAAAATTCATGATAAATGATCATTCTGGTGTTGTATTGTGCACAGGACTACTGTTTTAGATCTTCTCGTGTTTCCCTGATTAGCTACTCACTGTTCTTTTGGGGAAATTTGGGGTGTTGGCGGAAGTACGGGGTTCCTAGGAAGCTATGAGAAGGCTGGTAAAGGCAGGCAGGCTTCCGTGCAAGACAGCCTGCCCGCTACCATTTGCTCTTCAGAGGCGTATTGGGTGTGCCAGACTGCATTCTCACCTGAAGCAAAGTGGTGGTTAGGTAGGCTCTGCAACACAGAGAGAGCTTTGTGGCAGATATTCAGGAAGGCGTACCGAGGAGGAAAGAATTACCTGAAGGTAAAACAGAATTAAAAGCTGCTGAGCTAAGAAAACTTTCATTGATTGTAATGGTTACTAATAATATAACATTGGCTAGGTGGCTCTAGATTTGTCCCTATGTTATGCAAGGACTCTTTGAAATGTATTCAATGCTCGTGCTAGCATGCTTGTTCTAATACAGCATGTCTTTAAAAAGACTACAGCTAGCAAATGGCACATCTCATTTTGCCCACGTTTTCTTTTGTGACACTCCCATTATTGCCTTCCATTTCCATATAGGCTTCAGGTCAAGTTACTACTTTTAGTTTTTAAATCTCTTCAGTCTTTAGCCCACTGGTTCCCAACCGGGGGTCCGTGGACCCCCAGGGGTCCGCGAGAACTAAATTAAGGTCCGCGAAACAATGTTATAAACCCATAATAAATTAATATTTTCAATTAAAAGTTCTCTATTATAAAAATATATATTCAAATATTATTCTAAGTTTAATGTTTAACTAACAGTTATGATTAAAGTTTATTTTCAAATTCTCGGAATTTTTATTTTGAACCTTGGGGTCCCTGCACCGAACCAAAAAGTCCTAGTGGTCCCTGGTCAAAAAAAGGTTGGGAACCACTGCTTTAGCCCCTTCTTGTCTCTCTCTCTTTATTTATTATCTCAACATCTTTTTATCCACCAATGCTTTATTCTTGGCTAGACCTCAGATTTCTTCCTCTGCTTCACACCTCTGCCTTTTCTCTCGTGTTGCCCCTTTTCTTTAGAACAGGGTCATCAACTTTTTTCAGCCTGGGGCCATATTTGGAGGTTTGACAAAGGGTAGTGAGAGCAACCACAAAATGGGTGCCACAGGAGGAGGAAGCAACTGCAAAATGGCAGCCACAGGAGACATAGCCAACCACAAAGTATCACGGAGTGAGGTTATGCATAACTTTGATAGTAGCTCTTCAGCATTTCAGACAGAATCTCTGTTTAAAGAGAAGCTTTTGAAAATTAATATGTTTAAAATACATTCTCACATACACACAAAATAAGTATACATAATGAGCTAGCTAAGAAAGCCTCATTTGGTGGTATCTGTCTTCATGTGTAAAAGGAAAAGACAAAAATGCTTCTCCTGGCTTCTTCTCCACTTTAGACAAGTCCTTCTCTCATGAGGCCAGACATTTGCACCCTGGACTATTTCTTCTGATAGTTGGTGCTGAAGGGCTGGCAAGAGCTCCTTGCACATATGATGTGTACAATAAGGGAGGTATTCTGGCCATAATTTGATAGAAACATACATTACCAAAATTTTATGTAACTTCCACCTGAATGATAAAAAAATATTCAAATTGAAAAGATCCCATGACTTCAGTAGAAGTTTCAGTTAGATACATTAAGCATTTTAGTCGTGCTGATCTATTGTGTTTAGTCAGAAAGAAGTCCCACTGTGTTTTTAGAATATCACTCTGTTCACGCAGGTAAAGTACTTTACATAAAGCAACTGTAATTATTATGCCATAAATATCAGGAACTCAAAAAGGCCAACTTGGCCCTGCCCGCTTTCTAAAAACACTTAGCAGGCACCAAGAAAAGTGTCAGTGGGTGTCATGGGCAGTCCCGGGAATCACATTGGGGACACCTGCTTTAGAATTTGCTGCCTCCCAATGTTCACAGTTCTCCTTCCTTAGCCATATTTTAAAAAGCATTTGAAAATGCCTCTCCTGTTTGTTCATCTGGTCTGGATCTTGGCAGGGACTGAATGGAAGATGACTTTAGAAACCTTTCCCCTCTCCTCCTTTTCCTCTCTCCTCCTTGTGTGTACGTTCCCCTCTTGTAATGATGTTGTCTTTTTTAGATTGTAAGCCTGTTGGTAGTCTTTGATATTAATTTAATTTCTGTACACTGCCCTGATTTTTAATTTAATTTCTGTACACTGCCCCATTTTTAAGATGGCTTGCAAATAATAACACCACATAATAATGTCTGGAGTCTGTTGTAACCTTCCATGTAGCCAGCAGTAGCTTGGTGTTAAATTACTCCTGGGAGAATTGGCAGTAAATTGCTGTTTCCCCTGGGATGCTTGAACAAGTCAGCGGGCACAATCTAGCTCAAGTTGGATAGGACATAAATAAGTCACAACTAAGACCCATTCTTTTTTCTTTTAATATAATTAAAAGTGTAATTAATTTTAATTCAAAGTATATAGTTCTAGATTAATATGAATGCACATGAACACATGAAGCTGCCTTATACTAATTCAGGCCCTTGGTCCATCAAGGTCAGTATTGTCCACTCAGACTGGCAGTGGCTCTCCAGGATCTCAGGCTTTCACATCACCCACTACCTTATCATTTTATCTGGAGGTGCTGGGGATTGAACCTGGGACCTTCTGCATGCAAAGCAGAGGCTCTTCTGGTCAGCCACAGCCCTTCCCCTAAACTATAACTTCTGTACTCTCCTGGACAGAAATAGTAGCCTAACATGCACATCACCTTCCATGCCCTGATTCCCAATGCAAGGGACTATTAGATAGCAGTTCTCCTTAATGGTGGTGGAATGGACAAAAAGGAACAATTATAATTTAATCCCCACTGAAATAGTAGTGAGAACATTATTTATTTACTTAATTTATACGCCACCTGTGAGGTACGTTAGGCTGAGAGTGTGTGACTGGCCAAAGGTTACCCACTCAGCCACAGCCCATTTCCCTTCCTGTCCTGTCAGTTGGAATCGTCCATTACTTAGCTTTCCTCCTGCATTGATAAGGGGCAGACATAGCTTCCATGGCAGAATGAAAATTTGAATCTGGATCTCCCAGGTCCTAGTCTGATGATCTGACCACTATATTGCAACGGCTTTCATTACAAAAGTGATGTAATATACAGATGAATTTGGAGAGCAATCCTAAACAGGTCAACTACTGTTCCTATTCAAGTCTATTCAGTAGGGCTTAATCCCAGGATAGTGTTCTTAGGATGGAGCTGTTAGTGTGGGAGCATTGCTGTTTTGAAAAGAAAGATATGAACACTCAAACACTCCACTTCTGCTCCCCTTCTTACAAAGAGCTGTTTGGACCAGATGAAAATGAATTACAGTCTGCCATAGAACTACAGTGGGTAAGGTTGCTAGATATAATGTGCCTGCTCTGTCTGATAAAATGTGAATCTGATACATGAAATGAGCATGGAAACTTTGGTACAGAGTTACCTTTGAAAACATGGTCCCAAAAATTTATTAGAGAGGAGTGTAGGGCTGGTGTGCCCTATGAATGATAGGATATCTGTGCAGCGCATTGGGTGTACAGGGGAAGCTCAGTATGTATTTTCTCCTCTTCCTCAGTCCTATCAAAATTATTGGCTCAAGCTGAAGCATGACTAAAACCCATGGTCATGTTCACAAACTGAGGTGAGTGGCTGGCATAGACTTAAGTGTCTGTTTCTAGGGTATCTGTGGACCATGGAGGAAGATGAAGGTGGGAGATCATGGAAGTTGATTGCCTGTGCTCTTGTAAAGGCAAAGGGCATTGATTCAACCTAGAAGAATGACTATAAAGAAGCACTAGAAGTACTAGGTTTCATTAGCAAGACCTACAACAGGAGTAGGCAACCTTTTTGGCACAAGTATCCAAAAGGTTGCCTACCCCTTTTGTAGGGGTACAAGTGCCAAAGTGCCAACATTATCCCAAAGGGCAGTGACTCACCATGACATTTACGATGGCATCCCTCCTTGAGAAAATGCAGGTTTGCTGCAAAGCTGTGTCAAAGAAAAAACATTGACAAAACCTATGGAGAATCATCATCATGTTGAAGGAACCAGCGTCTGTCTGTGAAGATATTTGTGTGCCAGCAAACAAAAGGGGAGTTGGGGAGAGAGACAATGGGTTGTACTTGGCCAGAGATGCTGAGACCCCACTGAGATCCAGCAGCACTGCCAAGCACTTCGCAGTTCACCTCAGTCTGTTGAGCAGACAACTGGCCTCGTGTGCTGATCGAAATGGCCTGGCACGCTATTGTTTGGCACACATGCCAGAGATGGCCTATAAGCAATACCGGAGTGATGCTATGTCAGGTCAGTATTATTGAAATTTCTAAAGGTGGGATCTGAGTTTTCATTTCATCTAGGATCCCCACAAGAGAGAGGTGATCACCGGTTGGACTGTGTGACTGTAACTGTCAAAAGTGATTTGCCCAGGTCTGTTTTGAAAATCCGCCTTGTACATAACTGGATAAATGACAAATAAATTGGCCAAATAGTTTTCTGGCCATGGTGATTATGAATGGTTTACATGGTGCTATAATTTTATGAGGCAATTTAGAAGGCAGATTAAAAAGCAAGAAATCTAATTTTGGCTCTGTACTCCCTTTTTCTGTTCATCAGTCTTTCAGGACAAGTGGATAGGCAGGAATAATGAGCTGCCATTTACTTACAAAGGGTTTTCCTTGAACATAGGAATCTTTGGTTGGCCAAAGACAGCTACCCTAAACTAGAACATTGTGAAGAAATATCAGAATTTAGCCCAAGTTCAGCTTATTGTAAAGTAACTTCAAGACAGTAAATATCAGTAGAGGATTGACTCAAACGATCTGAAAGATACGAACTATTTAAATGGAAGTGAAAATAAGTAGAGAATGGAAGAGATGAACTTAATCTATATGCTTCAACTCTGAATAAAAGTTTGGTTGTACAAGGAAGATTATTAGGTGGCATGTGAGTATACGGGGAGGAGGTAATAGATTTAGCGAGACATTTTTAATTAGATGACTTTGATGCTTTGTCTTACCCAAGATGTTTAGAATGCAACCACAGCCATGTTAGATACACAGTGACTTGTTATGCTACTGATAAAGTGCTGTTAGTGAATCTGCTGCTGATCTCTGAATTTCTTGGGCATCTGTGGAGTAGCAACCTTTTTTTTTGGTTCTCGTAGGTTATCCGGGCTGTGTAACCGTGGTCTTGGTATTTTCTTTCCTGACGTTTCGCCAGCAGCTGTGGCAGGCATCTTCAGAGGAGTAACACTGAAGGACAGTGTCTCTCAGTGTCAAGTGTGTAGGAAGAGTAATATATAGTCAGAAAGGGGTTGGGTTTGAGATGAATCATTGTCCTGCAAAAAGTAACAAAGGTAATGTGCTAACCATTGTCCTGTAAGTATCAAGCTAATGTGCTAATGAGGGTGTGGTATGTTGATATGGAACCATTATCGTGGTTCCATATCAACATACCACACCCTCATTAGCACATTAGCTTGATACTTACAGGACAATGGTTAGCACATTACCTTTGTTACTTTTTGCAGGACAATGATTCATCTCAAACCCAACCCCTTTCTGACTATATATTACTCTTCCTACACACTTGACACTGAGAGACACTGTCCTTCAGTGTTGCTCCTCTGAAGATGCCGGCCACAGCTGCTGGCGAAACGTCAGGAAAGAAAATTCCAAGACCACGGTCATACAGCCCAGATAACCTACGAGAACCAATGAACTCTGACCGTGAAAGCCTTCGACAACCTTTTTTTCCCTTTTATGTTTGCTGTATCCGCTAGACTTAATAGCATCACTCACTTTTAAATACTTACAATGCCGTTACATTCTAATTCTGTATAAGATTTTTTGCGATCCTTGTCAGGCTCTCCTAACATACCAGACACTCTCCTCTCTAGTTTATTAATCCCTTTATAATGAAAGAAACTGTATAAAAGAGTACTGAGCGTTATGATCATGTTAGGAATGGTAACCTGGGGACTGCAATGTAAAAAGAATGTTCAAAGTCCGTCATATTAGAAATGATGGAATGAAAGATAGGTTTTTATGTTGCAGATTTATAAAAATATTTACACAGAAGAAGTAGAAACTGGCAGAATGATACACTTAAACTTTGCCTTCCAAAACTGAAAGATCAAAACCAATAGAATGAGGAGTTCTAGAAACCTGATGTTACACCGTGGTAGAGTAGCTTTTTCAAGACCTGGGGCATGTGCCTTTACTCACAAAGTAGCATGCTACAGAATAGATGGCCACTCTATCTTGAAGTCGCCGAGCCCGAGGAAGTCCTCTTCTGTGCTGTCCTGTTGAGTGGGTTTTCCAGGCACAAGTGTGTTGAGGGATTGCAGATCAAGATTGCTTCATTAAATAGCTTTAACGTTCCACCCAAACTGTCCTTTGTTATTACCTGCTGTCTTTGGCATGGCTTGACCTGTAACCTGAGATTTGTTCAAAGGCCCCACAGGTTTCCTGAGCTACCCAGGATGATGCTATCCAAACTTATCTCTATGGAGTGTTTTCCCCGTATCAGTTTTAAACAGGTTGTTTTTCTTTTTTGCATTGCTCTTTGCTGGCTGGGTGTTCAGAATAAATCAGCTGATTTTGTTTTGTTCAGAGTAAATTTTATTTTCTTGGTTTGCTTCAACTGACTCCTACCCCCTTTGTATTCTCAGAAGTCCCAGTGTTTCACCTTTGAAGATGAAGAACGAGAAGAAAGGAAGGCAAGTCGTTTTCTTATTCTGTCAGTGGAATGCTTTGGGGTTTGTGAAGAAATGCTGGCTGGTTGAGGCGGTTGAGAGAGGCAGGTGGTGCCTCACTGGAATGAAATCCCGTACTGGGAAAGTACTGGGGAAGGAGGAGACAGTGTCCTCTACCAGTGATCTTCAACCCAAGGGTCAGGACCTTTGGGCAGGTTGGGGAGCCTCACCTGCTGGGTCACACAAGCCCCTTCCCTAAAGCCACCATTTTTTTCCTGCTTTTTTGAAGGACCTGCTGCTAGTGCACATGCATAGAGAGCAAAGCGTGGTGCAGTGGTTAAGAGCGGTGGTTTGGAGTGGTGGTCTGATCTGGAGAACTGGGTTTGATTCCCCACTCCTCCACATGAATGGCAGAGGCTAATCTGGTGAACTGGATTTGTTTCCCCACTCCCAACATGAAGCCAGCTGGGTGACCTTGGGCAAGTTACAGCTCTCTTAGAGCTCTCTCAGCCCCACCTACCTCACAGGGTGTCTGTTGTGGGGAGGGGAAGGGTAGGTGACTGTAAGCCAGTTTGGGTCTCCCTTAAGCGTATTCTTTGACTTGGTGGCATTTGCACATGACTGGTTGGCCGCTACATGGAGATGACAATAGCTGTGTGTGTAAAGTGCCATCAAGTCACAGCCGACTTATGGCAACCCAGTAGAATCAGAACAGTGCCTGGACACACGATCACTTTGGGAAACACTTGAACTCTGCTTTGCATCTCACGGGGAAATAGCAGGATGTAATTAAAAGTTTTTCCTGAGCTGTGCCCCCTGTTTTTATTCTTAGAAGTCATAAACACACATGAACACATGAAGCTGCCTTATACTGAATCAGACCCTTGTTCCATCAAAGTCAGTATTGTCTATTCAGACCGGCAGCAGCTCTCCAGGGTCTCAGGCAGAGGTCTTTCACATCACCTACTTTCCTAGTCCCTTTAACTGGAGATGCCGGGGATTGAACCTGGGACCTTCTGCAAGCCAAGCAGACGCTCTACCACTGAGCCACAGCCCCTCCCCTCCTGCAATGCAGGGTCAGACCAATAATCCATCAATAACAGCCTTCTGTCTACCAAGAGTGATAAGCCAGGCGCCTTGGGGAAGTTCACAACAGGGCAAGTTAGCAAGCTTAGTTTCCTGTTGTTAACCCCCAACATCTTATAATCAGTGAATGCAACCTGTGAATATGGCTGTTGATTTTTAATTAGTCACTAACATTCCCATGCTTCCCCATTTGTCCATCAAATCCTTTTATAAGCCCTTATGCTTGTAGGTATAGCAGAATCATGTGGCAGTAAGTTTCATTGGTTACATGGATATTGTGTGAAGAGATATAGCTTTTGGCTCATTTGTAAGTTTGCTACGTCCCTCTTTACCACTAGCGGGAGGTTTTTGGGGCGGATCCTGAGGAGGGCGGGTTTTGGGGAGGGGATGGACTTCAATGCCTTAGAGCCCAATTGCCATAGCTGCCATTTTCTCCAGGTGAACTGATCTCTATCGGCTGGAGATCAGTTGTAATAGCAGGAGATCTCCTGCTACTACCTGGAGGTTGGCAACCCTACTCATTTGTTTATGAGTTATAGATTGCTGGGTCTTCGTCCAGAGGTGGTGCCTGCCACTTTAAAGGCTGCGTGGCACAAATAGACGATGTGGCTGCAGCACCTCCTGCTTTGTTGCTTGCCAGTACCTTTGCCCTGCCTCCTCTGTGGCCTACTGTAGCCAGCAGGATTAATGCTTTGCCCCAGAGCAAGCAGGAGATAAAGGTGGCCAAAAGGCTCAAGGGAGCAGCAGGGCAGGATATGTAGCAAACGTATATCCTTTCAGTACTGCAGAGTTTCATTTCTCCAAAGAAAAGACTTGGCAGCTCTACTGTAAACGTATATGGATGATCCCGAATATTTAAGGCACGCTATTATCATAGAAAATTCCAAAGTGTACTGTTGGGGAGAGAAGCCCTAGTTTGGTGACAGAGAACAGACTTTGCATTTAGAAGATCTCCAGTTTAATACTTGGAACCTCCAATTATAAATGGATTTGGGGTAGCTATGAAGGCTTGAAGCCTTGGAAAGCTGCAGCCAATCAGAATAAGCAATAGTGGACTAGGTGGACCAATAATTTGGCACTGTTGAAAGTAGCTTCGCATGTCCATATTGTTAGGAGACTAACTTGTATGTCTGTTTTGGAAAGATAGTACATATATATGGAAAACAAACTAGAGTTCACATTATCTGTGATGTGCTTGCATATTTTACCCTTCTGATATTCCCTCATAACGCATCTTAGCATCCAGGTGCTACTTCCAAAAACATACTCATGATATTATGAATGTTATAAAGTAGTGTCTAGCGAATGATGCACCTGCCTAACTGATATATTATTTTCTGGACTCTACATTTATGTGAAAAGAAAGTCCTTTCTTTGGAGGAAGAGCAACCATAATAAGGAATTAAAAGTTCACCTCCTTCGTGAGCTCTCCTTGAAGAGGCAGCGTTACTAAGCCAATTACACTGAGCTACTGCAAGTCCTTTAAATCGGCAGTGTTTGATCTTTTTATAACTATGTGACCATTGCTAATGGAAATGCATGCATACCCCTGCTGCCTAAACAGGGTCATGCAGAGGCAGGGTTATTTTTCATTATACAAATGACTGATAAAAATATGGGGGTGGGGGAATCATTCAGCTTGAGGTTAGTGCATAGTAACTATGTCAATGCCTTCCCCATATCTGTCTCACATGTATGATCCATCTTATCACAGAGCCATCTCCCTAGCTAGATTTAATGTTATGCCATCTGCGTTACTTGATAGAAGATTTAGCAAAATCTCCCAATCAGACAGACTTGTCCCTGTGGCAGTAATTGTGTTGAAACTGTTGTCCATGTTTTATTTTATTATAGTTTCTATTCAGAAACTCGTAATGAACTACTAAGCCCTTTGCAGACATGTAGACTGAATGCTTCCGATTCATGTAATGCTTCCTTTCTATTGAATAATTGTTCGCCCTATGTTCTGGAGAAGGTAGCACAATTTTTAAAGATTGCTACAGAACGTTGCAAATTAGTTAAATGGATTAACTCACAACACTATTTTATGCAAGTGTCTTTTAACCATTTTGTAAGGTCATATCTCAAATATTTATATTTTTACATGCTACCTTATGTATAGTGATTTTATGCCAATAAAGGACGATATGACTGACTGAACTGTGTCAATGACTTCCTTGCACTTAGTCTTAAGAGTGGAAATCTGGTGTATCTCATTCTCTCCTCTTTGACTAATGTTCCAGTCTCTCTTCCTCAGATTTGGGCCCAGACAGAAATCAACTACCAGTCTTACAGAGGAGAATAGTTTATATTCTGAACCTGTTGACCATATGCCATTTTAGTTGACTTTGGTTAAGAGCGCCACAACTACTAATGTTCCAAAATATCTGCCTTCTGTAACTCTGCAGTATTAGGGTGAGATCGCACTGTGGTTTGCAGAATGAAACCAGGCAAAAATCTCTCTTCACTGCACCACTGTGTCTTCCAGTCTTCTGGTTCGGATGTAACTGTAAACTGCAGTTTGCTGCAAAAGTGAAACTAGTGCTTGTGAAGGGTGGTGGTGGGGAGGTATTTCATGAGCCGCATCAGTGTTCACAATGCTTCCAGTGCAGGCAAAGATGGAGTTGAGTGTTGCGGGCAGGCTTAAGCTGCCTCGGAACTAACTGAACCTGTGCAATCCTCAGATACAGTCTAATGCTCCTTTCTCAAGTAGGATCTTATTCCTTCATTGCTCATCTGAATGCCCTTTTTGTGTTTCCCTTTGAATACCCTAGAAGCTGGCTATGTTTCTTATCAAGTTCTTGGAGAGAGAACTCCAGCCCTCCTGCCAGGTCACATGCTTGGAAAGCATACGCATCCTGTCCAGGGACAAAAGCTGCCTTGGCCCTTTCTCAACCATGGAGAGCCTGAAGACGCTAGCTAGGCACGCTGGGATTGATTACACAGACGAACAGATCCGGGAGATTCCAGACCTGGATGTGATCTTGGAGGCACTTAAGTGCCTGTGCAACATTGTCTTCAGCAGCCACGAAGCCCAGGAGCTGAGCTATGAAGCCCGGCTTGTGGTGGGCCTCACAGATCGCATCAAACTCTACAATGAAAGAAACCTTCCCCACGACATCAAGTTTTTTGACTTGCGTCTTCTCTTCTTGCTGACGGCACTGAGGGTGGACATCCGGGAGCAGTTTGCACAGGAACTCCGGGGCATTGGTCTGATGACAGACACCCTGGAGCTTACGCTAGGCGTGAAGTGGATAGATCCTCATGAGGTAGCAGCTGAGGAGAACCCTGACATGCCCTTACCTCGACAGGAGACAGAGCGTGCCATGGAGATCCTGAAGGTGCTCTTCAATATCACTTATGATACCAGCAAAAAAGAGGTGGATGAGGTAAGGCACCGGGAAGTGGCTTGCAGTCCGGGTTTTTTGTTTTTTAAATCGGGCATATCTACCTTGTATTTAGATTTTCTGACCAGGACACCAGTTAGGGAGGTGAGCAGTTGTTCCCCTCCCCCATGGATCAAACTTAGGATTGCCAGCTCCAGGTTGGGAAACACTTGGAGGTTTTTGGGGCGGAGCCTGAGGAGAGCGGGGTTTGGGGAGGGGAGGAACTTCAATGCCATAGGGTCCAATTGCCAAGGTGGCCATTTTCTCCAGGGGAACTGTTCTCTGTCGCCTGGAGATCAGTTGTAATAGCAGGAGATCTCCAGCTAGTACCTGGAAGTTGGCAACCCTATTCAAACCACTTTTTTTTTCAAACCACTATTCAAACCACTTTTGTTCATTCCTCAAGAACTTGCCTCTGTTTAGCCATCTCACTGCTTATGCTCATTTGCTTGGAGCCCGTCTAAATTCTGTGCATGGGAGTACAACGTCCTGCCTTCCCCCTCCTACTGCAGCCTGAAATTCCCCCATAAATGCTGCTCCTGTGGGAGAGAACTGGTAAAAATCACCCCTCTCCTGGCACGCACGGATCTTTCCCATAGGATCCCATAGGATCTAACACAATATGGTTTTCAGCAATAGGTGGTTAATGAGAAAGAAAGGAGAGTGAGCTGGCTGTTCGATTTAGGTGCAGCAATAATTAAGGCAAAGCATCACCCAGTTTTTGTATTAACTGGATGGTAAACCATATGGCATCAGCTGTAGAAAACTGGTCTTTCTCACTTTCTGAATTAACGTTCCATTGTGATAGAGAGCTGAAGAAGATCTGCGTGGAAGGAGGACAGGGTGTAAAGTACACCATGGGCCAGGTGAAGTGAGAGCTGAACATCTTCTAGGGAGATGTTTCTGTTATTTGCATCTTACTTCATGCACGGAGTTCAGCAACACAGCTTTATTTGATTTCAGCACAGAACTGTTTAACACACTGAACTGGCCCTGCTTATATGCCCCCCTGGCCGCCTGCGGCCACTGCCCCCCTAATCCGTGATGGGGGGGGAATGCCCTCTCGTTGACCAATGGAACATGCTGGCTTAGGGCCAATAGGGTCCGTTTGCTTAACAAATAGGGCGAGCAGGGTTTAGGATCCTTCATGCAGAACTCGAGCTCCCAAGTCTCCCCTTTGCTTACTACCCCACTATATACATACACAACACTTCACTTGATGAGGCTATAGAATTCTGCATTAAGTGTTTCTGGATTCAACAACCAGACAGTGTAAACTCTGCTAGGGAAAGTCGTTTGCATATTTGCAAGGATGGAAGAGGGTTGGGAGGGCAGCTAAAGGGAGAAGCTGAAGGCCCCTTGCAAACCTCATTCATCTCCCTTCCTTGCTGGCTGTGTCTACGTATTTGTCCCCCAAACTGGGAGCCAAAAACATAAAATTATGTGCAGAGGTTGTATTCCGAGCATCCAGATGAGATCACCATTCAGATTCTTAGTTTGCACTTTTATCTTGATACAAATGTCTGGAAGCACATTCTGTTTAGAGTGCAGTATGAGTGGTTTGTTGAAGACAGCAAAAGAGAGATGCGTCCCCCTCTCATAATTGGGCTTTTCATTCTGTTTTGGGGCAGGAAGACGCCGCTCTGTACCGACACCTGAGTGCCCTCCTCCGTCATTGCCTGATGATTTCAGCAAATGGTGAGGACCGAACAGAAGAATTTCACAGGTGAAGACCATTATTATGATGAAAGATTTGGATCCCACTGTGTTCCTTATCTAGAAGAGAAAATGGCAGTGCTGAAATTACTTTAACATGGGCATGTGTGCTGAGGGCTTGCAACTGGTGCAGAGTGCTCCAAGAATCTGAGTTCAAGGTTGCTTCCACATGAAAAAATTTTGTCCACCATTGCTTCCAAACTAGAATTGTTTTTTTAGCATCCACACAGCAGCATCCTATTTCTAGGGTTATCCCATTTTCAGCATACTCTTTCCCAAATATGCTTTACTATGATCTTTTCGGAAAGAACACTGTCCAAGTGTGTTATTGTTCCGTCTGGGCAGGAAGATAGTGGCTTTCTAGTTCCTTGTTAGTGGCTTCCTAGAGGCACCTGGTTGACCACGGTGTGAACAGACTGCTGGACTTGATGGGCCTTGGTCTGATCCACCAGGGCCTTTCTTATGTTCTTATGAAGATACGCTTTTTCAGAGGCCCTGCCTGCATCGGGAGCATTTTCCTGCTGCTAGCATCTTGCCGCTGCCATTTTCCCCACTGTGCTACTGGGGATTTTCAAAGGCTTTATAGCAGGGGTGTTGAACTCAATTGTTACAAGGGCTGGATATGACATAAATGTCATTTGGTCGGGCCCGGCCATGGCACGCCAGCCCAGATCGAGAGGAGGTGGGGGTGGCTGCCTTGGTTGGCTTGCGGGCTGGATAAGAACTCCCAAGGGGCTGGATCCAGCTCGTGGGCCTTATCTGACACCCCTGCTTTATAGAGTTGTTTTTTTTAAAGCCTTCGAAAAGCCCTCTGGTGATGTGATGGAGAAAAAAGATAGCCATAAGGGAATGATGACAGGAAAGTGCAAAGAAAACTCCAACTCTGTGGCTGATGCATTTGCCTCAGCGTTCGCACCAGCTATGAGAGCAACACGGGTAATTCTTGCCATGTGGAAGCAGCCCAGGTTTGATGCTCTAGACGTAATGCATAAGTAATTTAGTTGTCTTGAGTGGGCTATAAGCCTCCTTGAGAGGACCAGA
Organism: Euleptes europaea; assembly: GCF_029931775.1. NCBI lineage: Eukaryota > Metazoa > Chordata > Lepidosauria > Squamata > Sphaerodactylidae > Euleptes > Euleptes europaea. The sequence goes on along the minus strand of NC_079317.1, from coordinate 98,934,281 downwards.
AATGAAATCTTGTTCTTAAGTTGCCAGAGCTGAGAAATTTTGTTTGGATACTTGATAGATTTAATTAACAGTATAGTGCTTCATTGGTAAATCTCTGCCCATTTTGCTTTTTGATGCATATTCAGCCACACGGTGAACCTCCTGGGCAATCTGCCTCTCAAGTGTCTGGACGTCCTGCTGCTACCCAAAGTGCAGCCAGGCTCACTTGAATACATGGGAGTCAATATGGATGCTGTCAACGTCCTCCTGGATTTCCTCGACCGACGTCTTGACAGGGTGGGTGAAAAGGATGGTTTTCACAATTGTTCATTACGCCACATCCACTTTTACTTATGATGCCTTCGTGCCCATTGAAGGACAGCTCTGGGCATTCATCCCTATGCTTGGATTATCTGAGTTTAGCCTTTATTTTGTACAGTTATAACAGTGGTCAGCATCATAGGGAAGAGGCAGGGATAGCAAAGGCCTACAGATGGGATGTAAAATGTGAATGGGATGAAAGATAATTCTCTGGTTGGAGATAAGGCAGTCCATGATGGGTGACTTCTGTTATTAAAAAGTAATTGCTTCATTGGTTGTTTTGGTGGTATATTTGGTTGGCTTGAAACTGACTCAGCGACTAGTTGAAATGTAAAATGTGACTTGGTTTTCCAGATGAGCATTTAGCTGTAGTTAGATGAGTGGCAACCCAAGAGAGAGGGTCTTCTCAGTCATGGTGCCAAAATTATGAAACTCCTTCCCTACAGATATTTATCCCATTCTACCACTGTCTTTTGCAAATAGGTGCAGACTTTTCGATTTTCTGTAGTCTCATGTTCCCTCAATGACCTCTCCTTCCTGCCTTAAGTTTCAATTGTTGTCCTTTGGTTTTTATAAATGTATTTTAGCTATGGTTTTAACTAGATGTACTTTTATAATGTTTTGTTTTTAATTGTTAGTTGCTTTGGGGGACCTGATTGGGTAGAAAGGCAATATATACATTTTATTGTATTTTTACTTCATTTATAGCCTGCCTTTCTCACTAAAACTCAAGGCAGATTACAAATTATAGAAAACAATTCAATCAGATGGCATAATATATCCAGTAAGCAAACAAACACTGTCTAAGGCAAGGGTGTCAAAGATAAGGTCCACAGACTGGATCTTGCCCTTTGAGCGCTATTATCCAGCCTGCGAACTGAGCTGGGGCCTTCCAATCCATGTCGCTTGCTGGCTGGGACCTCCACTTGGAGGTCCCAGCCCACAGGCAATGGGAATCGGAAGGTCAGGGGCTATGCTGAGTGCATACATCACCCTTCCACCCCACCCCAAAGTCAGGGGCTGCTGGGGAGGGCGATGTATGCACTGGGCTTGAGAGCCAAGGTAGCCATACCCACCCCCCCATTCCAGATCTGGGCTGGCAAGCCCCGCTGCAGGTTCGCCAGCCAAGGAAGCCAGCTCTGTTCTTGATCTGGGCTGGCAAGCCCGCTGCAGGCTGGCCAGCTGAGGCAGCCACTGCCCGCTTCTGATCTGGGCTGCCGAGCCTTGCCATGATTTTTCAAATAAATAAATAATGGTAGAATAGGAAGCGTTAATGATGATCAGCTCATTTCTTTTTCAATCTGTTTTTCTGCACAGTACACTGGCTTCCAGGGTGTCCCCATAGCCAAGTATGTTTCTAGCTATTTCTTTCCCTGTGAGGATTGTATAAAACATTAGCGGGATTTTGGGGATTGGGGGTGGTTCCAAAGGGGCTTTGATTAGAAGAGGAGTTTACAGATGACTTTGTGATTAACGGAATTTTCTCAGGGCTGGTTCATACCCTACAGAAAGGTAGAAGCTCGTGCACCATAATCTCGGTGATCTTAAGGAAGATCATTCCAGATGAAATATGGCATCAAACCGTGCAAAACAGAAATGCAAAACACTTGTCTTTTCTGCTTTCTGTGCTTCTCCATAACTCACTGAACCAGCTCTCATTCACTTGCTTGTGTTCAGTACTTGCAATGCGGTGATCGGACATTTAGCAGAAAGAGCATATCTTGATGTATTGAGGGAGAAGCTACATATTAAAAAAAATGGCATTGCTGCCCAAAATGGCAGCCCCATGTTGAGTTCTCCCTCCTGTAATGCCTACTATTGTTTATAACTCATGTCCTGACATTGTTATGCTAAGTGACTTTTTGCCTCTGCTCCATAGAAATTGGCTGCTACTGGTGCGGTGGAGACAGGCAGTTCTCATAGTATAATGGTGTGACAGTATAAGTTAAGTTGTATCATCTGTGACAGAGAGGGATCTTACATGGGCTGTAATTTGTGAGCGGCAATCCTGTGTTTTGTATAACATGTAGTTCTGCCAACGCTGAAGGGAAGACTTGAACCTCATGTACAGGGTAGGTTGATCGCAGACCAGGAATCAGTTGAACTTTCAGAAAAATGGGAGTGGGCGTTCCTGGTTCTTTCCATAAAGTTCTCTACAGCCTCGAGTCTTTTCATAGAAGGAAACAGAACATGGGTGCAATTATGACCTGTTGGTTCTTGTGGGATTTTCCACAGGGTCACAAGCTTAAGGAGAGTCTGACTCCTGTGCTGAACTTGCTGACTGAGAGTGCCCGGGTCCACCGCCAGACAAGGAAGTTCCTTAAAGCCAAGGTACTGTATTTGGTTTGTGTAGGACCCGAAAAAAATAAAACATCCTTTGAACCAGCAAACTGTGAAGCAAACCCTGCCCCGTGCTGTAAGCCTAGAGATGTTGTGAAATTGTTTCGTGGGCATTACAAAGAGTTGTGTATTGCATGAACAGTGTGCACAAATATGCCATGTTCACAGTATTGTTATTCTTGGTTCCTTTCATAACACTGTGGGAAGTATCCTTTAAAGTATTGGAATACCTCTCATGTCTTGAGAGAGAAATCTTCTGTCTCAACCATCCCATCTTCTAGATGCTGCTCACCCTACATGCACAGTCTTCATGCAGCATGTGATGGGGAGGGTGGCATTCTCGAGAAGCATAGTCAATGGTCAGAGAGAAGGTCCTTGGCATACATAACTTCTTTGATTTTTCTGAACTCTGAGGCTATCCTGTTCAGTTATAATAGATTTGCCAACATGATACACAGCTTGTATATGAGATACTTTTTCATGACGTTCAGTACTCGACACAGCATTAGTTCAGCAGCACATTCTCATTTGTTAGTCTTATGTTCTTTGCCGTATTAGTATTTTAGTATTTTGCGATCTGACTAGTGTGATGAACTTTGTAATGGAGGCTAGTCTAAACAGGATGGCCAGCAACCACAGGGATTAGGAAAACTGTGGCTTTGCCTGACCTCTGAAATCCTTTCTCTGCCTTGTCCTGAAGGTTCCTGGGGCCTCAGTTGCAGTGCACGCTCACACAGCAGAGTAGCTTGTCGCTTCCTTCCACTCACGCAGAGAGCAAGGCACTGGCATGACTGGCATCACCAACCCTCAGCACTTCATTCTGCATTGCTGCAATGAAGGTGCTGAGCCCATTGCAAAGATCTGGGGGATCTGGAGTGAGGTTGATTCACAGAACCCGTTAGGATACGTGGTTTGGGTTGAGAACACTTGGTAAAGCACTCATCTGGATTGCTTCATATTAATTTGTTTAGATCGGTGGTTCCCAAACTTTTCAGGCCACCCCCCCCTTGGTTCCACAAACTTAACCCCAATGCCCCCCAACGACATAGTTGAAGGGGCCCACCTCTAGTGCCCCCCTGCTGCCCTCTTGCCTCTTAGTGCCCCCTCAGGTAATCCCACTGCCCCCAGGGGGTGGTACTGCCCACTTTGGGATCCACTGGTTTAGATAATTATACCTTGCTTTTCTCCCCAATGGAGACCCAAGGCACATCACTTTCCTCTCCTCTAGCTCATCCTTACAACAACCCCGTGAGCAGGGGTTGCCAGCCTCCAGGTGGGACCTGGAGATCTCCCGGAATTACAACTGATCTCCATACTGCAGAGATCCGATGCCCTGGAGAAAATGTCTGCTTTGAGTGGTGGACTGCATGGCATTATACCCTGCTGAGGTCTCCCCCATCCTCAAACCTTGTTTTTTAAAGTGAAAACCATAAATCAACTCTCAAAATATATGCCCTAAAGACAAGGAACATAAAGGAGAGAAATGTTATATGGATCATGAGTAATAAGGGAGTATACCCAGAATTTGTAACTGAGAAAAACACTTATATAGCTTGGCCCCAGATATTTATTTGTAAACTTCCCATCCTACCCAGAAATTTTCTGACCCGGAGCTGGCAACCCAGGTAGGTTAGCTGTGTGAGAGAGTGACTGGCCTAAGGTCAGCTAGCAAGCTACTATAGCAGAATGAGGATTTGAACCTGGGGCTCCAAGATCCTAATCCGACATGAATCACTGGATCATGCTGACTTTTTACTACGTGGACAGATAGCTGCAAAACTGCTAGTTTTCTGCTTCACCACTAATCTTGTTTTTGAAGTTTGCGGTAGTGCTACAAATGTATGCATAGCTCTGTTTCATTGGTATAGTGAAAAAAATCCGCATTATTGCATATCCATAAGCCCTTTAACATGATCAGTTAATTGCACAGTAATTATGCCAAATGTCTCAGTTGCTTCAAAGTTTGCATGAAATGCTGCTTTTCCCTCACACTCAAAATGTGATAGGTTATAACGAGGAAAATGCCGTTCTCCCTCCTTTCCTGACAGCACATTTATTGTTAGTGAATTTGTTTTATGGGCTATGGTTGTGGAAGTTCTTTGGCCTCTTTTTGGCTATTTTGTGAGTCATGGAATCGGGGACTGACACGAGTCCCTCCCTATGCTCACGCTATTTGTGCAGTTATTTTCATTTTGAACAAATCCTTTTATGCTGGCAAATGCCTCCAGGGCAATTTCTATAGGTGAAGTCTTTTTGAGGACTATTTTTGTACATTGCTTGTAGGGCCTCATGAGCACTAGCTTAATTGGGGCGCCTGTTGACCCAAGCCTTCCCTTTGCATGTGTTTGCAGGTGCTGCCCCCACTGCGTGATGTGAAGAATAGGCCTGAGGTAGGGAATTTCCTGAGGAACAAGCTTGTGCGCCTCATGACTCACATTGACACCGATGTGAAGCACTGTGCGGCAGAGTTCCTCTTTGTTCTCTGCAAGGAGAGTGGTGAGTGTTTTCTTCTTCTTTTTTTGTTCTCCTGGCACAAGTTGTCTTGTGACATTATATGTCAGCTGTTTGAAAAGGGAGCTGGGTGCATATGATAATCCCTATGAGATTTTTTTAAAATGTTGGGCAGGGGTGAGGGGTAGGGGTGTGCATTTGGCTAAAGCCAAACCAACCCCCCTCCCCAAAAATACCCTTTTTGTATTTTTCGGTGGTGGTGGGGAATTTACAGGTAAAAAATGGTGGCAATAAAAGGGAGCCAAACAAGTGGATCCCGAATAATGACAAAACATTTTTGGCATTATCCAGGGCCGCTTTGGCATCACTGCCATTTCCCCCCCTCCCCTCTTCCTTCCCCCCGTATCTGCTGGCTGAATCCTTGCTGCTGTGTTCAGTTTGCTGTTGCCTGCCGCCTCCGAAGTCCATGGACTTTGGAGGCAGCAGGTGGCAGGGATCTGAGTTAGAGTGCCACCTGCCCAACTGCCCACATGGACTTTGGAGGGGGCAGGCGGCGATCTGAACGCAGGGCCTCCTCCAAAGTCCACGAGGACTTCAGAGGGGCAGGCGGCACAGAACTACGGAGCCCAGCTGTCAGTTCTGCACCGTATATTGTTCGGGTTTAGGTTTGCTAAACTCAAAAATGTTCAAATATTCAAAAAAGCCGAATCCCTTATATTCGGATTTTTCAAAAATTTCCAGGTTTATTAAACTTGAATGCAAAAAATACTGAAGAAAGGTGCACAGCCCTAGTGAGGGTTGTGGATTTGAAGGTGGAGCTAAGAGCCAAGTCAAATTAAACATCCCTAGGCCAAAATAATATTGCCTGGGTATGAAGTGAATTAAAATGAGATGTGCTTTGGCTGGGGTATTCTTCCCCCCCACAAAAAAAACCCAGAAGCCCAGATGAAAAAGGGAAGGAAATAAAAGCTTATAAATTGATAGAGCATGAGAGGTTGGCTATTGCTATAATAAAAGGGCCTTCCCTCCAAGAATGGCTACTACTCATTTTCTTCAGTGTTGTTAATTCACAGTGGGTCGCCGTGTTAGTCTGTCTGCAGCAGTAGAAAAGGGCAAGAGTCCAGTAGCACCTTAAAGACTAACAAAAATATTTTCTGGTAAGGTATGAGCTTTCAGTGTTGTGGCAGTGAAGCCAGTTTCTCACATTACTTCTTGTAAAACCGGTGTTATCTGTGTCCCTCTTAGAATATGCTTCAACCTGTAGATGTTTGCACACATGACATTTTTCACAGTTCATCTGGTGTGGGTTGAAAAAAGTAACATGGGACATGGCCTGAAGTTGGGGAAGAATCAAACTCTTATCAAAGTTAATGTGAGAGGTTTATGGGATGAAAAATCTCTTCATTGGGTCAAGAAGTTTACATTGGCTCTAAATATGGCTAACTGCTTAAGAGGCTTACAAGAAACTGCTTCCTTGAACATTGGTCTGACATGCAAAAAACCCTGTCCTACTAACAGTTGAATTCAATTGCTTTCTTCAGTCCATCAGGTTTTCTGTAGGGTGGATGAATGACACCCATTTATTTTCATTACTCCAACAGTGGCACGGTTTGTGAAATACACAGGATACGGGAATGCTGCTGGGCTTCTGGCAGCGCGAGGTCTCATGGCTGGTGGCCGGGCAGACGGTGAATACTCTGAGGATGAAGATACTGATACAGAGGAGTATAAGGAAGCGAAACCCAAGTATGGACCCATTTATGTTTATGGCTTATCCAGGCATGACTGCTAGAGTTGAGTCCACTAGCACCTTAGAAACTAACAAGATTTTCTGGGTATAAGCTTTCGAGAGTTAGAGCTGCATTCTTCAGACAAAGAATTCGTCTGACAAAGGTAGCTCTGATTCTCAAAACCTTATACCCAGAAAATCTTGTTGGCCACTGTGTGAACAGAGTGCTGGAATTGTTGGGCCTTGGTCTGAACCAGTATGGCTTTTTTTACGTTCTTACGTACTGCAGACCAACGTGGCTACCCTCTGAAACTAACTCCAGGCATTACTGTTTCCTTTGCGCCTTTTGACCCATTCCTTTCTGTACTATTCCTTACTATTTCTTTTCCTACTAGTTCCTTTCTGTACTATTACCTATAATCTCTATTATCTTCTGATTGCTTTTGTGGGACTTTGATAATCTCACTACTAACTTTCTCCTCTCTACCTTCCTTCTTGGCACTCTCTTCACTTTCTGCATGTTTAACACTCCTATAAATACCCGTTTCCTTGTCTGATGGCCTCCTTCTCTGCCTATTAGCCTATCTATACTGGTGCACGTGGGGACCAAGACCAGCAGGTTTTCCTGTGATCTGCTACACAGAATTGCACTGCCGGTCCCATCTTCCAGGATTTGTCTCTGTTCAGCATTCCACTGACTATTTATAACAACATCTGTATATCATTAAAAAAGGAGTTACCTTTCCCATAATCCTAGACAGATCTGTTTTCTTGTCCTGAACATCTTTCATTATCAGTGGGTTCCCTCCTTTTGTAAATGCATATCGAATTCATAATTTTCATCATTCAATACATTGTGGATTTCTTAAAAAAAACAAACTACTGTTGGTAGCAACCTAGCTTGGCTATGTCATAACCCCATTTGATGATTCTCTTCTTCCTCTCCATATTTTTTCTCACTTGCACAAACACTGCAAGTGTTTTGGGATGTTTGTGGGTGCAACTGTGTAAGCAGGACATTCCTTTATGAAAGGAAAACCTGCAATCTCAGAAGGTCGTTGTACAAATGTATGGAAAAGGTGCAGAGACTGTTAACAAACTGAACTGAAATGTCACAAGTGCTGATCTGGATATAGAAGGGTACATTTCTTTGGAGAGACTGCTGCTAGTTTTAATGTTAAAGGTGTTTATTGTGATAACCAAGTAACGAACAGCCGATACTCCCTTTTTCTGAAAAAAAAGAAACAGGAGTCTTGAACCACCTTAAAGACTGTAAAAATATATTCTACCATAATCTTTCTTGAACTCGAGCCTATTTTGTAGACACACATGTGCTTATGAAGAAAAAAATGGTAAACAGCAGGGTCAAGGAGGCCGTGGAATACAGGAAATACATGGTGTAATCAAGTACAGTTCAAATTAAGAAAAGCGCAGAGGCCATTCTGAATGGCAGTAATTGGGGATAATGCAGTCTTAATAGTTTTGTTAACCTGATCTACACCTGCAATTGCTGAAGAATCCCAGGTCTGTTTCTCTCCCCCTTCAAGGTACTGATGGATGAGGACAGGCTGCAACATTGTTCAATGCAAATCATAAAAGTGTTAAAAAACCAGTGCCCTTTACAAAATAAAAGTTGCCCACTTTCTGGAAAGATTAAAATTACAAGTGAAAGATTTGGCTGCCCTATTGCAGTGCCCAAATGCATGTCGTTGCTTCACAGGGGCCAGGCTTCCTTCGTATCTGAAAATCGGCTGTTTTCATGCCTGCCAAATGCATATGTCCTACCAGGGATGTCTGCTCTGCTTCGATGCAGTACAACTTGAAACAGAAATATAACCTCTGGTGGCATCTGTATTGGATTCCAGATATATGTTATGTGATGGGGCCACCATGGCTTTGTTCGCCAAATAGAGCAGAGACAATAACATGTGTTGTTTTGTGGGGACTGGGCTCTTTGGGGGCTTTACCTGTTTGGCAGGACTTGGGTAGCCCAGGCACAGAGTGGAGCCTCTGGTTTAAGGAAAGATATGTAAAAGTTCAGGAGAGTAGAGTCCCAGGATTACTATACTTGCATATTTCTGCCTTCTTTATCATCACCTTTCTATGTGTGTGTTCTTTGCTTCGTTTTTGGCATGCTCGTTCAGTATTAACCCGATAACTGGACGTGTGGAGGAGAAACTTCCCAACCCAATGGAGGGCATGACAGAAGAGCAGAAGGAGTTTGAAGCTATGAAACTGGTGAACATGTTTGACAAACTCTCCAGGTACCATAACAGTGATTATCTGAAGATGGGTTTTTGCTTTGGGGCATGCTTGAAGAGGCTGCTTGGTTAAGATCAAGTAGGCTGGAGTTCCAGTTCATGTAGATTCAGACCAGATTTTCCCCAGTGAGCAATTCCTTCTGCAACCATTGTGTGGGAATGCAGTGCAATTTGGTTGTCTGAAACTGTCCAAGCAGCAGGATATTACCCTGACACCATGGCTTTAGCAGACTTATCAATGATCATTGCTCAGTTGCTCTGTCAAATTACCTAGCTCTACTGGATTCCCCTCATTCTGTAACTACAGGTCTTCACTCCCTGACATCTTAAAAAATGATTGTTACTTCTAAATAATAATTTAGGTGAAGATGAAATATTTTCAGTTTAGTGTGACTAGAACATCTGGGATTTCTTTTTACCACTTAGAATACTTTCAGATGTTGATGCATTACAAGAGGCTCTAGTAGGGTGGAGAGGAGACAAGAAGTTAAATGAATATTGATTACAGGCACCTTTACTCCTATCTACCAAAATCACACACTCAGCCAGAATGATTAGGCTGTAAACAAGTGCTAAACACATCATCAAGCCTTCTTCTACAACTGTGAGAGCTATAAATTATATACATTAACAAGACCAAAGCAGAGTTACCTAGAATTTGAAAACAGGGTGGGAAAGAGAATCCAAGCTCAGTGTTGTTCATGATGGCTAGTCTGGGCTGGAAAACAAATACATTGGATATACTTGGAGAGGATGATAGTTCAAATAAATGGGATTTTCCTTTTAGCTCTTATCAATTTCTTTGGGACCTTTGTTGACCTGAGAATGTATAGTTGAAATAGAACATAGGTAATCTAGGGCCATAATCTGCTTTCTGTGCTTTACCCCTCCACGTGAATTTGAACGCTACGTAAAGTTGATTTGGTAAACTCTGTTGAGGCCTGATGGGAGCTGAGACCAAGAATTCCACCTCTCTTCAGGTGTTCACAGTAGTTGCTCATACATCCTTTAAGAGCAGTGCAGTCAGGAGCCCAGGATCTACCCAAGGAGTTCAAAAAATACATTGGTGGACAGAGAAAAAAGGGAAGCAGACAGGCTGTTTAATGCAGCTGCCACATTTTTCCAGTGTCTCAGACAGATAGAAATGCTTGTCTGAACGTTATGCCAACAATATATCCACTGCAACCTGGCTTTCTTCTAGTCACTAACTTTGCATAACTAGAAAAAAATTATTAACTCCAGCAGTATTTGCCTGCTAGAATGACAGGGAGAGATTTTAAAGCAGTCACTTCCTGAATCTTCAGTGCTCATAATAGCGTTGTAATCTAACCAGTTTAGATGTTCCATTGAGGTTTCTTGCAGAACAAAGCTGTAGTCACATGTGACAAATACAACTTGTCTATGCTCAGAAAACCAAATGGAATACAAAAACTTTTTAAAGTCACAGTTTTACCGTGATCTATATACGCTACGGTAAACTGGAAGAGGTTAACAGTGGAAATCCTATGCAGGGTTACTCCAGTCTAAGCCACTCATTCCAGTGGACAAACTGGAGGAAGCCTGCATAGGATTGCATGTTTTCCCTGAAAAAACATTTATTTGTTGGAAAAATTTGGAAACCAATTTATTAAAAATCTTTGCTTTCTCTCTTTGTGCCTTCACTTTAACAAGAGAGTCTTTGCACGGTTGAAGCTCATAATAGGGTGCTAGGAGATGGGTGCCCTGAGCCCCCATCAGATTTTGGAAGCTACCGGTAAGCAGGGTTGGCTCTGGTTAGCACTGGGATGGGAAACCACCAAGGAAGAGGCAGGCAAAGGCAAACCACCTCTCTTGTCTCTTGCCTTGAAAACCCTATGGCTCGCTATAGGTTGGCTGCAACTTGACCTCACTTTTCACCAGGAGACAGAAAAGCTAAGGAAGTAGAGAAGTGACAGAGCACATTATTTCTCCTTTTAAGGGCTCCAGATTAAACTCCTGGCAAGTAAAAGACTGGCTTCAGTGATGCTAACAGAACATGTTCAGGAAAATATGTTCTGGGGAGGGGCTGTGGCTCAGTGGAAGAGCCTCTGCTTTGCTTGCAGAGGTTTGTAGGTTCAATCCCTGGCATCTCCAATTAAAAAGGCTTGAGTGCAGATACTATGTGTGAGAAGTATATGTGGTATACATGCTTAGAAGTGCATGTGTGTTTGCCGGTGATGTGAAAGACCTCTACCTGAAACCCTGGAGTGCTGCTGTCAGTCTGAGTAGACAATACTGACCTTGATGGACCAATGGTCTGATTGATTATAAGGCAGTTTCATGTGTTCAAAATCAGTGCCAGCCCATGTGATTGGCCAATGGGAGCATTTTCATTGGCTATTGTATACATATCCATTTTGTGCCATTTTCTCTAGTACAGCCAGATAGTGTAAAGGTCTCATAGCAGATATGTATCCTTACCTGTCACAGGGCTTCTTTTGGTAGTAGATTATCTAGAATTTCTGCTTGGAAACCCTCCGCCTCCCAATAATCTGCTGTTTTTCCTTTTTCCCATTGCAGACAGCAAGTCATCCAGCCAATGGGTGTGACTCCAGAGGGCAATCTGACTGCTCTCAATTTAGACTCAATACAGGATACTCTTCAACCAATACATGACGATAGGGCATCACATGACTCTGATTTGGAATTGGACTGAAACTCTCCTTTTCCCTAAAAAACTAGGGACCCTCTATTCTCCCTCCATGACCGGTGCTGTACCAAGAGACTAGTTCCAGAAAAGGACACTGTATGGGCTGGATGCCCACTGCCTAGACCGGTGTAACATCTGCATTTTCTCTAGACCTATAAGTATTACTTCCCCCAACAGCTCTTCACAGTTTGGTTTCTGCCTTGGTCTCTTCCCCGCGGTGTCCATAAGAATCTGACACACTACCAGGACTTTCTAGTAGGAATCTTAAGAAGATTGTATAGGAGGGAGAGGGGAGGGCAGTCTCAACACACTGAGAGAGCTGTTGCACTTGAGGCGTTGTGAATGCAGACACTTGTGTGAGAAGCGTATGGTATACATGCATAGAAGTGCATGTGTGTCTGCAGGTGGAGGGAGGTATGTGTTGATACTTGTGCCAAGCACATATGTAGCAACCATGCTTATGTACTTGTTTTTAAGAATACATGGATACAATGTGAATGTGTACATTCAGCAGATGTGACTGGATACTATAGGAATGTGAGAATCAGGCTAAACCTGCCATTTTTTTTTTACACGTTACATTAAACTGTATACAGCTGGAAGTTTACATGTGTAATGTGTAGACAATTTAAGACACATTATGGATGTCTTACAGAAACATGTAGGTAAGTACAGGTTTGCCCCACAAATATGCTTTTGCATATGTCGGGAATATGTGGGGGATTTGAGAAACTGAGTAATGTCCTTTGCTCATTCAGACATCCAGGCAGGAAACTTGGGGCCAGAAAGGCTTTGACCCTTAGAGAGTTAAATGACATTGTGCTGCGTTCCTCTTTCTACCATATTTAGTTTTCTGAACTCACCTCACTCTTTGTGTTCTCCAGACAAAAGGCAGTGACAAATTGCTTGATGACACTTGTATCTGCTTCTGTCCCATGTTTTTCTATAGCACTCTACGTTCAGCTTTCATGGGTTGCTTTCGGGTACTTGCATCATTCATTCTGATTTTAGACTTCTCTGTTTAAAGAAGCAGTCTTATGTTCCAGCTTGTTTCTGCTTTACCAACAGTTTCTGAATTTAGCACAAATATAAATTAAAGGTTTTCACTAGGATAAAATAAATCTTCAGATAACAATTGTGTGCATTGGTGGTTTGTGGCTTATTGTTTTCAAGTACGATGCTATGGAGGTGAGCCGAGGCTGAAACTGGTTTTGTACTTGAAACAAAGTGAACTCAGCTAAAGAGATTACGGTTTATATGGGTTAATCTGCAGTGATCTGATACGTTGAGGATCCTGCCTGATGCCTGCAATTAGATGATGATCTTCCGGCCACTTCTAATTATGACTTGAGTAATACTGTACATTTTTAAATGTTGGAAACTGAATTGTTTCCATGAACATCTTACAGTTGAGCTGCATGAATGGCCTGTCTTATTCTATGTCCCATCATCTGCACAAAGGAGGTTAAAATGTGTGCACTATTTATTATTCATGTACATTGCAAAACAATAGAAATAAATATTTTGTCTCTAAAATGACATCAGTTTTGAAACTGGTAAGGCAATGAATACTCTATCTAGAGAAGTTCTCTGTGCTTAAATGGATAATGAGTAAAAACAGAATCACACATAAACAGTGGAAGGCTGTTAGTGCCTTCCAGGATTGGCAGAAAAAGAGTATGTAATTGCTTCTAACAATGTTTATTTATGTTTGTATGAGCAAGAACGCTATAAATGTCACTTATCACTGCACAGGTTTCCTTGATATCCAAAATGCAATATAGTATAAAATAATTTTAAACAATTCACATAAGCACATCTTTTGACCTAAAAAGCAGTGGGTGCTTTCAGACTATGTAATAAAAAAATACTTCTGTTTTTTGGATTCAAATGCTCTCCCATTTGAATGGCTTAACCAAACTTCAAGAGCTTTCATATCCAATATTTAAATCACATATCCAGATAAACAAATCTGTTCATTTCAATGTGCTATTAGAGGCTGTTTGCAAAAACTCCTTGGCCCATTTAGAGAATAATTTGTTTGTTTTAAATCTAGCCTCTGAGGGGGCCTTGGAGTTTCTAGCAACATATCTGCTGGCCATCTGTCAGCAATGCTGATTCTATGACCTTCGGCAGATCATGAGAGGGAGGGCATCTTGGCCATCTTCTGCGCATGGAGTAGGGGGTCGCTGGGGATGTGGGAGGGGAGGTAGTTGTGAATTTCTTGCATTGTGCAGGGGCTAGATGACCCTGGTGGTCTTTTCCAACTCTGATTCTATGCTGAAGATGGTATACAAAAATGACTTCAATAGATCCTATATGAACAGCAATGTTACTGGACCCAGGGCAGACAGATGATGGTGCTATTATAGGTGACGCCTCCCTTCCATTTACTAATCAAGATGTTCATAACAGCAGAAGAATAATTAAAGGCCAAATCAGTATCTGCCTTAAAAGAAAAGTTTTGTACTCATTGGTGTTCACAGTATTCAGCAAACCTTCCTGTACATAAATAAACGGGACAATTATTTGAAGGATGAAAAATGTCCCAGACAACCATTAAATATAAGTGAAAGATAACACAAGGGTAGAGGGCATAGGTTCAGACTTTAACTTCTGGTTAATTTGCAAACAGACATTAAACAGACCACAGAAACATGAAAGGTGCTTTTATTTTGATTAATAGTGCTGTTGGCTAAATATTAATTCAGATTAAAACAGCAGCACCAATACACCCATGGTGCTATAGTTTGTTTCTAGACACAGGAAGACATCACCCCATCTTCCTATTTTATACCAGTGATATGCTGCAAAAAAAACACACCACATTCTTTTAAAAATCTCTGCTTGCAAGTAGATCTTTACAGCAAACATAGCAGAACTTAACTGCAGACTTCCAGGTTTACTTTTGATTAAGGCTGCAATAGCCATTTGACCTAATCCCAGCTGTTTAACAAATGGGGCGAGTGTTGGATTTGTCACAAATGAGAAACAAGACCTTACAGGCTACCATTGAAACACCATAACTATAAAGATAATCCTGCATTGGGAGGTAGCAGCTGTACCGAACATCCCCATCTCTCTGCCTCAGAGATCTGGAGTATCTGTCCAAAAGCAAGTTCATGGCCTGTCATTTGATTGCCATCTCCAAAAAGCCTTGAGAACATGTACCGTCTCTGATGTTTGGAAGAAATTCAGAAGTTTTCCAAACATTATTTCTTCTGGTGGCTACTTCTTAGGTAATATCAACACGGAGAACATCTTTACCCCCACGTCTCTGCTTGTATAACGGCAATATTTGACTGGGCTGAGATTTGCTTTTTTAGGAGACATTTGTTTCCAGCAGTAAAGGTCAGAGTTCCTATTTGTCTTTTGTATCCAGCTAAAATCAGAAAGAACATAACAAGTGAAGCCTCCCTGGTCCAAAGTACATCAAAAAAACAACAGCACAGGAAAAAAGCAATGGTAATTATAATACGATGAGAACATTTGTACTGCTGAATTGGAAAAATCGGGGGGGGGGACACATTGGCTTGGTCACTCCCCAAATACACTGCCAAGTTACCCTGCTAAAAACTGAGTCTTGCAGCAATAGAGGTGTGCTGGAAGAGCGCAGGGGACATATCAACGAAGTCCAGATATTGGATATGTCTGACATATGGATTCTCCTTGCAACCCTTTCTTTAAAAAGTAACTGTGAGAGATCCCCCTCTCTGAGTTTGCTTCTCCAAATCAGTTGCTCAGACGTTGATACAGAAACAATAGATTTATTGAAGCCTTCAGGAGATGAGACAGGCACAGGTAGAAAGTTGCAAGTGAGGGGCTATGCGGGTTTACAGAATATATTGACTCCAGGGCACTGGGGCACTGGGGTTCACACTTATTGTTATGGGAAGTTACAAGCTTGGCATAATACAAAACATCAGACGGATCCCAGGAAGTCTGGTGCGGCTATCACACTTCCAAGGCCGCACCGGCCAGAGGGAGTACTGGCAGGAAGAACAGCGGGGGGGAAGATACATGGGCCATCAGGCCTGGCGCCTGAGACCAGAAGGTGTGAACTGCTTTTACGAGTTCACTGATAACACCGCAGGTGATGGAAAGCAGAGACACAAAGACAGAGACCCTCACATTCTGCCCCCCTTAAGGCCCCCCTCCGGGAGGACGAGGCTTATCGGGATAAGCGAGGTGGAATTCTCGGACCAAGCGAGGAGCTGCCATGTGGGGTGCGGCCACCCATTCGTCATGAGCGGAGCCAAGGTTTTTCCAGCGAACAAAGTAAAACAGTTTCCCTTTCTTCCATTTGGAATCTAAAACCTTGGATATTTCCAAATGGGTATCCCCTCCTACTACGGTAGGAATCTCATGAGCGGGAGGGGGGTGGAATTGGGGAGCTGCTACATAAGGTTTGAGGAGGCTTATATGGAAGACTGGATGAACTCCCTTGAGAGTCTTAGGGAGACTCAGTTCCACGGTAACCTCGTTGATTACTCTGGTAATGGGGAAAGGTCCTACATAACGGTCGCTCAGTTTTTTGCAGGGGCGAAGAGAGCGAAGGTTTTTGGTGGACAGATAGACTTGCTCCCCCACCTTGAGTTCCCATCCCGGAGACCGGTGTTTGTCTGCTTGTTCCTTGTACTTGCTTTTTGCCCTTTCCAGATTTTTGAGCAACCATGGCCAGGTGGATTTAACCACCTGAATCCACTCCTGAAGATCAGGGGTAGACTGGAGCTCTGGCGAGACGGGGGCAGAACCGAAAGGGCCAAAATCCGTCCCGTATATAACTTGGAAGGGACTAAAGCCGGTAGAGGAATGAGGCGCATTGTTGTACGCATATTCGGCAAATGGCAGCAGGTCGACCCAGTCGTCCTGGTGGAAATTTACATAGCAACGCAAATAACATTCTACTACCGCATTTACTCGTTCCGTTTGACCATCCGTTTGGGGGTGATAGGCGGACGAAAGGCCCTGTTCCTCCACTCCCATTAACTTTAGGAAAGCCCGCCAGAATTTGGCAACAAACTGGACCCCCCGGTCGGAGAGGACCTTCCTCGGGATCGAGTGTAGCCTGAGGACGTGCGTGATGAACAGTTTAGCTAAGCCCTGGGCTGAAGGAAGACCTGCACATGGAACGAAATGAACCTGTTTGGAAAAGAGGTCTGTGATAACCCAGAGAACCGTTTTCCCCCGACTTGGAGGTAGGTCGGTGATAAAATCCATGGCGATGACTTCCCAGGGACGGGAGGGGTTCTCAAGCGGTTTGAGAAGCCCCGGGGGTTTTCCCATCCGTTTCTTGGCTGTGGCGCAGGTGGGGCAGCTGCGCACATACAACTCTACATCAGATCTCATACCGGGCCACCAGAATTGCCTTCGAACCAGGTGAAGCGTTTTTATGAAACCAAAATGACCCGCTAGCCTGGCCCCATGTACAAGTCCCAATACTTCTTTGCGAAGGGAAGATGGGACATATAGTTTCCCCCCCTGCACCCACCAAGTGTTGGTTCGTTCCAAGCCAGTGGGGAGGAGATGGTGCTCCTCCTCCTGTAAGGAGGCGTCCCGGAGTCGCTGTTGGAATGCTTCCGGGATACCTTTGAGTGTAGGGGGGGTCTCCGGTTGGCGGGCTTGAGATCGGGTGGTGACGGCCAAGCCAGGGACTTCCCCTCGCTGTTCGGGAGTGAACAGGGAGTCGACGGGGCGATCGAAATCGTTGCGATACTGGGGAAGTCGTGACAAAGCATCAGCTAGGGCATTTTCTTTGCCAGGGACATGTTTGAGGGTGAACCGGAATTTTGCAAAAAATTGGGCCCACCGAATCTGTTTGGCATTGAGTTTTCTAGCTCCCTTGAGAGCCTCAAGATTCTTGTGATCTGTGCACACTTCGAACGGCAGCTCGGCCCCCTCCAAGAAGTGTCTCCATATGGTAAGGGCATGTTTGACCGCTGCTGCCTCCTTCTCCCAAATGGCCCAGTTGATTTCGGACTGGGAAAACTTCTTGGAGAAGTAGGCGCATGGCCTCAACCGTCCCCCCTCATCCCTCTGCAATAGGGCCCCGCCCATGGCTACATCTGAGGCATCCACCCGCACCACGAAGGGCTTGGTGCAACCCGGGTGAGCTAAAACGGGTTCGGATGAAAAAAGTAGCTTTAAACGTTCAAAAGCTTGCTGGCATTGGGGAGACCATTGCAGACGGGCTGAGGGGAGTGCGGCGCTAGCCCCCCTGTCCTTGGTACGCAACAGGGCAGTGAGGGGAAGCGCAACTTGGGCAAAGTTGGGAATGAAATTCCGGTAAAAGTTGGCAAACCCCAAAAACTGTTGAAGTTGGCGGCGGGCAGTGGGGGTTTCCCAGTCCCGCACCGCCTGGACCTTGGTGGGGTCCATTTCCAACCCTTGGTGGGAAATCACATACCCCAGAAATGTAATAGAAGGTTGGTGGAAGTCACACTTGGACACCTTAGCATACAGTTTGTGCTCCCGCAGCCGCTGGAGCACTTCTCGCACCAGGCGCACATGTTCTTCCATGGTCTCAGAGTAAATAAGAATGTCATCGAGAAATACCACCACCCCCCGAAACAGTAAATCATGCAAAACTTCATTAATTAATTGCATAAAGACACTCGGAGCCCCCGAAAGTCCGAACGGCATGACCAGGTACTCAAACATCCCAAAACAACTGGAAAAGGCCGTTTGGGTTCGTCTCCTTCATTGATGCGAATGCGGTGGTAGGCTTCTACCAAGTCCAGTTTGGTGAAGATTCGGCCCTCCTTTAATTGTGCTAGAAGGTCAGGAATAAGAGGGAGGGGGTAAGCATTAGACTGGGTGACTGCGTTCAGTCTGCGAAAGTCAATACACAGTCTTAAATCTCCCGTCTTTTTCTTTACAAAGAAAGCTGGGGCTGAATAAGGAGCCTTGGAGGGGCGTACGAAACCCCTCGCCAGATTGACATCCAGATAGTCTCGCAACACAGTCTTTTCACTAGGGCTCATGGGGTAAACCTTTCCCTTGGACAGTTTGCCTTCCCCTACAATCTCGATGGCACAGTCCGTTTCTCTGTGGGGAGGCAGTTCGTCGCACTCTCTAACATCGAAAACATCAGTAAACTGCGAGTACTCAGAGGGTAATTGAGGAGAGACTGGGGCGGGGGACCCTACCAGTGCGGCGGCAGGAGTTCTGAGTACCCGTTCCTTGTCATGCAACCCACAGGGGTTTTCGGGGAAGGAAAGCACCCGTTTAACCCAATCAATGGAGGGATTGTGTCCCCTTAACCAGTTCATCCCCAACACCACAGGGGTTACAATAGGGGCGATGGTGAAATACAACCGTTCCCAATGTTCCCCCACGGACATAATCACGGCTGCAGTTCTGTGGGTCACAGGGCCCCGTTTAAAGTCACTCCCGTCCATTTGGGAAAAACGGAGGGGCCCCGGAAGCCGTTTGCGCCGGACACCCAACTTCTTGGCAGTTTCCTCATTTATCATGGTGCGGGCACACCCCGAGTCGACCAACGCGGGGACCCCTAACGGGGGACCCCCTTTGGGTAGGGACAGATGAACACGCACAAATACATTGTCCTCTTGGGCGCTTACCATCGGTGGAGCTCCTTGCACAACGATAGGGACGGTCTGCTGCGGAGCCCCCTCTACAGCAGACCGACGGCGTTTTTTGCCGGCTGTTCCCACTCTTCCTCCTCGCTGGAAGAGGGGGACGGGGTGGTGGCTTCCGGGGAGCCGTCCGAATCAAAGACGGTATTTGTAATCCGGGACCCCGATGGGACCGTAGAGTCGGATGCCCCATCCTGGGGGCGCGCGTGGAGAGCGGAGGGTGCGCCGGAGCGCCGGCTCAGTGGTCCACTTCTGCGGCGAGGCTGGCTGTCGGCGGCCGGTTTCGTCGGCTCGGCCTGGGTTTGGCGGGGGGGGGTCGGACGGCCGGAGCGAGAGGGGCATTGCGATGCAAAGTGACCCTTTCCCCCGCAGATCAGGCAGACGCCGGCCTCGAACCGCTTGCGGCGTTCCGCGGCCGAGAGACCCCCGCCACCCCCTTGCCGGAGTTCCCGGCCACGGTCACCTCGGGGCCTGGGGTCTCGCCCAAGCCGTTGCTTGGACAAGTTCAGGAGTTGTTTGCGATTCTCGATGTCAGCAGCATGGCGAACCCAACCTTCCACATCCGGGGGGTTCCCTTGCATGAAAGCCCAATGTTGGAGGTCTGGGTTGAGACCCTCCCTGAAACATTGTACCAAGGTAGCTTCACTCCAGTCCAGAATTCGGCTGGCCAGTGACTGGAACTCACTTGCATACTGCGCCACCGACTTAGTCCCTTGGCGCAGTTGCATCAGGGAGGCTTTAGCCCGCTCACCCAGAGTCGGGTCCTCAAAACGGTTTCGGAGCGCTACCATGAACTCGTCCAGGGTTCGCAGCACCGGCGAGCGGAGTTCATACTGCAACACCATCCAGGCAGCCGCCTCCCCTTGCAGTAAGGAAGCCACGTACTGCACCCGGGACTCCTCAGAAACGAAGGTTCGGCCTTGTTCCCGCATAAAAATGTCTACTTGGACCATAAAAAAGGTCAACTGGTCTCCCGACCCGTCATACGTGACTTTCAGGTCCCGACGGGCCGGGGGGGCAGGGGTTGCGGGCGGAACTACCGGCGCCCCGTCTGGGGGAGCACCGGCTGGAGGTTGCAACTTCAGCGCATCTAGGGCCGTGGCCATCTCACCCATTACGCGTTGCATGGTCTCCATCTGCTCCTGCATAGCCCGGCGGTCTTCCTGCCACTGCTTTCGTTCTTCCTCCATGAGGGCCTCTTTGCGGGCCGGGTCCCCTTCGAGTCCCGTGCTGGGGAAGGCCAACCGGCGATCCTTCGCCGCAGTCCGCGAGAGCGACCAGCCCTTGGGGGAGTCCAGCCAATAAGTAAGCCCCCGGGGACGTTCGTCCCGATCTTGGTCGGGGGCGCGACCCTTCGGTTTCTTTGGCTTGGCTCCCTCCTCCTTCGGGTCCGGCTTCTCCGGCTCGTCCGGTTCCTTGGGGGCATCGGGGTTAGGGGTGGTGTCCTCGTCGGCTGACATTCTGTCCAAAGCGGTACAGCTGCAGTCCGGGAGGCAAGGACTTGCAACTTAATGTGAGAGATCCCCCTCTCTGAGTTTGCTTCTCCAAATCAGTTGCTCAGACGTTGATACAGAAACAATAGATTTATTGAAGCCTTCAGGAGATGAGACAGGCACAGGTAGAAAGTTGCAAGTGAGGGGCTATGCGGGTTTACAGAATATATTGACTCCAGGGCACTGGGGCACTGGGGTTCACACTTATTGTTATGGGAAGTTACAAGCTTGGCATAATACAAAACATCAGACGGATCCCAGGAAGTCTGGTGCGGCTATCACACTTCCAAGGCCGCACCGGCCAGAGGGAGTACTGGCAGGAAGAACAGCGGGGGGGAAGATACATGGGCCATCAGGCCTGGCGCCTGAGACCAGAAGGTGTGAACTGCTTTTACGAGTTCACTGATAACACCGCAGGTGATGGAAAGCAGAGACACAAAGACAGAGACCCTCACAGTAACACTGCTTTCTCCACAGCTTGCAAATGAAATTAAATCTATTAACAGAATTGCTACAATTTTTACTTGCTGAATTAGTTCCGTTTTAATGCTGCCTTGCAAGTTATTACACAGAAGATGCCCACCCTCCCCACCAAGTCTGCTAAATTGCCCACTCTTTGGTATTATTACAGACAATCTACTTCTAGCAGAGGTGATACAATCACACATGTAGTCTCCACACATTGCCCTACTCAACAGAGCAGCATTATGGAGGTGACCTACAAGGATTTCTCTTTTTCAGCTAATAATGCTAGTATTAAACCAAGCTGGAGCACGGAGGCTGTGTGTATGTCCCAGCTAATCTTCAAAAGCTAGTAAATCTGAAGGGCACAAAGGAAGAAACGATGGGTGAAACCACCAGTGTCTGTCTTTAAATTTCAAAGGTAAGAAAATTCATTTTGACTTTTACTCGGCAAAGAAACCACCCTAAAGACTACATGCGGAAGAACTCAGCCACCTAGTTTAATATCAAAATTCGGTAAGTAATTCAACAGCAGTATCCTAGTTCTAAACATGGTTGCCACAATCAAACATCTTTGAGGCATGCACAGCTCACTGCTAGCATCACCTTCCCAGTTCTCACTTATGAGCAGA
Organism: Euleptes europaea; assembly: GCF_029931775.1. Lineage (NCBI taxonomy): Eukaryota > Metazoa > Chordata > Lepidosauria > Squamata > Sphaerodactylidae > Euleptes > Euleptes europaea. The sequence continues at coordinate 98,912,347 of NC_079317.1, read as the reverse complement.
GGACGTGATGTCAAAGGAGAATCCTGGTACACAAGCAGGGTACGTTAGGCAGAAAAGGGCATTTCTGACATTTGGATTATGACCTTTATGTAGAAAAAGTCAACCTATGTATAAATGTGTAAATGAGCCCCATGGCGCAGAGCCCCACGGCGCAGAGCGGTACTCCATAAAGTCACCATAGGTTGACTTTAGCTGCAGTACTGCAGTCCAAGCTCTGCTTACGACCTGAGTTCGATCCCGAGGGAAGTTGGTTTCAGGTAGCAGGCTAAAGGCTGACTCAGCCTTCCATCTTTCCGACGTTGGTAAAATGAGCTTGCTGGGGGGAAAGTGTAGATGACTGGGGAAGGCAACAGCAAACCACCCCGTGAACATAGTCTGCCTAGTAAACATCAGGATGTGACGTCACCCCATGGGTCAGGAATAACCTGGTGCTTGCACAGGGGACTACCTTTACCTACGTAAAAATACCTATTTGTTAAACAGCCTAGAGTTTATACAGATATTTCTGGATCTAAAATTTAAATTGTAATGGAAAGAAGGGTACTGCAAACAGAATGCAAAATCACCAATTTCCATGGAGGCGTACATTCTGACATTGTTGGTTAGAGTTCCTGGTCAAATGGCTGCATTGCTCTCTCCTAGGCTTGCAAGACCCAACATGATGCTAGAATCATCCCCAAATCTCAGCCCTAGCATTTGATGTAAAAACAATCACATCACATGGTCCCGTGCATGCATGCCTGGATTCTTGATCCTTTGGCTCTTCGCCCACAGCCTACACTTTGAGGTAAGCTGGCCACTGAATCCAAGACCAGCCCAAGACAATCTAGCTTGTGATTAGATTTGTATGGTGATTTATACCGTGTATGAGTTCGGTTGTAACCCATTTTGGGTCCGTTTGGTGAGAAAAGCAAGATACAAATATTTTAATACATATATAACATTCATCTGGGATGGAATCCATACTATTACCTCTGGGAGACATCTCTGAGATGGGTACTGGGATGTGCAGATTTATGAAGAATTAGTTGTGTGGGTTCTGTTAATGTTGTTCTTTCAGAAATCTTGCAGGTTGCTTGCACTCCGACTTGGCAAGGAGGAGGGAGATGGAAGAACAACAAGATTTTTTGATCAATCTTACATACCTTTTCAGTCTCTTTCCGGATTAGTTCCTGCAACTCCTCCTTCCAGCCCAAAAGGGCCACCACCTTCTCCACTCCACTGATGACGTCTCCCAGTTCAGCAACATCGTTGTACTGTGGCTGATATGCAAATGGCCCTACCAAGTCCCGATTGATCAGTAAGCGCGGAACAGAGCTGCGGACTGCACCTGCCAGGCTGGCAAAAGGTTCCACCTAAAATCAAACACCGGGGAAAAAGAAAGGCTGCATCTGCCCCAAAGGAAAGATCACTAGGACTATCTACAATTAGGGTCGCCAATCTCCAGGTACTAGCTCGAGATCTCCTGCTATTACAACTGATCTCCAGCAGATAGAGATCAGTTCATCTGGAGAAAATGGCCGCTTTGGCAACTGGACTCTATGGCACTGAAGTCCCTCTCCTCCCCAAACCCCACCCTCCTCAGGCCCCTCCCAAAAAAACTCCCACCAGTGGCGAAGAGGACCTGGCAACCCTACCTATGATACAGCTGGCAAGAAATTCACAGCACTTCACTATCAGTTCTTGCTGAAACACAAGCAACAGGGCCTCAAATGTTTAAATTTGAGCTGTGCACCAGACTTTCCCATATTGCTCACTCAAACGTTTATTAAATAAGGCGGCTATATGTTAGTGGAATTACAGCCTGCAGACTAAAATAAAATGTCTATCATAACTCTAAGGCCAATGAATCTATAGATCGTCCACTCTTCAGTTCTTACGAAAACTCCTAAATGCCCCTCGATGTGTTGCTGGTGTTACTCTTCGTTCCGAGTTTGGCCAAATGTCACTTGAAGCTAGGGCATGGTTGGCTGCCTTTAAACTACACCTTAAACTGTGCTTTAGCACTGAGGGGTTCCTAGCTTCTCTGAAGCATGACCCTTTTAAATCCTCATGGCAAAAAATCTTAGATGAGAAACTGTCGTTGTTGGGCTTCTCGCAGGATATGTTACTGGATCTTGGGAAAACTGAAGCTTTTGCCAAAATTAAAAAGCACATTAAAGAGCTCGATTATAACAGCACTACTTTTCGTGCTCGTCGCGTCTGTTCATCCCAGTTCTTCGGAATACCCCCTCCACGTGGTCTGCCTGCCTATACATATTATCTGACAACTCCTCGTCTCTGTAGAGCTTTTTGCTTGGCTAGACTGAATGCTAACCCTTCTATGGTAATGCAGGGCAGAATTCTGAATATACCCTACTCAGACAGGATCTGCCCTTGCTCTTCTGGCTCTATTGACACATTAGCCCATGCCCTTTTGGAATGCAGCTTTTACGAGGAACTTCGATCGCGCTATATTCCCCCCCTTTTAATATACAAATCCAATGCTTCTGCGACTGACATAATGCCTTTTTTACTAAGCGATAGGGACCCCAAGGCTACATTGTCAGTGGCAAGATTTGTTTTAGTCCTTATATCCCTCCAACACTAGATATATGCTGCTCAAGATCAATTGATCAAGGAGCTTCTAAGGGATAAAAGGAAGGAACTCTAAGGCTACTTATGCAGGGAAAATTTTCACTTGATTTACCGCTCTCTTGGTGCCCAGTTTTCTAATGTGAGGTTTCAAATCCCTATGCATGGGGGCATTTTGCCCCGCAAAACTTCCTGCTATTTAGGAGTAATTTGCTGCAATGAAGAAGTCATGGCAAAATACGGATCGTCAGAGTCCCTCCCCTCCCCCAGAGACCCTCTTTGATTGGCAAGTTTTCCCCCCCATAGAAAATCACGTCACCAGCCCTGCTAAGCCCTGCCATGGGATTGGGTATTTTTTAAAAAAATCCCTGGCCAGATCAGCATTTGGGGATGTTTGGGAGTGGGGGTGGGGGAAGCTGCTCTGAGCCCGGAGATATGCAAATGCTTCTTAAAGTGGACAGATCGGCGTTTGGAAGTGGGGGAAGGGAAGCAGCTCTGTGCCCAGACATATGTAAATGCTGCTTAAGCTGGGCAAGCACATTTACCTATATCCCTCCAGCGTTCTCTCCTTCCCGCACTCCATTCACCAAACAAAATGGCTTCCAGGAGGAGGGATTAGAAGGAGGGACAAGCAGAATAGATGTGGGGAGAGAAACCCGCAGCTAAAACCTATACACGGCAATGATGACGATTTGCCTCGCTTTGGGTTTGAGGCAAACTTAAAATTTGTGCTAAAACAGGTTCCTTAAAACGCAAGTTAAGTGTGCGGCGGAGCGGGGGCAAAGTGACTTCTGAAAGTAGGAAAAGTCATTAATTACTCCAACAAAGCCCCGAAGCAGTGCCATGGGGATCCCGAGGCAAATAACTGAGCATAAATGGCCTTAGAATATTAATATGTAACATTTGTCCTCAGCACTGAAAGCACAAATGTTATTGCAGTAATCTTTACAATTCCTCAGTAATACAGAGTGGGGTTGTAGCAGTACTGTTTAACAGGACATAGTTAATTCATGGATGAGTCAACATCTAAACCCAGGGCATCTCATAATTCAAGACTAGGCTCTAGGAGACCCAGGTTTGAATTCCTGCTCTACTGTGGAAGCTCACTGGATGACCTTGGGCCAGTCACACACATTCAGCCTAACCTTTCTCATAGGGTTGTTTTGAAGATAAAATGGAGGAGAGGGGAACAATGTGAGCCTCTTTGGGGAGGTAGGCAGGGTATAAATGAAGTAAATAAATAAACAAACAAATGCTACATTACATCTTTCTTTTTCAGTGACTGATTGATAGCATTCCAGCAGTGACTAGGGAAATGAGAGCCAGTGTGGTGTAGTGGCTAAGAGCAGTGGTTTGGAGTGGTGGCTTCTGATCTGGAGAACCAGGTTTGATTCCCCACTCCTCCACGTGAGCGGTGGAGGCTACTCTGGTGAACTGGATTTGTTTCCCCACTTCTACACACAAAGCCAGCTGGGTGACCTTGGGCTAGTCACAGCTCTCTCGGCCCCACCCACTTCACAGGGTGTCTGTCGTGGGGAGGGGAAGGGAAGGTGATTGTAAGCCGGTTTGAGTCTCCCTTAAGTGGTAGAGAAAGTCAGCAAACAAAACCAACTCTTCTTCTTCTTCTTGGTGGCTCTTTCTTGCTTAGGGAGTCAGGTATGCTGCTTCACTACCTCTGATCCCCACAACACGTGTATGCTAGTTTCTTCAGCCTGCACTGGTCCATCATCAATCAACACTGTATTGGACAGGGACCAATTTGGACCACAGCAGGTCACACATTGGGCTTGCCAATGGGATTGAAGATGATGATGTCACAGAGAAAAATTGTACTTGCACTTCCCATGTTTCTGGCTTGCACAACGTACTTAGCGGGAAGCATGAGTCATATTTTTTTTACATAACTAGCAACTTGGGAACCATGCTTAGATGTTAGGGGCCCATACTCCTTGAACCATCTATAAACCCATATCCAACAGGTCAAGATGATTCTGTTGATCCCTGAACTGCCACCCTCCATTTCCATTTGGACCCTCATTGCTTACTCTGTACTTTCCAGATTCCCTGAACCACTTTGTCTCAACACCCCAGCTCTCATTCTCTTCCCATGTTCATGGTAGCCCAGACCTCAAGGGAGGTTCCGATGACAAAGAGCAGGTCTGCCGTAGGGAAATCTGTCACATGCAAGAAGAACCGGTGGGGGAGCTCCTCTCCAAAGAATACAATGTCAGGCTTGATGATTCCAGTGCATACAGGGCATTGGGGGATCTTGTCAGCCATCACATCTGCCTAAAATGAAATTATATGTGACAGGATATAAGCCTATGTTAGGCAATACAAGCCACAGTCTGACATCACATCATATCACTCAGGACCGCCTCTCCTGGTATACCCCTTGAAGGACACTAAGATGGTCCGATGGAAATTTACTGGAGGTCCCTGGCCCTAAGAGCGTGCGGCTGTCCTCAACAAGAGCCAAGGCCTTTTCGTCCCTGGCTCCAGCCTGGTGGAATGCTCTGCCTGGTAACATCAGGGCCCTGAGGGATCTGAAAGTCTTCCACAGGGCCTGCAAGACAGAGCTTTTCCGCCAGGCCTACAATTGAGGACAGCCACTTATATCGGCTTATAGCATCTTACTGGCCTCCCCCCACTTCTTGCCCCTTGAGTGGGAACAATACAAGTGAAGGGTTGCCACCTGCCACCTGAATGGTCCCTACTGTTTTAGGTTTGGTGCGCCATCACGTTAGGTTTTAGAATTTTATTGTTGGTTTTAATATGGAATTTTATATTGGTTGTTGTATTTTAAAATGATGTCACCCACCCTGAGCCAGCTTGCTGGATAGGGAGGGCTATAAGTCGAATAAATAAAAAATAAAAAAATAAAAAAAAAATAAAATAGACCATCCACGGAGGCTCATAAATCCTACAGGATTCCAGAATGCTCTAGAGGATTTTAGGATTCCAAACACATACTCTGTTGAGATTGCAGTAGAGGCATGGAATGTGAAGCTCCTTGAAAGTATGGACAACGTCACCCTCCATGACCTCTCCGGCCCTTGGGACAAAAGCCAGCCTCCTGGTTTACCATGGAGCTGGGTGATCTGAAAATTGCTGGGAGATGTCTAGAATGGAGCTGGCAGAGAACCTGTACTAAATCCGACAGATCATGTTATGGAGCTCACTGTAAGACCTACGGTATGAAGCAGCGGTGATGGCAGCTAAGAAATATTACTGCTCTGCTACTATTGCATCAGCTGGTTCCCAACCATCCCCGCTGTTTAAAGTAACATGGCATCTGCTAACTCTGAAAACTGAAACTTCATTGTATCAGGACCAGACAATTAGTTGTGATACTTTTGCAAATATTTTTGCTGATAAAATATCAAGTATACACTTTGATTTAGACATTGGCTGTAACATAGGTCCACTGGGAGAACGGCTTAATGCACCACCTGTTCTATTTATGGACCACTTTGACTCAGAGTCCATGATGGATGTTGACAAAACTCCTGGGATCTACGAAGATCACTACTTGTGCCCCGGATCCTTGCCCATCCTGACTTCTAAAATCATATAAAGACCACTTCAATGAATCCTTAGTATCTATCATAAATCAATTACTAATGCAGGGCACCTTTCCCTGTCCACTCAAAGAGGCGGTTATGTGTCCACTGCTAAAAAAAAAAAATCTCTAAAGAAAAAATATGTAACCAATTATCGCCCTGTCTCTAATCTGCCCTTCCTAGACAAAGTGATTGAGAGAGCAGTAGCAGACCAGCTCCAGGTCTTCTTGGATAACTCATCTGCTCTAGACCCTTTTAAGCCTGGTTTCAGACAGGGCTATAAATAAAATAAAGATCTGTTCCTTGGATCCTATTCATTATACACCAAATTGCAACAAAATCAAAAGCAGCTCTGTAAACCCTCCAAAACAAGAATCTAGGCACCCAACTGCAACATAACCCAAACCTCTTCAAATATGCTTATGGGAGTCCTGCAACGCTGCATCTTCTGTACATCCACTCACCCTAAAGTCCTCACCAGGGTATGATCTTCGACAGACTGTACAAGTTGCAGAAGCAAATGTACCGTGAGCTTCAACTAGTTTATCTGCAGGTATCCCAGCAACTAAAAGGCAGAGAGAGAATCAGAGAATTTCATCAGTCCAAGGTTAGTAATCAACCAAGACCTTACCATTCAGTATGAAAATGCCCTCCCAAATTGCTTATTTATTATATCTGTATCCTGCCCTTCCTCCAAGGCATTTGGCAGTTTACGAGGCTCTCTACTTTTCCATTTCACCCTCAGAATGACATGAGAGGTAAGTGGGGCCAGTCACACACAGTCAGCCCAATGGTCTTTTGTGAGTCACAGCTCACTTCTTCAGATATCTAAAGAAGTGAGCTGTGACTCATGAAAGCCCACACCCCGCCAGAAATTATGTTAGTCTTTAAGGTGCTTCTGGATTCTTGCACTTTTCTACTGCTACAGACAGACTAACATGGCTAACCATCACGACCAGTGAGACTAAATGTCATTCAGTGAGCTTCATGGCAGAGGAGGGGGTTTGGTCCTGGGCCTTTTCGTTCCTAACTACGTCGCACTGGTCTCTTCCAAATAGGAGAGGCGAGGCTAACCTCTCTCCAGTCCATCAATGTTCTGTGTGTACACACGCAGGAGAAGCCCTTTGTCAAGCAGAAGTCGGAGGAAGTAGTGGGTATAGTTGGGCCTGTAATTGCCAGGGTACAATTCCTTGGCCAACGTGAAGAAAGGCTTAGGATTCTGGAAGAAATAGCTAAGCTCAAAGATGGCTTCTGGATATGGAATATTATACTGCTGGAGGTTATCATAAAGGCCACTCTTAGGGGACCTGCAGAGACAAACAGGACATTTAAAATTAGGGCAAAACATGTCGGAAAACCGAAACAATTGAAAAGCAATTGTACAAAAAAAAAAAAAAAAAAATTGGACCCTCCTAGCTGTATGCTGAATTATCAGAGAATTTTGCATGATAATAATCTTCCTTTAGGAGAGTTCACTTTTTAAAGGAACATGTAGAAAATTACAGCCATTTTGTCTCAGGTTAGTCGAGTGGTGATTTATGAGGTGAAGACAGCGGCTCACAAACTACGGACTGGGATCCAGAGGTGGGTCATGATTCTCTCACATGCCAGGCCAGGAGGGAGAAGGAGAAACAAGGCAAGCTGGGACAGGAGGCCAGAGGATGTTCCCAGCCTTGGCCGGGAAGAAAGCAGGATATAAATGGAATAAAATAAATGAAGAACTTGGGTTTACCTCTGCATAATGTGCAAAATGACCAAAAAAAAATACAGTGCTTTGCTCAGTAATGCAATATATCTATTAATACTTAAATGAAATACTTAGAATGAAAAATATAAACTTGTTCAGAGTTAAGTGATGTTGGATTCTTGTGTTTTATATTGGGAAGGAGAAAGTAGCTGATTTGCAGGTGGGTTGTATTTTCTAGACTCACTCGCAACACAACTCCATTCTACTTCCAAATGCTAGGACAGTCACAGGGAAAACAGCAGCCACCCAGGATTTAATTCTGGTCCCCACACAATGTGCAGGTCATACTCTCGATTTGGTATTTTGCTCTGGGCAGGTTGAACTGAAGGGGAAGGGACTAAAGATGGACAGGCTTTATCACTGGGAGCATAGAAATGCTCTAAATGAATAAATAACAAATACTTTTCACTTCCCCAAGATAAGCGCAGACTTCCCACTTCACAGTTTTAGAACCACTGAATTAAAGCATAGTACTAAGATGGCAAATCATGGGTTGGTGAACTGGAAGGAGGCCTTGGGGAATGCTTGGATAATTTTGAATGCACTTTGCTGATTTTAAAGGTTGGGAGAAAGAGGAGGAGGAAGCGACTGTCAGATACTACAGAAAATGAGAGAGATAGCTATTGTTTCTTTTCAACCACAGATTATTCTTTTTTTAAAGAAGTATTGATGGATGAAAATATCCAAAACCAAACTCTAACAGAGGCCTGGTCCAGTCTTGTGAAATCTATCTTCTTTTTTAATTCTTCAGCAGCAGAGATTATGGCCAAACCAAAAGGGTTGGTCTTGCACTGAATCAAATGGGAACTGGAGCCTAGTGTGACAGGGCACCGTTTGGGAGTAGGAAAAAAGTTATACTTATACCTTCTCCCCCTCCTTATTAAGAAAATATAAAAGATTACAATCTACATGCTAGTCCTGCTTCCTGCTTCTCAAGGCTGCTTCACATGTGATATAAGCAGTATGGTGGCCACTGAAAATTGCTTCTGCAGGGTGGATAGGGTTGCCAACTCTGGATTGGGAAATATCTGGAGATTTTGTGGGTGGAGCCTGAGGAAGGCAGGGTTTGGGGAGGGGAGGGACTTCAATGCCATAGAGCAGTGATGGCGAACCTTTTTGAGACCGAGTGCCCAAACTGCAACCCAAAACCCACTTATTTATCGCCAAGTGCCAACACTGCAATTTACCCTGAATACTGAGGTTTTAGTTTAGAAAAAACAACTCATACATTAACATCCCCACTTCATCCCATGCTAGCGGAATCACTCTGCACAGGGTCGCACGGCCAGACAGTTTCCAGGGGGCGCGGCCCTCACCTTATAGAGAGCATTGTGCAGGTACAGGTAAGGGGTGCGTCGCTGGAAGTCGCGCAGGGTCTTGGCCGGCGGGTAGCGGAGCTGGAAGATGGGCAGGCCACGCTTGCAGCACCGCAGGCAGGAGGTGCACCGCAGGACGCACCCAAAGAGCTCCAGCTCAGCCAGCCCCTCATCTGGCACGGCGCCGGGGCCTGGCTCTCCAAAGGCCGGCTCCCCGAGCCAGGGCTCCCCCGGCGCCTTGCCACCACCGGCGCACTCCTGGTGGCAGTGCGCCTCGCTGTTGCGGCTCTGGAGCAGCAGCAGTGGCAGGCGGCAGCAGCAGCGGGGCGGGCATGGAGTGGCGAAGCTGCTGCTGCCGCCGCCGCTGGCCGCCCTGGCCGGCGCGCAGTACGAGAAGTACAGCTTCCACGGCTTCCCGGTGGGCGAGCTGCCGCCGCTGCAGCACGCCTATGCCTACACGCTGGAGCAGTACAAATTATAAACTTGTCCAAAGAACGACAATGCTCAATCAGTCTCGACAAGGAACTGTAAATGCAGTCCAAGGTAAGTGGAAACCCTAGCGAGGAAGTCCAATTTCCTTTCAGTTTCACCCGTATGGATAATGGGCTTCATCAGCTATGCAACCAATAAAAGAGGAAATAGAAGGCACCTAATAGGTATCATTTCATAACGGACCAGACTGGTTCCTCATAAGTCCTTTACGGTCCGTAGCGAAACGTGGTCACATGATCTAGACAACACGTCCTATCAATGAAGCTATAGATTAACTCTTGATGTTTGTTCCCAAGCCTTCTGCCTACGTCTTCCTTTGGTAACAAACCAGCTGCTTGCTCAGGCCTCCCGCCTTCTCCAGCCTGGAGGTTGGCAACCCTAGGAACTGATCACTGTCACCTGGAGGTCAGTTGTCATTGCAGGAGACCTCTAGCCACTACCTGGAGGGTGGCAACCCTAAGGGGGGACACTCCATGGTGGGGTGAAGGTAATGTTTGCAAATGGCTACCTGTAGATAATCCAGTCAAGAGGATAAGGCATCCTGTAGCACCTACCTGAAATCTGGGATGCCACTGGGAGTGCTTAGTCCTGCTCCAGCCATCACGACAATCCTGTGGCATTTTTTCTTTTCAATCAATTCTGTCACATCCTTGAGGGTGAACCTCACTTTCCCGCCATTATTCCCCCCTCTGCCAGCTCCAAAGAACACCATTGGAGCACTGGATGAGGAAAAAAGTCTGACTCTTTGGATCCTGCCAGCAAAAATGCAAAAGATTACTAAGAAGCCCATTCAAATGTTATTCAGCAAAGTGAGATTATTCTGCCTGTGTGAAAACTGAATTAATAGCAGAGAGAAGATGGAAATTGGTATTCCAAACTGGTATAATTTGTACATGGAAAGAGATATTCTTTGATTTTTTGAGTTATGACTACAAATAATCTCAGATTAATTCAGGAGCATATCTTCAGGAGCTTTCTCAAATTAGACTGGACAGTTTTGTGCAAAATTAAAAACCAAGAAAGCCACAGAAATGTATATTTTTTCAAGAGTGTCTGTAGTCTCTTGTTGCCAGAAGCTAAAACTGTATGGGAAGAGATGAACATAAACCATTATGCGTTGCAATGACATTCATGGTAACCTGTAAAACAAATTCTGAAATCATAAAAATAAAGATGACAGATTCAGTGCACTGAAGCTGACAAGCAACTTTTGCCTTCCTACAACCCTGTAGCTCTTATCACTTAAAGCTACGTGCCCATATTCTATGTATTGCTAAACAAAGCAGTTCTATGGTTACCCTCGAGAGGCTCAAAGACCATGAAGACAGGACAGCCAGACTGGAGAAATGGGGTGGGAGAAAGTGCTCTTGAATGGAGCAGGGAGAAAGAACAATTGGTGTGTGGTTACTTTAATGTTGAACATTTAAGGAGAGTTAGTAAGGACGGGATGGGATAAAGGATTTTGAAAGGGAGACACTTTTTAAATGTTTTAATGACCCTAAAGCTATGCGTTTAGACAGAGTCCAGATTATGAATGTTACATCTCTCAATGCCTGTTAGCAAAAATAGCACAGTGTAAACTTTATGTTCAAAGGTGTACAACTCTGTGTACAACTCTGGGGAAGGGCATCACCTTTATGCCATACATGCTTAACTGGAGAGTCATCTGATTGGTCTCCACTGGAGACAAAATGCAGAGCCTTGGTTCGATCTAGCAAGCTTATGGGACGCTGTAGATGCATCCATGAAAATAAAGCCCAAACTTGTTTTGAGAAGGAGGTGCCAGAACTTAATCACTAACAAGAAAGCACACACAAAATTATGCCATACCTCTCTCCAGATATGCTTGTCAGCTTTTCTGTTCTCATTTCTGGAGGCCTCTGCAGCAAAAAAGATCTATTTGGAGGATGGCAGAGAGATCCCAATGACACTAAATTTCTGCAAGGTGTAGACGCAGGAGAGCTTCTGTAGTGATGCTGCTGAGTGCATATCCAGAAATTCCTCCATCCTAGAGAAAGACATAATGATCACTTTCAAATGCAAGCTTCATATTTGGTTAAGAGAGTTTCTGGAGAGAAATGGAAAACCATTTAGACCTAATTAACTCAAGTTTTACATGGGTAGCTTATTATCAGTTATTATTAAATCTGTGTGCTTGCCATTGTACAGAAAAAGACATGAAAACAGATCTTTGCCTCAAAGACAGGTTTACAGTCTGCTTCAGGGTAAAAAATCAACTAAAACTTTATTTTAAAGGGTCTTGGGAAGTTGACCTGATGTTGTGCTGCTGCTGATTTTGAATCTATCGTCGACTATATTGTTGGTTTTAATGTTTACGGATGTTTTAATGTTTATACATCTGGAAACTGCTTTGAGCATTTGTCAAAAAAAAGTATATGGCTATTTTAAATAAGTAAAGGGGGAAAGAGAAAGTTAGGAGTTAAATGTAACTTGCCTCCGATAGCTGCTGACAAGATGCACTAGAATCATAAACCATTGTGCATACTCAAAGTATTCTACACACAATGAATAAGAGTGTGGGGGGATAGCTGGAAAACGAGACCAGTTTGGGGGCAGAATGCATGGTTTTCATGCAAAGGCCACACATTCAGTCCCAAACGTCTTCAGTCCAAATATATAGGATAAATGCTATAACAGCGGCAAGAATTCTATTCGAGGAGCACTAGAAAACCGAGAATGTTCTGGAACTAACAGAGTGGATTACAAAACTGCACGAGTTTCCAATCATGTCAAGATAACAAATGTACTACAAAAAAGGCGATTGATGACTACAAGCAGAAATGGCAATTATTCTTTGACAAATACACATTTTAAAAAACAAATCATGCTTACAGAACGAGGGATCAGGGTTGAACTATTTTAAATGGATGGATTACTCTGTTTTCGATAACGTGCTTTCTGACAAAGAGGTAAACTTTTTATAAATGAAGTATAGAAGCAGTTACTAGTTACCAGTCGTGGATTACTGTTATAGTAATCTTCTAGCAAATTTTGTCGTAGTATGGAATGAAATAGCAAAGTAGCATCAAGGGGTTTAGAATTATAAGTTATATTCTGTATTTGCTGTCAGAGATCTATTCTGGGGGACGATGAAGACGAAGACGAAGACTTGGTTTTTTATATGCAGACTTTCTCTGTTACTTCAGGGAGAATCAAACCCACCGCTCCACACCACCATTCTTAACCACTACACCACGCTGGCTCTCATGTAGATGGGTTATGCTGGGCACGGACGCAAAATGAAATGTAAAATTTCCCCTATCTGTCCCCCCCCTTTTTTTCTTTTCTTTGTGTGTGTGTGTGTGTTAAGTGCCGTCAAGTCGCTGCCGACTCATGGCGACCCTATGAATGAAAGTCCTCCATAATGTCCTAACTTTGACAGCCTTGCTCAGATCTTGCAAACTGAAGGCTGTGGCTTCCTTTATGGAGTCAATCCATCTCTTGTTGGGTCTTCCTCTTTTCCTGCTGCCCTCAACTTTTCCTAGCATGACTGTCTTTTCCAGCAACTCTTGTCGTCTCATGATGGGACCAAAATAGGACAGCCTCAGTTTAGTCATTTGAGCTTCTAGGGACAGTTCAGGCTTGATTTTATCTATAACCCACTGTTTTGGTTTTTTGGCAGTCGACGGTATCCATAACACTCTCCTCCAACACATTTCAAATGAATCAACTTTCTCCCTATCAGCTTTCTTCAACGTCCAGCTTTCACACCCATACATACTAATAGGGTATACGATGGCATGAATTAATCTAGTCTTGGTGGCCAGTGACACATCCTGACACTTCAAAATCTTTTCTAGCTCCTTCCTGGCTGCCCTTCCCAGTCTCAATCTCCTTCTGATTTCTTGGCTTTTCTTTACCCTCTATAAAAAGGAATAAAATCAGAAATAAGCAAAAATGCAGGATAGTTGGGAAAGACCTCTGCCCGAAGTTGAGACCTTGAAGATCAACTGCCGGTCAGAGGAGACACTGCTGCAGAAACGAACCAATGGCTTGCCCCTGGTCAAGGCAGCATCCAATACCAAGCTGGGCAGCAAAGTAGCCCAGGCAGGGCTCCTTAAGCACCTCTCAGCTCTTGGGTACAGCGCTTGGCACAGTGCTGGGCACCCTCCCTCCCTCTCCCCCACATCCAGCGTGTCTTTTCAGACCCTTGATGATCTTAAAAGCTGCTTCTTACCTACTGATCTCTGCAAATGTTCAGAAAGCAACAGCTGCCTTCCTGCGGAGGCTCTAAAATGAAAAGTGCAGTTCATTTCCCTCCTATGGCTCACAGCCCTGCAGCAGAAAGCAGCAAACCAACAGCAAAATCAAGGCTCCTAGGTCTGCTTAGGTGGCTCCCTTCGCTGCCCCAGGTTTGGGGCTGTCCTGATCCCCTTTCCCAACCCTTCTTGAGCTTGCCAACTGAAGGCGGGCGAGAAAGATCTGGAGCACAGGGCACCCAGCACGCCTGCTGGCTTCCAGGTGATCTTGATCCAGGCAGGAGAAGAGCCCAAAAGCTCTTTACCGTAATGTCTCTAATAGACTACCCATTGGAGTTTGTGCTAAAAAACAACAACACGCACATCTGAAAGTTTTCCCCCCCTCTATAGTGCCTGAAATCTTAAAAAGCGGCTCATGTGTGTGTGTGTTAAGTGCCGTCAAGTCGCTTCCGACTCATGGCGACCCTATGAATGAAAGTCCTCCCAAATGTCCTGTCTTTGACAGCCTTGCTCAGGTCTTGCAAATTGAAGGCTGTGGCTTCCTTCATTGAGTCAATCCATCTCTTGTTGGGTCTTCCTCTTTTCCTGCTGCCTTTTCCTAGCATTACTGTCTTTTCCAGTGACTCTTGTCGTCTCATGGCGTGACCAAAATACGATAGACTCAGTTTAGTCATTGTCGAAGGCTTTCACGGTCAGAGTTCATTGGTTCTTGTAGGTTATCCGGGCTGTTTGACCGTGGCCTTGGTATTTTCTTTCCTGATGTTTCGCCAGCAGCTGTGGCGGGCATCTTCAGAGGACTAACACTGAAGGACAGTGTCTCTCCTTTTTTAGACACTGTCCTTCAGTGTGACTCCTCTGAAGATGCCGGCCACAGCTGCTGGCGAAACATCAGGAAAGAAAATACCAAAACCACGGTCACACAGCCCGGATAACCTACAAGAATCAGTTTAGTCATTTTAGCTTCTAGGGTCAGTTCAGGCTTGATTTGATCTAGAACCCACTGATTTGTGTTTTTTGGCCGCCACGGGATCCGTAACCCTCTCCTCCAACACCACATTTCAAAGGAATCTACTTTCTTCCTATCAGCTTTCTTCAATGCCCAGCTTTCACACCCATACATACTAATAGGGAATACAATGGCATGAATTAATCTAGTCTTGGTGGCCAGTGACACATCCTGACACTTCAAAATCTTTTCTAGCTCCTTCATGGCTGTCCTTCCCAGTCTCAATCTCCTTCTGATTCCTTGTTATTTCTCTACGGAGCAGTATTGCTTACAGATAGGTTCGGAGCCGGCGAGAGACCTCTGTATTCTGCAGTCGCCGCCGGGGAATTATTTCCTTTTATAATATTGTCGAAGGCTTTCACGGTCAGAGTTCATTGGTTCTGGTAGGTTATCCGGGCTGTGTAAGGAAAGAAAATTCCAAGACCACGGTTACACAGCCCGGATAACCTACAAGAACCAATTTCCTTTTATCCCTTAGAAGCTCCTTGATCAATTGATCTTCAGCAGCATATATCTAGTGTTGGAGGGATATAAGGATTGAAACAAATCTTGCCACTGACAATGTAGCCTTGGGGTCCCTATTGCTTAGTAAAAAAGGCATTATGCCAGTCACAGAGGCATTGGATTTGTATGTTAAAAAGGGGAAATATAGTGCAAAGTTCCTCGTAAAAGCGGCATTGCAAAAGGGCCTGGGCTAATGAGTCAATAGAGCCAGAAGAGCAAGGGCAGATCCTGTCTGAGGATGGTATATTCAGAATTCTGCCCTGCATTCTGCCAGGGAATCAGAGTAATTTCTAATACTGCAGGTCATGATTTTGTGTCGTGTGCTATTTGGTCTCTTTTTGCCGTCATTGTCCTAGAAGTACGGCTTTGTATTTCATTCAAAACATAAATCTTTTGTAGAAGTTGTCTCTCCAATGAGGAAAGCTCCATTTTTTCCAGGCTTCAGTTAGGGTTGCCAGCCTCCAGGTACTAGCTGGAGATCAACAATCAATCTTTATTTTACGGTCACTTGACCAAAAATAGAACACATCTAATCAAGAGTAACATAACTTTGTAATAAAACAGTATCAGTCCACGAAAAAAACCACAAAATAGAATATATCAATAAAACCCCATATCTAAAAAGGCAAGTAAGTTAGCTTCTAAAACGTTTATCTATCAGATTGAACCTATTTGTACATCACATACTTTCGGGCCTTATATATAGCAGCACAAAATTTGGCTGCACATCTCGAATTTGTGTGTTACGAGCTGGAGATCTGCTATTACAACTGATCTCTAGCCGATAAGAGATTGGCATTGAAGACCCTATGGCATTGAAGCCTAGAGCTGCCAGGTCCCTCTTTGCCACCAGCAGGAGGTTTTTGGGGTGGAGCCTGATGGGGGCGGGGTTTGGGGAGGGGAGGGACTTCAATGCCATAGAGTCCAATTTCCAAAGCGCCATTTGAGGAAGCCACAATTGAGGAAGCCACAGCAGCCCTCAATTTGCAAGATCTGAGCAAGGCTGTCAAAGATAGGACGTTTTGGAGGACTTTTGATTCATAGGAGGGTCGCCCATATGATGGCCATTTATTCATAGAAAGTTTTGCATTGGATTTGTCACTCTCTAGATGCACATTTCCCCATCTGAATTCTCAAAACTCTGCATGGCGGCTTATTGTTGACTTTTGAGAATGTGGTTGGGGAAAAAGTGCATCTAAAGAGTGGCAAATCCAGTGCAAGACCTTCTACGAATAAATGGAACCATTTATTCATGGAAGGTTTTGCATTGGATTTGCCACTCTTTAGATGCACTTTTTCCCCCATCCATATTCTCAAAACTCAACAATAAGCCGCCATGCAGAGTTTTGAGAATTCAGAGGGGGAAAATGTGCATCTAAAGAGTGGCAAATCCAATGCATGAGACGGAAGCGACTTGGCGGCACTTAACACCCATCACCTGCAGGGGGCGGCAGAGGGCGGCGCGGCTGAGCGCGGAGCGAGCCAAGAGCCGACCCTTGCAAAGCCTCATGGCGACCAGCGAGTCCCCTCCCCAGAGCGGCCGACTGCTCCCGGGGGGGGGGAGTGTCGAATGATGCTGCGCTACGCGAGGACCATACGGTACCCGGCATGCTTCGCGCCGAAGGGGGCGGAAGTGAGTGTGCATTTCCGGCGGCAGGGCGGCCCGGCCTCCTGCTTCGGTTGCTCCGCGGAGTTTAACCGCCCGTTAATTTCAACCGTCCCTTCGCCGCCCCCCCCCCGCCCCGCCATGAAGGACGTACCGGGCTTCTTGCAGCAGAGCCAGAGCTCCGGGCCCGGCCAGCCCGCCGTGTGGCACCGCCTGGAAGAGCTCTACAACAAGAAGTGAGTGGATGTGTGTAAGGGGGGGGGTGTAGGAGTGAATTAATGTGGGCATGGCGGGAGGGGGGCGCGATTTGGGGTCCTTTGGACCCCAAATCGCACCCCCCTCCCTCCATGCACACATTCTTGGGCCCCCCTCCCTGCACTTACCTTTAGCAGAAGGATATTTTTAAATATATATATTTTTATTGCATTGGAGGTCATTTTACATCTCCATACCTTTATAATTACAATTTACACTTTCCTTCTTCCAATACAAATTTCCCCCTTCCCCTCCTTTCCCTTAGCAGAAGGATATTTTTAAATATATTTTTTATTGTATTGGAGGTCATTTTACATCTCTATACCTTTAGAATTACAATTTACACTTTCCTTCTTCCGATACAAATTTCCCCCTTCCCCTCCTTTCCCTTAGCAGAAGGATATTTTTAAATATATTTTTTATTGCATTGGAGGTCATTTTACATCTCCATACCTTTAGAATTACAATTTACACTTTCCTTCTTCCAATACAAATTTCCCCCTTCCCCTCCTTTCCCTTAGCAGAAGGATATTTTAAAATATATTTTTTATTGCATTGGAGGTCATTTTACATCTCTATACCTTTAGAATTACAATTTACACTTTCCTTCTTCCGATACAAATTTCTCCCTTCCCCTCCTTTCCCTTAGCAGAAGGATATTTTTAAATATATTTTTTATTGCATTGGAGGTCATTTTACATCTCCATACCTTTAGAATTACAATTTACACTTTCCTTCTTCCAATACAAATTTCCCCCTTCCCCTCCTTTCCCTTAGCAGAAGGATATTTTAAAATATATTTTTTATTGCATTGGAGGTCATTTTACATCTCCATACCTTTAGAATTACAATTTACAGAATATACAAATTTCCCCCTTTCCCTCCCCCTTTTCCCTCCCCCCACGGACCAATCCATAATACCACATTTTCAGCCACGAGCATAGCCTTTTTAGTTTTACTAAAGTCTCTTCGTTGGCTTCTCCACTTTTCGCCCAATTAATGAATGGGTTCCCCTTAGTCTTCAGTCCCATTTCTTCTGTTTCTCCCGTCGTCTGTTGTTTTTAAGTATCCCAATACATCTGTTTGCGCGTATTCGAACACATAATTATTCCACCTGTCCACAGTCCACTTTGTTTTATCTTTCCATCCAAAAGCTATAACTGCCTGAGCGGCTCATATCATTGCTTTAAACATCTCTTGTTCACTCTACCTTCTCACACCCCATTATTCCCATAAACATCAGGTCTGCAGTTACTTGAAGTCTAATCTTAAACAATTCTCTAATTTTACTAAGTATTTTGTTCCAAAATTCTATTACCCTTGGGCACTCCCACTAGCAGAAGGAGTTAATCAGGTGGTTCTGGTTTTCTCCCCCTTCCATGCGAGGTGGGAGTCTTGCTTGCTCATCTTTGCCCCTTCTGGCAAAATGTGAAGCTTCCTTTTGGTGTGTTAAAGGGTGGTTTCCCCATTGTAAAAAAAATTAAAGTGGAGAATGGGAAGTAGTGTGGATAGCTAGGAATGCAATTATGACAGATGTGATGGCGATGAGTACAGAACCGTACATTAAGGCAGATGAACTGGTTTTTTTTTAATGATATAAAATGCAAATTTTTGAAACAGCAGTTATTTCCCAGAACCCCAAATAGGGAAAAAACTTGTGTTGAATGTGTTGTTGTTTTGTTTGTTTTACAAAATATATAATAAAATATGTTATTTTTAAAAAGGGCAAGAGTCCAGTAGCACCTTAAAGACTAACAAAAATATTTTCTGGTAGGGTATGAGCTTTTGTGAGCCACAACTCACAAAAGCTCATACCCTACCAGAAAATATTTTTGTTAGTCTTTAAGGTGCTACTGGACTCTTGCCCTTTTCTACTACTGCAGACAGACTAACACGGCTGCCCATTGTGAGTTACGTATTTTTAAAAGTGTGATTTTCCCTGGAACAAACTGACGAAGTGTGCCTCGCCCTGAAGATGCATGGATGGGCTTTGTCTGTCCTCTCAAAGCAAGATGTCACTTGCCTCAGACCAACTTGGGAGTAAAACATTTGCTTCGAGTTGCCTGACAATGTCTAGTAATTGCCACCTTGGTGGGGAATAAGAGTTTGTTTTGTAACACATTACTAGATAAATCCACACTTTGGGGAGTATGCTAGTAGTTCTTCCTTGCTCTTTTTCATTTTGCAAACCTGGTGCTTGTAAATATCAGCGTTTGGGGCTGTCGATTCTCTGTCATATCCTTCCCCATCAATCAGTCAAGTAGCTTACTTGAAAGCTTAGATAATTTCTGAAATACCCATTTCTTAGTAACTGTGGACTATTTTCCAAACATTAGAACACAGATTCTCCCCCTCCCCCATCCTTTCATAATAGCAACAGAATGTCATGTTTTCTCCTTAGGTTTGGCTCAAAATGTGTGGTTAGGAATGAGTGTGAATATATAGTCTTGTTGCTCTGGCTTTAAGGCATTGTTTTACTGTCACCGATTGGGCCATCAGAGGGAGAGGAGGCATCACCAAGGTACCCCTCTGTTGTAACTGCATCCAATTCAGCTGAGAACCCCCTGATCAGGGAACATTTGTCCTATGATTTGAATGCTAACAATATAATAAATACATTAAATAAATTATTACTTGTTTTGTTTAATTGAAAAGTGAGAGGCTACCTGCTACTTTAAAGGGCCTATATAAAATATTGTGCGCTCCTATGAAGGGTTAGAGAGCTTAAAAAAATCACAGTTCTACATAAGGAAGTATTTGTTGGCTTATTTCATGTGTTTGGCTTTCACTATTCTTGTTAAGTTCTTCTAACAACTACTTTTGCTCTTTTCATATTTTAAGTAATATATTCCAGTTTTAGACTTGCCAATAGTCATGTTCACATCAGGCTTGTGACTGATTAAATACACTAAGACAAACCGTTCAACCTTTCATGTTGATCCATCTTTGACATATAGGGATTTGCATCCCTGTAAATATGTGGAACTGCCATTCTTGTTTTACTCCATGTGTATGTTTTGTCATTTCATTCTTTCCATTGGTGCACATGTGTGTTTTTGCAGACTCTGGCACCAGCTAACTCTGCAGGTTCTGGACTTCGTGCAAGACCCCTGCTTTGCCCAAGGAGATGGACTTATCAAGGTATTATAGTTATTATGATGACGTCAGGTTGTATTCTGAACATTCTCATTCACCAAATATTTTCAAATTGTTAGTGAAAAACAGCAATAAAGTAGGTAGACAATCTCCAAGGAATCAAGTAAATCTATAATCCTGGGATTTTGTGCCTACTCATATGTGACAACTCTATCTGGCATGTTGTTTCATATAACTTCACAAGTTTACAACTTAATTCTTAATATGTGTGTGTGTGTGTAACATGCCTTCAAGTCGCAGCCGACTTATGGCGACCCCTTTTGGGGTTTTCATGGCAAGAGACTAACAGAGGTGGTTTGCCAGTGCCTTCCTCTGCACAGCATCCCTGGTATTCCTTGGTGGTCTCCCATCCAAATACTAACCAGGGCTGACCCTGCTTAGCTTCTGAGATCTGACGAGATCAGGCTAGCTTGGGCCATCCAGGTCAGGGCAAATTCTTAATATAATTTATTTCAAAGTTAGTTTTGGATTAAAAAGCTTCTGTCCTGTAAGGAGCTTTCACTTTAATTAAACTTACATGTTCTAATAATAATAGCTCTTGAGCTAATGGCAAGAGTACTTCTGTTCTGAATGTGTAATGCTGGTGCTTTACATTGATGATATAAAATGAGCTCTAATATTGATTGTAGGGGAGCTGCAAATGCTCAGACCTGTAAGCAGTTCTGTGCCACTGCAGGTGTTCTTTATTACCTGTGGGCTTCAGTCATTTACAGAGAGACTAATCTTGTAATATCTTTAGAGTCAGAACAAGTGGACTGTGAATGCCTTTCTGCAATTGTCTGGTTATGTTCTGAGGGGCACATTGTGGAGTCGCTTCCAGGAAGAAAAGATGCTCGTTTTCCCAGAGTTCTGCTTGATAGCATGCCTGCTGTATTTTATAGACTTTTAGCAGTGAGCTAAAAACTAATCCCAGTGTAGAAAAGGTCATATAGACTACTAATGACCAAGTTACTTATCTAAAATATATCTGTTATGTTGTCTCAAGGTATCTCCTTTTTTCTTTGACTACAGCTTTATGAAAATTTCATCAGTGAGTTTGAACACAGGTATAGCTTTTAGGATACTTTACATTTTTAAATTTAATATTGAGTTTTAAAATTAAATGTAATTTTAGAAGTACCTTTATAAGATTAGTTGTCCTTATTAACCCCTCTGTATTTTAGGGTGAACCCTTTGTCCCTTGTTGAGATCATTCTTCATGTAGTCCGGCAGATGACAGGTAAATACTATTTCTATTTCTTCATTGCTATCTCTATCAGAATGCACTAAAGGCCATTACCTGTAAAGCCTTTAGTGGCAGTAGAAGGGAGGAAGTGAGCCAGAGGCTTGTTTCTGTTCTCTTCCCAAGGATGATCGTGGGTGAAAAAATGTCCAAAAAGCCCTCAGTCTTAAGACTTCCAGATATCTAATTGGATCCTTAATGTGATTCTTTGCTTACACTCTTTAGATCCTACTGTGGCCCTAACTTTTCTGGAAAAGACCAGAGAAAAGGTATGTGCACTGTCTAACAGATACTATATACGTGTATTCAGTCCATTACAGTGGACCTGTTTTCCATGCTTGTACTATGTTGGACAGCAGTCTGCATTCCAGTATCATAAAGAAAATTGCTGAGGATAAGAGTAAGGTGAAACACAGGATCAGGCTAAGGCAAGATGGTTTATGCTATAGTGGTTTGCATAGCTAGAACAATCATTTTCTGTGCTGTGTAATCTTTTTTTGTCTGCAGGTGAAAAGCAGTGATGAAGCTGTCATTCTGTGTAAAACTGCCATTGGTGCTTTGAAATTAAATATTGGTGATCTACAAGTCACAAAGGTGAGTTAGTAATAACATTTGTTTGTTGTTATTAATGCAGTGTGTTTTGACTATGAGTCAAGGAATGGAATCTTTACTTTTGTACTAGCTGGATGTTAGGAAAAAATATTTAGGGTAACAGTATTGGAATTAGCTGTCTAGGGAGGTGATGAGCTCTTCAAGCAGCAGCTTTAGGCTGATCCTGCATTGAGCGGGGGAGTTGGACTAGATGGCTTGTATGGCCCCTTCCAGCTCTCTGATTCTTTTTTTTTTTTTTTGTCTCTCTTACTTCTGGTGCTTGTGTGTGTATTCTTAGTTAGTATTTGACTCTGGAAAAATCAAGACTCCTTATGATTTTTGTTAAGTTTTGATGTCTTTTAATGAAAATGCAGTGTAACTTAGAAAATAGTGTTGTCTTTTCTGATAGTTGTGTCTATTGATCATTCAACAAAATGCTCGTGAATATGACAAACAAGGTGATCAGTTTCCTCCAGATGGCTAGAAAGCTGAACAGGTTTTCAAAATATTTAGTTTATTTATTTTGCTCTGGTCTTTTTAGTCCTCAGCACATATTAGTATCATAATTCATAGGCCCCCACAAGATGTTGATGTTAGTGCTGAAACTCCCTTTGTATGACCAACAGTTTCTAATGAATTTGCCTTTTAGAAGTTATGTTCAAGTGCTATTCAGCTCTTTGGGATAGATATATGGGTCTGGTTACACTCTTCCAACCTCCTATGTCATCAGTTGACCGGCACTGTCAGAGGATCTAACTAAAAAGATAAGAATAGAGTTGGTCTCTCTGCAGGTGTTGTGTTCTCTGCAGGTATTGTGTATGCCAATAAAGGTTTTGATTGATTGAGTTGATGGTGGGGTTAGTAGCTGTTTGTGCCTTTAGTCAGGCTGTTTTAAAATATAATTAGGAGCTATAGAAATAATCAAGAAATAATCAAGTAGCCACAGATCTCTTTACAAAAGTTGTAGATATGTTTCTTCTGGGAAGTTAAGACTTTCAACAGTGCAAATGCTTTTGCCAGCACGAGTAGAATGGTTGAATGTACTGTGATCCTTAGGTCAATCTGTTTTGCACTGCATTTGGATTTCTTCAAGTATTGCTGGAAATCATGCACCAAACTGCTGCAGGAGATTCTTTAGCTAGTGCTTAGACTTTTAAGAAAGAGCGTCATAAGGATGGTGAGGCACAGACATGTGTAAGATACCTATGGGAGTTAAGAATAGCTGTCCCTTTTTTCCTTTAGGAGACCATTGAGGAGGTTGAGGAGATGCTGAATAACCTTCCTGGTGTGACATCTGTTCACAGCCGCTTCTATGATCTCTCCAGCAAGTATTACCAGACAATTGGGAATCATGCCTCTTACTATAAGGATGCATTACGGTTCCTGGGATGTATAGATGTTAAAGATTTGCCAGGTAATTGTACCTTTTCTTTCTGAGTTAAGCACAATAACTGCAGTGGGTTCATGAAGATCTTCATTTGTAGGGGTGAATTCTTGAGCTGATAAGGCAATCCTCAGTGTCATTGATGGGATAATGTCAGAAATGAGATAAAGGGAAGCTTTGTGTAGCTACAGTGTTCAAAACCAGCTCTCAGTTGTTAATATGGGGATGTATAATACTGTTCTAGCTCTTATGTAACATGGCTTGGAAGCCTTTTAAGGCAGAGGCAATCTGGGTAAAACCTTGGAAGTTAGATTCCTTGGCAGCTCTCTATGTCCCTGCCCTATCTGTTTCTTATGACTATTATCCCCCCCATTACCTCCATTCTCAATTCCTGTGCCTTCTCTACTTTTACCTCATTATGTGACAAAATATCCCAAAGCACTTGAAAATTGGGCATTTTGAACATATAATAAATTGTACAAAATAAGCGAGCATGTAAAATTATGTAATTTTTTAAACAATCCTGGCAGACGAATTTGCCACTTTTGTGTGTAGAATGCTTGCAGCCTTGTTTTTTGTAGAACATAGAGGAATACATATTTATATGTGCCGTAATATAAAATACACATACGTAGAACAGGCACCATTAGTGCCAACATCTGATTTAAAGTTACATGGGTGCTTCTTAACGGAGGTTCTGTTAGGGCTAAAGGTACAATAAGAGGCTAAAATGGAGGAACTGTAGGACTGTCACTTGAGCCAGACATTCTTTCCTTTCAGTGGCCGACCAGCAGGAAAGAGCCTTTACTTTAGGATTAGCAGGACTCCTGGGTGAAGGAGTCTATAACTTTGGAGAACTGGTAAGTTCAGTCTTTTTGGTTAAAACACTGGGGTAGAGGGGGGGATGACTTGCTGCTTTCTCAATAGCATCGTGCTTTATTTACTTCCTCAGCTTATGCATCCTGTACTGGAGTCTCTGAGGAGCACTGATAGGCAGTGGCTGATTGACACGCTCTATGCCTTCAACAGTGGCAATGTGGAAAAATTCCAGGCTTTGAAATCAGCGTGGGGCCAGCAGGTGAGTGGATGGTGTGGCTTGATGGTACTCACCATGGCTAGAAGTCATAGAATATCATTTCCTCCATGAATCTGTCTAACTCTGCCTTAAAGCTATGTTGCTTGTTGTCAAAGACTTATAAAAACCTCCTTAAGGGTGACAGGTTGGTCCAAGGCAAAACCACAAAATGCTGGAGGTGTGAATCCTCACAACTCCAGGATGACAACACTACCACCAGTCCCCTTAACTAACCCGCCATCCAGAGACCGAGGGACTAAGCCTCTAGCCCTCCCAGGTCTAAGAGTAAGAAGTCAGCCTTGCAAGGTAGGACGTTTACAAGATGAGCTCCAGGAAACTTATTCTGGTAGCTGGAGGCGATGTGGGTTAAAGTACTGGATTCAAAACCCAAGAACACCACAAAACATAGTTAAAGTGATTTCGTGAAAGAATACAGAATATGGAGAAACAGAATGGTTTCCAATTGGCAGAGATGTCAGGAGGAGTGAAAATTGGTGGAAGGGGCATTAATAATGTGAGATATGCAGATGACACCCCATTACTGGCAGAAAATAGTGAAGACTTGAAATGACTACTGATGAAGGTTAAAGCGGAAAATGTCAAAGCAGGATTACAACTGAACATCATAAGTAATGACTACAGGGGGATTACACAACTTTAAGGTTGACAATAAAGAAATTGAATTTTTTCAAGATTTTTTGTTTCTTGGTTCCATCAACAACAAAAGGGAGACAGCAGCTAGGAAATCAGAAGGCAATTGAGACTGGGACAGGCAGCCATGAAGGAGCTAGAAAAGATTCTTAAGTGTAAGGATGTGTTGCTGGCAACCAAGATTAAGTTAATTCATGCCATAGTATATTCCCCATTACTATGTATGGGTGTGAAAGTTGGACAATGAAGAAAGTGGACAGGAGGAAAATTGATTAATTTAAAATGTGGTGTTGGAGGAGAGTTTTATGGATACCGTGGACTGCCAAAAAAGACCAATCAGTGAGTTTTAGATGAAATCAAGCCTGAACTCTTCCTAGAAGGTAAAATGGCTAAACTGAGCTATGGTACTTTGGTCACATTATGAGAAGACAAGAGTGACTGGAAAAGACAATTGTGCAGCAGGAAAAGAGGAAGACACAATATGAGATGGATCGACTCAATCAAGGAAGCCACAGCCATCAGTTTTCAAGACCTGAGCAAGACTGTTTAATGATAGGCCTTTTTTGGAGACCCTTTTTAAAGGTCATTAATTCATAGGGTCACCATAAGTCAGAAGCAACTTGATGACACTTAATAAAAGGTAAAGGTCCCCTGTGCAAGCACCGGGTCATTCCTGACCCATGGGGTGACATCACATCCCGACGTTTACTAGGCAGACTTTGTTTATGGGGTGGTTTGCCAGTGCCTTCCCCAGTCGTCTTCCCTTTACCCCAGCAAGCTGGGTACTCATTTTACCGACCTCAGAAGGATGGAAGGCTGAGTCAACCTTGAGCCGGCTACCTGAAACCAACTTCTGTCGGGATCGAACTCAGGTCATGAGCAGAGCTTGGACTGCAGTACTGTAGCTTACCACTCTGCGCCACGAGGCTCTTAATGCATACACATTACAGGAATGTACAATATATGAGCATTGAACAGTGAGGATAGAATAATAAAGCTAAATATCTAACTCAATCACATTTACATGCATTGGTTCTAAATTCAGATGTTACCTGGCAAGATCCAGCAGAGTTTCAAAGTCCAAAGTAGGTGCCCCAGCCAGCCTGGCCCACGCAGAATCAAGAAGCGTCACGAAGTTAGATGTAATCCAGATAAAAGGCAAAACTAGAATGAAATGGTTTTTTTTGTATGCCCAATGACATCTCTTGGCGTGATTATAGTTGATTAATCAGTTGTTTGGCTAACCAGGGGACCCAACCAATCAGAAGAGTTGCCATAGCAAGACCGGCTACTCTTCAGCTGTATAGGCCTAAGCAAGCACCCTCTCCTTGGGTACCTGAACTTACGAGATGGAATACTCAAGCCAGACTCCCTCCCAGATTCTTTGGCCTTGAAACTGTTACTTTGAAGCTGCAGTCAGCTTGATCTCAGGTTCTTCGATAAAAGAGAGATGCTTCCATTATTTTTACTAGGTATCAGTCTGAGCCAATGTTTCTGAATAGACAAGAGATGGCTAGGTGTACTGATCTCTTGATTCTTGTTGCCATCACTACATCCATTGGCAGTGTATTCCATGATTAAATTTCTCATTGAGGAAAAAAAAGTGTTTTCGTTAGTCTGTCCTGTGTTGTCCAACAGCTTCATTGGGTGGCCATTAGTTCTAGAACTGTCATGTGAGTATTGGGCTGTGGTTTCAAATGGAATTATTAGTGCCTCTTCTTCCCCCCCCCCCCCCCGCGCCCAATGGGGAGCTATGCAGCATGAGTCTTGCTGAATGAAAGATAATTTGAAAATTTGCTGAATGAAAGATAATTTGAAAATTCAAATCAAACTGTTTGAATAACTAAAACTCTGCACTGTTATGTTTTACAGCCAGACCTGGCTGCAAATGAAACTCTCCTCCTACAGAAAATTCAGCTGCTGTGCCTCATGGAGGTGAGTCAGTAGTGGAAATATTACCATGGTGTTCTTTTGACGCAAAATATCTCTTTGAATTGTGACTTTTGAATTGGATTTTTTGTTGGGTGTTCATTCAGTAGGTCTTTTGACAAGTATCTAATAATGAGCTCTTATGGCAGGATGTAGATTTATGTATTTTTCCGCATTCTTCACACTACTAAAAGAATTTTGGAAAGCAAGTTCTGGACTGAATAACTGTCCCCAGAAAACCTGTCCATTACTTTTATGATGATGGCAGGTACACTTCTTTTATTTTGTGAGGCAAGAGGAGTTGCTATGTTACCTTTGGCCATTCCATTGCATCTAAAATAACTGAATGGGTAATCCCAGTTTTCTCAGATCCCTACCGGGATTCTCCCCCTTTCTCCCACCCTGTCACTCACTCTGTGACAGCAGCTGAGAGCCAAGGCACCTGGGAGGATTGAGAGCCTTTGCGGAATTCTTCCATACTTCCCCAAGACTCCTCCTGAGCCCCTGGAGGTATCAGGTAAGCCATGTACACACACACACTCCTGAGAATATCCCTGTTCTTTAGACTGTGCTTCTGGTGTCAGGAGGCAGGCACCAGAAAGGGAGTTTTGTCATAGCATGAACTCTAAAGACATAAATACACACGCAGAGAATATTGTTAACCTAACTCTGCCATTCCACCCTATCCCCACCGGTGAATGGGTGTTCGTGTAGAGAGGATGTTCTCTCCTTCCCAAACACACACTTTCCAGACTGACAAGCTGCTTTTAAATATTTCATTCCTGGTTATATCCATGGTTGGTAAACAGTATTCTTATTCTCCTTGGAAGGGTGCACCATAGATGCCTGCCAAAATGCATTTAGCCAACCACAGTTTGTCATTTGTGAGTTTTATGGCTTTGAACAGAGGAGATGAAAATCTCAATCTTAGCTCAGGTGATATCCCAGTCCTCTGGCTGCAGGCGCTGCCTCTTCCCAGCTATTGATCACCATGTAATCCCCTCCACGTAAGGTGGTTTATGACTGTCTACCATGTGGGTATATTTTCTTAGGGGAAAAGACTGCATTCATGACAAGGATAAGCAAAATGGCCTTTCTGCTGATTTTTTAAAAATAATGTATTTTTTTAGAGTTAAGGCTAACTTAACCCCACTTTTACCTCACTACAGATGACCTTCACTCGACCAGCTAACCACAGGCAACTCACTTTTGAGGAGATTGCTAAGAGTGCCAAAGTCACTGTGAATGAGGTGAGTTACTCTATGAAGCCAAATGTCCTGAGCTTTGGTTGAGTATATGTATTCACTGTTGAAAAGCTTGAGGTGTGTAGGCGAATTCATGTGAAGTATTCTTTGTTAAATTCAGGTTGGTGACCAGCTTCCAGGCAAATAGCTACAGAGACCACAGCCTCAATACTTTCTTTTCTGTTCTTATTAACCGCTTTAGTTTGATTCCTGACAAATGCTTCGACTGCTCATTTGTACAGTGGTTTGCTTGGGAATAGCTGAGAACTTCTTGAAGCCAGCAAAGGCTCTTATTTTCTTCTTTTGCAGGTGGAGCTGTTGGTGATGAAGGCACTTTCAGTGGGTTTAGTAAAGGGCAGCATTGATGAAGTGGATAAAAGAGTGCACATGACGTGGGTCCAACCACGGGTGCTGGATTTACAACAGGTAATCATGGCTGGAGGACCCAGCTTGCTGGGGGTAAAGGGAAGATGACTGAGGAAGGCACTGGCAAACCACCCCGTAAACAAAGTCTGCCTAGGAAATGTCGGGATGTGACGTCACCCCATGGGTCAGGAATGACCCGGTGCTTGCACAGGGGACCTTTACCTTTTACCTTTAATCATGGCTGAGATCTTGACCCAGCAGCCTTTTTCCTGGTTGGCCTGGAGTCTCTGGGTGGGGTCGAAGAGGGGAGGGAGCATTGGTAAAGCATTCCTTTTCTTTAACATTTACTCAGTGTTTCATGTAAACTCTTCGTTGAGCTGGCAAAACAATCAAGTTTATTCAGATTGATTCCCTGTGCCTATTGACTTAATTATGGTTCTTTCAAACCTGTATAAGATAAATATCTTGCTAGCAGGATGAGATGAATTTCAGAAAATAGACACCACTGAGAGACATGCTGCATGTCAATGTCTCTAAAAACGTTGGGTGTTCCAAGGAACGTTCTGATAGAGAAGAGTTTCAGTTCTTGGCTTTATTGTCTTAGCAACCCCTGTTAATTTTCATGTTTCCCAATTCCTAAAGTGCTTGTGGGTTTGCTTCCTAGATAAAGGGCATGAAAGACCGCCTGGAGTTCTGGTGCACAGATGTGAAGAGCATGGAGATGTTGGTAGAACACCAAGCCCACGATGTCCTAACATAAAGGACCTTGCACTGGCTGGATGAAAATCTTGTACTGTTGCTGAAACTGGCAGTGCTCCGACCACTGACTCTGTACTGAATTCTATTAAAAGGGGGGCTAGGGGAGGAGGGGAAGAACTACTTTTCTGATGCTTGTACAGAGGACTAAGTGGCCTTTGCTGTATAACCCTTTGGTGCTTGGAGTCGGGAATTCCCTCCTATGTGCTAGCGTTGAACTGGCGCTCACCAGGGGAGCTCCCATCCTGCTGTCACCAAAGGGGGGGGAATAAGTGCTCCATAATGGTGGATTTAATTGGTCTTGGTTTGGGGCTGTCGTGATGGAGGGTGTTGGGGGTGGGAGCTCCGTGCTAACGGTGGAGGTCACTAGCTCAGCAATGGGGTGGTAGCAAAACTTCCATTTTGCACTTGGGGTGCAAGAGGGAAGGGCCACCCCAGCCATTGTCAGGCATTCCCGATGGGCTTGTGGAGAGAGCATGACCCTCTCCCTGGGACCTTTCCCCCTGTCAGCCCAAAGGCAGCATAACTGAGAACAAAACACTTCTTTCCCCTAGCCTCCCACCTATTTTGCAGTACAGGAAGCTGCTGAACCCCTTCAATTAATTTCCCAAGAATAAAATCATACATTTAGTGGATTTGTTTTTATATCCTCCTTGGGTTTGCTCTGGTCTTTTATGAAAATTTTATCCTGAAGTGTGATGCAGTAAAACAAAACAACTACTGCTGGAATAAAACTTCTCTGCCTTCCTTCATTGTGCATTTCTGTTGTTGTGTTTTAAGGCCCAGTTTTGGACTGAGCAGAAGTCCTATTTAAGGTTGATCAGGCCCCAAATCCTGGGTTAGCTTGGCATTTGTCCCAATAGAAGTTTAGAAAGTATCGCTGATGACATGTCTTATCAGGAGGACGTGATTCCAATCTCAGTGCTTCTTGCCAATCTTCTTCTATAATGGATGATTGGATTTCAAAACGTACTATAATCTGCAAATATATTGATTTAAGATGATCTCCAGTAAGCTCTAAAGCAGTACTTACCTCTGCTGCTCAGATTCCTTTACGGTGAGGGAGAGAGACTGAAATAAGCTCTAGTAGGAGGCAGCGTTAACATCCTCATTCACTTCAACTGATGTGTAGCTAAGAGCAAGGATGGGTGGGATACTGGAGGTCACTTTGCTCAACAACTTGCATCTTTCAGTGTCAACCTTTATAGCTTTTTCCTTGGATACAAAGTTCTGTCACTGTAGCCATGGTTATAGTGAATTTCTTAGTACTGCACATTATGTGTATTTCCATTATTGTTGCTGGGGCTGCAGTTTGAAAGAAAACAGCGTACAGTGAAGTTTTCCTGTTGAATTGCCACCTTCCACGCTGCTTGTGGGCCTGCATGGTTTGTGGGGCTACACTTTTCCTTCACAAAAGAATCAGACAGAAGAAGAAAAAGAGTTGGTTTTCTACCCCATTTTTCTTTACCGTTAAGGAGTCTCCAAAGTGGCTTACAGTCACCTTCCCCTCCCCACAACAGGCACCTTGTGAGGTAGGTGGGGCTGAGAGAGTTCTGAGAGAACTGACTGGCCCAAGGTCACCCAGCAGGCTTCATATAAAGGAATGGGGAATCAAATCCAGTTCTCAAGATTTAGAGTCCGCCTCTCTTAACCACTACACCACGTTGGCATGTGAGGAGAGGGATTAGGCCAGAATCCTCCCTGGCATTCAGTCTGCTACAATTTTTTTAATGTAGGAGCATTCAGTTATGTGAGCCCCCATCTATAGGTCTGTAGTATTACCAGTAGCAGGGGTTTACAGCCTCAGTGAGAACTAGGGTTGCCATCTGCCTGGGGGAAAAAAGGCCTGTCCCTTTAATAGAGGCTTAGTGGGATCTTATTTCCCCGTGATTAGTACTTCCAAGGCATGAAAAGCTTCAGCTGCCCATTCTTAAACATTAAGCCTTTAAAGGGACAGGCCAGTTTTCTACATTCTTGTTGGCAACTGTAGTGAGAACTAGGCCATGGTAATTTGTCCCTTTTCATCCATGATTTATTTTATCAAATTTCTACCCTCCTCTCCCCGGACAAGGCCAGGCCCAGAGCGGCTTTGAACGATGGTTGATTGGAAGCATTCATACCGGGATGCCTGTGTGTATGGGAAAGTACTCAGCAGTGTCAAAAATCTCTCCCTTTTCTGGGTTTAATTTGTGCCATGAATCACTAGGACTATGATACTCGTTTCTGAATCACAGAGAACCCACTTGCTGCCATGGTTAGGTGGACAAGCTTCCAGCTGAGGTTGGGTTTCCCCTGCTCCCCCACCACCCCGGATTTAAGTATTCTGACTTCGTGCTCACCCTTTTAAACAATTCAGTTACTTTAAATGAAACAAATGTAACTGGCTTCATTGTGCCTGTTGCAAGGAGAAGTGTGTGGCGAATGTTTTGATCTCAGCTAGGGCTGTTTTATGGGTGTGCAACACCATCATTTTTTAATCAGGCGTAAGAATGAAAAGCCCTTGAAAGTGGGCAGTATCTGCTGAAGCCTCCAGAGCCAGGATTACCTGTGGAAGAGGCTGTGACATTTTTTCTGCTCTTCTGTTAAGAGAAAAGATAAATAGACTATGCAAAACACAAGCTTTTTCTTGACAGCTGTTTAAAACTTTTTTTTTTTTAAAGAATAGACTAGCTGCCTCCCTGGTAATGGAGCAGTTAACTCTGAATAATTCCCAGTGACAGGTATGTGACAAAGAGGTATTTCTCATCGCATAACTAAAAACCAGCATGTCTAGGTTTCATTTTGAGGAAAGTCTTAAACTATGGTATTTATAATTTATATAGCCATTAAGATGAAAAACATATAGGACCTTGCTCATTTTGTAAGTCAGGTGCTACTGGACTCTTGCTTTTTTTCTACTCCGACAGACATGGCTACCCATTGTGATCTTGCTTGTTACAGTGAGCTTTGCTGTTTTTCTTTGACCAACGCTTTGGGTTTTGATTTCCAATGTAATGTTCAAAGTGGAATGCCAGATTTGTGTAGTATGAGCTCTAGAAACAATTCACATGTCAGTGGAAAGGAGGAAAATTCTCCTTTGGATATTAGTGTGGGTGTTGCTCTTCCCCTCCCATTTCTCCTCTGCTTTTGGACTTTGGCTCTGAAATGCAGATCTACAAGTTCATGTGCCTCTCAACCTACTTCCACAGCCAGGAAGTAGAAGTTACTGAGTGTGCTTGGCTTTGGCATGCAGCTCCTCCTCCTTTCTCCTCGGTCATATCTATCAAGACACAATGCATGAAGTGGCATGGTGCTTCGAGGCAGCCTCAGCTCTACTTCGTGAGGTGTTGTGATAGGGAATCTTGCAGCATGCTGGCATGTCATGGGTTTTGCATTTCCAAGTGTTACTAAAAACAGGGCCTGTTACTTTCAGTGACTCCCCAGATCATCAAAAATGATTCATTCTCCACCTCAAAACTTTTATTAAAATTGCAGCATGTGCAATTGTGATATAATTACCCTATTTTTGTATTAAGCCCTGACCTGGATAGCCTTATCTCGCCAGATCTCAGAAACTAAGCAGAGTTGGCCTTGGTTACTATTTGGATGGGCGACCTCCAAGAAACACCAGGAGCGTGACATGGAGGCAGGCAATGGCAAACCACCTGTGCATGTCTCTTGCCTTGAAAACCCTACAGGGTCGTCATAAGTCAGCTGTGACTTGACGTCACAATATATATATATATTTAATTAAAGGGTCCCATGTCCCTTGGATTTCAGTTCAGTTCCTTTGGCAGTGTGTATTTTTTTTCCTGAATAACAACCAATTCCAATGGCTATGGCTTTAAACCATTTTTTTTTTAATTACAAAAACCTCCAGAGGCAGCTTTCTGTGAGAGAAGACCAGGTTTTTCTTTAGCATTCTTCATATGTAATCTGTGTTCAAAACTTGATTCCTCATTTGCCCTTCAGTCGCTAGGTGGATGCTTGTAATTCTCCAGATGGGCCAGAATCCAACCCGATGGGACCAAGAATGTAATAAACATCACGCTCATTGCAATGGCTTGTTCCTGTAAATGGGAGAAATAGCCAAATTTAGTAGAATACCATGTTTCGGTTTATGTTGGGGGGTTGACCCTTTAGAGTAAGCGGTTCCTTATTTTGGAGAAAGAAGCATACATGTGGTGTGTAACAATATGAAGTAATTTTATGCATGCCTTTCCTGTTTATTTTTATACCACCGTGCTGTTGATGTAGGATATTACCCTCCCCTTTACAAGCACTCTGCCTGGTTATATTTCATAAGGCACGAAATGTTGAAAGTTCATTTAAAGGATGGGGGGGTGGGGGGATAAGCTTGTTCAAACTCTTAAGAACTTATAAAATCATGGGGGGGCGGATTCTGGGAGTGAGGAAAGTTCCCAACTGTCCCCTCCCATGTTTCTTCACAGGCTTCCTGTTTGTATAGAATATGCATATTTTAAATATGGTTGGTTGTCCTTGCTAGCAGCTGTCCATTTTATGTTTCATTTTTTTTTTAAAGAACCCATTTCATACAACTTGCTTTTAGCCGCCACAAACCGGGGCCATTCTTTGAACCCTCCCCATAATTAATGGTACACATTCAGTCCAGTTAATAGTCCTTTAAGCACTGTCATGGTTCTTGCCTTTCCCAGGGCCTTGGAATACAGGAAGAGCCGGAGCCTATGGGCCTGCAGATATAGAGCACATTCAGGAAAGGAGCACATTCGCCACTGACTTTCAAATGACTTTGCTTGATCCACTCAATAATAAATCACCAGAACTGGTTGTAGCTCACTTACATCTGTGTCACAGAGGTGGCTGTGCATGCAAAAGACAAACCGTCACATACACTTCCACTACTACTCCGCAACAGAGTTATGGTTACATAGACTTATATACATTCCCAGCACCTGAAACCAATTAGGCCACCTGCAGACCTGGCCACAGTATTACATCACCATACTGCTTTAAACTGGTTAGATGCAGTTCACCTGGGACCCGCAAGACTATTGCTACCTCTTGCATCAGCTTAGACGTCCCAGATCTGACAGCTACCTGTCAGCTGTCTCTGTCAGATTATTATGATCAACTTGATACTCTGACAGACCCTCTGGTGCAAAGGGTCCCAGGGCATGAAGCACCTTGTTTTTCTCTGTGTTTTGTGGGGGTGGGGTTGTACTTGTGGTTATACTTCACTAATACCCAGTTTAATTGA
This sequence comes from Euleptes europaea, assembly GCF_029931775.1. Classification (NCBI taxonomy): domain Eukaryota; kingdom Metazoa; phylum Chordata; class Lepidosauria; order Squamata; family Sphaerodactylidae; genus Euleptes; species Euleptes europaea. Next base: position 98,877,472 of record NC_079317.1, on the reverse strand, counting down.
GCTTAGACATATAATGCCTGGGCTGGGACTTTCTCAAAATATCTTAATGACATGAGTTGGGATACTCCTACCGTGCCAACTGCTTCCAAGTTCACCAATCCAGGACATTTTTTTGGGTGGAATACAAGCTCAAGCATCTGCACTTGGAATAATGTAAGCATATTACATTTTCAAGAAAAAAACATTTGAAGACTGCTCAATTTATATCTTTGATTCTGAAACCACCTGAGTTATGGCAGCACTTGGAACGTTTCTCCAAGTACTGCTGGCATAGTAAGATGGAAATTGTGGGTAAAGGATGAAGAGCGGTGTGTGGCGCGAAAGGCAGAAGACATAACTGGACGCCAGGAAAGAGTGGATTAGCATTTACACAAGGTACAAAAGCTTTGCCTTCAGCAGTGGAACCTTTGAATAGGCACTGCTGACTATTCATCCACGCAAGCACCTCTTCTTCCTCTGAGGGACAGTTGTGGCATTCCTAGGTTGATCCGTATGCAGATGCTAGTTGGGACTACTTTCGTTTTTAAAAACTGAAACTGTATAAAACAAATTGAGCTGGGTGTCAGATTCTTTGTTCAATACTGGCTGCTGCACAACAAATAGCCCTGATCATTTTAAGTATGCAACTGCGTATCGGACAAAGCTACCAGCAACATGCAAAAGATCTCGACATCTGAAAATTGATTTTAATAAGCTTTCTAAAGAGGAAGGTGCTCAAAGTATCTGAGCTCTTTCCCCCCACCCCCCGTGATTTAAATTCTATACACTGAATCAACGTATGAATACCCAGTATTGCTGAAAATAAGGAGAGTTGCAAGGGCAGATGTTTGACTGTACACCAGTGTGGTGTAGTGGTTAAGAGCGGTGGACTCAAACCGGGTTTGATTTCCCGCTCCTCCACATGAAGCCTGCTGGGTGACCTTGAGCTAGTCACAGTTCTCTCTGAACTTTCTCAACCCCCACCTACCTCACAAGGTGTCTGTTGTGGGGGGGGGGAGGAAGGGAAGGCAATTATAAGCTGGTTTGCGTCTCCTAAAAAGGTAGAGAAAGTCAGCATATAAAAGCCAACTTCTTATCTTTAATCCTAGTTTTGCCTTTGCTTTAGCATGCCAAAAGGAACTTTTGTTTCCCGATACGTGCGTCACACCTTGAGATCAATGGCTGCGTTTCTAATGCTCTTTAACCAAATGGCTGCCAAGAACGAGGAAGTGAAATACTGGTGTTTTTTTTCATGGTGAACATTATAGAGTTGTAGAAAAAGATATGATCTGTACACAGATCTTAGCCCCCCCCCCCATTTATTAGTGTTCTGCTTCCATCTGAAGTCCCACCTCTGTGAGCATTTAGATTTTGGGCTCTGCAGGCTCAATATATAATTAAATCCACTCTCTGAACATGCATGCTTTAGCTAGGGCTGCTAAATTCATACCGTTCCTATTGATTTCAGTAAAGCTACTGCAAGTGGAATCTAAGCCAACAGCAAGAAAGCATTTGGTCTTGAATCAAGTTTCTCTTAATTCAAGAAAAAGGACTCTTTTGATAGTCCATGGAAGGGGGAGGATAAAAATGCTTTCACACAAAGATTTTGCTCCTGTTTGTGCTTAAACTAGAGCCATGGTTGAGGGAGTGTCCACATATCATATCATCACCCCCTCTTTCTATTTTTATTTTTGCTCCTAAGCCTATTTCAGTTAGTAAGAAAACATAAAGGCCCTGTGGTTCTTTCCAGCACCATAAGGCTACATAATATAAGGTGGTTAAAGAAATGAGGTACTCCCCCATCCTGTCCTTTAACGTGGCTGTAGTTTTCTAAGCCCCCAAAACAGCTGTAGTTTTCTACGCCCAGCACCGAATAATAAGCTGTCTGATAAAAAGTTTCTCTACCCCCATACAAGTAGTCCAATTTCCAGGTCAAAAACAAAGTACTTACGACCGGTGTTATAATCTCCTTCGGTGGGTTAGTGGTAAGGCTCGCTTTCGGAACCATCCGATTCCTTAGTGCTGCATTCAGGAACCCGAATGTCTTCTGAAACCCCGGCATGTTCTTTTGCGGGTGTTTTTTTTTTTTTCCCCTTCTGCCCTGAACCTCTTGGTAAAGCAGCGTTATGTTCTCTGCAGGACGTGTTAACTGGCTGCAAAACAAGGCTGGGAAGCTGCAGCTGCCAGGGTCACAAGATCCCTGTTCAAAAGCAGTCGAAGGTCTGCAAGTTTTTGCAGCGGCGCCAGGTGTCAGTGTGATAAGTTCAGTTGCTCTGTTTGTGTAAGATAAATATAGCACTACTTGACTCCAATGGGCTACCAGGTTGCCTAGCTACCTTACAAATACACAGTTTGCTTTTGAAATGCCTCCAAACCTATATAAAGTGTCTGTTCCATTGAATGAGACTTGTGCAAAGTCCCTTAATACCCATTAAGCTGAACTGATAGTTTCAAGTTTGAAAAAGTAAGACAATTACAGCTACCATTGCAAACTATGGACGCTTTAGTTTACCATGGTGAGGTGGAAAAGTTTCATCAACAAATTTAAAATGTGGTACTGGACTTCCCCCAAATCTTTTTTATCCGTGTAAGAATAAGAAGTGTTCTGTAAACCAAGTACTAAAATGGGAAGAAGCTGGTACTAAAGTATAAAGCGGGATTTTGATACATAGGCATTTCTTCTGCTACCTTAGCAAAATGGGTAGAATCTCAAAATTCTGGTGAAGATTCTGGACCTGTGATCAGATTCAATTTTATTCTGTCTGGTCCGAGTACTCTAGCACTCTTGACGGTGTTGCTTCTTAAAGGCCCCGCCTTGTTTATGCATCTCCCACCTTGTGCACACTAGCTAATGCAGGGACCGGTGCCCTCCCTTGCTCACTCTGGGGATGAAGGGATGGGCTGCTACCCCCTCCCCTCACTTCGACTCCATCAGAGTGACTGAATAGGCTCAATGTGGTGTGATGTGTCAGCTCTAGCCCCGTGATAATTTCATGAACAAATTCCATGAGATGCTTAGTCCAGAAAATCAGGTTTATTCAGAAAAGTCAACAGGTTTCAGAAGCCTAAAAGTCAAATGGACTCTAATGCAGGCGATAGGCAGATACAGAACATAAGTAGCAAAACGGAGACTGATAACAGGGCACCATGGTAACCCCCCCCCCCCCGGAGACCAAAGGAGACCAACGGGGACTCGGTGCTTCTCACGGCGCGAAGTCTAAACAGAGAACCAGGCAAGACCTTGAACGAGGAACACAACAGCAGCTGCTCATAACCACAGCATACCATTCCCAGGACCTGCTTCTAACATGATGCCCCTTTCGTGCCTACCACCCTCCGCAGCCTGTCTCTCTCGGGTTCTGTGTTACACATAGGTCAGCCCGTCACACACACGCCCCTTCTCCTCTCCTTTAAAATGAGCCATGATCACTTATCCTCTCTGGTCCTCTCCCCCGCTCACAGTGACATCAGCAGACGGGGAAGGCTGAATAACAGCTCCTCACTCAAACACCGCACAGAGTTATTGGGGTCTGGGGGCTCAAACCCTATTCCATTCATACGTTGCCACCATTTATTCATTTATAAGCAGTTACAGATTTGTGTGAATGCTTTGGCATCTGACAGTCAGGCGGTGAGCTTGTAGGTCTATATTTTATAGAAACACTATGGTGTCGCTTTAGGAGCCAAAGGAATTGCTACTGTGCTGAGTCCACTCTACTCTGGCAACATCAAACAGTCTGGGTCATATGGGAGGAGCCTCTTTCCAGCTTCAGCTGTCCTAAAAGTTGGGACTATTCTGACATTGGAAGAAACAGAGACCCTTCCCATATGACCTGGGTCTCCAGACCTTACCAGATAAACATGTGGTTTCTATACCATGCAGCTGATGTCAGAGTATGCCTCTGGATCCTCCTAAGAGGTAAAGTAAGCTTAAAGAGGGCTGTTGCGTCTTTTCTCTGTGAGAGAGGCATGAGAACATGCACATAAACCACCTGGTGTTTTCACCACTCACAGTGGATCATCCTTATCCCCAGCCAGCTACTGCCCCAGCTCCCCCTGCCCAGCTTTTTTAATGGTTAAAAAAAATCTTGTAATTGACATGTTTCTATAGCTTTAAGATAAAGTGATATGTCAATTGCAGATTTCAAACTATAGCAACATGCCAATTACATTTAGTAACTGACATATTGCTGTGGCGATATGTCAATTACTGATTTTTTTAAAGCCCTAAAAACCTTCTGGTGAGTGTGTGTGTAGGATGGAACCCACAGGACACCAAGGCAAGGAAAATGGCTCTGATGATGTGCACTGGAAAAAAATGTGCACCTTCTCTTCCACAGAGTATACAAAAGGAGCTAGCTTTGAGTGTAACCTTTCCCAAAGTTCATACCAAACCACGCTAGGGAAAATTTCAGCAAAGTACGGGGAAATACAGAAAGTGCAGAATTAGGGGGTGATGATATGTGGACACTCCCTCAACCATGGCTCTAGTTTAGGCACAAACAGGAGCAAAACCTTTGTGTGAAAGCAGCCTGTGTATTTGCTGTTAAAAGTGCCAACACAATGCTCAGTTCAATTTCCTGTTTTAAAAAAATTATTACAGAAATAAAGAGGACAGGCAAGTTGTCCAAGAACAAAGAGTTTGGTGGCACTCTAAAGACAAGGGCACTTTCACACATGCTGAATAATGCACTTTCATTCCACTTTCAATGTACTTTAATGATCGTTTGCAAGTGGATTTTGCTGTTTCACACAGTAAAATCCAGCTGCAAAGTGGACTGAAAGTGGATTATTCTGCATGTGTGAGAATGCCCTAAGACATGTTTATGGCAAGACCCCATAGATGCTGGGGAGTGGTACAACAAAGGGAGACCTGGGCCTCTGCCCTGTTTGAAGGCCTTCTGGTGCTATCTGTTTAGCCACGGTGTAAATCCAACACAGAAGAGCATACAATGACCACAATTTAACAATATAATTTTCACTTCTCAGTACACATCAAAGAATCTCAAAGAATCTATTCAAATCCACAACATTCTCTAGTCATTTCATTTTAACAGTTGAAAATTATGAACATTATGGAACGAAATAGTCCCTTATTCCATAGGGAATATGCTGATATGCGTAGATGAAAGTCATTCAAACCCTCATTGCATAGGGGGTGCTTTGTTGCATGTAGAAGGAAGACGGATATTCTCGATTCATACCGTTTCAATGTCCTTCATCAGTTCCACTTCAGAAGGCTCCCCTGAATCCATACAATTAATTCCATCAATAGGTAAAGTGTTGCATCCTTTCCCCTTACTCCGTTCCCCTCAGGGCTACTGATTCGATCCTGCTGGGCATGTACTTACTATATCTGCTAAGATGCATGGCTGATAAAAACAAGGGGACATTTACCTTGCCTGGTGGACTCTGCCAGCTAAAAAATATCATCTGTCGATAAAGGATATTTTGCCAACATTTTATTAGTTTGGTTTCCACCTATGCCTGATCATTTATCCTATGCTGCACAGAATATAATTAACATTTTAGCAGATAGTTGAATATTAACAAAAATAGGCAAACAAATATGAACAATATAGGAGAGATGGGGAAGACAAAACAGAGAACTGTCTGTAGATGTTTTGAGCAGGCATTAAGGAGTTTAATTTAATGGCCTTTGTAAAATATATTAAGGACACACACAGCCAAAGACATTTTATTATGAATTGGTTAGGTTCATCAGATGTCTGACGAAGGGAGCTTTGCCTCTCAAAAGGTTATACCCTGAAAATCTTATTGGTCTCTAAGGTGCTACTGGACTCAAATCTAAATGTTCAGCTGCAGACCAACACGGCTACCTTCTGAAAGTATTATTACGGATTGTAGCTCGTGGGGTTCGTGCTGGGGCTGCACCTGCAAGTAGCACTACAGAGTAAAATCAGGGGAAGTTTCTGGGTGAAATCTACAGAAGTTTTTATTCATTTGCAGTTTCTAGTGCTCTGAATATTTGAACAAAAGCTGCCTAATACTTCAGTACTTGATCTGGGAGGGACTTGAGTGGGAAGAGCAATAAATACTGCCCTCTCGTGCTGGAATCCATAAATGACAAATGGGACCTCTTGAAAGGCAAGGGTCAGGCTAAGAAATTAATGATTAATAAGTTCTGGATGACCCATAAACAACTGAAATGAGACTGGTGGGTGTTTGTGAAAGGGTATGTTCAGCCATGGACCTCTCCAGATGTTGACTCCCTGCCCCAGGAAACCCACCTTACCACCTTGCCTCTGGCCTTCTCTCTCTCACTCTGTGTTAGGTGCTGTGAAGTCGCTTCTGACTCATGGCGACCCTATGAATTAATGTCCTCCAAAATGTCCTATTGTTAACAGTCTTTCTCAGGTCTGCAGTGGGAGGGGGAAAGTCTATAACCACTGGGCTGCTTAAACTAAATAGGATCCAAGCCAGCATGGGCTGCTTGTGATTGTTTTTCAAAGTGAAAAATCACACCATAAATCAACTCTCAAAATATATGCCCTAAAGACAAGGAACATAGAGGAAAGGAGAAGGTGGAGAGAAATGTTATATGGATCATGAGTAATAAGGGAGTAGACCCAGAATTAGCAATTGAGAAAAACACTTCTATAGCTTGGCCCCAGATGTTTATTTCTAAACTTCCCACCCTACCCGCTTGCACTGTTGCAGTGGATCTGACCCAAGTCAGCTCCCCTTGCACAGCTGTTTTTTAAATGCAAACTACATATCAGGAGCTCTGATCATGGACCCCCAGTGTCACTCCTAACTAGGGAATCCAGCCTCCAGGTATGGCCCAGAGATCTCCCAGAATTACAACTGATCTCCAGACTGACCCCAAAGGAAGGGAGTTTCATTGCTGTGGAGGAGCTGTTATTTGTCCCATAGAAACCCCTCTTCATAGGAAACGAGGAGGGCATCTTTCCACTGTTTATCTTTACTTTCCCAGTGCATGTTGTTAGTCCTTCCAGATGGTGGCTGGAGATTTCCCGCTATTACAACTGGTCTCCAGGCGATAAAAATCAGTTCCCCTGGAGGAAATGGCCATCTTGGCAATTGGACTCTATGGCATTGAAGTCCTTCCCCTCTCCAAACCCTGCCCTTCTCAGATTCCACCCCCAAAATCTCCAGGTATTTCCCAACCGAGAGCTGGCAACCCTATTCATTTGGTTGCTTTCAAAATTCAACTACTGTCACCCCTTCCCATATAAAAAGGTCAGCTTGTGAAGATGAAATGGCTCTTAAATATACTCCTTTAAGACAGAGTTAGCTTCTGGTACATAAATTACACACATAGACCATATATTATATGGGAGATAATTTATTTAAATATTTGTATCTTGTTTTTCAGCCCAAAAGTTGTTCCTGGGCGGCTAACGTATTAAAACTATTAAAAGTACAGTAATAAAATACCCGCCCTGACCTGGATGGCCCAGGCTAGCCTGATCTCGTCAGATCTCAGAAGCTAAGCAGGGTCGGCCCTGGTTAGTATTTGGATGGGAGACCACCAAGGAAGTCCAGGGTTGCTGTGCAGAGGAAGGCACTGGCAAACCATGTCTGTTAGTCTCTTGCCATGAAAACCGCCAAAATGGGGTCGCCATAAGTCAGCTGTGACTTGACGGCACTTTACACACATGCAATAAAATACCCAATTCACAAAAAGCATTTTAACAATACAGAACATTAAAACCAGCAATTTAGTAGAAACAATTTAAAACAGCAGACTTAAAATCAAAACATCATGGAGTGGCGGTGGGGGGTGAAGGAGGGGAACCACTCATTGAAAAGCCCAACACCACAGACAGCATTCTGGAGCCATTCAAGCACTGAAAAGGTAGGCATTCCAAAACTAGGTGCACCATTGAAAATGGTGTGCTTCTAGCTGCTATTCACCTCACCTCAAAAGCAGGACGGTGGTGGAACAGGGCCTCAAATGATGATCTTGAGGGATCGCTAGGAACATATGGGACAGGGTGGTCCTTCAGGTACTGCCGATTATCTCAAAAGATCACAGTAAGGAACCATTAGAGGAGCATTGAATCTGCAAGTGCATGTCTTCAGAGATAGCTTTGTCAAGCTGAGAGCTCAGATGGAAGTTCATGTGCTAGTAATCCCAAGGAGAAGATCCACTATGACTGCACAGAGCCTCCATCTACTGTGGTCTAATTTTCATATCTGCATATTTGTAAGAATAATGGTGTCCCTTCCCAGTAGCCCAGTTGATGCCATTGGCGTAAGAAGTGTGTTCGCCTTTGAGGTACAGGCCATTCAGGTTGGAAGAGTGGCAGACACTGTACCACCAGGCACCCTTGTAGGACACCGCACAGCTTCCTGTGTCATGGATATCATTATCCTTGTCCAGTGTAGAGAAGTTCATGCCAGTATGTGTTGAGAAGGAATCACCTGAAGGGAGAAAAGAGGGGAGAGGGAATATAGCAAAGGAAACAACACATTTCCCCTCTCCCCTGGGATTTTATGGGAACATTTATAGGCTGATCTCTAACACCTTTTGAGTGAGTAATAGGTAGATCCAGACTTTGGGGCAGTGAATGCTAAAAATGAAATGATAAGGGACAAGGGGGCTGATGGAGCACCCTCCAGTTTACCTACAACCAAATCCCAGGAAGAGGAGCCCTACACAGGGACATCAGATTGTGACAGATCACGACGTCAGAGACCGATTGCACCAGATTTACAAAGTTTTCAATAGCCTTACAATGTCATCGTTATTTCCAGTCCTTTCTGTCCTGTGAGTGGGCCAGATAAGAAGGGCTGGCTACACCTGGGCCCTGCCCTGTCCATCTCCGTGGGCTCACTGGCTCCAAGTGACTGGATCATGTGTGAGTGTTAAGTGCCGTCAAGTTGCTTCTGACTCATGGCTATCCTATGAATGAAAGTCCTCCAAAATGCCCTATCTTTGACAGCCTTGCTCAGATCCTGCAAACTGAAGACTGTGGCTTCCTTTATTGAGTCAACCCATCTCTTGTTGGGTCTTCCTCTTTTCCTGCTGCCCTCAACTGTTCCTAGCATGACTGGATCATATTGACTGCAAAAGACTGAACCATGTTCTCCGCTGACTGCATCTATAGGCTCTGCTTTTCATCTCAACATGTAACAACCATGTGTTTCCCACTCCTTGATCTGTGTGTCTATGTGTATATACACACGCGTACAGAATATGCAGGATTACCCCGCCATACATCAGATGAAGTAAATTCTTGCTTATAAAATCTCATCCTGCATTATTAGTGTAGGATGTAGCCCCAGCCCTATGGGGCACATGTAGCCCTCCCCTAATAGCAGTTCTTCATGAGTGGAAAGGCTGCTGATGGCTGTCTGGTAGTGGCAGGTGACTCTCATGGGCACAGTAGTGTGCCTGGGAGGGAAAAGGAAAATACAATTCTTTATGCTGCTGCAGGATTATTAGCCTTGTTGCCAATGGCAGGGGATGAGGAACTTAAACCATAGTCCCACCTGATTTAGCTTTCCTCATTTTAGTTACTCTGTTCCAGACCTCTAATAGGGCATAAGAACATAAGAAAGGCCCTGCTGGATCAGACCAAGGCCCATCAAGTCCAGCAGTCTGTTCACACAGGGGCCAACCAGGTGCCTCTAGGAAGCCACAAACAAGACAACTGCAGCAGCACCATCCTCCTGTGTTCCACTGCACCCAAAATAATAGGCATGCTCCTCTGATACTAGAGAGAATAGGTATGCAGCATGACCATTATCCATTCTAACTAATAGCCATGAATACCCCTCTCCTCCATGAATATGTCCACTTCCCTCTTAAAGCCCTCCAAGCTGGCAGCCATCACATCCTGGGGCAGGGAGTTCCACAATTTAACTATGCGTTGTGTGAAAAAATATTTCCTTTTATCTGTTTTGAATCTCTCGCTGTCCAGCTTTAGCAGATGACCCCGGGTTCTGGTATTATGGGAGAGGGAGAAAAACTTCTCTGTGTCCACTCTCTCCAAACCATGCATAATTTTATAGACATCTATCATGTCTCCCCTTAGCCGCCTTCTTTCCAAGCTAAACAGCCCTAAGCGTCCTAACCGCTCCCCATAGGACAGTTGCTCTAGTCCCCTGATCATTTTGGTTGCTCTTTCTGCACCTTCTCAAGCTCTGTAATATCCTTTTTTTAGGTGTGGTGACCAGAACTGTACACAGTATTCCAAGTGTGTTCTCACCATAGATTTGTACAAGGGCAGCATGATATCAGCAGTTTTATTCTCTATTCCTCGTCTAATTATGGCCAGCATGAAATTTGCCTTTTTTACAGCAGCCGCACACTGGGTTGACATCTTCATTGAGCTATCCACTACCACCCCAAGATCCCTTTCTTGGTCTGTCACTGCCAGCACAGATCCCATCAGTGTATATGTGAAGTTGGGATTTTTTGCCCCAATATGCATCACTTTACACTTGCTCACATTGAATCTCATTTGCCATTTTAATGCCCATTCTTCCAGTATGCAGAGATCCTTCTGGAGCTCTTCACAGTCTGATTTTGTTTTAACCACCCTAAATAAAGTCTTGAACCCATTCCAAATGTTAATTTTGTTAAAATATTTATACCCCACCTTTTCCATGGCTCCAGGTAGCTTAAAAATTCAAAATATACAATAACCCCCCACATTAATTCCCTTCCCCCTAAAAGGGCCAGCAGCCTACACACCATTAAAAGCCCTTGGAAACAGAGGAGCCTTGCAGCGTCTTCCAACAATTCCCATAATGGCTCCCTCCTCACTTCCTCAGGGAGTCCATTCTCTCTTATAACATTGATATTCATGGATCACCAATGAAGGTGCTTCGCAACAGGTTCAAAACTTATAAGGAAGAATTTCTTAACACAAAAATAATTAACACAAGGAACTCACTATCATAAAATGTGGCTGTGTATGGCCACAACCACAGGTGGTGGTGGTGGTTTTTTAAGAAACACACAAATCCATAGAGAAAAAACCTATCAGCGGCTGTTAACTGGGATACCTATGTGGAATTGCCATGTTCAGAAGCAGTGTGTCTCTAGTTATCAGATGCCAGAGACAGAAAACAAGAGATGTTCATCACTTGCATATCCTGCTGGAGACCTTCTAGCGGGGCAGTCTTCAGAGTCTTATTCCACTTTGAAGCAAATGCCCCCAGATAGAATTCTCTGGGTAACTCACCCATGTTACCACCTAAGTACGCTCCCACTTGCAGCTGGTAGTTTTCCTCCTCACTCAGGATGCGGAAAGTGGTGTACGCCGCATAAGTATTCGTGTCATTGAAGTCCCTGGTATCGATCCGTAGCTGCTGTACTCCTGATTGTCAGAAGAATGGAAGATGTGAGAGGAGGAGCATTGTTGGAGGAAATCTTGAATTGAATTCTGTTTAGGGTTATAGTGATACAGGGGATTCTCATCCCAGGGGAACATGGATCATACTGGGATTATGGGCCCAAGGACATAGTAACAGGAAATGAGATGGAACAGGCTATTTGTTCTCTTCACTGTTCTTGTACAGGATGTTTGGGTGTTGCACAGACAAACCTGTGATGACAGAGCCAAAAGAAGCCATTGATATGGTCACAACTTTTGCTATATTTAGGGTTGCCAGCTCTGGGTTGGGAAATACCCAGAGATGTTGGGGGTGGAGCCTGAGGAGGGCAGGGCTTAGGGAAGGGAGGGACTTCAATGGGGTATAGAGTCCACCTTCCAAAGCGGCTATTTTCTCCAGATGAACTTATCTCTGTAGCCTGGAGATCAGTTGTAATAGCTGGAGATCTCCAGCCACCACCTAGCGGTTGGTGACCCTAGCTATATCACAGTCATTTTGCACAATTATACAAATGGTGCATTTTATTCTTTATCCCCACAACCTCCCATTCAGAGGAATTACGTCCACCATCAGTATGGAATGAATGAGGCAGGAAGGAGACTGCTTTCCTAAGAATCTCTCGCACACACTCATTTTTAAAACGGCACAGTGCAGTAGTCTTCAGAACAGGGAAGAGAAACACTTTCTGTTCTTTGCTACTTCACACAGTTTAATTCCAGGGCAGGGGCCTGTGTCCCCTTTGTGTAACCACAGGAGGCACATCTACAAACTCTGGAATGACTTCAAAGCTACGAAGAAAAACGAGGTTGCATGATATTCCTGAATTTTATTGTGAATCTGAAAATGCATTTTAAGCTGAAAGCAAATGGAAATTTCATCTTATGGGTATCAGTGTGTAGAACGCTGTCTTCATGGTTTATTATGTGAGTGCGTCTGGGGGGGAGGCTCCTTTGATATATTAAAAGACAGACTCTCCAAGGGCCAATTCTAATCCTATCTACAAAGTAGTTCCAATAAAATGTATCCCACTGCAATATTTATCCTGGTCCTGCAACCGCCTTTCCTCCCTAATTCCACAGTTGATCCTTCTGTACCAGTATTCCAAAGTTTCCATACATAGATTCCATGGCCAAAAGTGAGCTACAGGGATCCATTCCCTCAAGCAACATCTTCCTTAGAAATCCACAGTTGCTTCCTCAGTTCCCCTGGGATGCACCAACACTGGGAAGAAATGGAAACACTGCTTTACCAGAATTTGTGAGAAGATGGACTTTATCATTGCCCAGCCAGAATTCAGAAGCTTGGTTCCCAAATCCTTTCTTGTAGGACTGCCAGCCACGGTAGAAATCCACTGATCCATCCTGCCGCCTCTGGAATACCTGAGGGCAAAAGGAGGTTATATCCCAGTGCTTCAGTGGAAAGGCAAGCAGCTGCTCTGGGTGGGTGGGTGGCTCTTTCAGGCTGACTCAAGGAGTCCCAAACTGATCTCACTCACAGAATAGCAAGATGCACCATGATCGCTCTTTGCTCAGGTCATCTAGAAGGACCGTGTCTTTCTGTGCCTTTCTGCACACAAGTAGTAGAAGACTCCCCCACCTTGATCAAAGACTCTAAAGTTCAGATCTGCAGATGCATTTGTTTAATGGATTGAGACTGGTTGTTCTGAACACAGCAGTCTCCTCCTGGGACTGGGTTTTTCTTATCCTGCCCTACAAACTTAGTCTTGCACCATTCTTGCTGGCAAGGCTTCTCCCAAGGGATTCTCACAAATGCAGAATTTTTGAGGATCCTCTGACTGGCTGTATAAAGGGCCTTTTTTCAGTTGTGTCCTGGGGAGGCTAATTTAAATTGGCCTAGTTCTAGAGCCCTGTCGTGCAGAGTGGTAAAGCTGCAGTACTGCATTCGAAGCTCTGCTCACGACCTGAGTTCTATCCCAACAGAAGTTGGTTTCAGGTAGCCGGCTCAAGGTTGACTCAGCCTTCCATCCTTCCAAAGTCGGTAACATGAGTACCTAGCTTGCTGGGGGTAAAGGGAAGATGACTGGGGAAGGCACTGGCAAACCACCTCATAAACATAGTCTGCCTAGTAAATGTTGGGATGTGACGTCACCCCATGGGTCAGGAATGACCTGGTGCTTGCACAGGGGACTACCTTTACCTTTAGTTCTAGGACTGGATAGGCTGGAATAGTGTAGGGTTTTCTTTAGGTAAGGATATTTAACAAGTATCCTGAGGCATCTCTTGATGGAGGGAAGGGGTTCCTAAGCCAGCCTCCCACTGCTTACCAGGTGGGTGGGGGGAGGTATTTATTATTTAGTTAAAAAACATTTCTATGACACCCGTCCACCCAAACAAAGTCTCCAAGGGGGCAACCATCAAAACATGTATACATTAAAAACATTTAAAATAAAGAATATATGCAATATATTAATAAAACATATACACACACCAAACACCAAAACAAGGGAGGAGGGCCAATAACAGTTATTGGGGGTATGCCAAACAAAACAAACAAGTCCTCACCCACTGGTGGGAGACGACAATAGAGGGAGACAGATGAATCTCCCTGGGGATGGAGTTCCAAAATTTTGGCACCACAAACAATAAGCCCCTTTCTTGGGTTGCCACATGTCCAGCCTCAGATGGTAGAGGCATCCAGAGCAGGGCTTCTAAAAATGACTAGAGTGGACAGGTAGGTTCATGCAATCCTTTAGGTATGCTGGCCCCAAGCAGTATAGGTATTTAAAAGTCAATATCAGCACCTTGAATTGGGCCCAGAGGCAAATTGGGAGCCAGTGTAGATGGAACAAGACTGGAGTGATATGATCCCTACCACCAACTCCAGTCCACATTCTGGCCATAGAAAGTATGTATCAATTGTAGCTTCTTGACAGTCTTCAAGGGTAGCCCCACATAAAGAGCTACATAAATATCTAAACTAGATATTACCAGTGAACCGGCTCCTTTAGAGAAAGTGCAACTCCATCCTGAAAAGGAGATTACCTAATTCCTGGCTCAAACCTTCCCCCATCAGCAGCACCTCCGTTTTGTTGAGATTAAGTCTGTTAGCCCTCATCCATTTCCAAACTGCTTCCAGGCACCCATTCATTTTCCACAGCCTCTCTGGGATCTGCTAGAAGCGTGAAATAGAGCTGAGTATCATCTGCATATTGGTGGCAACTCAGCCCAAATCTCTGAATGGCCTCTTTGCAGTGACTTTACATAGATGTTGAAAAACATGGGGGCAAGATAGAACCTTGCAGAACCCCATAAGCCAGAGGCCAAGGGGCAGAGCAGCAATCACCCAGCACCCCACTCCGAATTACCTTCAAGGTAGGAGCAAAACCATTGCAGAACAGTTCCTCCCAATCCCAACCCTGAAAGATGGTCCAGAAGGATACCATGATCTATGGTCTCAAAAGCTGCTGTAAGGTCCAGGAGAATTAACAGGTTGCACTCCCCCATCCATCTGCTGGCGCATGTCTTCCACCAGGGCGACCAACACTGTTTCAGTCCCATAAAAAAAAGTAAAGGTCCCCTGTGCAAGCACCGGGTCATTCCTGACCCATGGGGTGATGTCACATCTCGACGTTTACTAAGCAGACTTTGTTTACGGGGTGGTTTGCCAGTGCCTTCCCCAGTCATCAGTCCCATAACAAGGTCTCAAATGAGATTGGAACAATCTGCTTCATCCAAGAATACCTGAAGTTGCCCAGTTATCACTTGTTCAATAGCTTTGCTCAAGAATGGTATATTTGAGGCTGGATGGTGGTTATTCAACTCTATTGGGTCCACAGTAGGTTTTTTAAGGAGCGGATGCACCACTGCCCACTTCAAGGCAGGAGTGATCACCCCCTCTCTCAGTGAGACATTTACTGTCTCCCGGACCCAGGCTGGCAGCCTCTCCTAGCAGATTTAAGTGGCCAGGAGGGGCAAGGGAGGTCTCAAATTCAGGTGGGAGGTCTCAAATTCAGCCCTGTCCACATTTTCAGACTGTACAAGCTGAAAGGTATCTCACACAACTGGAGAAATCAACACCCTGGGACCATCTGATCCTGCCCTTGCTAATGTATAGTCCAAGTTGGAATCATAGAATCGTAGAGTTGGAAGGGACCACCAGGGTCATCCACTCCAACCCCCTGCACAATGCAGGAAATTAACAACTACCTCCCCCCACATCCCCAGTGACCCCAACCCTCCCCCCGCCATGCAGGATCCCACAATCAAAGCACTCCCGACAGATGGCCATCTAGCCTCTGCTTAAAGACCTCCAAAGACGGGGACTCCACCACCCTCCGAGGCAGCACATTCCACCGTCGAACAGCCCTCATCGTCAGAAAGTTCTTCCTAATGTTTAGGTGGAATCGCTTTTCTATTAGTTTAAATCCATTACTCCGTGTCCTAGTCTCTGAAGCAACAGAGAACAAGCTAGTTCCCTCATCAACATGACATTCCTTCAAATATTTAAACATGGCTATCATGTCTCCCCTCAACCTTCTCTTCTCCAAACTAAACAAACCCAACTCCCTAAGTCTCTCCTCATAGGGCATAGATTCCAGACCTTTGACCATTCTGGTCACCCTCCTCTGGACACGCTCCAGCTTGTCAACATCCTTCTTAAATTGTGGAGCCCAAAACTGGACACAGTATTCCAAGTGAGGTCTGACCAATGCAGAATACAGTGGTAGTATTACTTCCCTTGATCTAGACACAATACTTCTATTGATGCAGCCCAGAATTGCATTGGCCTTCTTAGCCGCCATATCACACTGTTGACTCATGTTTAGTTTGTGGTCCACTAAGACTCCCAGATCTCTTTCACATGTTGTCAAGCCAACTCTCTCCCATCCTGTACCTGTGCCTTATGTTGTTTCTGCCTAGGTGAAGTACATTACACTTCTCCCTATTGAAATCCATTTTATTGCTTATGGCCCAGTTCTCCAGTCTATCGAGGTCATTCTGAACTCTGACCCTACCCTCCAGGGTATTAACTACCCCTCCTAACTTGGTGTCATCTGCAAATTTGATTAGCATGCTCTCTATTCCATCATCCAAGTCATTTATAAAAATATTAAATAGTACCGGTCCCAGGACAGACCCCTGTGGTACCCCACTGGTCACTCCTCTCCAGGATGAAGTTGTGCCATTAATGAGCACCCTTTAGGTTCGGTTGGTCAACCAATTACCAATCCAACTAACAGTAGCAGTGTCCAGCCCACATTTTACTAGCTTTGTTTCAAGAAGATCATGGGGGACTTTATCAAAGGCTTTACTGAAATCAAGGTACACTACATCTACAGCATTCCCTTCATCTACCATACTTGTCACTCTTTCAAAAAAAGATATGAGATTAGTTTGGCATGGATGCAAGAAATTTTATCCACTAAGTACTTAGTAAAATGAGCATAGCAGGCTGAACAACAGTCCACCTCTTCCTGTAGGCTGGGACCTAATAGGCCCCTGTACACCCAGAAGTGTGTGTGTGTGAGAGAGAATGAGAACAAGAACAAGAGAACAGTGTTGGTACAAACCTGAAACCAAGGAACAAGAAAACAGCAGGACAAAAAGAGGTTTCTTTTTCCTGTGGAGTCTCTAATGTCCTGGTCTGAAAAAGCTTCCACCTGAGGAGCTTGTGCCTCAGTCAAATTGATCGTTTCCTCAAGGAGATCTAACTTACCAACCATCCTCCCCCATCAGTCTCCATGTCACAGAAGACCGTCATTGCTTTCCCTGTCACCGGATAGACAGTGTACCAGCCATTCAGTGTCTCTCCGAGTTCTAAAAGCTCTTTGCAGTTTCTGGCTCTGGTCTCTAGAGGAAATGTTAGAAAGGACAGTCTGGACAATATCTCACAATATCTCACTTTTGGAAATGTCACATGAGTGAACCTGTCACTGTGTTAACTGGTCTTGTGTCAGTTTATTAAGGGATCTGGAGAATGGATGGAGCTAGATTTGAGTCCAGTATCACCTTACAGACCAACATTTGCAGGGTATAAGCTTTTGAGAGTCAAAGCTCCCTTTGTCAGAGGTATGTGTGTGTAAGGTTCCATCAAGTCGCAGCTGACTTATGGCAACCCTGTAGGGTTTCCCTGGCAGGAGACTAACAGGTTTGCCATTACCTTTCTCTGCACAGCAATACTGCATTTCTTTGTGGTCTCCCATCCAAGTACTAACCAGGGCCGACTGCTTAGCTTCTGAGATCTGACAATATCAGGCTAGCCTGGGCATACAGGTCAGGGTGGAATTAAATATATAGATAGCAAAGCCCAAACATCTCCCTCCCTCCTCCCTTAAAAGATGCCTGCCACTTATTCTCTGCCCCCTTAAAAGA
The DNA here is from genome assembly GCF_029931775.1 of Euleptes europaea. Taxonomy (NCBI): domain Eukaryota; kingdom Metazoa; phylum Chordata; class Lepidosauria; order Squamata; family Sphaerodactylidae; genus Euleptes; species Euleptes europaea. The sequence goes on along the minus strand of NC_079317.1, from coordinate 98,859,827 downwards.
TGCACGATAGAGGCCATACCGAACATTACTTGGTCATATCAAAGGCCATACCAAACATTACTTGGTCATATCTACATTACAAGGTCTTTCAGATTTATTTTTATGCAGACACAGCTTCTCCCAAAGAATTGTGGGAATTGTAGTTTGGTGACAATGCTGAGAATGATCCATTCGAAAATCGTAATGCCCATACCTCAATGTACAGTTTCAAAGGGTAACTGAAGGGACGGAAAGATGGAATCCCTTTAAATTAGTGGTATTGATATGTTCTGTAAAACTTGAACACAGGACCCTTCAAGCTTGAGCTTTCAAAAGTCCTGGTTCTATATCTATATATTCAAGTGCTGCTAGGTGCAGTGAATGCGTAGAATACAGAGCACCCCATTGATGTGTGTGTGAATGGCCAACTTAGGGATGACATCTGCAGTCATCTTCCATTAGCTTTGAAAGAACTATCAGGGTGGCACCAGCTCACCCACCAACCTGTGCTCACTAGTAATGAGATGGTGAGTCGACATACCTTGCTGCTGGCAGCTGGCACAACTGACTGCATTTCCTGTAAGAAGAGAAAAGCAACTGCTCATGAAGGGAACACAATATGGTACCAAAAGCATATGAACAATTAAAGCAGGAGCTGTTTCGGACATTCCACATGAGTTCTTCTATTGTGGAGGAAAATGTGACAGTGGCCATTATTTGGGACTGGGTTTGGGGTCACCATGAATTATTTGCGACTCAACGGCATGTTCTTCTTCTTGCAGAGATCTCAGACAACATAAAGCAGGAAATAGTGGGAGGTCAGCAGCATCACTTGTCAACTTGCACCCCTCCCCCCATTCACCCTCAATGGAGTTCTAGCCACATTACCTTGGTCTCCTTTCTCTCCCTTGGGTCCAGCTTTCCCAGTTGCTCCACCAGATCCTCTCTCACCTGAGGAAAAGAGATTAGTGATGGAGTAGGGAACATGGTAGAAGCAGCCTTTCCATGTTATGCAATGGGTTGACAGAAGACAGGGATAATCAGATGGCAGAACAAAGGAGTATGTCAAGAGGATGGGAGGGGAATCTGGTTTCGGGGTCAGACATTTAAAATCATCTCAAGATTGTAAGAACTAGGCTGAATGGCAAAGAAGTGAAGAAGGATTTTCACTCCTAGCCTATGCCAGCATGGCCTGAACCACAGAGGATGAAAAAGCTGATGTGGGAAGGACCATACTATTTGGCAGACTCAGGGGGTCTCATCCTCACAGATATGGGACAATGTGGACTCCATCTACGTGGAAGCAACTCTCAGCCACACCCATAAAATACCTGATGGAGGAGCTGTGGATCAGTGAAAGAGCCCCTCCTTGGCACGCTGAAGGTCTCAGGGTCAGTCCTCAGCATCACCAGTTAAAAAGTGTCAGGTGATGGGAAAGAAAAGTTATGCTGTCAGCTCAGCCAACAGAGAGAGCTAGACCAGTGGTCAGCTGCTTCCACATGGGAACGATTTTTCGTCTGTTTTTTTAAAAATTGGCAATTGCTAGATCACTATAACTCAATCGATTTCTCCAACCCACTAGTTCCTTTGACCTGGAATTCAAAGGAACTAGTCGATGGTGGCAATAGATCATTATAACATTTTTGTGCTATACTGATCTATCAATTGCTGATTAAAACAAACGAACAGAAAAAGTTGTCTGTGGCAGCCAAGGAGGATGGCAGCCATTGGGGCGGAAGCAGGGAAAATGGCATTGATGAAGGCAGGGCCTTAAAAATGCGTATGTTCCCACATACATACTGTACAAAGGTTCTTCGACTATGATATTTTTCAAAAGATTACATCAAACCAGATTCAATAAACATTGCAGCCAAAGCAGAGGAGAAAACAGAAAGTGGACAATTAGGGCGCAATGTTGTGTGGATTCTTCATGAAATCCCACTCCAGTCAGGATACCAAAGTGAAGCAATATCTCCATTTGTATATTTATTTTCATTATTCATTGTCCACTTTTCTCACTGAGACTCAAGGCAGATTACACAGTGCAAGTCAATACAATCAACAGGATGGGACATCCAATAAACAGTGCAATAGGATTTGAGGTTCAGAAATCTGAAAACAAGCAGAAATCTGAACCAGAGCTAAAACAAAACATATGGTTTAACATCACATCTTAGAAATGCCTTCCTAAATAATTCAGTTTTGCATAGTTTGAGGAAAGCTAGGACACTGGGAGCATCCTAACCTCATCAGGTAGGCCATTCCACAAGGTGGGGGACCACAATGGAGAAAGCATGTGTATGAGTAGTTGTTGATTTTGCCCATTTGCAGGGTGGCACCTACAGAAGGCCCTACTCAGATGAGTGAAGCTGTCATGGCAGGGCATAGGGAGAGAGGCAGTCCTGCAGATATGAAGGACCAAGACCATGAAGGGCTTTATATATAATAGCCAATACTTTGAGCTGAGCCTGGTGATTGATGGGCAGCCAATGGAATGACTGCAGAATGGAAGTAATATGCATGCTCCACTTAGCTGCTGATAATAAGCAAGCTGCAGAGTTCTGCACCAACTGGAGTCTCTGAGGTGACTTCAAGGGGAGATCTATGTAGAATGCATTGCAGTAGTCTAGTCTTGATGCTGCCATGGTGTGGATCCACGTGGCCAGTTTGGCTGTGTCAAGGTAGGGCTAGACAGTGTTTATTGGAAGAAAGTGTTTATTGCAGCTGCATTAACTCGCTTTTCCAGCAGCAATGCTGGATCCAGTGTGACCCCAAGGCTTTTAACTGAGTCAGCAAGGGTCAGCTGAACACCACTGAAAGTGGGAAGCACAACATTGTTCAAGATCTCCACCTTCTCAATCAGTAGGATAAGTTTCAATTTGTTCACTTTGAGCCGTTTAACCACAGCAGTCAGGTCAGTGGTTCAACACTTCTACTGCATCACTAAGGGATTTGGATAGAGAAATATAGAGCTGGATGTCATCAGTTCCAAAGCTAAAAATGATTTCTCTTAAAGGCTTTACATAGAGGTTGAATAACAAGGGGGATAAAATTGTGCCCTGTGAAATCCAACATGTCAACTCCCACACTGAAGATAGTTTATCTACAAAAACCCTTTGAGTCCAATCCATGAGGAATTAGTTAAACCAGGGGTGTCAAACTCATTTGTTACAAGGGCCAGATATGACATAAATGTCACTTGGTTGGGCCAGGCCATGCCTCACCAGCCCAGATCGGGACTGGAGGGGGTGGCTTCCTCGGCTGGCTCATGGGCTGGATAAGAGCTCCCAAGGTGCCGAATCCGCCCCTCGGGCCTTATGTTTGAAACCCCTGATTTAAACCATTCCAAGGTACATCTCTCAATACCTACTTCTGCCTCCATGTGTCTCAACAGGATGGCACGATCTGTTTACCAAAGGCTGCAGATAGCTCCATTAAGAGCTACAAAAAAGCATGGCATTTGACTACATTCAGATGAGGTCATCGACTAAAGCCACCAGAGCCGTCGACTAAAGCCACCAGAGGGACCTGGCAACCCCACTAATTAATGTGGTCCTTACATGATTTTAGCTGCCAGGATGGGCAAAGATCCAGGGCACAAGTTGTGGCCTTCACAGATCCCAGGATCCTGTCAACATCTATCATGTTAACTGGGTCCAAATAATCCATAAACAGACTAGACAAAGTATTAGATATAACTTCTGCCTGGCCTATATTACATTCAGCATTTAGATCAGAGCATATTCATACGATTTTATCAGCAAAAAAACATGTGGAAACAACCAATACAAGTAAGCCTCATGTGAATCCACCTCTGACTGAATATTTTTAGGGCAGGGAATATCTTTCCATTATTCTACTCTGCCCCCCACCCCTTGTAAATACAGACCACAGCCTCTTGGGTCAGTGTTGATCTTTCCCCCACAGTCTTACTCAGAGCAAATAATCTCCCTAAGCTGCTCAGCACCAGATCTTAAATGGGCATCTTCTCACCTGGGGGGCCCTGAGGGCTTGAGTCACCCTTAGCACCAGGCAATCCGTTGATTCCTGGCACTCCTGGAAGTCCTGGTGTGCCTGGCTGGCCCTGGAAGAAAACCTTGTCTGCTCCACATTGGGATAAGCCTTTTAGCTCTGAAATAGGTAACAGATTATAAATGAGAGAGTATATGAAGTGGTGTTCGTAAGACAGTTTTCCTTAGGGACTAGTAGCCTTATGATAAACAAGGATATTCTTGGGATGCTCAGGGTCAGGGGGAGGAGGGTGCAGTAGACAGTGCTGGGTTTTGTGGTGGGTCAAGGTCACGTCCCTTTGCCCCATCTGTCAGCTTGACGCACCTTGCAGAATTGTTGCAAGGATAGTTGCCTTCCCTGAGCATTTAGAACAGAGTGGGAGAAACGGAGTAAAAATCAGTGCAGTTAGTAGACTAGGGTTGCTATCACCCCAGAGAACTCCTTCCCTGGCACTGTGTTGCATATCTCTTTAATTATTTTTGTGTCAATTCAAAAGTTCTAACGCCACACATTACACAGTCAAACCTGACATTGCTGCTGAAAGTATACATGATAGAGAAATGTAGCAAATCTTGGCTATAATAATAATAATAATAATACCTGAGATGTTTTTAAGTGTGCATGTAAAATGGGGACACAAGTATTTGCAATAATAATAATAATAATAATAATAATAATAATAATAATAATAATTGCAAATACTTGTGTCCCCATTTTACATGCACACTTAAAAACATCTCAGGTAGACACACACAAACACAAACCTATAATGTATCAATACAACCTTTGATTCTGTTTTTCAAACAGAAACCTGGGCTAGCCTGTGTGTCACGTATTAGACTGAGGCAATGTGTGTGTTTCTGAGGGTCTTCTCAAAGCTTAAAAGTCAGACTTTTGTAGATTTCAATTAAACTGCTTAGATATGTATCCTTGTCATTCCAGTCTTGGGCTTGAAATTGGTCAGGGCTGACCAGGAGAAACTTGATCAGTCTGGGGCTTAAACAGAGGAATGACAGGAAAATGATGATGGAGTTGAAAGGGAGAAGAAAAGCAAATCAGTTTTCTTTTTAAGGAATGTCTCTTATTCCAAAGTTCATCACCACCATAACTGCACTGTCTGTTGTTGTTTTTTAAATATATTTCTATTATTTTTCAACAATTATAACATATTCAGTTGACATTACCTTCCATATAATGTAAAAAAAGGACTTTAACAAATTCTTAGGCATTTGTCTTCAACATTAAATCAAATATAATATAATGAACTTCCCCACCGACCACCTCTCTCCCATCATTAAACTGGTATCTCCTTTGTACTAATATCTTCTAATCCTGATACTTTGTTATTTTAATATTATAATTCCCCCTTATATTATTCCTCTTCGTAAATGATAATAACACAATAATATTAATAAGCAGGGGGAAAAGCTAAAAAACCATTAAAAAAAACTACACATAGTACTTTTAGTACATTATTTTCCAAGCCTTCATCTCTGTCAGTTATAGTGGATTAGATCTTAGAAAACTTTATAATCTAAGAAAAAAGCTAATTTAATATTGTAATGGTTCTACTTCCCCCCTTCCCTTTATAAAATAATTTTTAAAAAGTTAGTATTCTTCCGGCTTTCTAGCCCTATAACTGCACTGTCTGTGCCAGCACTTTTGCTGCCTCCAGATTCTCATCTATCTCATCTATCCCACTTCCTGCTACCAAGCTTCAAATCTGTCCCCTGAAGCTATTAATGGAATAAACAGTGAGGGCCTTCCTACAACCCACGTAAAGGCTCCTACGCAGCTAATAGCTGTGCAAAAGAGGTTTTGGGAAGCATAGTTTATCCCATTCCTGCAGCAATGAGAGAAGTCGTTTTGGTCAACTAGGACTACACAAGGCTTATCCTGCAATGAGTCCAGTTATCCGGCAAACACATTCACTTGGCATTCCCCTCCCATTCACTCTCACGTGCACAGCAGGTGGCTTCCGTCTCCTGTCCATAGCTTCCGTTCTTCTTAGACACAAGGATCAGGAATGCCAGCACCACCGGAAAGTTAATCCAGACGGTCATCTTGCCTTGCTGAAGCCACTTAGCTACCCCTTTGAACCTCTTACCAAGCAGCCAGGGCTGACTCGCCCTTATATGCTCTCTGCAGAGAAATGAGGAAATGCTGAAAATTCCCATTGAAAGGACTGTGCTGAACACCTTGTTTGTGCAATGACTTCTTTCACAAGAGTAAGCGGAGTTCACAATGTTCAAGGATAAAGCAGACTTTTAGAACAATGTTTGAAATCCCTGAATTGGGAAACATAGCCAGATCAGCATCAATCTTTAGTTTTTTAGACATAATTCTCCCATAACTTTGAGAGAAATATTCATTTTAGGAATCTATGATAGACATAGAAGCCCTTTCCTCCTTTATATCTGTGTGCTAATTCATTTCGTATTTGGTACAGTATCTATTACACATGTTCTGCAAATGAGCCTGGACTACAAATACCAAACAATTCTCTATTACAAATGGGTCATTGTACAAATTACAAGCTGTCATGATTCAATAGATCTGCACTGTACAATTCATGATGCTTCATTTAAGATTATTTTTGTACATTGTGCTGTAGGAGAGGTTTCATGAAGACATTTTTCAGATTGATTTATATATGGGGTTGCCAACATGTAACACAAGAAACACTTGATCTATTGTGGGGTCAGGGATTGGTATAGAGCATAGCCTAGTGTATCTGGACAGTCAGTAAAATCAGCAGATTCAAGAACTTCATTCTGCTGATCATGTTAGGTTGGGGCTTGGAGATCTCCAGGAATAACAACTAATATCCAGATGACAGAGATCAATATCCCTGGAGAAAATGGCAGCTTTAGAGGATAGACTCTATGGCGTTATATGGCTTCGCCCCTCCACAAATACTGCACTCCTCAGGTTCCACCCCTGAATTGCCAGGAATTTCCCAACCTGGAGTTGGCAACCCTAATATCCTGGCACCAAGAGCAACGTCAGGATGTTTGGCTAGAAGAGGTAATTGCTAAAGCTTTCAGTGTTTAAAAGAAATTGATGGCTGAGATGTTACCAACCTCCAGGTGGGGCCGGGGGTTCTCTTGGAATTACAACTGATTTCCAGACTACATAGATCAGTTCCAGGGAGGAAATGACAATTTCTGTGGCTCTACATCCCCACTAAATTCACTTGCCTTCCCAAATTCTGCCCTCCCCACTGGCACCTTCCCCGAACCTCTATAACCAACCAGTGACCACCCCTCTCAGGCCCAGCCTTCCTTTTCTTTCTTCTCAAATGGCTTTCCTATCAGAAGCATCAAAGCCTGAGAGTTAAATGAAGAAATACATTTTGATAGAGCATCCTTCACAGCTTTCTTCTCTGGCTCCACCATACTTTTCCCTAAGCAGAAGGGGCAAATTACTCTTAACAACAGATATGCACCCTTTCAGTCCAAAAAAGATCCCATCCTCCCTTCGTTGCAACTGAAGCTCCTTCTAAAAAGTTATAACTTCTCTTAGTACATCTTGCTTTACAATATCTCAAATAACCATCATCTTCCCTAACCAGTGTACATTAACCTCCCTCTCCTTTCCCAGCCACAGCATAGGTCACTGAGGGATTTTTTGGGGGCAGGAGGTCACTGGGGCAGAGGGCAGCAGAGGAGGGTGGATGTGGAAGTCAGATGTCCAAGCCTAATTTCTCTCCCCAGGTCCTGTGGGTTACAGGCTCTTTCAATCAAGGGCAGGAATATTGTTCCTAACTATTCTGAATGTTGGGGTAGCAGCCATCAGAATGTTTGGATCCAATAGTGGTCTTTGGGCAAGGAATAGATACTTCCTTACTTTAGAACAGAAATAGAGTTGCTACTGGAAGATGCGTTGCTCATTAGTCATGGAGTTCTGTGCACGATCCCATCCTATTTATCAGTGCCAGCAGCATCACTCAGCAGCAATCCATTAGGTCTCACACACTTCTGTTGATGAAGATCAGTGGCCTGTTTTCAGGAATCTGCCACGGAGGATCGCTGAAGGCAATGAATTAGTCCTAGCTTGCATAAAGACTTTCCTGAGCTTAGGATTGTCAAGACGGTCCAGGTAGTTTAAATGGAAATTAGGTGGAAGTCCAAAGTATTGAGGTGAGCAAATTGGTGGCGTTAAAGGAAATTTGCGCTGGAACTCGTGATTGACTAGTCTTTGTTTTATTAGACTTAGGATATAACTCTAGCTGGACAGAATCAGGGAGTCCAGGTCGATGCCCATCTGGGCAGTTTGCTTTTTTCTTTTGATTGTTTATTCAGAGCATTCAGTCTAGTAGGGGTCTTCTAGTAGGTATTTTAACAGGGTTGATTCCCCCGCATGATAATGGATCCGTAGACAAAATTTTATGGCAGATGACCAGGCCCTAGTTGTTACTAATTTTTGATTTGTTTCGGAGCAGACAGTGAGATAAGAGACACAATTTGGGAGCCCTACAAGACGTCTGAGGAAACGGCATTAGATCCGTTCCACTTCATCGGAGTAGGCATGAATCCAAATTGGCACAGTGTATAGCAGTTGTGACAATTAGGGCTGTCAAAAAAAAAAATTCGGTACAGTTCGGATTCGGCCGAATTTGGCCCTTGTGGCTTCGGTACGTGCCGAAGTCTGAACTGCCCCACTTCGGATCCGTTCAATTCGGCGGGAATTCAAAGTTCGGAAAAAAAATTCGGCCGAATAAAGCCATTAAAAACACAACCGCGCCTTTCCGCGGCTCTGGGGGGGGGCATTTTTGGGCTTAGAGGTCCCAAACTTTCAGCAGAGCTTCAAAGGACATATATTGAAAGACTCCCCAAGTTTTGTAAAGATTGGGTCAGGGGGGGCTGAGATATGGGCCCTGAAAGGGGTCCCCCCCACCCTTAATGTGTATCTCTCCGCAGAGCTTGCCGCCCACGCACAAAGCTCCCGGCCCGACAAACAGCTGATGAGAGCAAGGGCGGGGCAGGTGCTAAGAACTTTGCAAAGCAACACAACGGCAGAGCAACCCCTTTGCAAACATGCAAAGGGCGGGGCAGGTGTGAAGAATTTTGCAAAACAATACAACTGCAAAGCAACACAAGCACGCAATGCAATACCTTTGCAACAGTGCATAGCAACACCTGATGCCTGGGAGTTTGCATACCATGGAAAGGGACAGAGGCAGCTAGCTATGCATAATGAGCAGGAGGGGGTGGAATTTCTCCTTTTGCATTGGACTTGGGACCAGGCAGATGCATTCTTTAAGTCACCATTTGAAAACCAGTTTTGAGCAAGCATCAAAATAACCTAACTGATCTTATGAATGAGGAAAAACCTGAAGAATAAAAATGAAGCCCCCCCTCAAACCAGGGAGAGAGAGGCTGAAGGGGGAACGCACACCCCAGGCAGAACCGGCAAAAGCCCCCTTTGGCTTCCCCCCCGCCCACCCACAGAAACTGCTCCCTCCCCACACACACACACAGACTCTGCTTTCCCCCACACACACACACAGAAAAGAAAAATTATAGATTAAAGCCCCCAAAGGGGTCTTACTGTGGCTGTCTTCTGTTCCAGCAGGAGGGGCTGGGAGGCTGGGTAATCCAATATGATTCCATTTGTATCCAATATAAGATCCATATGTATGCATCTCTCGAGGGTGATCCATTCATCCCAATAGGGAAAAGGGGAAAGCCCATATCTCGGGGGGCCCTGACCCAATGTTTACAAAACTTGGGTGGTATCTTAAAAAGCCTTGACTGAAGCTCCGCTGAAAGTCTGGGGTCGGCACACCCAAAAATGCGCCCCCTGCAGCCATGGAAAGAGAAAAGGGGGGGAGCCAATATTTCAGCCCCCACTGAACCCATCTTTACAAAACTTGGGTGGTCTCTTAAGAGGGATTCTCTGAAGCTATGACAAAAGTTTGGCGGCTGCACCCCCAAAAAAGCGCCCCCTGCAGCCACGAAAATGGAAAAGGGGGCAGAGGAAAAAGGGGTGGAGCCCATATCTCGGGGGCCCCTGACCCAATGTTTACAAAACTTGGGGGGTATCTTAAGAAGCCTAGTCTGATGCTCCGCTGAAAGTTTGGGGTCGGCACACCCAAAAATGCGCCCTCTGCAGCCATGGAAAGAAAAAGGGGGGGAGCCCATATCTCGGGACCCCCTGACCCAATGTTTACAAAACTTGGGTGGTCTCTTAAAAAAACCTGTCTGAATATCCCCTGAAAGTTTGGGGTCAGTACCCCAAAAAATGCGCCCCCTGCAGCCACGGAAAGGAGCGAATGTGCACAAGCACCCCCTCACACACACATGAGGATTTCCCTCTCTCTCTCTCTTTCCCCGGCCGGCCGCACATCAGCTGATTCCTCCAGTACTCAATCCTGACTGATTGGCCAGAAGAAGACCCAGCTTGGCCACCGATTGGCCGGGGGAGGAGAATGCTGCTTACTGAAGGTTATGCTGTTTACTGACGGCCCGAATTGGCCGAATTTATTCGTGAACTCCCGAACTCGCTGAATTCGGCCCCCCCGGTTGCCCGCCAGTTTTGAGTTCGGTTCCTCCCGAACTAAAAACCGCCGAATCAAGGGAAATTAGGCTGATTTTCAGTTCGGGCCGAACCGAATTGACAGCCCTAGTGACAATACTTTCAGACTGAAGATTTGTAGTGCTGCTGGGATTTGTTGGTTCCCTTGATGGTAGAAGAACCTTACTATGGCTTGTGCTGAACATCTGGCTTGGTTCACTGTGCGTGTTTTGTGCTGTGTCCAGCTTAAATTATAGGTAAAAGTCAGACCTAGATATTTGAAACTCTTGACCTGTTCTAAGGTGTTGCTGCCGACTTTCCAATTATAATGTCTCCAGATTTTGGCAAAGACCATAATCTTTTATTTTTCTGCATTGATGGTAAGCCCATTTTGTTGCCAATAGGCAGTGAAGGCCAGGAGGTATCTTTTAAGGCCAATTGGAGTCCTGGCCAAGATTACGGCGGCAGCAGCGTACAGTAGCAGGGGAGTTAGATGATTGTTCAGTTTAGGCGGATGGCCGTCTACCTTGTCAAGAGCTGTAGCTAGGTCATTGATGAACAAATTAAAGAGATGAAGGGCCAAGACACACCCTTGCCTCATGCCTTTTTTGACTGGAATTTTTGTTGTTAGGTCACCATTAGTGTTGAATTTAACCTGACAGGTTGTATTGGTGTACAGGTGGCGTATAAGTGCAAGGAGTTGCTGGTCTACTTTCAGTTTTTCCAATTTCTGCCATAGGAGGTCTTTGGGAATTGTGTCAAAGGCTCCTTTTAGGTCAATAAAGGCCACAAAAAGCTTCCCCCTTTCTGCTCTCATATAATTTTCGGATAGTGACATTAGAATGAGACAATGGTCCAGAGTAGTTTTTCCAGGTCTGAAACCAATTTGTTCACAGCCCAGGATGGCTTGGGAAGTTATCCAGTGATTCAGTTTCTTCTCAAGGTGTTTGCCATATAGCTTCCCAATAACTGATAGTAAACTGATCAGGTGAAAGTTTTCCGGTAAGTCTGGCACACCTTTTTAAAATATGGGAACGATTATTGAGTTAAGCCACGCCTTGGCCAAACTCCATAGTGGTTTAGTATCGAGAAAAAGTTCGCAAGAGGATGAGCCCACCAATCCGCTAAATTTTTTAGCAGTTCATTTGGGATGCCATCAGGGCCAGGAGATTTGTGTTTTTTCAGTGAGTTAGTTAATGATAAAATTTCTTTGGTATCAACTGGAGGCCAAGCTGGGATGGAGGATGAAATTACTTTGTTATTGTTAGAGCAGTTCTTCAGTGGAACAGGTTTCCTCAGGAGGTGGTAAGTGCTCCTTCCCTGGAAGTTTTTAAGCAGAGGCTAGCTGACCATCCAGGAGCCCCGTGGCACAGTGTTAAGCTGCAGTACTGCAGTCAAAAGCTCTGCTCATGACCTGAGTTCGATCCCGACAGAAGTCAGTTTCAGGTAGCCGGCTCAAGGTTGACTCAGCCTTCCATCCTTCCGAGGTCGGTGAAATGAGCACCCAGCTTGCTGAGGGTAAAGGGAAGGTGACTGGGGAAGGCACTGGCAAACCACCCTGCAAACAAAGTCTGCCTTGGAAATGTCAGGATGTGACGTCACCCCATGGGTCAGGAATGACCCGGTGCTTGCACAGGGGACCTTTACCTTACCTAGTTGACCATCTGTCAGCAATGTTGATTCTATGACCTTAGATAAAGAAGTTCATACTCTTATTAAAGACTTTTTTGAGATCAATATGACTGGAGAAACTAGCTTAAATATAATTTGGGATGCTTTTAAAGCTGTGCTGAGAGGATTTATGATTCAGAAGAATACTGCATGGAGGGAAAAAACAATTACAACAAACAAACGATATACTATGGGAATTACAAAATTTAGAACAACAACTTATTTTGGAATCTACAGAAGATCAAAGGAAAGATATTTTGACAAAAATCAAGATTGTTAAACATCAACTTAACCTGGTGGTAACGGAAGAAATGAATAAAAATATGAAATATGTGAAGCAGAGATATTTTGAACATGCAAACCGTCCAGGTAAACTTTTGGCCAGTCAATTGAGAGACTCCAAGCAGAAGAAGATAATCAGTAAAATACAGACTGAGAAAGGACCGGTTTATTCTACAATAGATATACAGAAAGAATTTATATCATTTTATACTAGACTGTATCAAAAAGATATCATTTCAGAAAAAAAAGGTAAATGGTAAATGTCAACAAGTTAACCTCCGCACAACATAAAGTTATGGAAGCCCCAATTACAACAACAGAAATGGAAGAAGCAATATCTAAACAAAAGACAGATAAAACACCTAGCCCAGGGGTCGGCAAACTCATTAGTCAAAAGAGCCAAATATCAACAGTACAACGACTGAGATTTCTCTTGAGAGCCAAATTTCTTAAACTTGAACTATATACGTAGGTACACTGTTTATTAACGTAATAAACTTTAATTAAAGTTTTAAGTCTTAATTAAACTATAGGTACACTGAATTACGATTAATATTACAACAAAATATCCCTAAAACACCGGAAATGATGTTGTTAAGTATTATACCAGACTCTATTATAACTCAGAGAACTTTTTTGATATATGCCACCACTGCTGCAAGATTGGTTTATGCAGCAAAATGGAAACTACCTGAGATACCGGATAAGACTGACTGGATTAATAAAATGTTGGAACTAGCAGAAATGGCCAAACTCACTGCATTAATAAATCAAAAGGAAAATGCGGAATTTGTGGGAGAATGGGAGGCACGGACAACATACTGTGTTAATGAATTTAACTTGGGGTATGTTAAAGGATATGATTTGATCTAATTCAATTGACTAAAGTAAAAGTAATACTAATGTTAAAATCTAGATGGGATAAGTGATTAAATGTATAAATAAATTACTATAATGAATTAGAAGTTAGATACAAAGGGAAGAATAGAGATAATTAAATGGATAGAGGAGGGGAGAGGGGGAGTCGAATAGATAGAACATTTATATTGATTAGATATACATCATATGTATTGTATAATTATATTAAATGAATGATGGAAATATATGTGATTAAATTAGAAAACAATAAAAAATTTTATATAAGATTCTATGACCTTAGGCAGTTCATGAGAGGGAGGGCATCTTGGCCATCTTCTGGGCATGGAGTAGGGGTCACTGGGGGTGTGTGGGGGAGGTAGTTGGTTAATTCCTGCATTGTACAGGGGGTTGGACTAGATGACCCTGGTGGCCCCTTCCAACTCTGTGATTCTATGAGTCCTGGTTAGTATTTGGTTAGGAAACCACCAGGGAAATCCAGGGTCACTATGCAGAGGCACAATCACACCAAACTCTGCAGGGCTTTAAATTTAAATCCTCCCCTTCCTTCTGCTCCATTATAGTCTATGGGTAATCTTTCTGGGGCTTTGGGGGCTGTTTTTTTAAGGTAAAGTCGCCAAATTTTCAGCAAAGCTGCTGGTTACTCTCCTTACAAGAACCTTCAAGTTTGGTAAAGATTGGGTTAGGGGGTCCAATATTATGGGTTCTTATTTTACTCCATTGGAATCAATGGAGGATGGATGAAAGCACCCTCCTTGAGAGTCCATAAAATTGGACCCCCTGACCCAATCTTTACCAAACTTGGAGGGTTCTTCTAAGAAGTGTCACCAGAAACTATGCTGAAAATGTAGTGCATCTACCTATGGAGCTGATTTTTTTTCTGATTCCCAAAAAAACCCCATACTGGTATGGGAATATTTAGGAATCCTGAAAACCTTTGAGTCCAATATACCCGAATCCAAATTTTCCCATTTTGTTTGCACACCCTAAATAAAACTGGCTGCTGAATTCCTAGTGGGGAGGGGGCACATCTTATAAAGGGCAGGTTCTTTTCCTTTTGATTACTGTTGCTTTCAATACTAATTGAAAGGGAGTCTGATTTTTGACTTCGTTGCTTTTCAGTGACCATAGCAGATGATGTGCTGCAGTTGAATTCTCATAATGTTATCCTGGCACTCGTTCATTTCTACCCATCATTGCTCCTTCTATGTGTCGATGATGAGATCCGGCTTCATCTTTTTCAGGCAAGCCAGCGCTTCCACTGCAGCTTCAGTTAAGAGGTCGCTGTCCAACCTGTGAGCATAAGAAGAAAACTGTGATTGATTCCTTATTCATACAAATTGATACTATGCAAAATGTATGGGTGTATCTATACATTATAAAATGACACTAATTTGAAACAGTTTTACTGTCATTGCTTGTCCCAGGATCACTGGGATTTCTAGGTTTGTAGTGTTCGAAGAGATGGATTGACTCAATAAAGGAAGCCACAGCCTTCAATTTGCAAGATTTGAGCAAGGCTGTCAAAGATAGGACATTTTGGAGGACTTTCATTCATAGGGTCGCCATGAGTCGGAAGCGACTTGACGGCACTTAACACACACACACACACACACAGAGTGTTCGAAGTTTTCTACTGGAGACCCCCTGATTTCCAGTCCTGGAAGAGGGCCAGCAGGGTGAAATGGGCAGTGTCTCATACTGGAATCAGGGTTCAAATCCCCACACATCCCTGAAGCTGAATGGGTGACCTCGGTCCAGTCACTGTCTCTCAGTTTCACCTAACCCCACAGGTCCTTAGATGAATAAAATGCAACGGCAGAACAAGCTGAAGCTGAATCCAGACAAGACAGAGGTGATGAAGGTTGGGAAGGCTCATATTCAAGAGGGATTGAATCCATTTGTCCTAGATGGAGTGGAGATGGCTTCTCCTGAGCCGGTTAAGAACTTGAGGGTGCTCATGGACTCTGCCTTGCTCGCTGAAAAGCAGGTTGGCATGGTGCCAGAAGTGCCTTCTCTCAGCTGCATCTGTATTTGCCAACTCTCTTGTTAGCCTGACTCAGCCAATCTGGGCACACTGATCCATGCTTCTGTAACTTTACAGTTGGATTACTGCAATGTGCTCCACGTGAGGGCTGCCCTTGATGACAACTCAGAAACTACAACTGGTCCAGAATGTGGCAGCCCAACCATTGTCATGAGCTAGCCATGGGAACATATGTTGCCCATTTTGAAACAGGTACATTGGCTGCCAGTCTGTCTCAAGTTCAATTCAAGATGCTGGTTATGACCTTTAAAAACTTTCACGACCCACATATTTGAAGGACTGTCTCATCCCATATGTTCCCATGTGCCTCCAACTATAGCCTCCAGGCAGCCATCTGTTGGCAATCTCAGAACTTAGGTTGCCCTGTCTGGAATTGGCCAGAGCCCAGACCTTTTCCATCCTGACTCCTGCTTTGTGGAATTGACTCTTCGAAGGGGGGGGGGGGCTTTCTTGGAGATCTTCAGGAGGTTCTGCAAGGCTTGCTTGCTTGTCAGGGCATTTGAAGGGATTTGAATGGTAGGCATCTTTTAAGGGGGAGAGGAAGAGATCCGGGGTTTGTTGTTTTATCCTGGTTTCAACTGGAAATGTTTTAACTATTATTGTAAGCCACCTTGAAGTATAAGGAAAGGCAGGGTTATTTAATAAATAAATAAATTACATACATAACTTTCTGACTTGGCACCTCCCCCTTCCCACTTGCATACCCTGGAACAATTCTGTTTGTTATTTGAACTCCATACAGGTTCATTTATTCTTGACTCTCCCTTTAAAGACAAGGAAATGTTTGCCCCGGACTTTTATTAGACAAATAATGATACAATTTCCCAACTGAATGTTGTGTAACAAGGAAACCAGCTATTACTTACCCTATTTCCTGCAGTCTGCAGTTTGGGTGTTTTAGTCCCTCACACAACAAGATCACTCCTGAATCTCCCAATTCATTACCCTCCAGCTGCAGCTTCTTCAGATTCTGGTTGGTGCTAAGAGCAGAGGAGAGGTCCCCGCAGGAAGCTGCTGTGAAACAGCAATTCCACAACCTGGAAGAACAGAACACAAATAAATGACGGCTTCTTTATCCCTTATTTGTCAATATTTCAGGGGTATGGTGTCCATTTCCATGAAGTTTGAGGATGAACTCCGTTCCAGAGAACCTTCATCGTATGACCCTAGATACCCAAATCTCTTGGTTATCCAAATTATTTCTTCTTCCATTATACTCTATGATATGTGTATTCAACGTGTCCATGGCATATAAAAAAGTAGTCTCCTGTGCAAGCACTGGGTCATTACGAAGTCACATCACAATATTTACTTAGGCAGGCTATGTTTATGAGGTGGTTTGCCACTGCCTTCCCCAGTTGTCTATACTTTACCCCCAGCAAGCTGGGTTCTCATTTTACCGACCTCGGAAGGATGGAAGTCTGAGTCAACCTTGAGCCGGCTACCTGAAACTGACTTCTGTTGGGATCGCTCAGGTCATGAGCAGAGCTTGGACTGCAGTACTGCAGCTTACCACTCTGCACCACGAGGTTCTTGCCCAGGGCATATAATCTGCTATGAAATTCAGGCTAATGAGAACCTCAGCTTTCAATGTGGGAGAAAAAAAGAGGCAAAAGGTCCTTCCTGTTAACCACTGGCGGACTATATTTAGACACACTGATTTACGGTAATCATTATGTGCAAATATACTTATAATAATGTAATATAACAGTCAGATTTCTTATTTACGACAAAAATTGAAGTTTGCAGTCTGGGTGTTTCAGCCCCTCACACAACAGCTTCACGCCTGAATCGTCCAGCTTATTGTTCCATAAGTCTAACTCTTTCAGGACGTGGTTTGTTCTGAGGACAGAACAGAGATCTCCACAGGCAGCAGCTGTGATTTCACACTCACATAACCTGCAAGACACAAACACACCTTATTTTATTACTTATCATGTGAAGAACTGAGTGGAGGAAAGGAGTTTCTCTTGGCACAACACAAAATCATAGAATCCTAGAGTTGGAAGGGACCACCAGGGTCATCTAGTCCAACCCCCTGCACAATGCAGAAATTTCACAACTACCTCCCACACACACACACACACACAGTGACCCATACTTCATGCCCAGAAGATGGCCAAGGTGCCCTCCCTCTCATGATCTGCCTAAGGTCATAGAATCAGCATTGCTGACAGATGGCCACCTAGCCTCTGCTTAAAAACCTCCAGGGAAGGAACGCTCACCACCTCCCAAGGAAGCCTGTTCCACTGAGGAACCGCTCTAACTGTTAGAAAATTCTTCCTGATGTTTAGATGGAAACTCTTTTGATTTAATTTCAACCCATTGGTTCTGGTCTGACCTTTTGGGGCAACAGAAAACAACTTGGCAAAACAAATGGCAAAAGGGGATTTAACTGGAGATTTTTTTAAAATCAATTATTTGGTGATAGATTGAAGAGGTGATGGGATAGATCTGGGGCTAGATTTAGGTCCCTTACATTGAAGGAAGGCAGAGGCCATAGAGGGCTGGGGTGGGGAGAAGACTCCTTTTGATGAAAGAAAAGAAAGCAGACATGGATAAAACAAAGCTGTTTCATCATGAAAATGAGATCGAGGCCCCACATGCCACAGAACAAAGATCCAAATTCTAATGATTTGAATCCAAAGGAATCCAGCGATTACTTACCATAATCTCTGCAATTTGCAGTTTGGATGCTTTAGTCCCTCACATAACAGCTGTACACCCAAATCCCCAAATCTGTTACCTCCTAGTTGCAGTTCTGTAAACCTTTCGTTGTCAACGAGGACGGAGGAAAGCTCCTCACAGCAAGCAGCAGTGAGTGCACAAAACCACAAGCTGCCAGAGACAGACAATTACTATGTAAAATTCACACAAAAGATAAGCTGAACACATAATTATTACACACAGAATTCACACTTACTTTTGCTTTTCTGGTAGTTTACATATACTAATTTCCCCCCAAAAAAGCTTATTTCCAGGATGACACAATAGAACGGATAAAGCTGCAATGTGTGTGCACTACTGGCCACTTCCTAATAAAAGGAACAAAGTCTAAAATTCCTGTTTCTGATCAGATCGCTCCACTGTTGTTTTCAACTGTGAACCACGCCAATAACATGGAGCGACATGGTCCAATATCAGGAATAAAAACACACACATGTTTTCACAGTCAAGTCTCAGCAACCAACACAGTGGAGGACATTTTTTTCATGTATTAACTCACTTATACCCCACCTTTCCTCATGGTTCAGGCTGGCTTACAATGGTAGTTAAAAACATTTCCAGTTAAAACCACAATAAAACAAGTGGGGGCCCACAGGAAATTTGTGGAAGCAGCAATCCCATTTTCCTCCCATCACCCTTCCTCACTTTCTCTTGTTCAACTTCCACCAAACACATAATAAATCTTCCTCTCTCTCTCTTTCTCCCACCCAACACCTGTCAATCTTCCTCTCATTGGCCATTTATTCATGGAAGGTTTTGCATTGGATTTGCCACTCTTTAGATGCACTTTTTCCCATCCATATTCTCAAAACTCAACAATAAGCCCCCCTGCAGAGTTTTGAGAATTCAGATGGAGAAAATGTGCATCTATAGAGTGGCAAATCCAATGCAAAACCTTCCATGAATAAATGGCCAATTCTCTCTTCAGCTGCTGTCACTGATTCTCTCTTTAGCTCTCTCTTTCTCCCCCAGTTCCTACTTTCACGCTCTCTTTCTCCCCCAGTTCCTACACACACCTTCTCTCTCTTTTTTCTTCCACCTTCCCATCATTCTTTCACTCTCTCTCTCACTCCCCTGCCCACCACTGACTACAATAGTCCCACCTCTCTCCACCCCCCCTCCACAAAGCACCACCATGGAGAGGTAGCAAATTGGGTGATGCTGGGATTTTCAGCCCCTGGCACAGGCTGAAAATTGTGCTGTCAGGTCTCCAAGGGAGATCAAGCCCAGCAGGACCTGCAGCCAGAGCCTCATCATGGGATCCTCACCCAGGCACCAGCATTTCGCCTAGCAGCCTGTCTGTTGTGGGGATGGCAACTCTACATCTTCTTCCTCTCTCTCTACACCTGTCACTGATTCTCTTTAGCTCTCTCTTTGGGCGAAAACGCATGGTCGCTTTAGCCTCCTTTATTCCCGGTTTCAGCCAGGATTCAGCCCGGACGCATGCGTTCGATCCTGGCTGAATCCTGGCTGAAACAGGGAATGAAGCGCCCTTTCTCTCCCAGTTTCTACTGTCACACTCACTCACACATACTGCCTTTCTCTTTCTCCATCCACCCCTCTCATCGTTTTTTCTCCCACTCCCTCTCTTTCATTCACTCTCGCTCCCCTGCTGACTATAGCAGCGGCAGCCGTGGCTCCCTTGGCCACCCGGCCAGCCGCTTGGCTCCATCAATGGCAGCCCCCTCAAGGACTCTCCCACCTGCCTGCAGGGGAGACAGGCTGGTACCTAGCAGCAGCTACCTAATTCTGCTGTGCCAACAGCAGGCCTCCCCCGCACACACACACAGTGCCGCTCTTGGTGGCTCTTCTGGAGCAGTCTGGGTGGGTGTGCCAAGACGTCCCCCCTCTCAAATGTCTCACCCAGACTGAGGTGGGCATGCCACGGCACACACACCTTCCCTCCCTCTCTCTCTCTCAGCAGCTTACTCTGACTATTCTGGGTGGGCATGCCAAGGCTTCCCCCCTCCCTCCCTCTCAGTGGCTTCCCTGGACTGCTCTGGGTGGGTGCACTGAGGCCCCTGTCAAGGCCCCCACTACTGGGCCCTGAGCAGCTCCCAGGCTTAACTGCCACCACCACCAGCATAAAGTAAGTGCACAGAGAAAGCTTTTTTTATTTTGAGGGGAAACCTCCCATTTTTTTAATGTCAGATTTTTTTGCACACCTAGGAGGTCCCCTCAGGTCTGCAGAAACATCTGTTTGGGTTAGGTATGGCCCCAATCCATGGATTTAGCTATCTGCAGATAAGCATGCTTGGGAATTAGATGTGTGTGTGTGTGTGTGTGTGTGTGTGTGTGTGTGTGTGTAAAGTGCCATCAAGTTGCAGCCGACTTATGGCAACCCAGCAGAGTTTTCAAGGCAAGAGACTAACAGGTGGCTTTCCATTGCCTTCCTCCACATAGAGACCCTGGTATTGCTTAGTGGTCACCCATCCAAGTACTATCCAGGGCCACCCTGCTTAGCTTCTGAGATCTGATGAGGTCAGGCTAGCCTGGGCCGTCCAGGACGGAATTAGATATATAGATAGCAAAGCCCAAATCTCTCCCTCCCTCCTCCCTTAAAATATGCCTGCCATTCATTCTCCACCCTCATGGATTCATGATAAGACATCAGCTCTCTAACCCATCTTTTTAGCAAAAATTGCTTTCCAAATCCATTAAAATGTTTCCTGGATGTGAGGAGACTCTCTACCCTGAATCTGTGAAAGGCAGATTCAGGGTAGATGTGAAAGGCAGATTCAGGGTAGAGAGTCTCCTCACAACCAGGAGGTCCAACAACAGGGCTTAGAGGCTGAGGCCTTCCCCTGATGTTGCCTCCTGGCACTGGGATTCAGAGGTTTATTGCCTCTGAACATGGAGGTTCTTTTTAATCACCATGGGTAGGAACCACTGATAGATCTATCCTCCATGAATCTGTCTAATCCCCTTTTAAAGCTGTCTAAGACAGAGACCGTCACTATATCCTCTGGCAGCGAATTCCTGAATCTATTGTCCTTCCTGAATCTATTGCCCATCAGCTTCATTGGACGCCCTGAAGCTCTAGTATTTTGGGATAGGGAGAAAAAGTTCTCTTTGTCAACTCTCTCTACCCTATGTATAATTTTATAAACCTCTCTCATGCCCCCCTTATTTGTCTCTTTTCTAAACTGAAAAGTCCCACAGTATTTAGCCTTCCCTCACAGGGAAGGTGCTCCAACCCCCTAATCATCTTGGTTGCCCTCTTCTGAATTTTTTCCAGCTCTGCAATGCCCTTCTTGAGATTCAGTGATGAGAACTGTACACTGTATTCCAAATGAGGCCTCACCATAGATCTATGCAGGGGCATTATAATATCAGCCATTTTATTTTCAATCCCTTTCCTAATAATTCCCAACATAGAGGTTGCCTTTTACACTGCTACCGCACACTGGGTTGACACTTTCATTGAGCTATCTACTATTATCTACCATTACCCCAAGATATTTCTCCCTTTCAGTCTCAGCAAGTTCAGACCCCATTAGCTTATAGGTTGGGATTTTTTGTTCCAATGTGCATCACTTACCAACACTGAACTTTGAACTAATAGTAAAGAATAAGAGGGCTTGGATCACCTAGCCTAGCTCACTTGCCTGAAGGGAGGAGACCCTGCGCACAAACAAATGAATGATCAATGGGATTCTTGGTTGTTCATCTTGAGAATACAGTTGGACTCCCAAATACTAAGTTAGGGCACAACCTTTAAAGTCCCTGGTTCTTTCCAGTTGGACAGCCACAAATGAGGTTCAACTGTGATGATAATCTCACAACAGTCCAACTATTACTTGCCCTAGTTTCTGTAGTTTGCAATTAGGATGCTTCAGTCCTTCACACAGACGTTTCACTCCAGAATCTCCAAGTTCATTACATTCCACAATCAGCTCAGTAAGAGTCTGACTGAGCATTAAAATAGAAGAGAGATCCCCACAACAAGCTGCTGTAATACTACATTGTCCCAACCTGTAAAAAATAGGAAAAATAATCTGTATTAAAGAAAATTCCCTATTATCCAAGCCTCTTCAAACAGCCACAGTTTCTATTTTCCCTGTCGGGCTAATCTTATGGGTACAGGTTTCTCCAATGGGGCAAAGAGCAGTTCCAAGAGCCATTTCAGGCTGGGAAAACAGTGTGTATTGGGGGGCAGGGACAAAGGTTCCCCCCCAGCACACATGTAATAAGGCTACAAAACTCATTAAATCAGCCTCTTTGACTTATCCAACTGCCTGCCATGCTGAAGCAGAGGTCCAGAAGATCTGGGATAGACAACTTATCCCCTTTCCTTAGGATCTAGAACCCCTGCCCCCATGCAGATTTAGCAACAATTAGTATTGCTGTGTAGTCATTGGCTTCAAATTTACATACATGTTATCTGTGCTGGGGAAATGGACTGGCTAAGGCAGGAGAGAGTGGCCTCTCCTTGCATGTAACACAGAGGCTACGACAGTGACTTTGCTGTGCCAAAGAGTTCAGTTCAGTTGTGCCAAAGATGTTTTTCTTTTTAGAAGGAACGAGGAATCAAAGTTTAACAATAGTAAGCAGGGGAAAGCTACAGGGCTCTACTCCACTTGAATAGGAGCACACTGTGGATCCTCTGTGGATCCTCTTTCTCTTTGTTTTGGCCAGACAAGAACAGAACTAAGAATCAACTGGTTCTTCCAGTTTCCTGCAGAAGCTGGTTTGTACAGAGTGTAGATTGTCAGAAAGCCTAATTCAACACACACCCAAGATATAACTCCAAAGTCCATTCTTAACTGACTGAAGGTTAGGGTTGCCAGATCCCTCTTTGCCACCAATGGGAGGTTTTTGGGGTGGAGCCTGAGGAGGACGGGGTTAGGGGAGGGGAGGGACTTCAATGCCGTAGAGTCAAATTGCCAAAGTGGCCCTTTTCTCCAGGTGAACTGATCTCTATTGCCTGGAGATCAGCTGTAACAGCAGGAGTTCTCCAGCTAGTACTTGGAGGTTGGCGACCCTACTGAAGACTGATCACATGAGCTACCCATTCTCAAAGCCACTTGCCTCCTCTTCCTCTCCTTCCCCATATGAACCTGGGAAAATATATATAGTAGCCAAAAGCCTGCTTGGAGAGAAGAAATCAGAGCTAGACTTGGAGTCTGTAGGGAGAGGAGGACTAGAGAAGGAAGGGAAGCAGAATCCCCCCCTTTTAAAACAGTTTCTGTAAGTAATTATATCTTTACATACCCTAAGAAAGGGTCCCAACTTTCACAATGTTGGCATTCAGGCAGCCCAACAAACTTCTGTTTGTGATATGCACAAGTGTGGATTGTTTGTGCACCCTCTCCCTTCTCCCCTTGAAGCCTTCAAACTCCAAACTGCCTCAGCAAACTGGAGTTTGTTTCTTCCCCACTGACCAGATTCTAATTCACACTTTAAATTCCTGTTCTGCAGGAGAAAAACAAGCTTCAATTTGTTATTTGCTATGGAGAGCCAGTGCAAACTAGGGCTGTCAAAAAAAAAAAATTCGGTACAGTTCGGATTCGGCCGAATTTGGCCCTTGTGGGTTCGGTACGTGCCGAAGTCCGAACTCCCCCACTTCGGATCCATTCAATTCGGCGGGAATTCAAAGTTCGGGAAAAAAATTCGGCCGAATAAAGCCATTAAAAACACAACCGCGCCTTTCCGCGGCTCTGGGGGGGGCATTTTTGGGCTTAGAGGTCCCAAACTTTCAGCAGAGCTTCAAAGGACGTATATTGAAAGACTCCCCAAGTTTTGTAAAGATTGGGTCAGGGGGGGCTGAGATATGGGCCCTGAAAGGGGTCCCCCCCACCCTTAGTGTGGATCTCTCCGCAGAGCTTGCCGCCCACGCACAAAGCTCCCGGCCGACAAACAGCTGATGAGAGCAAGGGCGGGGCAGGTGCTAAGAACTTTGCAAAGCAACACAACTGCAGAGCAACCCCTTTGCAAATATGCAAAGGGCGGGGCAGGTGTGAAGAATTTTGCAAAACAATACAACTGCAAAGCAACACAAGCACGCAATGCAAAACCTTTGCAACAGTGCATAGCAACACCTGACACCTGGGAGTTTGCATACCATGGAAAGGGACAGAGGCAGCTAGCTATGCATAATGAGCAGGAGGGGGTGGAATGTCTCCTTTTGCATTGGACTTGGGACCAGGCAGATGCATTCTTTAAGTCACCATTTGAAAACCAGTTTTGAGCAAGCATCAATAACCTAACTGATCTTATGAATGAGGAAAAACCTGAAGAATAAAAATGAAGCCCCCCCTCAAACCAGGGAGAGAGAGACTGGAGGGGGAACGCACACCCCAGGCAGAACCGGCAAAAGCCCCCTTTGGCTTCCCCCCCCCCCACCCACAGAAACTGCTCCCTCCCCACACACACACACAGACTCTGCTTCCCCCCCCACACACACACAGAAAAGAAAAAATATAGATTAAAGACCCCAAAGGGGTCTTACTGTGGCTGTCTTCTGTTCCAGCAGGAGGGGCTGGGAGGCTGGGTAATCCAATATGATTCCATTTGTATCCAATATAAGATCCATATGTATGCATCTCTCGAGGGTGATCCATTCATCCCAATAGGGGAAAGGGGAAAGCCCATATCTCGGGGGGCCCTGACCCAATGTTTACAAAACTTGGGTGGTCTCTTAAAAAGCCTTGACTGAAGCTCCGCCGAAAGTCTGGGATCGGCACACCCAAAAATGCGCCCCCTGCAGCCATGGAAAGAGAAAAGGGGGGGAGCCAATATTTCAGCCCCCACTGAACCCATCTTTACAAAACTTGGGTGGTCTCTTAAGAGGGATTCTCTGAAGCTATGACAAAAGTTTGGGGGCTGAACCCCCAAAAAAGCGCCCCCTGCAGCCACGAAAATGGAAAAGGGGGGAGAGGAAAAAGGGGTGGAGCCCATATCTCGGGGGGCCCTGACCCAATGTTTACAAAACTTGGGGGGTATCTTAAGAAGCCTAGTCTGATGCTCCGCTGAAAGTTTGGGGTCGGCACACCCAAAAATGCGCCCTCTGCAGCCATGGAAAGAAAAAAGGGGGGGAGCCCATATCTCGGGACCCCCTGACCCAATGTTTACAAAACTTGGGTGGTCTCTTAAAAAAACCTGTCTGAATATCCCCTGAAAGTTTGGGGTCGGTACCCCAAAAAATGCGCCCCCTGCAGCCACGGAAAGGAGCGAATGTGCACAAGCACCCCCTCACACACACATGAGGATTTCCCTCTCTCTCTCTCTTTCCCCGGCTGGCCGCACATCAGCTGATTCCTCCAGCACTCAATCCTGACTGATTGGCCAGAAGAAGACCCAGCTTGGCCACCGATTGGCCGGGGGAGGAGAATGCTGCTTACTGACGGTTATGCTGCTTACTGACGGCCGAATTGGCCGAATTTATTCGCCGAACTCCCGAACTCGCTGAATTCGGCCCCCCCGGTTGCCCGCCAGTTTTGAGTTCGGATCCGTCCGAACTAAAAACCGCCGAATCAAGGGAAATTTGGCTGATTTTCAGTTCGGGCCGAACCGAATTGACAGCCCTAGTGCAAACCAAGCTAGTCAAGAATGTGGGACCTTCCTCACAATATTCTTCTACCTTAAAATTATTTATTTTCTTTCTTATATGCTCTTTCATGCCTCTGTTAGTCTTTTTTGTTGCTGTAAGAATTATGTTCAGGGCCTTGTTGATTTTGTCTTCTTATGCAGTTATTTCCTCTTGCTTGCAAAACTATTAAATTATAATTAAATTATCCCCTTTCAATATGCTGGAAGTTGCTCATGTGAAAATGAAATTAATACCTGGAAAGAAAGTATTTCGTTTCCCTTGAGAACAGGGTTCTCTAGCTGCATCCTGCAATCATGACTGGGGTTGCACTAAAGCAGGGGTGGGGAACGTCAGGCCCGGGGGCCGTATAAGGCCCTTGAAATCATTTGGTCTGGCCCTTCATGGGTCTTGGTAGGTCTCTAGCTCAGAAGGATGCTGCCCTGCCTGAATCTCTTGGGCCCAGCTGGGGAAACCAGAGCTCAAAAGCGAGTCGCTCTATGTGGCAGACACTCGGAGCCGTCTCCGGTCGTGCCTCTTGGCTAAATGTTTGACCAAATATAGCAGGCTAATTTTTAAGTTGATAATTTTGCATGGCCCCCGAATGATATTATAAATATCCAAATGGCCCTTGGCAGAAAAAAGGTTCCCCACCCCTGCACTAAAGGAATACCCCCTTGGAGCTCATCAACACAGAGGTAAGAACAACCTAAAAATCCACCCCAACTGAGCCGCACCCTAGTTTTTCCAGTTTGCCATTTGGCTGCTTCAGTCCCTCACACAGCAGCCTCACTCCTGAGTCCTCTAGTTGGTTGTATTCCAGAGCCAGCTCGGTCAGGGCCTCACTGGTGCCAAGAACAGAGGAGAGATCCCCACAACAGGCAGCTGTGAGCCCACATGTGCCCAATCTAGAACAGACAAAAAAAGTGCAACAAGCTATCAGTTTTTTTCCAGTAGCTTCCTTTTCTCCTTGTAACATTTATTGTAAGTTAACAAGAAACCGCTTTAGCAGTAAGTCACAGCAGTATTAGTTTTTTCCCCTTTTGCTGTTAATGGGGCAGATCTATGCACAAGCAATTAAGGGAGGCTAGGCTACCTGAATTGCATTGCAACCCTGCTTCAATGGACTTAGGGGTATAACTCTGCTTAGGGATGCACTGTTAGATTATTAGCAAGAGGGAGAACCATGAGGACTTGCAGGGTGGGGGCAATCTCTTTCTCCCTGATTCCCCCTCCCTTCCATTCCTCTTGCTGTGCCCAAATCCTCCCATCACATGCTTTTCTTCCTTCTAGTCTCATGCATTTTCCTCTCCCGTCACCAGCCCTCCCAGTTGTGCAACCCCCAGCAAATCCTTACCTTTTAAAATATAAGTTTTTATGCAAGGCATTTGCAACATCTGCACATGCCCAGAACACACAACTTACGTTGGAAAGAGGCTGATCTCCCACCCACTCCCTCCAGTTTTCAGATTTTTCTGCGAGTTCTCCCAGGTTTGTAGATACATTCCCCCTATACTGGGGTGGTCCTATTGAGTGGATTTTTTGATCTGCACGGTAGGATCAAGACTGGAATTAAATGTATCATATCTATACCCATGGCTGAGATAGAATTTGAACTCAGATATGCCAGTCCATGACCTTCTGATTTTATCCTCTGATCCCAGATAATTCTCCAGGGCATGTGAGAAATTAGATCCTGACAATAGGTGATATTTAATGATAAATGAATAAAAGAAATGGGAGAAGCATACCAGCCCAGCCACCACACTCTTTTATCTGGTCACTGGTCCACGTTAAGTTTCTCTAAAAGAGCAAATAGTAGCTCTCCAAATTGGGAAGAAGATGCAGGAGAGAAGGCTTAAGCCCCTTCTCCTTGCATGACATGATCCCAACCTGAATTAGGCCAATGTGAGCTGAGGGAATACTAGGAACATCCAATAGAAAGTCCAAAAGGAAGCATGCAAATTGGCCCTGACATTTCCCTTGGATCCATGCAAGAAAAAATGAGTGTCGTTGAGGGGATCTATGTACCCATGGAGCCTGTGGGGGCTGGACTGCCAGGTCAGCTGACCTAACACAAGAAAATACTGAACTAGATGCACTAGAGTTGTTTGATTTATTTCTCCTTGCTTGCTTCTCACTTGCATAGCATAATCCCCCTTTCACCCCACCTTTTTATTTTGTGTTGTTATTGCTACGAAGAGTCTTTTCTTTTGGCCATGGGTTTTTGAACTGCCTTCTCCACCACTACCACTATTTTGGCTAATTAAAACCTTTCTTTTACCGATTATCTACCTGGTATGCTTTCTTTCTTTTTATTCTTAGATCCTGCTCTCCCCGGCAAAGCCGGGCTCAGAGCGGCTTACAACAAAACCTATGACCTTCAGGCCTGCTGATATATAAAAGTCTACTTTAGATTAAGCGATGCGAGTATTCCAGCCTGAAAGAATTCAGATCGCACTTACAATAAAGTTTGCAGTTTGCACTCTGGGTGTTTCAGTCCCTCACATAGCAGCTTTACTCCTGCATCTCCCAACTGGTTGTATTCCAGGTTTAGTTTCATCAGGGTTTGGCTGGTGCCAAGAATAGAGGCAAGATCCTTACAGCTAGCAGCAGTGAGATTACACTCTTCCAGCCTACGTGGGGAAAGGGTAGAAAATCATTACTTTTTTCAGGCACAAAGAACATGTGCTTTTAAAAATATTTCCAGCTACAGTCAAAAGGTGCTGCCTTGACTTGCATTGTGGCATGGGAGGGGGAGAAGCTGCTGCCTTTTACCTTTCCTACCATGTTAGAGCTTTAATTTCCCCCCAGGGAAATCAACTGATATGAAGGAGCTTCTTCTTTGACCAATGATGGCTACTTCCACATCAATTTTCGTTAAAGCAGAACAGAGGAGAGCCAAACATGTCCAATATTTGTTCTGCTGCTACCCAAGTCTCTTTACTTACTCTGAGGCCATTTATGCAGGGTTGATTCTGCTCCTTGCTCAATGCTGATTTTTTAAATCCGACCTTTAAAATGACTATTCACGGTTCCGATGCAAGAGGAGAAAGTCAAACGAATTCCACCCCCCCACACACTCACCTTCGTTTGTATAGCCATTAGCAATAGTCGTTTGCATGGCAAAGCCATGGCTGGGATTCTGCATGCTTCCTTCAGTGAATGCTTAGATGCGGGGGCGGAGCAAATACAAAAGGTCGCATTAAAGGGGCTCTTAAGAAATGTGAAGCAGGTACGCACCGGCAGTGTTGTCTGGAATGACAGTTCAGCATGAAGAAATAAAAAAAAATGCGGGGCACTTCAGCCTGGAATATGCTGCTAATTACCAAGCATAAACGGCCTGAGAAAGGAAATCATGGATCTTTTCTTAGTGAGGACAGGCAGATGGGCTTTTCTTCAAAGAGGGTATGCACCACTCTTCTATCCCTGAAACATTTGTCTACTTCACTGTTACCAGAAGGTGGCTTGCTCCGTACTTTCCTCTGAGAGCGGTTCCTCCCCGCATTTTTGTTTTTTCATGTTGGGAAAAGGTGCCGCTCACTGGACCTGGATGGACACCGCAAGCAGAGAGTTTCTTTCCCAACAAGCAGCCTCCTCTTACGCATCCTGATTCCTAAACTGACGCGGCCACACTATGCACCACAGTTTGGCAAACACAGGAGAGTTCCAGGAAGTCCAGATATGGCTTTACTAAACATGAGTCACCTTGGGGGAAACACACCTTGTAAAGAAAGTCTGTGAGCAACACAGCAGACACTGTTAACAGCTCTTAGCAGAGTTATGCTGACCTTTGTTAATGCCGAGTGAAATTTAAGTGAGTGAACTCTGATGAGAAGTTGTGGGAGCTGCCACCAAGTGTTTTAAGAACCAGTGAGGCTTGCTTCTAAGTTTTTATTACTGTATTCATTTCTCATTATCATTTGAGGTTTATACTTTGTAACCTTGTTTTCATTGTTTATCTTGTATCCTTGTTTGCCCGTTCACAGCTTGAAGTTTCTGTGTGCATTTCAACACAGTTAACCTTGTATCTTAGTATCCTTGTTTGCCTGTTGTAGCTTGTGGTTTCTGTGCGCCTTAACACAGCTTATATGATTTAACAGTACCTTTCATTCAAGCTCCTGCACATTGTTTGATTCATTTCCTATTGGTGTAATATTAATATTGCTTAGGTTTATAATTACTTATTTTGAAGTTTCATATATTGCCCCATTTGGGCTTACTTCCGTTTTTTACAATATTGAGCCACGTGCTGCCTTCTCCTACAGTTTCAACTATTTCCAGCATAGGTTTCCCTTTTACATTCTAATACCTGGCAGCTGGCAACCCTATCCTAAGGAGAGTTACTCCAGTCTAAGCCCATTGAAATGAATGGGCTTAGGCTGGAGTAACTCTCCTTAGGAATGCACTGTCAGAGCCTGGTGGCAGCACAAGTATATGGACAGGTGCTACTTCTCCCGTGTTACCCTCATCAGCTCCAAGGCCTCTGCAGTCTGTCTTGAACAGACTGCTGGACTTGATGGACCTTGGTCTGATCCAGCATAGCCTTTCTTATGTTGATATATGCCCATTTACTTATGATATCATCCCAGTGTCTGGCACTTGGGCCAAACCAGATGAGATACTAGAAAATCCATGATGAGATATTTCCAGAGGTTTTTTTAAGGCAGATACATTGGACAGATACATTTTGATCAGGATCACGGGGTGATGGAGTTCAACACTTCTTCCCCAACATGGTCTTCTTGATTAAAGTCAGTCTTTCTGGGCTGTTATTTGCATGGAAGGGGGGGGGGGAGAAAGTCCAGCACTTTGTCTGACTTTTTAAAATTCCATGGGTTAACACATTTGCTTCAAAGAAAATTGATTGAGGACTACAAGCAGAAATGGCAACCATTTTTGACAGATATGCATGACGCAAACATGTGTGATAGATATGTATATAAAATGAGATATCAGGGTAAGATATAAATAAGATTTGAAAGGTTATTTTAATAGATTAGGTAACAATCTTCTTAAGGGAAAAAGTAAAAATGGTTTAACTCTAAAGATATACCATTCAATCGAGGTTGAAGTATTAAAGACATATTAATTTTCAGTTAAATTTTGTATTTTCATAAGAGATCATAGTGTGGGGTGAATTTGGATAGATGGTTATCTTAGGCACGGACACAAAAGAATTGTTAAATTTACCCTCTCTGTTTTCCCTTTTTCTTTTTCTGTATCCCCTATTAAAAAATTGAATAATTTTTTTTAAAAGTTCCATGGGTAATAACCACCCAAGTGAAGGAGCCAGTGACAATAATCAAAAGGTTGCAGAAGAGGAAGGGTTAAATCCCCATCTCAGAGGCCCCAATCCAAATAAAGGCCTCACATACCTATTGCTCTACAAAAGTACCAGGAAGATCCATTCACAGATCTCCCAGCATCACATCTGTTTTAGCCCACAGTATATAACCATCTTTCCCACATTACACTGATTTAAAAAAAAAACATGTTTGTTATCCAGTCATAAGGATAACATTATGAGAGAGAAAATTTACTAGCTGTTTGAAAAGGATTGTAGCTCAAGGGTGGCAAAAGCCCTTCTGTTGGGTCTCATTATCTTGTCCCTTTTATCGACTTTGCCTTCCTCCAAGATCCACACACAGAGTTAGCCAATCTTACCCTCATAACAATCAGAGATATAACATTTCTGGGGTGGGGTGGTTTCTTTTCAGAAAAACCTTCAGTGTTGGGATAAATTAAAAAATGTACAATACTTACTTTGAAATCTGAACTTGTGTTACTGCTTCATCATTTAGAGTTTAGCATATAAAATTGTACTATTTGGCACATTTATAAAATTTAAAAGCACAGATGCATTAATTTTCTACAAGCAAAATTGCATCTATAATCTGAATTCGAGGGCTGCAACCTGTGGCCCCCTTTGCTACCTTAGCACATATCCCTTTGTTTGCAAGGTCAGCAGAAGAACGCAAGCAGCAATCCTCAAGCAAAAAAAGGGCCTTTCTAGTTACCTCCTGAAGATTACATAGGGTTGCCAGGTCCCTCTTCACCACCAGCGGGAGGTTTTTGGGGCGGAGCCTGAGGAAGGTGGGGTTTAGGGAGGGGAGGGACTTCAATGCCATAGAGTCCAATGGCCAAAGCCGCCATTTTCTCCAGGTGAACTGATCTCTAGGAGCTGGAGATCAGTTGTAATAGCAGGAGATCGCCAGCTACTACTTGGAAGTTGGAAACCCTAAGTTGACATTACCTTCCAGGTGTAGAAATGCATGTTGGATTTCAGTATGGGAAATGGGGAATACCTTGACTGAGTTAGTACTTGAGCAAGCAGAAATCAAAATACCAATTAGGGCCTTTTTATGGGCCAATCCAAAGATTAGGAAAAAGGTTTCTAAAAAGGGTAATCCAATTATAGATAATTTATTGATGGTATAGGATAGAAATAGGAAGAAGCTTCTGATGGTTTCATCGTTACCATCAGAAGCTAGAGGTTTAGATGCAGTTCAGCATTTTTGATGAACATCATCGGGTAAATGGGAAAATAATAAAACTGTTATGATTCATTGGTAGTCTCTGTTGGTATAACCTCGTATGAGGAAGTGTTTAGGGTAAGTCATGGTCCAGTTTCATGGTTTGAATACTACAAGATGAAGAGTTTCACAACAAGCTAAATTCGTGGGGATTATGGGATAAGGTATAAAAATGAGTTTGAAGAAGAATTAATTCAGCACCTTGAGAGATGGTTTTGTAAATTTTACCAGCTGACTATAACACGAAACCAAATAGAAACTCCAACTTTAAAAACAAAAACCAAGCTTAGAACTAGGACACAAAGTTTTAACTGAAGCTGCCTTATACTGAACCAGACCCTCGGTCCAACAAAGTCAGTCTTGTCTACTCAGACTGGCAGCAGCTCTCCAGGGTCTCAGGCAGAGGTCTTTCACATCACCTACTTGCCCAGTCCCTTTAACTGGAAATGAAGGGAATTGAAGGACCTTCCGCATGCCAAGCAGATGCTCTACCACTGAGCCACAGCTCCTCCCCAGTTTGTTTTATTATCTGGATCTAAGTTTTCTATATGTTTGAATTATAGGAATGAATGAATTTATTTGTGGTCAAAGACCAATAAATATATACTATATGTGCTAACCAACACAACATAATATAATATAAAATAGAATATAAAAACTTATCAAATTAAAAGCAATTACAACATGGTAATTTAACTATAATCTCTTTCTGATTATTTTTAGTTTTTGTCAAAGACAAATATTCTCAGTGTCTCTGTCCACATTTCCATCCTTATCCACCATTCATTACCAAGTTGCCTGCACAGAGGAAGCCATCTTGCTACTCACCCCAGACTCTGCAGATTACAGTTTGCATGTTTCAGCCCCTCACTTAGCAGCTGAACTCCTTGATCTCCCAGAAAAGAGTTATAACCCAGTTGTAATTCTTTCAATGTCTGGCTGGTACTGAGAACAGTAGAGAGACTGCTACAAGAAACATGACTAAACTCACAATCCCATAATCTGAAAGAGAGAAGAGATTTTAGGATAATGCACCATGGAATGTGATTCTCCTCCCCCGCCTGCATCTCCTGTCCAAAATTGGGAGAAGTCTCTTGATAAAAGAGGTATGACATGGCACAGGATAAACTTGTATCAACATTACGTCTTGGTTTTGTTTGTTTGCTTGTTTGTTGCTCAGGGCCCACATTCGACCCTTGATGCAGATAAGCCAAGAGGCTGAGGAGGTACCATCTCAGGATACATGTGGATTGTCAGGTTGGGTTCACTAAATGTATACATCTGATCACTGGAAAAGGCCCATCTGTTCCTTTGTTGGATCTGATTACCTAACCAGTTATCAGGGATAAGAGCAACCACTAAAATCCATTTGACTCTCTAAAGATTTTAATCAATGAATATAAGAACCGCCACCAATCCTCAGCTCCAAGATATGCCAAGTGCTGTGGTATGTCTTTTGGCTTTCACTGTTTAATGATAGCTATAGTGTTTTTAAAATTATTTTATTAGATATTTCAAATGTAAAACAAGATACAAACGCAAGCTATAACACAATATGTATAGCATAACGTATTTCATACTCCCAACTGCAGAAAGAAACAAAGAGGAATTATAACAACTCATAAAATTATAACAACTCATAAGGAAATGTGTTTTTGTCCTTACTCACCAAAATACTGTTTCTTATTAACCAGAATATTATAAACAGTACCCTCTGCTCTATATATTTATCTAGGGTTGCCAACCAACAGGTGGTGGCTGAAGATCCCCAGAATTGGTCTGCAGGCAACAGTGATGAGTTTCCCTGGAGAAAATAACTACTTTGGAAGCTGTTCTCTATGGCATTATACCCTGCTGAAGTAGGGTTGCCAGGTCCCCACCCTGGCCACCAGTGGGGGATGGAGGGATATGGCTACCAGATCCAGGTTGGGAAACTCTTGGAGGTTTGGGGATGGAGCCTAGGGAGAACAGGGACCTCAGTGGGGTAGAGTGCCATAGAGTCCATCCTCCAAAGCATCCATTTTCTCCAGAGGAATTGATCTATGTAGTTTGGAGATGAGTTGTAATGCTGGGAGTTCCCCAGGTTCCCCCTGGAGGATGGCATTCCTATGCTGAAGTCCCTTCCATCACCAAACCACAACCTCCTCAGGCTCCACCCAAAAAATCTCCAGGAATTTACCACCCATAATCAGCAACCCTAATTTGACCACTGAAAATTATATCTATGGGCCCTTTGTTTGACAACATGTTAACTAAGTCATTAAGGTAATAGACCACACATGATAACTATAGTTAAGTATGAATGAACTTGTCCTATTATCTTGTTGGAAACTGCTTAGAACCATGAAATGAAGAACTGTTTTAAAACAAGTAAAACGTTAGCTGATTAAATGGCTTTGGTTTTTAAAACAGCAAGCTACAACTCTGCAGCTATGGGAAGTACAGAATAAGAAAAATTGCACCAGGATGGGTGAAATAAAAATATTATATTATGGCAAGTATGGGATTCTGAGTAAGAACATAGGCTCCTCGCAGATATGAGCCCACCACTATCACAGAAAGGCAGCCAAGCAATGACCTAAATGAATAAGAATTCCACACTCCAGAAGGATACAACCTGTCACAAGTACAAAACGAAGACTTTTTAAAATAAAAATAAATTGAAAGCTATTTTTCTAAATATTTCAGGCCTGTCCTGAACTCCACCTATCATTATGGTGAACAAGACTTATTGGGTGAGAGTGGGAATCCTGCCCCCATTTCTGCCTAGTATGTACACAGGCCTGCCCCAAGTCATCTTTGAAATTCAGAAGACAGCCACAAGAAAGAGGAAATGATATCATAAGCTTTAAGGATCATTTGTGATAGAAACTGAAAAAATTTAAGTTGATCAGGTATGGACTATCAGATGAGAGGGAGAAACGAAAAGATATATTGAAACTGGGTGAGGCAGAAGGTGTTTTGAACATCTACACAGCTAATGTCATGCTCATCCATATCCTCCCATCCTGTTGAGAATGAACCCAGGGAGAGTTGTTTGTTTTTAAAAACTCCTTACCCCAGTTTCTCCAGTCTGCAGCCTGGATGACTCAGTCCTTCACATAACAACCTGATCCCTGAATCTTTCAGGCTGGTCATCTGCATGTCTAATTCTGTCAGCTTCTGGTTGGTACAGAGAACAGTGGAGAGATCTGCACAACAAACATCTGTTAACTTGCAACCATCAAATCTGCAGAAAACAAAAGTGACAAATAGGAATTAACTTGAAAGTCAATCTCTAAAGCATCAAATATCTCGTCATAAATTGAGGAGAATCTACAGCTCCCAAACATACATGGAGTTGATCAAGCTAAAAAGGAAATTCAAACATGTGGTCAGAGTAAAAAAGCATGGAGAAATTAGAAGGGGATGGAATTATTTAATCCTTGCCCCCCACAATGATTCAGAACCTTTCTGGTCCTTGGTCTCTGGTGCTATGGGAGGAAGGCAGGTGATCGATTTTTGTATTCCCCCAGCTGTATGGGAAGAATATTACACTAATTTTTTCAATGGTCCACAAATGAATGAAGAGCTTCTGTGGGAGCAAGGGGCACTTCCCGCTTGGCCTAGTGTCTCGCCAGAGGAGACTGCGACCTTAATCAAGAAATTGAAGCTAGGGAAAGCCCCTGGGCCTGACCTGGCTACGTCTGAAGTCCTTCATTCTGATATCGGATGGTGGGCCCAATTCTTGGCACCCATTTTTACATCAATCAACAACTCAGGCAAAATGCCTACATCTTGGCATTAAGCCCAATTATTGTACCAATTCATAAACAAGGGGACAAATATAATCCAGCTAACTACCGACCAATTAGCCTTTTGTCTGTGCTGGGGAAATTGTACTTTTTATGCTTACATCAGAAACTTGAACACTGGATCCAGTCAGAACACACCATTGGCCCTGAGCAGGCTGGCGTTATGCACGGCCACTTTACACTCGATCAGTGCGCAATTCTCTACCACTTGGTGGAAAAATCTACCATCTCAAGTTGCCCCTTGTATGATGCCCTTATTAGTCTATGGGCAGCTTTTGACTCTGTACAAAAAAGCCAGCTATGAACCAAGTTGAGAACCACTTCCATCTATTGAAGACTCTTGTGGCTAATTTAAAAGCTATATGAGCCCTCCAATGCATGTGTCTGTTGTAGCAACGCTGGTCATTTGTCCAGATCCTTCCCTTTGCTAAGAGGGATCCGTCAGGAATGTGTTTTGGTTCCCTTATTGTTCAATTTATATTTGAATGACCTGTTTGCAAAGTTGAAATCACCCAATCATCACTCCCCTTCTTTAGCTAACGTTGAAATTCCTGTACTGCTATATGCAGATGATACCCTCCTTCTCTCTCGTACTCCTGTTGGCCTTCAGCGTTTGCTGAAATCTTTTTCTCAGTATTGTTTTGGGGGAAAATTGGAAATTAATTACAAGTCCAAGAATATGATTTTTACAAAGCGACATAGACCTCCAATTTATAACTGGGAAATCAATGAGCAAAAGCTGGAGCAAGTTAAACAATTTCGATATCTGAGGGTACTTTTTCGTTTCAACTTGTTATGGAAACAAAATATAGAGGAGGCACAACAGTTAGTTGCTCAAACAACTAATGCACTAACACGTTATTTTTTTCTCCAAAGGAGGTCAAGATATACCTGCGGCACTCTCAGTGTTTAATTTTAAGGTGGGAGCCTAACTGTTATACGGTGCTCCAATTTGGATAGAAAAAATAGGAATTAACAGCTCCATCTGTCCAATTTCTGGATACCACTAAAATGTGCTGGTATCCCT
Source organism: Euleptes europaea (assembly GCF_029931775.1). Taxonomy (NCBI): domain Eukaryota; kingdom Metazoa; phylum Chordata; class Lepidosauria; order Squamata; family Sphaerodactylidae; genus Euleptes; species Euleptes europaea. Next base: position 98,822,830 of record NC_079317.1, on the reverse strand, counting down.
TTTGAACACTGTGTGACACTGTTGTCCTATTATGGGCCATAATATATATGAAGCTTGGAAATGCATGACAATATCTTTTCAAAGGTTTTTCTTTTAAAGAGTAATGGCAACCATGCCCTGCAAATCGCCCTGTAGGGATGTTATTTCTGGAAAAGGGAAAAAAAGACCTCAACAAAGATCTCTACACTGAATCCCCTATCCTGCACAGCTTTCCCCATGATTGTCTCCTTACCTCCAGCATAGATTTTGAGGGTCCAAAGTGACCCCTCCTCCCCTTTGCACAAGCAGAAACATAGATAAGATCCAACCCATAAGAGTTTTTATGAAAATACTTGGACTCTACTGAGATACACTAATGGATAAATATATTTAAGTATTTCTTCCTGTAAATAGATCCAGAGTGCTTATTAGTTAGAGAAAGAAAGAAAAGCATTAATGGCTTACTCCAGTTTCTTTATTTTACTGTTTGGATCCTTCAGTACTTGGCAGAGCAGGTAAATTGTTGAACTCTTCTGTGTCTTCTTAGATTGCCTAAAAAGACAGTAAAGTGTTTCTCATGTTCACATTCTCTTTTCCAAATAACAAGAACTTCATAGATGAAAGACATGCTTCTTATTAATTACTCAACACTTGGGACCCATCCCTACAGCCATCAGAAACCCCATGCAGTAGCAGGCTCAAGTTGTGTGTGTGTGTGTGTGTGTGTGACATGCAGTCAAGTTGCAGCCAACATCTGGCGATGCCATCAAGGGGCTTTCAAGGCAAGCGAGAAGCAGACGTGCTTTGCCTGTGCCTTCCTTTGCAGAGTCTTTCTTGGTGGTCTCCCTTCCAAGTGCAGACTCTGCTTAGCTTTTGAGATCTAATCAGATTGGGCTATACCATGCCGCCTTCCCTCCCAAAGCTCAAGTCACTATCTGCAAAAACAAAAACTTGCAAATTTTTATCTTAGAAAAAGCTTTTAAAAACTAGCATAAAAGCACCAGCAATTTGCAGAACTCACTTGCTCATCTTTATTATAAAAAATCGGAAGAGCAACAATATAAGGAGCTGTTCAGTGTTAACAAATTTAATATTACTTACTTGCATAGACAACTTAGAAGCCTCGGAAGTGGTTCTGCTTCATGGTCCTTCACTAAAAACAAGCAGCTATACAGGGAAAGTGCCTTCAAATTTAAACAGTTCTTTACACAAAAAGCAAGAGCCTCTTGATCCATTGAAGTGAGTTTCAGCCTTTCCAGTGTTATCTCAGTCACAGGATCTAGTGCACATTTAACAAACTCCTGCTCCTGGATCTCATACAAATAATGAAAACACTCCAGTTGCTTATAGTTTGGATACGCTAACTTTACCGGTGTATCTGTTTTAAGCCACTCTAATAAATCAACCTTGATTGTAGATGAAACCTTCCACCCCAATTGTTTTTTTACATCCTTCATCGTTTCGCCATTTAAAAGGCCAAAGAGGAATTGTATTGTTAAGTTAAAATCCCCTTGGTCTTTACTACACCTTTCTAGTAACGTTTTGATATCATGCCTAGAAGCATCAGAGTCACTGGATGCACTGTTGAAAAGGAAAACGTAAAACAAAGCTGCGAAAAACTGTTGCATGCTGTGGTGGATGAACCTACATAAACCTTCACTTTCAGAGTCTTTCTGAAAAAGATTTCCATCCAACAGGGAAGGAAGAGAGTCAGACTGACAGACACATTGTTCCTTGATTTCTTCTTCCTTAAACAAGGTCTTCTTATTCCAGATTCCACGTGCAGCCAAAGAGCAAAGTCCTCTTAGATTTGTTTGCTCCGAGTTACTGCTGAAGGACCCAATCAAATAGAAGAGATACATTATGTATACCGAAGTGAGGGTTTCAGAAACTTGTATGAGACCTTCTTGGCCCTGTTCTTCTAGATGGTGTTTCAATGCAGTACACATGATCCAGCATACTCTGGGGACATAAGACATGACCAAGAGCGACTCGCTCCTTTCAATGTAATTCAGAGCTTGCTTTGCTAATTCTTGATTCCCAAAGAACTTATGGAAATATTCTTCTCTGCCCTCCTTGGAAAAACCCAGAAGTTCTACATAGCGAGGAGACTGCAAGCAATTCTCAAGGCTTTCCAAAGCTGCCGGCCTGGTCATGATTAATAAGCAGGACTTGGGAAGGAGAGTTTTGCATAATAAACCACTCAGTACGACACCCACTGGCTTCTTCTCGCATGGGTCAATGCTCAGGTCATCATCCTGAGGCTTAATTAAACCATTCAGTTCATCAAAGCCATCAATTACAAAGAGCAGTTTTCCTGGGTACATCAGAGATTCTTTCATTGTTTCGCCTGGAGTTAGTTCAAGGTTATTATTGATAATCAAATCAGTCAAACTAGCCTCCTCCGAAACAAGAGTCATTTGCCTACAACTCAAGTAGAAAATGTAATCAAACCTTTCCTGAAAAAGTCTTCCAGTCGCCCAGTCTAGCATGATCCGTCTTGCCAGTGTGGTTTTCCCAACCCCAGCCGCTCCCAGCAGCACAACTGTCTGAGGTCCATCAGTGCCTGTCTCAAACAGAGCATCCACGCCAACAGCAGCACTTCGCTCAGAGATGATCCCGCTACGTCTCCATTGCCTCCTTGTTATTTCATCCTCACCTTCCTCTTCACTTGCAACCATCAGCTGAACGTGTCTTCCGTTTAATTGCACATGGGCCCCCTGGCAAGTGGTCACATCTTCCAGTGCTCGGTATTTCCTTCTAATATGATCTTGGTATTTCTCCCTGAAATCTAATGCAAACAGCCTTTGTTGTTAGATGTATGTACTCATTGGTTGTTACAAGGAACCAAGTGTCAAAGAAATAAGCTTATTGATGTATTTGCTATAAAAACAATTTTTTTCCCCAAAAGCCACACAACCACTTCTGCAAGGAATTCCTGGGCCTACAAATGAAAACATGTGAATGGATTCATATAAGAATTATTTTTGACAGTGGAAAAAGAACCAGTTGACAACTGCATCTGTCACAGTGTATATGGATATAGTCTTCTCCTTGGATTTTACTACTTCAACCTCTACGTGAATACTTGCTTTGCGAGATTAAGTAAACCCTAACATATGATTGAAATCTCATGTATGCAAGCTAAATTCCACCTCCATATTTGGCTAAACCAGATTTTTTTTAAAAATCATTCTGTTCTTAAAGGTCCTCTTATTGTTAACTGGCTAAATGGCCTTTATCCCCTCCCCCCACAATTTTTTCCAAGAGTCTTCGACATAAAATTAACAATGCCTGCAATCCTACATCTGAGTTAGCAAACTTCTTTAAGCCATAGCAAGAAATGGTTTTACTGAAAGTGATTTGTAGTTCCTTCCGTCTACTTACCTGGCTGCATTGATCAGGCTCCTGTACTTGAAGAACAAAATACCCGAAGTTTAGCTCTCTAGAATGCAGAAGACAAGCACTTTTTTCCAGGAGGTTGAGATCCACCAAACACTGTCGTTTTCCACGAGCACAAATGTCATTATCATATCCTGATTAAATACGGTCCCCTTTTGTTGTTTTCTAGGGGGGGAAATTAAAACTGCTTTTCCATAAGGCCTACAACATCATGGTGAAACCTACATTTATGATTACGAAGTTACACAGTCTACTGGTTTATGTAAACCCACATTCAACAATACGGAAGTCTCACCCGGAAAAGGTCCAGGAGAGCCTCCAGGTAAGTTTACATTAAGGAAACAGCAGCACCTGCTGGTGGAAATGAACATCAGTGTGACAATATATTCGTTTTTCTAGAATTTCAAGAGATTGAAAGAGATTGTTTGGCATTTTTTCCATGATTTTGTTTTAGTACTGTTTGCTAGCTGCATATTAAAAAAAATCATGAAACCCCTTGATAGATTTGAGAAGCTAATGTAATGGACTAGAAAAGCAGACCAAGTTAGGCATGTTACCTGTTCTAGTAAAGAAATGTGACACTCAATGCCAATCTAAGACGTTTCTCCTGGGAAAAAACTGACCTTGTTGAGTAGACTTGAGAAGAATTCGGAGGAGACCTGCTTGGGATTGCTCAGAGGCATGTGTGATTTCTTCCATGTTAAACAATTCTCCTCCCCCATTATCTCTGAAGGAGTTACAAAACATATGAAAGACTTCAATGGAGTGGGCCAGTCCTTTTTTTGAGCCAGCAAGCAGGGTTGCTATTTGCCTGCTTATGGCAGGCAAGACCCTGCAGGGACCCCCTTCCAGCCAGCATTCAGTGGAGTGGTGGGGAAATGCATGGGGGGGATGGCATTGCATTATGCCATGCTGTCACGTCCAGCTGGAGCCCAGACATGACATTAACACAACTATGGTGTGGGCCCATTTGAAATACAGTGTACAGTTGTTGATCCACCTGGAAAAGATATTGCAAAGTTAGAAAAAGTGCAAAAAGAGACAATGAAAGCAATGAGTTGGTGTGTACGGTACACTTTTCTTACAGGGAAGTCTGAAGAGTTTGGGGCTTTTTAGTTTTAAAAGGGGGTAATGGATATGGGGGAAGAGACATGATAGGAGCTTATACAATTACGCATGGGTGGAGAGTGAGCATGGAGAGGCCTTTTCTTTCTCTCTCAAATACTAGAATTTGTGGCCATCTGTCAGCAATGCTGATTCTATGACCTTAGGCATATTGAGGAGCAGTACATTTCAGACAACTGGTATGAAAATAGCAACTGAGAGCAACAACCCGGCAAAACTAGCCTCCAAGTATGAGCAAAACATGTTCTCAAATCTTAAGTGAAACCACACTCCAATTGCATGAGTTCAGGCTAAAACTTCCTCCTTTAATATATTTGGGTCTACTGTAACACCAGTAGTGCACTGTAATGCATGAAACAAACATTTCCTCCACCCCATGTTGCCTTAAAAAAGAGAATAGCCAGTATGCCATGATCACATTAACAGGTAGAGGCCAATATATTTTTCAGTCTGTCTATTCAACTCACATTTCTGCAGCAAGGAAAGGATATTTCGGAAATATTATGAGCAAATGGTGCGAGTTTTTTAAAATCAGAGGATGCCTCCAGTTTCAAAAGTAAACATGTCTTCTCTTGTCCACTTCCCCCCCCCCCCGCCTACTTTGAGACCTGCCTTTGTCCAGGTTTCCTTTTTGTCTGAAGCTTCTTGAGAGGTGAGACCAAAAAGAACCTTTCGTTTCTCTAATGCGAAACTCCCCTATTTTGACATGAGCTTTGTTGCCACTACACTTGCAAGTATCTGCACAATATAATGAGCAGGGGGGTTGGACTAGATGGCTTGTATGGCCCCTTCCAACTCTATGATTCTATGATAATGTATGGGAACCTGCTAAGATAGGCAGAAACCGCAACTTCTGTCATCTCATAGAATCATAGAATAGAATCATAGAGTTGGAAGGCACCACTGGGGTCATCTAGTCCAACCCCCTGCACAATGCAGGAAATTCCAAACTACCTGCCCCCCACACCCCCAGTGACCCATACTTCATGCCCAGAAGATGGCCAAAGTGCCCTCCCTCTCACGATCTGCCTAAGGTAATAGAATCAGCAATGCTGACAGATGGCCATCTATCCTCTTCTTAAAAACCTCCAGGGAAGGAGAGCTTACCACCTCCCGAGGAAGCCCGTTCCACTGAGGAACTGCTCTGTTAGAAAATTCTTCCTAATGTCTAGACGGAAACTCTTTTGATTTCATTTCAACCCGTTGGTTCTGGTCCGACCTTCTGGGGCAACAGAAAACAACTCTATTATATAGAGTTATATAGAGGCTGGTGCCGAGTTGTTTTCCGAGTTGTTTTAATTTCATTAAATCAAAAGAGTTTCCGTCTAGACATTAGGAAGAATTTTCTAACAGAGCGGTTCCTCAGTGGAACAGACTTCCTCTGGAGGTGGTAAGCTCTCCTTCCCTGGAGGTTTTGAAGCAGAGGCTAGATGGCCATCTGTCAGCAATGCTGATTCTATGACCTTAGGCAATTTATGAGAGGGAGGGCACCTTGGCCATCTTCTGGGCATGGAGTAGGGGTCACTGGGTGTGTGTGGGGGGGAGGTAGTTGTGAATTTCCTGCATTGCGCAGGGGGTTGGACTTGATGGCCCTGGCGGTCCCTTCCAACTCTATGATTCTGTGATTCTAACTCGACATCATCCTCTATATGACAGCCCTTCAAGCACTTTCTCCTCTTAGCTAAAATCGCTGATTCTAGTGATGCATTTATCTGCTGGTACAGTTAATTATTCCTTTCCCCCTCCCTTCCTGGTTTTCCAGGCAATGGCTTGCGGTACTGAATCTTATCACAACACGACGCAAGTTTTACCCTGTCACGAACCTGCGGGGGTGGAGGGAGAGAGCAAGAGTGATTTCTGCACGGGAGGTTTTGCCTTGGATTTGCCACTCTTTAGATGCACTCCCCCCCCATCCAAATTCTCAGAACTCAACAAAAAGCCCCCATGCAGAGTTGTGAGAATACGGATGGGGAAAACGTGCATCTAGAGCAGTGGTTCCCAAACTTTTCGGGCCACCGCCCCTTTGGTTCCACAAACTCAACCCCAGCGCCCCTTACCCTATCTTATAAAAAGCATTATTCAAAATAGGGGTTTGCATGACGCACTATAGAAGATAATAACAATAAAATTTCAAAACAGTAATGATTAATTGCACATCTATTCAAAATAAAATTAAAACTTTTTAGTTGAAATTTAGTCAACAAAACTGATGAACTTGATCCAATGGTACCAGCTCTTCAAAGCCTGGAAAAAAATTCTGATAGGTTCCACCAAATTTGCCAGCTTGATCTATTGTAAATTAGTAAAAAACACAGTTGGAGGGGCCCACCTCTAGTGCTCCCCCTAGGTCATCCCACTGCCCTCCAGGGGCTGGTACTGCCCTCTTTGGGAACCACTGATCTAGAGAGTGGCAAATCCAAGGCAGACCCTCCCGTGCAGAAATGGCCTCTGGGTTCGAGTCCCATTTCGCAAGGAAGGGGCACCACCTGGCGGCAGAAGTCGGCTTCAGACTTCAGTGGGGAAAGAAAACATCTGGCATGAAAGTTCTCGCCCCCCCCCCAATAAGCACCCCTGGATCCCACGCGGCTTCCTGGCAACCAAGAGAGCAGAAGGGCAAGCCTTGGCCAAGTTGGCCAAGGAGAAGGCCAAGTTGGCCAAGAAGGCCAACTTGGCCAAGGCTTGCCCTTCTGCTCTCTTGGTTGCCAGGAAGCCGCGTGGGATCCAGGGGTGCTTATTGGGGGGGGGGCAAGAACTTTCACGCCAGATGTTTTCTTTTGGGGGAGTCCCCCCCTCCGATCTGGGGGATCAAGCGGGCCCCAAGCGAGGCCCCAGCGGTTCTTGGCGCCGCCCAAGGAGGAGCCCCGCCGGACGGCGCAAGGCTCGGCGATCCCCCGCCCCGTCGCGTCCGCGGGCCCTTTGCCTCCTCCTCCTTGCCGATCCCCGTCCTAAGGGCGGCTGCGAGCGGGCGGGGAGGGGTCCGCCGGAGGACGGGGGTCGCTGCCGGGGCGTCCCGGAACGGCCAGCCTGGCAGCAGCGCGAGGAAAGCGGCGAGCAGCTCCCCTTCCCCCGGGCCCGCCTGCGCTTGGCAATCCCCCTTCCCCTGCCAGCGCCTGCAAGGGACCGTCCTGCTGAAGCCTGCCAGCATCGCCCTCTTCGGTAAGGGTAGAAAAGGGCAAGAGTCCAGTAGCACCTTCAAGACGAACCAAAATATTTTCTGGTAGGGTAGGAGTCGAAAGGCGTAACAGTATTCTGAAGGTAATTCCCAGTGGGCAGCCGTGTTAGTCTGTCTGCAATAGTAGAAAAGGGCAAGAGTCCAGTAGCACCTGAAAGACTAACAAACATATTTTCTGGCAGGGTCTGAGCTTTCTGAAGAAGTGAGCTGTGGCTCACAAAAGCTCCTACCCTACCAGAAAATATTTTTGTTAGTCTTGAAGGTGCTACTGGACTCTTGCCCTTTTCTACTACTGCAGACAGACTAACACTGCTACCCACTGGGAATTATCTTCAGTAAGGGGTGTGTGTGGTCACTTCCCACTCATGGCGACCCTATGAATCAAAGTCCTCCAAAGTGTCCTCTCCTTAACAGCTCAGGTCTTGCAAACTGAGGGCCCTGGCTTCCTTTATGGAGTCCATCCATCTCTTGTTGGGTCTTCCTCTTTTCCTGGTGCCTTCAACTTTTCCTAGCATGACGGTCTTTTCCAGTGACTCTTTGTTGGGCGTTAGGTAGCGAGCTTTGTTACATGTCAGACAGTCAAGGGTTAATAATGAATGTATAGATGCTGACCAGTTCAAGGAAATGATGTAATGTGTTAATTAGCCAAGTGGTCAGAGAGTATCCATTGCAAACCTGTTTGTTTGTCACATACACATGCAATCTGCATTTACTGCTTTTCTTTTTCCTTTGTGTAGAAGTGAAAGCAGCATCTTGAGTTAGTTTTTGAATACCAACCTGAGAGGATGGAGAGGCAACTTACTCCTTTAAGAATGCCTTGCGTGTAAGCTTAGTACCTGCCAGGAATATCTGGCAAGGTTAGGAAACTTAGCCATGTAGAAAGGATTATTTGTTTTACCTCCCAGTGAACCCATCCCTTGATTATAGTAAGTAAAGACTGTTTTTGCTGAGACAAACTACTTTGTCTGTTATTGTGCGTGTGAGTGACTCACTTTACTTTCATTAAGCCATAATAACCAACGATCCTATCCCTCTGAATGGTAGCAGTAATAAGTCAGTTTCAACACTCTTGTCGTCTCATGATGTGACCAAAACACGACAGCCTCAGTTTAGTCATTTTAGCTTCTGGGGTCAGTTCAGGCTTGATTTGATCTAGAACCCACTGATTTGTTTTTTTGCCCGTCTGCTGTATCCGTAACCCTCTCCTCCAACACCACATTTAGAAGGATTCTACTTTCTTCCTATCAGCTTTCTGCATTGTCCAGCTCTCACACCCATACATAGTAATAGGGAATACTATGGCATGAATTAATCTGAACTTGGTTGCCAGGGACACGTCCTTACACTTAAGAATCTTTTCTAGCTCCTTCGACCACAAAGCATGAATTGAGGTTATGGTGGGTCTGAAACCAGGGAGTTCTGAGTCTGCTTTAGCAGCCTTCTCTTTTGAAACATATCTGTGTTTTAATAAGTGTGTGGCAGACAGGAAATTCTCCTGTTGCAGCTTCCTCTACATAAGTTTTAAATACTTGGACTGCCCGAATAACCGGCTTGTTCTTACAAAATGTGCCCTGTGCATAGGGTTGCCAACCTCCAGGTGGTGTCTGGAGATTGTAATCCTAGGATTACAACTGATCTCCAAGCGTCAGAGATCTATTCACCTGGAGAAAATGGCCCCTTTGGAAGGTGGACTCTATGGCTTTATACCTCATTGAAGTCCCTCCCCTCCTCAACCCCACCCTCCTCAGGCTCCACAGCCAGGTATTTCCTGACCCAGAGCTGGCAACCCTACCTGTGCATCACATTGTTTTCCACCCTGAATTTCAGCTATTTCCTCCTGTTCTGTTCTCAGTATAAAAGGATGGCAGCTGAGGATCCTGCCGTGTTCACCTCCAGCACCCTGCCCTCTGACCCCCGGCTCCTGCCAACAGTGACCAATGCCTATTTGGGTACCCGTGTCTACAGGGACATCCTCCATGCCAATGGGGTATATAACGGAGCAGTTGGGGACACGCATCGTGCGGATATCCCCAGTCCTGTCAATGTCCGAATGAGTGTGTCAGCCGAGGACAGCCTGAGCGAGACTTTCTCCCTGGACACAAGAAAGGGTACGTGGCACAAGAACCTTCTGCTTATTGTAGTAAGAGCATCAGCGCCGGCAGGACCGTGCCCCTGATTAAGTTGACATGGAGTACAGCTATTAGGGGTGTGTGTGGGGTGTATTTAAGGAACATTATTTTAAAACAGACAAAAAAGTATGCTAGATATAGTGTTGGATTTGGTCTAGGCCCGAGGGCATCTTCAGTTCCAGTCCCCACTAGAGTTCACTGTGTGACCTTGGCCAATCGCCTACCATTGTTGTGTGGGGAAAATGAAAATTCAAGCATTCTCACCTTAGAGCAGGGGTGTTGAACTCATTTGTTACGAGGGCCGGATATGACATAAATGCCACTTGGTTGGGTCGAGCCATGTATACCATAAATAATGCCAGGTACAGAAGATACAAATTTTATAGAAGACACAGGCAAAGCCAATGAGTAATAATATTTTTTACTTGATTTTTTTTACTTAAAATACAAACATGCTTAAAACAATAACACTTGTACAGTATTTTCTTTAATTTAACAGCCTTTAATAATTGACAGCTCGGGGTAAAGAGAGACAGCTGTCTCGGCTGGTGAGCCTGCAGCGGACATGCCAGCCCAGATCGGGGGGTGCTGCCTTGGCTGGCTTGCAGGCCAGATCCCTCAAGGGACCGAATCCAGCCCCTGAGCCTTATGCTTGACACCCCTGCCTTAGAGGGAAAGTAATGTGATAAAGATTTTCCCCCTCCCCGGATGGGAAAGCATTTCAAATTTCAGTACAAAATAATCAAGGTTTGGTGAATATTTCCCACCTTCCTTTATTAGAAACCTAAATAATAGTTTTTTTAGTTCTGTAAGGTACCTAATATAATTATGCAGCACATAATAAATGATATTCTGAGCACATCCTTGCAAAAGCAGTTTCTTCAAAACAGACCTTGAGTGAAATCTGTGTGACCACAATTTAGAGGAAAACTTTTGCAAGGCTGAATTCTTATTCTCTCTTGTCCACAGGAACCTATATCCACACGATCCAGTCCTCTCGTTATACAGCCACACACAGGATCTATGCCCATCGCTCCCTTGTCCACCTTCTGGCCTTCAGCATAACCATCCAGAAGTCAGCTCTTCAAACTGAGCCTGTCACTGTGAACCTCCAAACCCAGTTCATACCAAAGAGTCCAGACATGGACTTGCATAGAGGGGCAGATTTCCAGGGAGCTCAGTGAGTATTTTTGCTTAAATCTCCAAGGGTCCTTCTTTCCACCTGGACGTTAAAGATCATGACTGAAGCAACTGGGCATTTCCTTCTGTTTTCAGTGAGAACTTGGGCTGAGTGATAGTCACAACTGAAATCCCAGGCAGAGGATTGTGGCAGGTTCTTGGAAGAAGTTTCAAACACTCTGTGCCGTGGTGCTGCCATGCCAAAGGACACCACGGGTCACACACAACCATGGAGGGAGTTTGTCTAAGCCTTGGACAGGGCAGAGGGTCTACTTTTCTTTCAGGGAGATTTTGACTGCTTTTCATGCCTTCAGCTTTGGTTGTTCTTCTGATTCCAACGGGCATAAAATATGTCACTATCAGTGTTATGTCACCGCATAAGTTGGTTCGTGTCCTAAGGAGCTCACAATCTACATTATGTTAGGAGGGAGCCAATAAAGAGGTGAGGAAAGGGGGAGGGAATGATTATGAAAGGATGAATGTGAGCAAGTGTTGTTTCAGTTGGGGATGTGGGCTATGGAGGTTCAGCTAAAGGCTTCCTACGAAAGGTGGCTTTTGAGGAGGGACTGAAAGGGTGCCACGGCACCACATTGGTGTTCTGGTAGGAACTTCCTGCAAAGGGGAAGAGCAGAGTCACTAAGGGTGCAGCAATTAGACCTTTCAGCAGATTGAGGGCTGGAGCTGGAGGAATGAAGGTCACAGATAGGAAATTCACAGTGGGTAGCCGGGTTAGTCTGTCTGCAGTAGTAGAAAAGGGCAAGAGTCCAGTAGCACCTTAAAGACTAACAAAAATATTTTCTGGTAGGGTATGAGCTTTCGTGAGCCACAGCTCACTTCTTCAGATACTTCTGAAGAAGTGAGGTGTGGCTCACGAAAGCTCATACCCTACCAGAAAATATTTTTGTTAGTCTTTAAGGTGCTACTGGACTCTTGCCCTTTTCTACTACTGCAGATAGGAAAGTAAGGGAGAAATAAGAGGCAAAAGACGGAGGAGAGCAAAGCCACAGATAACTGTAAAGCCAAGTGGGGTTTCTATCCAAGGGACAGGTTTATGTGGTTTTCCCATTGCTACTGAGGCTGGGAACACAGCACAGTGGTTACAGGGCTTCCACGCGGCAGGTTATCCTGCAGCTTCCCTGCCCCAGTCCCCCAGCAGCAGCCGTACCCCCTCCCGCAGCCACTGGCCTGTTCAGTTCTTTTAAAAGAGCCCACAGTTGAATGCCATTTAGGTTCTCTAAATTCCTAGCTTTCATTTTTGAAGCCTCTAGATCCTTTCATTGTGGAGCTATGCCTTTCCCCTTGTATCTAAGCAATGGGAGGGGACAGAGACTTACTTTTTGTTTTTAAATGACAATTGGGAATTCAGAGAACCTGATACACAAGTTATAAGATTATATCCCTATAAAGATATTCAATTGCCAATTGTTTTTTAAAAGCCTCCTGGTAGGGAGTAGGGCAGGGAAATAGCTGCCCTGTGGGCAAGAAAATTCCATCCCTCATGGCAGCCATACATGCTTTGCTGCGCTGTTTCCCAAAACTCTGCAGCAGAACCGGGTTCAGAACTCTTGGAGAAAAGCCGCGGAAACCCTGTGAGGTGCACAAATATGCTATAATGCTATAGGGAAGCAGGACACAAAAAAACACTGCTTCTCAGCAGGATTGAACCCGGGGCAAATAACCACTGTGGAAATGGCCAAGGACTTTGTGCCCAATGGGAGGGGGAGCTAATGGAAGGACTGCAGCAGTGATGCAAGTCTAGAAAGGGCGTTCCCATTCCTTTGGTGATGCTCTGACTCATAAGGTCTTCTGCCATTTTGTGCTTTCTCCTTTAGCTATCTCTATGGAAAGACCTTGATCCCAGAAGTAGAGGGTGGTCCCCAGCCTACCGTTCATCTGATCTGGACCCCAGTGCCACAGTCGGTGACCCTGTCTGGGGATGAGACCGAAAAGAGCTGGGAGTTCCTCACAGCCCTAGCAGAGAGTGAAGAGGACGTGAAAAAGTACTTTTATGAAGGAAAGTCACTGATCGGTTCTGGTTCCTTGTATGCGTATCACACCCAGGCATGGGCAGAGACCTGGGAAGGATGCTGTGTCAAGGTTGATGGGCCTCTTTCATTGAGTCAGGCCATTTATGGGTGCCTCTATTATCTGCTCAGTGCATGTCCTCCCCCGGGTTCGTATGACTTTCAGTTTTCCGGAATCAGCCCTGGAGGCCTATCGAATGGCACAGAGAATGAAGATTACTGGGGTCATGTCTTCTGGGATCAGGTGAGCGCTTGTCTCTCCCCCCTACCTCTCGTTTCCCACTTCTGTAGAGTAGTAAGGAGGTCTGATTTGTCATTGTGTGCTAGTGTGTAAGGAGACACTGGCCTTAGACTTTTGCTGTTTGGGCAAATCTTGGCTTTCTGAGGTGTATAATGTACAGCACGCAGAGGAGGACTACTAATTGTCTAGTGTGTATTGTGTAGTATGCTTTTGGCTCATATATAGTAAAGACGTGGTGGGTTGTCAAGGTTTGAATGTAGTGATTGGCCATGGCAGCCCTGTTGAACATATGAAACTGCCTTATGGTGAGCCAATTCATTGGTCTACCTAGCCCAGTACTAGGCTACTCCAGGGGACACCAACCTTTTTGAGCCTGTGGACAAGTTTGGAATTAATGGGTGGTGAGCGTGGTGAGCGTGGGGTGGTGGGGTGGTGGGGTGGTGAGCGCCACCCCAAATGGCTGCCACAGGAAGTGGAACCCAACCCAAAATGGCTTGAAGGGGGAGTACCATACAAACAATCAAGCATAACACTTAACATCAGCCATTATTCTCTGTCACACTAGCTCTGTCTACATTGTCCCATTTAGCTTTCATTCTTTAACATAGGCTTTCACAGGCTACAGTCTGTTTTGTCAGGGGAACAAAGTGGAATTATCAAAACCTTTTTTGGAAGCTGCAAGAGAGAACATGAGGTGGAAGCCTCTTTGAAAGAAGAAGAAGAGTTGGTTTTTATAGGTCGATTTTCTTTACCTTTTTAAAGTAGAATCAAACTGGCTTACAATCTCCTTCCTTTCCTTGTGAGGTAGGGGAGGCTGAGAGAGCTCTAAGAGAACTGGGCTAGACCAAGGTCACCCAGCAGGCTTCATGTGGAAGAGTGGGGAAACAAAGTCTCATTCTTTCCCATTTTGCTTCCCTTCCCCATTTTAATCTATTTTGTCTTTTTGTTCTGGACTTCCTTCTCTTAGCTTCTCCCTCCCCAGTTCAGGATCAGTCTGCCAGCTGCCCGTCTTTCCCATCCCGACCTCATCAGGGAATCCTTCCCTTCTTACCAGAGCTCCATCCCATTTTCCCTGCTGCACCTTTTGGTCCAGTTTTGGGCAACCCATCCTCTGGGCTGGATTACTCTGGACTAGCCAAGCAGAAGGAATTCAATTTGCTATGATGTAACATTAACTGGGTGTTTTTATTCTAAAGTAACACAGCTACACATTAGGATGGGTGAATTTACTTATAATGTTGCTTATTACCTTGATTTTCCTTCTGATCTCTTAGTTTCTAAACTATCTTCTTAGGGTAATAACTTGCTGATTAAGTGCTGTGTCTCCCATCTTTTTTGTCTAATATGGGAGTCATGTAGACAATAGACTGAAAAATTCGAATCTTGCCCCAGTGCTTTTATGCTCCAGCTATGCCCATATAAGGGGATCCTTCAACATATCAGGCTAGGCACAGGGACTGATTTGGGTAGCAAGGGGGAATTACAATATTTGCTGTTACTACTGCTGATAGCTAGGTGAGCTGACTGATGAGCCCCATTCCTGGGTAGAATCATCGAGTTGGAAAGGGCCATACAGACCATCTAGTCCAAACTCCTGCCTAATGCAGGATCAGCCCAGAGCATCCCTGGCAAGTGTTCATCCAGCCACTGCGAAGGTTGCCAGAGAGAGGAAGAAGGGTGAGGAAGGTCACATTCCTTTCTGCATCCTGGGGAGTATAGGAGCTGTGAGAAAGTCCTCATGGAGAGGAAGTCATAGACGAATGGCATCCCAGTTTCTGCCCATTTCTAGTACTCTCTAGAGGGAGCTCTATGGGCAACATTCTACCAGTCTCTCACCATGACAGGATGGCTATCAGTGCTAAATTTTAATCCTAACGGAAACCACCTGTAAACTTGAAGAAAATTGTAGCCACTCCTTTGTGCTAATAGCTAAGAGCTGTGCAACCCTAAGGAAATAATCTCAGTACACTACCACAACTTCTCCTTTTAAATATATTTCTTTCTTTCAAAGTTTCTTTCTCCAAGCATATATTAATTTTACCTTTTAACTTGTCTTAACAACTTGTACAACAACAAAATTATAAGTTCTGAATACAGTTAAACTTCACTATACAAACACTTCACTATGCATTATCCCTTATCAGAATCTTTAACACTGCTGAGTACCCTCCAATATACGATTTTTATCATTGTCATTATAAGCAAAAGTATCCAACCATGTGGCCATTGTAATAACTATACAAATAGGTGTACTGATATGAAATTGTGCAACCCTAAGGAAATAATCTCAGTACACTACCACAACTTCTCCTTTTAAATATATTTCTTTCTTTCAAAGTTTCTTTCTCCAAGCATATATTAATTTTACCTTTTAACTTGTCTTAACAACTTGTACAACAACAAAATTATAAGTTCTGAATACAGTTAAACTTCACTATACAAACACTTCACTATGCATTATCCCTTATCAATAGCTAAGAGCTGCCAGACCTGTAGTTGTGAAAATGTTCTGCAGCATTCATGCCTTGGAGAGAGAACAAATGTGACGTAAGTTATAGACCACAGAAGATGGAGATGATGTATGGGACTAGGAGTGTTTTCTATGTTGTTATCCAACCACGTTTTCAGCACCAACTATTTGCTATCCTCCCACCTTTTCAGCACTATTTGTATTTGTTTTGGGGGACTTTATGTTGTATTTGAGGGCTTTCGTTTGTTTGTTTGTTTAATGCAGGATATCTGGATGTACCCAAACATCTTGCTTTTCTACCCGGACATAGCTTGTGCTATCCTAAAATACAGGATCCAAACACTAGGGGGAGCCCTGCACAATGCACGGGAGCAAGGATACAAGGTAGGAGTAGTTTGGTAGCGCTGGCCATTTATTCATGGAAGGTTTTGCATTGGATTTGTCACCCTATAGATGCACATTTTCCCCATCTGAATCCTCAAAACTCTGCATGGCGGCTTATTGTTGAGTTTTGAGAATATGGATGGGGGGAAAGTGCATCTAAAGAGTGGCAAATCCAATGCAAAACCTTATTCATGGAAGGTTTTGCATTGGATTTGTCTCTCTATAGATGCACATTTTCCCCATCTGAATTCTCAAAACTCTGCATGGCGGCTTATTGTTGAGTTTTGAGAATATGGATGGGGGAAAAGTGCGTCTAAAGAGTGGCAAATCCAATGCAAAACCTTCCATGAATGTGTTTTTTCCCCAGTGAGGTGGTCATGTTTCTTTTCAGACGGCAGTGAAATCTGTTTGCGAAATGCCTTTAAAATCCTGGCTCTTTTTCAGATGGTGCCACATTTTTCTTCAGAGCCCACCTTTTTGTTGTTGTTGCTTGCTTGCTTTTGTTACGGCTGCACACTACGTCAAGTATACCATTGTTATAAGTAGAAAGTTTCTACTCCATGGTCCTGTCACCTTCTTGTCCTTGTTCAGTGTCGCAAATGGTTAAAAACAAACCAACCCATGCAGCCGAGCAGGGAGGATGGTCCAATTTAAAGGGAACCATAGCAGTTCAAGAAACATTAACCGTTCAATGCCAAACGATCAAAGGAATGACTGAAAGGCAATTTAGGGATGCCTGGGAAAGAGTATGTAGCCCTAATATAAACAACCAGGTAATTCACTTTGGAGAGTAAACACGTTGGTCTGCAGTAAAAAGATAAAGGTCCCCTGTGCAAGCACCGGGTCATTCCTGATCCATGGGGTGACGTCACATCCCGACGTTTTCTAGGCAGACTTTGTTTGCGGGGTGGTTTGCCAGTGCCTTCCCCAGTCATCTTCCTTTTACCCCCAGCAAGCTGGGTACTCATTTCACCGACCTCGGAAGGATGGCAGGCTGCGTCAACCTTGAGCCGGCTGCCTGAAACCGACTTCTGTCGGGATCCAACTCAGGTCGTCAGCAGAGCTTGGACTGCAGTACTGCAGCTTACCCCTCTGTGCCACGGGGCTCATTGGTCTGCAGGACAACAGGTAGATTCAGTAGCACCATAGAGACCAACAAGATTTTCAGGGTATAGTTTTCAAGAGTCGAAACGCGTAACAGTATTCAGAAGGTAATTCACAGTGGGTAGCCGTGTTAGTCTGTCTGCAGTAGTAGAAAAGGGCAAGAGTCCAGTAGCACCTTAAACACTAACAAAAATATTTTCTGGCAGGGTATGAGCTTTCTGAAGAAGTGAGCTGTGGCTCATGAAAGCTCATACCCTGCCAGAAAATATTTTTGTTAGTCTTTAAGGTGCTACTTGACTCTTGCTCTTTTCTAGTATTCTGAAGGGAAAGCGTGGGGGGAAATTACTTCAGTGCCACAGATTGTAAAGGTAAACCTGGAAAAAGTAAAGGCTCAGTGCTGTGCGGATAATGTCAAAGGTCCAAACAGCACTCACAAAGTACTAGAAATTAAATATTAATTTATAAAGGTGCAAGTAAGTGCAAAAAGTGAGCATATACACAAAATGAAATACAATAAGATACACATACAAAATTTCAATATCAATCCAGCATAGTACAAAATTCAATAGAAAATATGGATGTCCTGTAAGTCAGGTAAGTCAATATATACTGTCCGTGATAGACTTTTTTGTGCTTATTAGTAGCTGGACGGAAGATGTCTGGGGCAAGGGCCACACGTCCTGACATCTTCTCGCTGGATTGATATTGAAATGTTGTATGTGTATCTTATTGTATTTCATTTTGTATATATGCTCACTTTTTGCACTTACTTGCACCTTTATAAATTAATATTTAATTTCTAGTACTTTGTGAGTGCTGTTTGGACCTTTGACAGATTGTAAAGGCGGCTGGAAGGCAGAGGAAAAGTGATTTAGCATGTATCTCAAAATAGCAGTACATGGAATGCTTAAAAAAAAAAGCAAAAGCACGAAAATGGCCAAAGGAAAAATGGTGGGGAAAAAAGAAGTGGCTTCTTCAAGTGAGCTTCCGCCAACTCAGAAGAACGGCAGCAGCAACAACAAAACTTGGATCAAAAAAGGTTTTGAAAAACATGGGTTAAGGCTCAATTAACAGCAGGTAGACAGCGGTTTGGCATTCAGCTGTGTGAAACAACAGAAAAAATAATTTTGCTTTCAGAATCCAGAATGGGTTAAATACCCTGTATGAAAGGGGTATTTTGGATAAGGGCTGCAGGATGCAGGGAATGGGTACTTAAGCTCTCCCCCCACCCCCATGCCATTTTCCCCACCTCAGAAAGGAATCAGGGATTCTGTTTGCCCCCAAGGGGAAAATCATATGTCCTTATGGGCTATTGGTAAGTTTCCTTGAGAATATAATGAGACTGTATCCTAAAGCCTTGCAAAAAACAAAAAAAACCACCCCAAAAAACACATGGCCAAAATAATCCTGTTATTAGATTATTAATATCATCTCATCATTCTGAAGAGGTGGTTTACACAAACCCCAAATGTACACAGCCACACCTGCTGGATGTGGCCTGTCAAAAAAACAAATCAGTGGGTTCTAGATCAAATCAAGCCTGAACTGACCCTGGAAGCAAAAATGACTAAACTGAGACTGTCGTATTTTGGTCACATTATGAGAAGGCAAGAGTCACTAGAAAAGACAGTCATGCTAGGAAAAGTTGAAGGCGGCAGGAAAAGAGGAAGACCCAACAAGAGATGGATGGACTCTATAAAGGAAGACACAGCCCTCAATTTGCAAGACCTGAGTGAGGCTGTCAAAGACAGGACATTTTGGAGGACGTTGATTCATAGCTTCGCCATGAGTCGGAAGCAACTTGATGGCACTTAACACACACACATGCACATCTGCTATCTGTGAGAGTTTTGAAAAAATGGATTGTGCAAAGTAGATTGTCCATGTCCAGCATTGTCTTCAATAGTGCATGATGAACAAGCTGCATACTCCTGAATAGGATTATCTGGATTTGAAATTTCCTATAAAAATGGGAAGCCCTGACCTGGATGGCCCAGGCTAGCCTGATCTCGTCAGATCTCAGAAGCTAAGCAGGGTCAGCCCTGGTTAGTATTTGGATGGGGGACCACCAAGGAATACCAGGGTTGCTATGCAGAGGAAGGCACTGGCAAACCACCTCTGTTAGTCTCTTGCCATAAAAACCTCAAAAGGGGTCGCCATAAGTTGGCTGCAACTTGATGGCACTTTACACACACACACACACACACACACACACACACACACATAAAAATGGGAAAGCTTTCTGAATCAGCCTTCCTTTTACTACCAAGAGCATCCTGACCAGTCTTCTTTGGACTTTGGTTGTGGCAGGGTGGAAAATTCCCTTGGGAGAGCGCAGCAACAGGCCAGGAGGTCTGTCCTGAAAAAGTTTACGGTGACCAGGAAATCCACATCAATGGGGATGTTGTGCTGGCATTTGAGCAGTATCACCACATCACACAGGTACTATAACTGGGGCATGTCTTAAGACCATGTACAAAAGAGGGTGGGTGTTTCTGATTTCAGCCTGTCATCTTTCCAGCCTTGGCTGTATGTCAAGGCATGGCATCGGCTGTTGAAATCACGCTGCCCTGGTCATCCTTCTAACGAACACATGTTTCTCTTAGATGTTGCTCTTCATGATTCCCCTAAAACCAGATTATTCTACTCTAGGGGCTTTCCCACACACTCTACTTATTCCTGATTTTCTTGGCAGTCGATCCACAAGCATTGGAATGGGTTTGGGCACAGTTTGTCCACACATCTGCCCTCCTTCTGCTTTTTCACAGTTGTGGAGTCAGTTTATTTTCTTCCACATATGCCTTAAATCAGGGGTGGGGAACGTCAGGCCCGGGGGCCGTTTAAGGCCCGCGAAATCATTTGGTCTGGCCCTTCGTGGGTCCTGGCAGATCTCTAGCTCAGAAGGATCTAATACTGGTGATCCACACCCCCCCGCGGACAGGAATAGCCTCTATTCAAGGCAGATGTGAGTTTGTTTGGTTGAGAAAAGGAACCTTTTCCCCCCCTTGCAGAAGAGTCTTTAGCTATGGAGTTTCTAGGACTGCCCAAGAAACTGTGTTAACCCTTTCCCACCCGGGCCATGGAGAAACGTATTGGCCGGCTAATTTTTAAGTTGATAATTTTGTATGGCCCGCAAATGATGTTATAAATATCCAAATGGCCCTTGGCAGAAAAAAAGGTTCCCCACCCCTGCCTTAAATAACCAGGATTTTCAAGGGAGGGTGTTGTCATCAACAGTTATGTCAAACACCCCACCTTTTTAAATGTTTTGTGCGTGCTTATATTGATATATCGATAACGTTTCTACATTTTTAAAGGCACTAAAATATCCATATATAGATATACTGCTGTGATAGTTCAAACAGGTGCTCTGAATTTCCAGCTTTAATTTAAAGGGAGGGGAAAGCAAGGCTCTATCCCCTTCCCTTGTGGAGATGCATTTTTTCCTTATATCTCCATGACAGAAGAGACTAGAGACTTACTTTAAAAAATGGAATTTGGGGATTCAGAGAATCTGCTTGACCTATCATTACAGCAGTATATTGATATTTTAGTGCCTTTTAAAAAAATAAAAAATGAAACCACTCATCTTCAGGGTATCGGGGGGAGGAGAGGGACTGGTTAGATGATGACAACAGTCCCATCATAAAACAAAGAGGGCTGAAGGTGGGTGGGAGTGGGTGAGGCAAAGAAAACTGACAGAAACATTGTGCACGAGAAAAAGTTGACTCAAAATCAGCTCAAAATCAGGGGTAAAAATGGTCTCAAAAGAAAAGGAAATTTTTTTGGGAGAAACAAAAAACCAAAGTGAAAACTAAAGGCACAAAAATGCATGTGGAAATTGGGAAAACCGAAGCAGTATGGGGGCAGAACTGATGAAAAAAACATACAAAAAAAGCCTTAGGACAGGAAGCCATATTCGCTGACCTACTGAGCCCCACTTACCTGTTTGGTTCTAGGATCTGAAGCTGTTCCAGGAAGGAGGAGGCTGGGATGTGGTGCATGCCGTTGCTCAGTACTGGTGCAGCCGAGTGAAATGGAACCCAGAAGAGCAGAGCTACCATATTAATGGTAAGTTTGTGAGAGAAGAAGCCCTCTGCTCCTCCAGCAAGACCTCTCCCAGGTACACTGCACCTATTCCAGATGTGTGTGTGTGTATGTATGTGTGTGTATATATATATATATAGATAGATAGATATAGATAGATATATATTGATATATCGATAATGATATATCGATAATGATAGATAGATAGATAGATAGATAGATAGATAGATAGATAGATAGATAGATAGATAGATAGATAGATAGATAGATATACAGTGTGTGTGTCTGCAGTTTCAGCTGCTGTTCCTCCTACTGGGCTACATGGCTATATTTGGCATTTGCCTCACCTAAATACTGGACATCAAAAGATGAAATACTGGGGGATCGTAGGATCCCTCTCCCTCTATTGTTTACCAATTTTTTTTTTTAAAAAAACCCTCAGCAGAGCCATTTATGGACCTCCTAACATCCTTTCTTGCTTGTGTGTTAGGATTGTCTGCCAGATGCCGCCCTGTGAGTCTCAGCATTCCTGCCTTCATTTTCTTTCTGGACTATTTCCACACTGAGGAGATGGGGTTGAAACTGGGTAGACAGTGACTGGTGGAATCTCAGAAGTGGGGCTGACTGGAAGCGAGTGTCTGTGGTCGGCAGAGTTCCTTGCTTCTTCTTTTTACTTAGCAGCTGTCGCCGACGGACTTAGAGAGAACAGACAACTATATGCAAATGTATAACATATACAGGTCTCAGAATCTAGCCTTATGTGGCTCTACCTTGATTTAGCCAGGATTTAGGATTTCAGTTTACATGCAGGGTCGACATGCAACCCTACCTGCAGGTGTTCTTTCCTTGCGGCAATATGAAAAAGGAGGAAAGCAGGTTGTACTTCCCTGTTTTGAAGTGTCTGCCATCTCCCAGGTGTGATGCCCCCAGATGAATATCACCGTGATGTAGATAACTCTGTTTATACCAACGCCATTGCCCAGAGGAGGTAAGAAATGTGCACAGTCTGAGCTTTCTCTCCAGACTCCTCTGATCTCGCTTTCTCTCTCATCTTTCCACTCTGTGCTGACAGGTGGACTTTCTAGGATACGGAGGTCTCCGTTAACTGATTATGATGTCCAAAACACTCTGAGAAAAACTTTTGCTCTTGGGCAACAGAGACTTAAGTGACTGTTCTAGCTGCAAAAGAAAATTAAATGCCTTAAAGGAGGGGTACAAGATTGCACCAAGCAGCATTATGGGAGGGGTGGGCTACTGGCCCACCCAGTGCTTGAGTGGTGTCTCCAGCACCCGTTCTGGGGTTTGAGTTGTGCTGTTGTATCACAATCAGAACCCTGCCAAGAAAGGGGATCAGCAGGCTGGCCCAGGATAGAAAATTGAGATGAGGGACAATGAGGCTGAAGCCTGGCCAGCGTTATACCTCTTCTTCCCAGTTTTCACAGCACTTTGGGCAATGTGCTCTCCTTTCACCCCAGACAGGTATGCATTTCCCTTGTTTAATAGCAAGGACATACATACAACATTGCCATCTTTCCCATACATTAAGTGGGTGTCTGTGTCTCATATAATGTCCAGTTTCAGATGATAGGATTAAAACTAACAAGGTGGCAGGAGTACCTCAAAGAAACTCGATTCTGCCTCTTTCTGTTATTTTTTAAAACCTTAAAAACATTGCAATCCTCCCAATGCTTAGTTCGTACTCTGTCTAGCCCAACTCTTTTCCTGTTTTCCTTGCTTCTTTCCAGCTTGAATTTTGCCATTGATTTGGGCTCCCAGTTGTGCATTCCCACCCCTGAAGAGTGGAAGGAGGTTCAGAAGAAAATCAAGGTACCATTTGATAAAAACCGAAGGTTCCACCCAGAGTATGATGGTTACTGTCCAGGTGAGTGGCTCTGACGCAAAGTTGATTCATCTAACTCTTTGGAGTTTGGCCTGCTTTGATGATTCAAAGGACAATATTGATCTTAGCTGGCTAAAAAAGCTTCAGCATAGGTCAGCATTCATAAAACGATTGTGATATAATAAACAGTAACCACTTAGTAAAGTGGGTTTCTCACGTGTAGATGCAGTGGGTTCCAGAGCCGGTCCAGGGAGAGGACAGGACTGTAGCATAGAGGGGCAATCATCACTGTTAGGTTTTTGGTTTTGCTGACAAAAACCTATCTCCCCACAAAACCCCCAGTCTGTCAGTACCTTAGAGCTATGCTTATGTACTGTCTTGATCTTGCTTTAAGTTATTCATAACGGAGAGTAGTATGCAGGGGCAAGCTTGCTGCCCTGAAGGAGGATTGGGTTTAGAGGCCAGCACACCTCCTCTAAGCCCAACTTGATATCAGAAATATTTATTTAAAATGTTTCTAGGCTGCTTCTCCAGAGCCCTGTGATGTGTTGTGTTGTGTTGTGTGCGCGGTAGGTGTTTTGAGAGCAAACCACATTGCTTTGTCTTGAAAAGCAGCCCTTGGTTACACAATGAGCTCCACAAAGGTAGTGTGTATTTCAAATTTCAACCCATCATGTTTTTGTACTTGAAGGCAATTTCTCCGTCATAATTGGTCTGACCAAACTAAAAAGCCGTTGTCCAGGGTTACCATCTTTCTTTCTGTCAGGGCCTTTAAAAGCGGCACAACAAGAAGTTCAACTGGTGAAGGTTTTCCCAACCTGCAGATGCCGTAGTGGAGGAAGCTTCGCCTGCCGAATTTTCTATTGTCGTGAAGCTACTGCATTGTGGTCCTGGGATCTGAAAGTCATATTTTCAGTAGTGTTCATCAGCAGTAACTAATTCATTCATGCATCTTTCCTCTCTGTTCTTTCTTAGGTGAACAGGTGAAACAAGCGGATGTTGTCTTGCTTGGATTCCCTCTCCTTTATCCCATGGATTCTGAAGTGAGAAGGAATGACCTGGATATGTATGAACCCGTGACTGACCCTTCAGGGCCAGCCATGACCTGGGTAAATGGTAAAAGCCAAACAATCGTGGCATGGAAAGGCTGGATCTTAACATGGGCTTGTTCCTAAGAGATGCAAGTGAAAGGATTGTTTCATTTTCCCCACCAGAGCATGTTTGCTGTTGGTTGGCTGGAGCTGAAGGAGCCTGAAAGAGCACAGCAACAGCTGAGCAAATGTTTCAGCAACATCACCGAACCATTCAAGGCAGGTGGAAACATTTCTTGTCACTCTCTTCTCACTTTAGGTACCAAGCAGCATCCTTAAAAATGCTTCTTCTTTTTTTTGTAACTCCCTCAGATATGGGTGGAGAACTCTGA
The DNA here is from genome assembly GCF_029931775.1 of Euleptes europaea. Classification (NCBI taxonomy): domain Eukaryota; kingdom Metazoa; phylum Chordata; class Lepidosauria; order Squamata; family Sphaerodactylidae; genus Euleptes; species Euleptes europaea. The sequence continues at coordinate 98,798,311 of NC_079317.1, read as the reverse complement.
TGGATCAGGAGCGGTCAACTTCCTGACAGGGATGGGTGGATTTCTCCAAGCCATCCTTTTTGGATACACTGGGTTCAGGTGCAAATAGAGTTAATAGTTCATTATTCATGACTCTCAAGTCCATGGGAATAAACAAAATGGCCGATCTTGTAAAAAAGGTTTTCTGTACATCAGGGAGCTAATCTGTGTACAACCTATATAGCTTAGCTCAGGTTTCTCTGTAATACCCATTGCAGTTAAGAAACACGCATATCCTCCCTATTCTCCCTGCCCCAGCCCCATAGTGTGCGCTTCCTGCTGAAGAAAATTTTTGGTTATTTCACCCACCTCCCACAAGATTTAGCTTGTGTGTCTTTTATTCCCCCATAAGAAGAGTGTCTTCTTTTTCCATCTAATATTGTGGTCTCTGATTTATTTCCAATTAACGTGTGTGGCTTTACGGCTGTAGCCACAAAGTTTATTCCCACTAACAAGCGCCACCCCCGATGCAAAAAAGCAGCTGTGTCAATACAGGCTAGGTCTTCTGACACCACAGAAAATATGTAAGATACCGTGCGTAGGGTGAGAACAAGTGCTGTTTCTTTAGAAAAGCACACCGGAAAGGGCCAAAAAGAACCCAAAATAGGCCATGCACAGAGAAGAGTTCACTGTGACACATGAGGAGGCAGAGAAATGTCCTCCAGAGGATGGTTCTCAGTTTGGTTTCCTCGACAGGTTTCTCTCCCCTTTGTTTGCTTTTTCAGCTATGTTTGTGAGGCCCTGCATTTTTGGCAAGGTAGGAAGGCTGGGTGTATGTGTGTTGCAATCGTTATGAATATATTTATATATACTCACATTTACACTCACACATGTATGTATATTATTATTACTAATCTTAAAAAGCAAACGTTAACTATTATAGCAAAGTTAAATCAGCAAGGCGGACAGCTGATTGAGTTCATTGCTGTATTTGCTGTACGGAGGCAGTTTTTTTCCCTTGCTACTCTGTGAAGGAGCCCCGTGGCGCAGAGTGTTAAGCTGCAGTACTGCAGTCCAAAGCTCTGCTCACGACCTGAGTTCGATCCCGATGGAAGTCGGTTTCAGGTAGCCGGCTCAAGGTCGACTCAGCCTTCCATCCTTCTGAGGTCGGTAAAATGAGGACCCGGCTTGCTGGGCGTAAAGAGAAGATGACTGGGGAAGGCACTGACAAACCACCCCGCAAACAAAGTTTGCCTTGGAAACGTCGGGATGTGACATCACCCCATGGGTCAGGAATGACCCCGTGCTTGCACAGGGGATCTGTACCTTTACCTTTACTCTGTGAAGGGCCATGTAGAGTGATGGTAACTGAGACACCATCATTGCCCACTGTAGCTTGGAAGCAGATTTATAGGTTCACATGCCACAGACACTTCCAGCCCTTATCAGTTGCTAGAGATTAAATCATGGGCATTTATACATGGAAAGCATGCTCTCTACCATTCAGCTATGGCCCTTGGGCTTAGTTAATTTTAGATTTGAAAATCAATTGCTGAAATTATCACCTTCTTTCTGTGTTTGCGTGCATCGTGCATCCACCTTAGGAGTGAGCTTGTTCTCGGAGACATCTGGTCCAAAGAACAGGAAAACCTTGAAACCAGGATCCATGCTAGTGCTAGGAGAGTGCCTGTGTTCCAACAACTCTTTCTGTTATCAATTGAAGCTTAAGAAAGGTTATGCATTTTTATCTGGGAGAGAATGAATAAATCTGGCCATTGAGTCTTTTTCACATTTTCTAGGATCACCAAAAACTGTCTCAACTTTGACCCTGTTTGCCCTGATGACACAAAAAAGCTGGAGATCGCTGGAGTGTGTTACCTGGGAAGCAAACTGAGTTTCACTTTCACCAAAGAAAATGTCACCATCAAAGTGACTAGATCCTCCTCCGAGCCACAGTCCTCCTGTCTAGAGGCTGTGCTAGCAGCAACACAGCAGCACTTCCCCTTACAAGAAGGTACACCATCAATATCTGCCATATTAACATTGACTGTTACCCTGACCTGGATGGGCCAGACTAGCCCGATCTTGTCAGATCTCAAAAGCTAAGCAGGGTTGGCCTTGGTTAGTACTTGGATGGGAGACCCCCAAAGACATCCAGGGTCGCTACGCAGAGGCAGGCAATGGCAAACAACCTCTGTCCCTCTCTTGCCATGAAAACCCTACCGGTTTGCCAAGAGTCAGCTGCAATTTGATGCCGCTTTTCCCCACTGTGAGTTTTAACAGAGATCTCCTTCCATGGCGTTATACAAATTAATAGCTAGCTGGAGTAATGCAATAGTTATACAAAAGGAATGTCGGAACTTTATCCTGCTGGAGGGCAGGGCTGTTGCAAGAGCTGGTCTCAGTGGGCAAATTTTGGGGCCCAAAGAGCTGTGCAAGTAGGGTTGCTAGGTCCCTCTTTGCCACCGGCGGGAGGTTTTGGGGGCAGAACCTGAGGAGGGCGGGATTTGGGAGTGGTGGGGCTTCAATGCCATAGAGTCCAGTTGCCAAAGTGGCCATTTTCTCCAGGGGAACTGATCTCTATCATCTGGAGATCAGTTGTAATAGCAGGAGATCTCCAGCTACTACCTGGAGGTTGGCAACGGCAATCCTCTGTGCAAGGCATGTGATTTGTTTTCATATAATGTTTCATTTGTTCTCCATGGTAAAGGAGGTGTCAGGGGAAATATTTGTCTGTGCCTCCACAGTGCTTCTTGACAATGGCAGGGAAATGAGATGTTGGGTTGATCAAGATAACTGAGGAAAGTTGAGGCATCCTGTAAATGAGTACGATGAGGCACACTCCTCCAGTGGCTCACCCACCTTTTCATGGGGCAAGGACTCATGTGGTCTGGATTTTTAGTTGGAATCCTAGAAAACCCACCAAACCCTGTAAACAACACTATTTGGAAGTTTTGCCATTTACTAATGGTTCCCAGTCCAAAATGCTACTACTGTGATGCACTGAAAGAATTACTTAGGCTTGCTTTTAGACGTGGAGCCTATATGCACACCCAGGCTGTTGAACCCACTTTCCTAAAAGTTATTTATTTATCTACTTCATTTATACCCCCATGGGGTATAATTCATTTATACCCCCGTGGGGACTCAAAGTGCCTTACATAATTCTCTCCTCCATTTTATCCATTCAACAACTGCTATTACAACTGATCTCCAGCTGATAGAGATCGGTTCCCCTGGAGAAAATGGCCACTTTGGCAGTTGGACTCTATGGATTTGAAGTCCCTCCCCTTCCCAAACCCCACCTTCCTCAGGCTCCACCCCAAAAACCTCCCGCCAATGGCAAAAAGGGACCTGGCAACCCTATTTGTGGGGAAGGTTTGACAGAGTAATGGGCCTGGCCCAAGGACACCCTGCAAGCTTCCATGGCAAAGTGGGAATTCAAACCTCAGTCTCTAGATCCTAATATGATGCTACTACCACCAAACTGCATTGACTGACTCTAGAGGTAAGCTAAATGTAGAATTAGCTTACAGAAATGGCAACCCAAGAAAGCTGTTTGAACTGTTTTTGCATTTTAGCATAGAAGACTAAAAAGAAAACAACCTGAGAGAGGGGGTTACCGCACTTTGTATTCCCAGCAATGTATTAAGAGTTTGGAAATGTTGTAAAAAACAACGCTTTAAAAGGGTTTTTGGATACCACAGCTTATAAATGGTTGGAAGACTTCTTCACAGCTAAAGGGGCCAAACAAAGTGCGAACAGTATTTTTTATAACGTTTTCAGACTCTTAATACATCAGTGGGAATACATAGAAAGTGCGAACAGTATTTTTTATAACATTTTCAAACTTTTAATACATCGCTGGGAATACAAGTGCGGTAACCCCCAGAGTCACCTAAGGAAGAGTTTACATCTTGTGTGTGTGTTTTTTCTATTTCAGGACAGAGTGTTACCTTCCCTACAGCTGGTGGCTGGATCCAGAAAGCATCTGTTGAAATATTATAAGCCCAACATATTTTACTTTCATTACGAGTGTGAAAAACACCCAGCAACAGAAGCATGGGCACAGAACAGCAACCTTTCTGCTAAATATGAAGGAGTCCTGTGTCTTTGCTGCATTCGTTGTATATATAAGCAACCTGATCAAGTAGGAGTTGATTTGAAATCTGACCACTCTTACCACATCTGCCATGTAGCTTCTTTCCTGACCAGTGAGTAGGTGTTTGAACCTTGGATTGGGGACAACAGGAAGAAAATACGTTTCCTTTTAAGGAAAAAAAAGTAGTCCCAGGAGGAGTTTTAGGATTTGTTCTGGTGTTTGGTTTACTGCAAGTTAGTTTATAAAGCACAAGAAAACTATAGTATTTTGTTAGTTGAAAGCTGTTATTATTCTCCTTTCAAGCTGTGATTATGTAGGAGTTGCAAGCACCTATTGGCTAATGCCTGTTCATTTTTCTGGGTAAAATCCTTGCCATGTTTGGCATTTGTAGTTCCTGCTATCATAATTGATCTATTTATATGTTTCAGCTGTAGAAACAAATTGCCTTGATGCTGTCATCAGAAATATGATCAATTATCCTGCCAACATCAAAATGAAAACTCCCTGTTATATGTAAAATCTCCTGGTAGTTAACATTTTATATCCAACACAATTAGGGTTGCCAACCTCCAGGTACTGTAAACAACCAACATGGGGCTCAACAGAATAACATATCCATGTAATTATATTTAACTCTAAACATACTTTTATTACAACTTCCCTTTAAACACCTCAAAAGGTTGATAACTCCTCAATCCTTTGGTGCTTCTTAGGATGTCATTAGAATTTTTTAAGATGTTGAACTTTTTAACTAGAAGCTTATGTTTTAATGTGTTGTAATATGTTGTGAGCTGCCCCGAGCCCAGCACTGCTGGGGATGGGGAGGATATAAATATATATATATATAAATATATATATAGCCTCAAATGTAGGATTAGAGATCAATCACCATCCTTCTGTGATTGTGTGTTCTTGTGAGATCCTGAAACCAGTATTGAGCAACTAAGGTAAATGAAGAGTGAAGGCATACATCCCTCCTTGCTAGATGGGGCTACCATATTTCCAGGTGGGATTTCAAAGAAACAAATGGACAATCAGTGATTTTTCTATTAACAGACAGAAAATTTTAGTACCCTATGACTAAACCAGAGTGTCTGTGTATTTTTATGTCTACAAATTGTGCATGTCAGAAATTTAAGATGAATAAGAATAGTTATTTTAAGCTCAGATGCTTATATTGAATAAAGTTTAAAATTATTTCCATAACTTTGCTATTGCCTATAAGCACCCGCCCATGGTCAGTATTTTGCTTTCTGAAGGGAGATCTGTCTCATGATAACTTAAGCATAAGGGTAATGATGATCTTGAAAAATCTACCCTGAGCCAGGGAGAATGGTAGCTAGACTGAGCTGAGTGGGTTGTGGTTGGATAACTTTCAGTTTAATGATTGGGACAGGGCACCCTTTATCAATGATTTTTTTAAAATCCAGAATTATTCCTGTTCTCATTATTTAAATGAGAGTTTTCAAATCACAGCTATAACTCTGGGTACAAGGAATGCAGCAACTGTTCTGCAAAAGTGGGGCGAATTGGTGCTTGAGGGGACACGGAGTACTCACAGTCCAACCTTTACTCCAGCCTTGATTCTCTGATCTGGAAACAAATGTCTTGTAATTCAGAGACCAAGATGGCAAATTACTTCTGCCACTCTTTAGAATGTATATCTTCCCCACAATTTAATCAGAAAAGAATACTCAGTAGACATCTGCTGTTTTATATACAAATTCTGTTGTTTTATATACAAATTCTGGTTCACTTCTATTTTCTGAATCAGACTTTGTCTGCATATTCATATAGTTTACAACAGTTTACAGTGAAATTACTAATGGCTTTACTAATAGGGATCACTTATGAGGATGAATATACAAACTGTGATTACAATTTGATACAGAAATAGAACCAGTTAGGCCATGTGTGATTAGATGGATGCAGAATTTTGAAGAAGAAATATCCTTCCATCAATGGGAATCCTTGTGGACAAAAGACATAAAATTTTCAGCCAGTCAGTCACTAAGGTCTTTTATGCATGAGTTTTACCTGGGGTTCAAGGCTCTCTTGACCCACACTTTTCTGTTCTGAATCCTAAAAATGCTATTTTTTTAACCAGACTTCAGAGATCAGTTCTGGAGAAAATGGCTGCTTTGGACTCTAAGGCATCACAACCCGCTGAGGTCCCTCCCCTCCCCAAACCCCACACTCCCCAGGCTCCATCCCCAAATCTCCAGAAATTTCCCAACCCAGAGGTGGCAACCCCGAAAACCAATGTGTCTCATTTCTGCGCTTTAAATGCTTCCTTGTCTCTCTCGCTCACTGAAATGGCAGCATGTTCCCAGACCAGGCTTGTGAACCCCAGTCCCTCCCTTGTCGAGGTCTTATTTATCTTTATTTATCTCTGGGGGCCCTGCCTACTCCCAGGCAGCATGTGGGAATGTTTAAAGAGGGAGAGAGAGGAGTCCTCTTGCCTTGTAATTAGTCTGGCTCAAAACCAAACCCTGTCTTTAATTTAAAAACACACACTCCTTAATCACTTGGGGTCACATAGGTAAATGGCAAGTGACCCCCACCCCCTACTCCTTTGAGGGATTTAGGTTTCTTTTCACACTCGTAACTAATAACTATGCAGGAGTATATCGTATACCTTGCAGCTGTGGAGAAGTTTACATCGGGACCACAAAACGCAGCATACAAACAAGGATAAAAGAACATGAAAGATACTGCAGACTTGGCCAACCTGAGAAATCAGCAGTGGCTGAACATGGACTGACACAAACAGGACACAGGGTCTTATTCCAAGACACCGAAAGACTGGACAATTCTACCAACTATTTTGTCAGATTGCACAGAGAAGCCATTGAAATTCATCAACATCAGCACAACTTTAACAGAAAAGAAGAGAGTTTAAGAATGAATAAGGCTTGGCTTCCTGTCCTAAAAACCTCCAGACTAACAAAGACTATAGTCAACAATAGCCATGGAGATTAGCTTTGGACTTCACACATTAACAGATCACATCAGGATACAATGGTTCCATATTAACATACCACACCGTCATTAGCACATTATCTTGATACTTACAGGACAATGATTAGCACATTACTTTTGCAGGACAATACTCAGCTCAAACCCAACCCCTTTCTGACTATATCTTCCTACACACTTGACACTGAGAGACACTGTCCTTCAGTGTTACTACTCTGAAGATGCCTGCCACAGTTGCTGGCGAAACGTCAGGAAAGAAAATTCCAAGACCACGGTTACACAGCCCGGATAACCTACAAGAACCAATAACTATGCATTAAATTTTCTCCTGAGAGGTCCCTGGGTTGGGTAGAGGTATGTTCTGAAGTTCTTGGTGTTTCTTGGTCTGCATGAGCCCAGTTCGGATTGGGACTGCAGCATATGAAGGTTTCCGTCTTCAAGAGCGGGCATGGCGAAGCGGTTACTGCGGCAGATTAGGACCTTGTAGAACTGGGCTCACATGCTTCCTCTGCCATGGGAACTTGTGGCTTGGTTTTGGGCCCATTACAGTCTCTCAGCCTAGTGCACCTCACAGGTAGGGTTGCCAGCCTCCAGGTGGTAACTAAGAAAAATAGTACGTGTGCTGACCTAACTCAGTTACATGAAACAACAGCACCAGCTCAATTTCTTATAAGCAATAAGATACAATTAAATATCAGGAATTCAATAGTGTTGCAATCACTGTATTGTGTCACGGATTAGTATTCAAACAATCCTGGTTCATTCACCCAAAACCAAAGTAATACATTCACCAACAGTATTATAAATTTCTAATAGCCAAGGTTACTTCACCCGATATCAAGTCCAAAAGGCAACAAAGTAACATAGGTATCCACAGTCCATGGAATTCGAAAGTAAAAGATCAAGGTTCAAGAAGTCCAAAGTCGAGCAAATCCAAGCAAAAATCAAAATCCAAAATCCAAAGTCCAAAACGGTACTTCCGGATAAGTAGACGTTTCGCAATTACAATTGCTTCATCAGTTGTTTATTTCTGGTTGTCCTCACCCAAAATGGGTTAATATTAGAACTGAAACGGGTACAAAGACCTCTGTAAAAAACAACAATAATCATGTGTACAACCCAGTACTTTCTAATTTTATATTTTATATTCTAATAACAATACTATAACAATTTCAAAAGAATTATTATGCTTACCTAAGCTGACCAGTAGACCTTTATGGTTCCTATAGCTATTGCTATTACTGGTACTCCATACCATTAATAGCATACCTATGTTACTTTGTTGCCTTTTGGACTTGATATCGGGTGAAGTAACCTTGGCTATTAGAAATTTATAATACTGTTGGTGAATGTATTACTTTGGTTTTGGGTGAATGAACCAGGATTGTTTGAATACTAATACGTGACACAATACAATGATTGTAACACTATTGAATTCCTGATATTTAATTGTATCTTATTGCTTATAAGAAATTGAGCTGGTGCTGTTGTTTCATGTAACCTCCAGGTGGTGGCTGGAAATCTATTAGAACTGATCTCTAGAGAACAGAGATCAGTTCACCTGGAGAAAAAATGGCTGCTTTGGAAGGTGGACTGTATGGCATTATACCCCATTGAAGTCCCTCCCCTCCCCAAACCCCACTCTCCCCAGGCTCCACCCCAAAATCTCCAGGTATTTCCTAACCTGGAGCTGGCAACCCTACTCACAGGATAGTTGTTGCAAGGATAAAGTGGAGGGGGAAACAATGGGATATGCTACTTTGGGTCCCCACAAGGGAGACAAGTGGAATATAAATTTAGAAATAAGTACCTGAAACAGCTTCACCTGATAAGCTCAGAACTACAGAACATGCCTCTTTACCCAACATGGGGGCCATCCCCAGGAAAAATGTAATGTATAGTTAAGCCAAGTAGACCACAAAGGATTGTACACTTTCTTGGGTGTATATCCCATTGAAGTAAATGAGACTTCTAAGAAAACACATATAGAGCTCAGCCTGTTAGAGGCTTAGAAAAATAATGCAGAGAGAACAAAAACTGGCCTTAAAGGGGGAAGCCTTTTGTTACCTGCATAATGCAAACAAAGTTGTGAATTGGTTCTTGTAGGTTATCCGGGCTGTGTAACCGTGGTCTTGGAATTTTCTTTCCTGACGTTTCGCCAGCAACTGTGGCAGGCATCTTCAGAGGAGTAACACTGAAGGACAGTGTCTCTCAGTGTCAAGTGTGTAGGAAGAGTAATATATAGTCAGAAAGGGGTTGGGTTTGAGCTGAGTACTGTCCTGTAAGTATCAAGATAATGTGCTAATGAGGGTATGGTATGTTAATATGGAACCATTGTATCCTGAAGTGATCTGTTAATGTGTGTAATCCAAAACTAATCTGCATGGCTATTGTTGACTGTTGTGAATAAAGTTGTGAATATCCTATTGATTTCAATGGGAGAGGTAATCAAGTGGAATCCATCCTGAAGGACCACTGACTGAGTAGAGCCTGAAGGGCTGATGTACCCTGGGTCTCATCCAGTTAAAATTTGTCATGATTAAGACTGCATTCCTATGCTCACTTGGAAGTGAGCTTCAATTAACTCAGTAGCCATTGATGCTCAGGTACTTGCCTCAGGATCCCTGTGGTACTGCTTCAGGGCATTGTTGGAGTTATTAACAATTTTCATAGCTTCAGAAGTCACTTCGCTCCCACTGTGCACTTGACTTGTGTTTTAAGCAACCTGTTTTAGCACAAATTTTAAGTTTGCCTCGGTATCAAAGCGAAGCAAATTGTAACCATTTCCATGGATAAGTTTTAGCTTTGATTTTCTCCCCCCACGCCTACTATTCTGCTTGTCCCTCCTTCATGCAATCCCTCCCCCCTGGAAGCCATTTTGGTTAGTGAATGGAGTGCGGGAAGGAGAGAACGCTGGAGTTGTATAGGTAAATGTGCTTGCCCAGCTTAAGCAGCATTTGCATATGTCTGGGCAAAGAGCTGCTTCCCCTCCCCCATTCCCAAACACTGATCTGTCCACTTCAAGAAACATTTGCACATCTCTGTGCACAAGCAGCTTCTCCCCCCCCCCCCACTCCAATCGCTGATCTGTCCACTTTAAGAAGAGTTTGCATATCTCTGGGCATAGAGCAGCTTTCTTCCCACCCCCCTCCCAAACAACCCCAAACGCTGATCTGGCCAGTTGTTGTTTTTAAATGCCCAGCACCACAGCAGGGCTTAGCAGGGCTGGAGACATGATTATCCATGGAAAAAAATAACCAATGAAAGAGGGTTTGGGGGGAGGGGCTATGACGAGCCACATTTTGCCATGAGTTCTTCATTGCGGCAAATTACTCCTAAATACCAGGAAGTTTTGCAGGGCAAAATGCCCCCATGCATAGGGCTTTGAAACCGCACAGTAGAAAACTGTGCACCAAGAGAGCAGCAAATCAAGCAAAAATTTCCCCTGCACAAATGGCCCGTGTGTCTCATCTCTAAACGCAGGAAACTGCTATTCTGAGTCACACATCACTTAATTTGCATTAGGACCAAACTATATGTTAAAGTTTTAAAGGACTTGTGTCTAGGTTTTAAAAATGCTGGCTTTTAAAAATTAAAGCCCATATGGCCTTGAAACGCTGCCACAGGGGGCGGCTCCTGCTTCCCTCTTCCTGCAAGCTGTTTTCCCATGCAGAAATATTGGGGGGGGGGAGTTATTTCCCTGCTCGGCTGCTCCATGGGGAAAACAGGGAAATAACGCTCCCCCTTCATTTTTAAAAATCCATTTCCCACAGCCATTGTGTGGCTGTGTGATGTGGGAACCCAGATGTGTAGCTTGGTCCTCCGTATTGTCCACTTGGACTGGCAGCAGCTCCCCAGGGTCTCATGTAAAAAAAAGGGTCTCCCTTGCTACTTCTTTGGCAGGTGGTTTAGCTAAGGATTGAACCTGAGACCTTCTGTACATGAAGCATGTACTCTACTTCTGAGTGACAGCTACTCCCTTGAGTCTGAATAAATATGCATAGGATCAGGCCACGAGTCACACTGAAACCAAAGCAACAAGCTCTTTCCAATGAGACTGAATCAGGCCTGCTGTAGTTCAGTAGTGGCAGGCACAGCATAAGACAATCACCCTAAGCTGAGAACTGCTTCTAGACAGTAAATGCTGCAAACATATTCACATTTTCGTGGAAGTATATCTCATAGAAGCAAATGAGGCTTAATGTCCACTCCGGGCTCACCAGATGAATCCCACAAACAGACTTCCAGGCAGGTCTTCCTACGAAAGCTGGTTTATTAGGAAATATACAGTGAGTTACAGAAACTGACTTGAAACTTAGCAAGGATACTAATGGAAGGGAAACTACAGGTATGGGTGATATAAAGGCGAAAGTACACTTTCAGGATGACTGCGGTTTGCTAGGGCAACCCCCTAGATAACATTCTTTCCCAGAAGCGATCAAAGACCAAACAGAGCTAGGGCTGAACAACAGTTAGACCTTGAAACGCGACCTGGCTTAACCACTGGGTGCCTTTCCCAGGCCGGTGCCTGACCCTTGCTTCTTCTTCTTTTCTTTTTTTAAGGGTAAAAACCGTTTAATGTACAAAAACAATATAGCAGATTCGATAGAAAAATAAGCTTAGTCGAGTACAATATCATATAACAAGCCAGAGTGTCGATCAAATATTGTATAGTTTATCTAAAAATGTAATTATAAAAATATGAAAATCATTCAGACTATCTACCTGTTACACATTGGAAGTCTATTGTACCGTTTGAAAGCCCAGAAGTGGCTTAACAAATAGTTGAGACATATTAAAACTTGCTTCTGAGTAAACATGCCTAGGATTGGGCTGTCACCTGTGATGAGAAACATCTGCATCCCCACGGTAAGCAACCTAATGCAGAGCTGACCCCTAAACCCAGCTTCTAATTAGCTGGTAGAAATAACCACTGAAGAATCATCAAGAATCATCAAGAATAACCATCAAGAATCATGTTCTAACCATTCGGAAACCTGGCAATCGGGGTCCCGGTGGAAGGTAAGGGCGCGGCTCGTTGGACCTTCTGTCCGCAGAGAGACTCGGGTGTTTTTGCACTAAGCAATTAGCATTCCGCTGTCCTCCGCCAAGATGCCGATGAGAAGGCTCTGCTTGCAGATGGCCCATTCCGACTGGTTTCTCCAAAGCCACCAGCAGCAATATTTAGCTGATAATGACAACTTTGCAATTGTCTCAAGGACTTTGACAGTCCTGGCAATTGCATGTTGCCATTGAGCATACTGGTGGAAAACATGGAATAAAACATCACAGGGACACCACAAAATAGCCACCCTCCAAAGCTTCAAAGAGGACAACCTCACTGCTGTTATCCAGGACTAAAATAACTCTGTTCTGTGGCGAACCTGCCGTCCTGGCAGGCCAAGGGATAATGGAGGGGCGACGCATAAAACGGGAGTGTGCAAGCATGTGTGGAGAGGAAAGCTGCCTTTTCTATGCAAGGGACCTATTTTAGAACAAACAGCAGTACATGTGTGCTTGGCAGGACTGGGGCTGCAAAACCAGTAAATTACAGAGCCGGTTGTTGCACTACAATCCCTTCTCTTACACGTAACCAGAAATATCACAAAGGAAGAGTGAGAACCAGGGCTGTGAGCTGCTAGATGTTCAGTAGAACATCATCCCAGAAATTGGCAACCAGACCTAATAAGCTGGTATGTGACATTTTTGGTTATTTTGTATTGATATGTTACTAGTGTCAGAAATGGAGGTACACTGCCATCTTCACCATAATATAATTTGGGGTTTCTTTTTCTTTTCCTGAGTCTCTATATTATGTTAATCACATGGTGGCTGCAAACTGACCCACAGAGTATGTTAGGTTTAAAGTGCGAGCCCACAGACATCAGTCCCTGCTTGGTAGGCTACAAAGCATGCCTCTTGGACCCATGTTTGGAAGGCACTAATTGTGCGAAGGTGGTGGGCTCGGGGAGGGGAGTATTTAGGCAAGCAGGACTTGTGTGCCTTGAAATGCTTCAGTTCCAACACTGTGCCACACCGCACGCATGTCGCAAAGGAACAGCGAAATGCAAAGGACTCTTCATTGCCATGAGTTCCATGGATCTTTTTGATCACTAGTTGGCAGCTGGTGTAAACTGATCCAGAATGAAATGTGCTGGTGCTGAGCACATGCCCTACTTATACATGAGGCTGAATGTTGACACTCACAGAAGGTAGTCTGGGAGGTAATCTGGGAGGCATAAAATTGCACATTTAGTGCACATTTGTACATTTGCAGATGGCTTGGGATGGTTATTCAGATAAAGCCTAGATACTCATGTGGCAAGAGCCAGCGTGGTGTAGTGGTTAAGGGCTAGGGTTGCTAACCTCCAGGTGGTGGCTGGAGTTCTCCCGCTATTATAACTGATCTCCAGGCAATCAAAATCCGTTCCCCTGGAGAAAACTGGACAATTTTGGAAAATTTGGCAACTGGACTCTATGGCATTGAAGTCCCTCCCCAGTCCAAACCCTGCCCTCCTCAGACTCCACCCCCCAAATCTCCAGGTATTTCCCAACCTGGAGCTGGAAACCCTATTAAGAGCGGTGGACTCTAATCTGGTGAACTGGATTTGTTTTCCCACTCCTCCACATGAAGCCAGCTGGGTGACCCTGGGCTAGTCACAGTTCTCTCCGAACTCTCTCAGCCCCACCTTCCTCATAAAGTATCTGTTGTGGGGAGATGAAGGGAAGGCGATTGCAAACTGCCTTGAGACTCCTTAAAGGTAGAGAAAAGTGGGGTGTAAAAACCAGCTCTTCTTCTAGAGCAAAAATCTCTTGAGTGAGATTCTAGGTCTCCACTGGTCTGTGTTAAGTAGTAATGTCTCAGCTTTATAGTGAGATATGTGTGTGTGTAAAGTGCCTTCAAGTCGCAGCCGACTTATGGCGACCCCTTTTTGGGGGGGTTTCATGGCAAGAGACTAACAGAGGTGGTTTGCCAGCGCCTTCCTCTGCACAGCAACCCTGGACTTCCTTGGTGGCCTCCCATCCAAATACTAACCAGGGCTGACGCTGCTTAGCTTCTGAGATCTGATGAGATCAGGCTAGCCTGGGCCATCCAGGTCAGGGTATAGTGAGCTATAGCGGACTTCAAAACAAACTAAGAAAATTAGAAGTCCCTGCAAAGCTTTCTTCAGTGTTTCCTGATCCCTCTTCTCCCTTGGGCCATGTGGTGTAGAAGGGTGGCTTTTTCTACAAGCTATTCTATAGTATCTTACAATATTATACTAATACTATAAGCTGTATCAGCATAGTATCTGTATGCTGGGGGTAGGGTTGCCAACCTCCAGGTACTGGTAGCTCAAGTGTATAATTGTTTTGACCAAACCTCCAGGTACTAGCTGGAGATCTGCTATTACAACTGATCTCCAGCTGATAGAGATCAGTTCACCTGGAGAAAATGGCCGCTTTGGCAATTGGACTCTATGGCACTGAAGTCCCTCCCCTCCCCAAACCCCACCCTCCTCAGGCTCCACCCCAAAAACCTCCCACCAGTTGCGAAGAGGGACCTGGGATCCCTCGCTGGGGGTGTGGTTTCAAGGATGCAGACAGAGCAGGGCTGAAGTTAGGCAAACTGCTTACCGTCCCAGTGCATTTGAAACAATGAAATGGTATTGCATTCCTGGTTTTCTGTTGCTGCTGTTAAACTCAGAATAAGTGCCTAGGCCTTCTTGTTGCCAAAAAAATATAGCTTGAAGACATGACCCTGGTGACAAACTACATACTGTGTTGTTTTTATTAACAGATGCTACTAGATGCACATCAGACAGGAAAGTTGTGTAATTATTTAATTATCTAAGTAACAGCAATAAAAATGAACTGGAGATACAGTCAACGTTAAGAAAAGAAACAAAAGTTTTATGTCCCTATAACATTGTTATGTAAAAGATCTTGACTTTAGTATGGCCTGGTTAATAGATCAAGTAACTCTCTGTAGATAAGCCTGTATGCACTTGAACATACATCACCTCACAGACATATTGGAAGTGAACTCCCTGTTCAGTATAAGATGGTTGACTCTGGAACCTCATCAACAGAGGACGGACAAACTATACAAAATGGTGCTACTTTTAAAAGACATTGAGCAAAGCATGTTAGCCAATCTTCTGAATAAATAGGGGGTGGATCCTATCCCTATCATACCACTCCACTGTGCAAAATTTACTATTTATTTAAACATTTAGACTCCACTTTTTCTTTTGACTCAAGTCTGAAGCCTCCTCCCAATCTGAGGAGCCTTTCTCCAAATTAAGTGGCTCTTCCATTGGAGAAAGAGGCACTTAAATTGGAGGAAGGCTCCTTAGGCTGGAGGAAAGTTGCTCAGGGTGGTTGGATTCTCCCCAGTATTTTTTTTTAAAGCATAAAGAGGTGGATCCAACATTATTTTAAGGAGCCTTCCTCCAATAAGTGGCTCTTCCCCCAATGGAAAAGGCACTTAAGTTGGAGAAAGATTCATTAGGCTTGAGGAAGGCTTCAAACTTTGCTTTCTGGAGTTGGGGTAGGATCCACTCACTCCACTAACTAGCCACAATTATATTTACACAGAGCTAAGTTTCTAAAAGTGGTAGGCAGTTTTGTGAGGATACTCAAGGTGATTGCTTCTATTTCTTGGCTCTCATATGCTCTGTGTGTCTCTTCCATATTTATATGTGACATGAAGAGTGCAAGAGAGGACAGAAAGCTAAAGAGATCTCCAGTGAAGAAGAGACATAGCAGGTAGGGAAAAAATACTGTGGCAGGAGGCCCAGCCTTGAGGCTAGGCAGGATGCCAAGGATCCGTTCTTACATCTTCTGCCTCCCCAAAGGGTGAGCTCTGAGATGACTTCCAAGGAACATGAATGCATCGATACAGGTGATCTGGATTAGAACTAAGAGAGGTTTTGTGTTGTGCAGTGGCTGGGTCACACCAGTTGACAGTCTCTGTAAGAATCCACCTGAATGGCCAAAAAAATAAATTCCCTGGAATGCTCAAGGCTTTCTGCTCACTTCTTGTCGTCATCATTAGGAAAGAGTCTGTAAGCCAAAAAGTCCATGGATTCCTGAGCAAGCTTGGAGAGGTGGAGGACGCCTGTGATCACCAGAGCAATGAGCACCAGCGGCACCACCACATTCCACACTGTGGCAAGGACGTTGTAGCATCTGGCCTTGGAGCCGTAGCGATGGGCAGCTTCCAGATCACCAGACACCTTCTGATCCCGTGCCTGCAAAAGAGGGAGAAAAGTCATTGTGAGAGCCAAGTCGCACATGGCCAAGACATGTTCAGGTGTTCTGTGTCTCCCAGGTGTGCATGGGCATGATTCAAATTGGGACTGCAGTACACAGGGAAAGAGTTCTTAAGTCTTTCCACCAACTATTTTCCTGACCTAATGGCTACATGCAAGTTTCCCAAGCTAGGCAAAGAGCAGTTCCCTGGGGCTATTTCAGGCCAGGAAAATGGAGCAAGTAGGGACATTTAAACAACTTCTTCCTGCACAGTTGTCCTAATTCTAATCAAGCCCATGAGCACCTGGGAGGCACAGAACTCCAGAACACATCTCTGTAATGCATGACCCATCACTGAGTTAGTGATATGATAAGGGGTGATGGGCTAGGAAACCTCTTGTATGGAGTGGAACTCCACAATCATGATGGACAATGTCAGTATCAGAAACTGAACCCACCATATTCAAAGCAGGCTAGCTGCACCATAAGTAAAACCATGCCCCAATGCAGCCCTTCTATCCCTGCAACCCATGGGGCATTGCCCCGGTTGGTTTCTCTCTCTGACTGCAGTACAAACTCTTTGGTTTAGTAGGAACAAAAATAGAGGCATCTCTGGGAATACAGTAAAACCGCAGCATGTGTTGCCCAAGGGCCAGTCGTTTCATTTTACGTCTGCCTCTCCCTTTCATGGCCCTGCTTGCCTCACACCATTCCCACAGCACCCTCCTCGTTTCCTCCAGTCCCCCTTTATGGCCATTGCCCAGTCTGGTTGCTCATGTGCCTCTGCTTCCATGCTATATTCCATGCCAGCTTCACAACTATTTCAGAAACCACAAACGATAGAGCTCATTAATCTCTGGATTCATCACTGACTTGCCAGAAGATATTAAGAGGTCAGTAACAGCTTACATCTGATCACACTACCTTCCTCCTTTCAGTTCTACAGACTGTCAATCATCACCCCTAAAACGAATCCTCTCAATTTCATTGCATCCTAGCCTCATCTCCACAAGTCATCTCTGCCTCATTCCAAAGTTTCTAGTGTTCTTTACACATTATTTTGCTCCTGTGCCATTAAATCCAGCCCAGTACACCGAAATGTAGGTGGGAAGCCATTTCTCACAACTTATTTCCCTGCCAGAAAGAGCTTCACATACTACATTTCTGGGTGTTCAGCTGATGGTAAGCGAGCTGGGGTAATAAATCTGAAATCAGACAATACTTGGTTTTTTCCCCCCAGACAGCTGAAGGGGGATTGAAAGAGGGACCATCGATTACCCTGTGTGTGCCCCTCCTGGTTTTGCCGCTAGTCAAACAGGTTTTCTTGTTTCAAAAAATTGCAACAACTAGGTGTAGTCAAGGTACTGAATGACTGTACCACACTATTTCAGCTCTCTTGAGCAAAGGGGTGAAAGTAACTTAACTTTCTTACTGGTGTTCTCTCAAACCAGAAGACAGGAAGTACTACGTGGGCCACTTTCTTACTGCTACTCCTTATGGGCCCACTTTCATCTCTGCTTAACCACAATAGTCTGCCTCCAGCCTTGCAAAGATGGCAATTCTACTTTGCTGTCTCCATGTTCTGTCTGTGACTGCTAATAAATGCAATTATAATCCTAATTATCTAGCTGACACAGTAAATGAAATCACAGCCTTGCATTTCTTAGGATTCAGGCACCTCTGGCAGAGACTCGTGTGCTGAATGCATTGTTGGGAGCTCTTCTCCCATACCCAGCAACCAGAATATGCCCCCTTCTCCTGCAGAAAGCACACAAGCAGTTGTCAAGGCTGACCTCTAGGGGAGGGGCCGTGAGAGATGTCAGTTCTGCATCTTTTGGGGAAAGATGACTTTTCTATCCTTTCTGGAGGAAATCAGTGCACGGAAGTCCTTAACGTGTACAATGAGGACCTCACAACGACACACTGGGAAGTTCTTGATGGGCTCCCCCCAGCATTTCTGGAGGCAAAAACAAGCCATGTGGAACCCTGATTCAGATGGTGACTAGTGTGGGAGAGAAGGAATTAAACCCTCCCATCCTCACATGGTGTCTCATCAAAAATGACACACCAAGCTCTGTTGTTAGCCCAGGAAGGAGGGGATAGGAAAAGAAACAATGCCCACTTGTTTTCCTTTACAAGTTTAATAACAGCATAAAGCAGAGGGTCCCTTTTTATTGGTCAACCAGCATAAAGCAGAGGGTCAGCTTTATATTGGTTATTGGAGGTAGAGGGATTTTAACCCATTTTTCCCTGCTGTGGCCCCTAGCTGAGTCAAAGCCCCACTGTGCTGCTCTTTTCTCTTTAAAAATACTGGGAAGGTCCAAATATAATCTCTCAGCATCTCTTTTTGGAACACTAATGATATGCCTGCTTATTCAGTCTATCAGATATTCACCCAGGTGACCTGTGTCAGCTGAAAGCTGAATGAAAATGAATGAAGGACTTGAAGGGGTTCAGGAGTATTGGTGGAACCTTTGATGGAACATGTGTCAATTTCAGGGACCATTCTTCTATTCTGTATAAATGGTTTATGTTAAAACCAATGGTTTAAGCATCTCACTCTTTAAAAATCCTGAAAACCACTGCTATCCAGTAACTGAACCTCCTTTTCTGAAATAGCATAAAAGCAAGGATGGGTAGATTATTGTGAATAATTTAGGACCAATGTCAATAGCCCCATGGCGCAGAGTGGTAAACTGCAGTACTGCAGTCCAAGCTCTGCTCACGACCTGAGTTCGATCCCGATGGAAGTTGGTTTCAGGTAGCCGGCTCAAGGTTTACTCAGCCTTCCATCCTTCCGAAGACGGTAAAACGAGTACCCAGCTTGCTGGGGGTAAAGGGAAGATGACTGGGGAAGGCACTGGCAAACCACCCCATAAATTAAGTCTGCCTAGTAAACATCGGGATGTGACATCACCCCATGGGTCAGGAATGACCTGGTGCTTGCACAGGGGACTACCCTTACCCCTAATGTCAATAGCAATAGCAACCTCTCGTATATCAAACAGAACAAGTTCATGGCATCCCCTGGATTCCTTGACACTTGCATTTGTATTTCATAATTTCTTGTTTTTGCTTTTTTTAATGAATTGAGAGTACATTGCATTTTAGAGACAAATCCTTAAAATTCACTTTCAGGAATTATGGTTTGAAATGCATTAAGCAGTCACCTAGGAAAATTTAAATCCCTAAATTTAAACCCCTGGTTTAAATCCGGTTGGTTATTTTTAACAGAGGAACTATGAAAAGTACCCTGGAAAAATGTTGCAGGTAAATATGTGGCATTGACACCGGGCCCAGGACGTAGGACTTGGGCCAAAGGCAGTGAGAGCGATTCAGTCCCACCCAGCACCTTCCTACCTTGACAGAATAGGCGAGAGCTACAAAGCCGAGGCAGCAGAGGTTCATGTAGATGGTATTGAAGACAGACCAGATCATGTAGTCACGGGGAACCACTGGAGGCCTGACTGTGATGACTGTGGGAGAAGGTTCCTGCTTGTGAGATGCCATGGGCAGGTAGTCTTCACGAGGATAAGAAGTATCCATGATGGAGGAGATGCACCGTTTCCCGATACTGGAAGCTTCTGCACGAGCCAAGAAGGGACAACCCTTTATATAGTGCTTCGTTGAACCACAGCTTCATCTCCATCTATACATAGACTAGGGAAATTATAGCTCTCTTTCAACTGTGGTTTTCAGAAAAGACTTTGCCAGGGCTGGGAGAAATATTTGGTTTTCACGTCTGCCTTCACCCAGATGGACACCGAGTGCTTTTTATATCTATGCGATTAGTTTGGGCCTGCCCAGAGAGCTAGCCAGTAATTCAGGCACATGGCTTCAAAGGCAGCCAGGGCACATTAAAGTAGAGAAAGTAGCAAGATGCTAGTTGCCTAATTGTATCAAAAGCATTCTTCAGTAGTATACCATTTACAGCTAGCATATCTCATAGTTGCTTGAATTCAAAGGTAGCAGAATTGGCTGCTAGGCATTTCTCTTCCAGTTGTCTGCCCACTGCACACTCCTGGTATTCTTTGTCCGTTCATGAGCTGTTAAATCATCTGCCTGCTGAAGATAGACAGTAGGATGGAGGAGAGACTGCTTACTGCTATACTGACCCTAACATGCCACTGACCTTCAGGGGGCACGATTACTAGTGTAGAACTAGGGAAACAAAAGTCTGTAGTAGTTACTGGCTCTCACAGTGTGGGTTCTCAGATACTCTCACAGTGAAATTGTGGTTGTAAATCTGACAAGGAAGGATATGTACCTCACTAAAACATTGGAGAACAACAGTGAGAAATCACTGCATTCTTCAGCAGTCTATGGCATAGTAACTTAATCTGGGTTTGAGAATATGTAAAGGTTTTTGGAATGGAACAGAAGCGCCATCTTCTCTCTGCCCCCTAGGATCCTCTGTCTGGACTGCTTGGCCTATGATTCCCCTCACTTAAGTCTCAGGAGGTCCTGAAACTTGTTTTCTGAAGCTCCAACAAGTAGTTCAGTAAAGATTCTGCAATGTGTTTTGTTTCCAAATAAATCTGCCAATCCATTTTGTGGTAAGGGCTTCTGTCCCTCGCCTTCCTCACCCTTCTGTCCCTGACCCTTCTCTCTAAAGAGTCTGGATTATTAGACTTTCCAAAGTGCAACCCACAACGCTTCTTTTGCTTTTTGACTCTCCCACTGCAGTGCCTCTTGTTAAGCGTCTCTGGAATTGTTATGTTGTTCAGCCCATCTCTCATAAACTAATGGAGGAGATGGGAGAGGAAGAAGTGAGCCAAGGATCTACCTCTTGAACAGGCGGGAAAGAAGAAATGCAGTGGAAGAACACTGCTTAAACCTCCAGGTTGCCCCCTGACAACCCTACCAATCACACAACCATGTGAAAAGGGAAAGCTCTTGAGGTTGATGTTTCCTCTCTGCACCCAGAGAGGGAAAGCCTAGTTAAGGATCCTAGGTGTAGGGAACACATGTTGTCCACAAGATCCTTCTGCATAATTTCTAACATTTCTTGCTAGTAAATGACTGCACTGTCTGAAAAGCATTCAGAATAAATAAAAATACTTAGGGCTGCAGTCTTCACAGCCTAGCTCTAGACACAAGGTGATCAAAAGCCGAGGAGGTGATGAACCCTGTGGTTTTATATTAAAATGGGAAGGCTTTTTTTTTTAGCAGGTACAATATTTCTCCCTGACCTGGATAGCTCAAGGTAGCCCTGTGTCATCATATTTCAGAAGCTATGCCGGGTCAGCCCTAATTAGTCTTTGGGTGGGAGACCATCAAAGAATATCAGGAGGCAGGCAGTGGCAACCAATCTCTAAATGTCTCTTGCCTTGAAAACCATTGACATATGTCGTTTGCAACTTGACAGCAAATAAATAAATATCTCTCATTCTTTCCTGACAACTTCTGCTGGCTAAAAAAATTCTACTGTTATATATAAAACTTAAAATGGTTTCAGAGCACCTTTTGGAATCGCTTGATTTGATACATTGAAAAATGTAGTCAACTGAAACTTGGGGGATGGTCTGCTGTCATGTCTGTATCGGCATCTGTATATTCTTGGCTCACTGGCTTTCAAAGGCCCTTGCAATGGACCAGAATTGCCATCTTCTTTCTGCCCCCAAGCATCTTCTGACTGTCACTGGACTGCTTGGCCCATGATTCCCACTCCCCCCGACATTAAAAGATATTGGAAGTACTTTTTAGTCCTCCTCCAACAACCCTTGAGGGGAAAAGACAGCTCTTGTGCTATGTGAGAAACAGAAAAGATGTGGCTGACCATGCACTTGGTCTGGGTTTACTTCTGAGTAAACTTAGTAGTCAACATATTGTCGAAGGCTTTCACGGTCAGAGTTCATTGGTTCTTGTAGGTTATCCGGGTTGTGTAACCGTGGTCTTGGAATTTTCTTTCCTGACTTTTCGCCAGCAACTGTGGCAGGCATCTTCAGAGTAGTAACACTGAAGGACAGTGTCTCTCAGTGACAGTGTCACTGTCCTTCAGTGTTACTACTCTGAAGATGCCTGCCACAGTTGCTGGCGAAAAGTCAGGAAAGAAAATTCCAAGACCACGGTTACACAACCCGGATAACCTACAAGAACCAATTAGTAGTCAACATTGGTTAAACAACAGGAAGCAGAGTTGGAAATAATGGATGCTATGGTTCAGATGGCAAACCACCTCTGTTAGCCTCCTGCCATGAAAACCCCAAAAGGGGTCGCCATAAGTCAACTGCGACTTGACAGGCACTTTACACACACACACATAATTCAGAGATGCAAGGTGATTTGAAGTGCCTGGGGTGTCCCTGGGATCCTGACGGCCATTTCTTTTCCCAGGGAAGAGAGCCATAAAATTTACAAAAATGTCAAGAAGATGTATTTCTGCAGAGATATAACCATTTGCCTACATGCTAGAGAGGGCAAGATGGACAGCTGTTGTAAACATGATCTGCATAGTGAGATGTGCAGGGTGTGAGCCCATTCAGCTGGTTCATAAATGCTGTGAATTGGAGGAGAGCAGTGCAGTGGCCCAGGCTGTGTATGATACCACATTATTCAGAATGGTAAAAACCAAGGCAGATGGTGAAGACCTCATGAAGCATCTCTCAAAGTTGGGTGAGTTGGCAACAGCAAGGCAAATGAAGTTGAATGGAAGTAAATGTCAACTCAGTATGTGCCTTTCTTGCTGAGACTCAAGCTAAACTAAAAGCGATGCAGTGGAAATGCTATAATGCATACAACCCACAAAATTAGAGAACATTGCACTAAAAACACAGAATAATATAGTATAATACAGACAATAAACTAGAAATTACAAAATTGTAAACTGTGCAGTGAAACATTACATTACATAGAAACAATGCAATAAATAGTAAGTCACCTGGAGCAAGTTCTGGAAAGATGTCATAGATTTGTCTACATAAACAAACAAACAAACAAACAAACAACAGTTGCCAGAGCTGTGCTGTGCCTAGAGGAACATTGTCAATTGGGCCTTGTCCTATCATTGCACCATTCTGGTGAGCGGTAGAGAAAATGATTAAGTTTCTCCTGGACTGAACTTTTCACTTCTCAACTTTCCTCTTGTGTCATAGACAGACAGACATTAAGAAGCTTGTATAAGACAAGTTCCTTAAACCATTTCCTTTTTTTAAAGTTATGGCTCTATCATGTGGCTTTTAGAAGTAGTGCAGGAAGCCTTTGCAAAAGGGTATGTATAGCCTGAGGCCAAATTCACAAACTCTAGTGAAAGCACCTTTTAGCTTTCTTCCTCTAGCAACCCATGAAAATAGAAGAGAAGGCTTAAAATGTATTTGTACTGGGTTTCTAAATCAACTGATTGGTCACACAAGAAGGTTGTTTTCACAAGCGCATTTCAGACCTCCTGCGCTTTGCTAGTCTTACAAATTTCAATTATATCAATTAATCCATCAGCAAATTCGTCTGAGCCAGCATCACTACAAGGGAATATGTGACATTACCCCTAAAATTAATCCTTTCCATTTCATTGCACCCTAGCCTCTCATACATCAGCTCTGCTAAATCTTAAGGTTGCCAGCTTTCTTTACTGGTTTCGTTCCCATGCCTCTGAATTCAGACAACGGCCCCACGCCCAGCAAGGTGAAGGCAGACTGAAAGAGGGATCTCTACTTATGCTGTGTATAATCCTCCTTCTGTTGTCTCTGGTCAAACAGCAAAAAGTGTCTCTCCCAACATGATAGCTATATTCCTTTTCTTATATATATATTCATTTGTGAGACTAGCCTGTATTTTTTGTTTAAGAACATTTATGATTCTAATAATGTCAATTTTATAATATTGTAACGACCCTTCTCCACTCACAAACAGTGCCTACCACCCTCCTTTCTCTGTCAGGTTCCAGGTTACAAGTAGGTCAGGCACCACAAGTCACTACCCTTCTCGTCCCTTTTAAAATATACAAGCGGGGACCCACAAGAAACTTGTGGGAGCAACTATCCCATTCTCCCTCCTTTGCTTCCTTGCCTCTCCTACTTCTCGCAAACTCTCACTCATTCTCCCTCCAGCCACCCCTTTTCTTACTGTTTCCTCCAAGCCTATCACTTTGTCACTCTTTCTGCCCCCACATAGGGTTGCCAACCTCCAGGTACTTACAATAACAACAGCACAGAGGCTCACAGAAAAGAACTCTTTTACTGATGCACAATATCTGCATGCATGCTACCAAGGAATTTCTACAAAGACTTATCCCAAAAATAAATGCAAGCAAATAAATAATATACAAACAATAAACACTGCTTGGTTAGTCCCCACCGGGAGCTGTAATATAGTCCAAGGTAAGTGGAAACCGTATCGAGGAAGTCCAAATTCCTTTCAATTTCCTGTGTTCAAAATGTCGGGTTACATCACCCAGCAAAAATGTCCATAAAGAATGAAAATGAAGAATAGTAGAAAAATTCCAACGACAACAAGACGATACCTCTAGATTGGTAATCGTTTCGCATACAAATTGCTTCTTCAGTTGGTCTTCTTATTCTTTAGGGCAAAAAGCCCCTGAAAGAATATATACATACACTTAAAAATATCATACACCATCCTAAATTGAAAAATGGATAAATGAAAAGATTAATTCTTACCACAATGATATCAAGACCCAAAAAGGTTTTCTGACCCAAAGGTTCTCCTGTCCCTACGAGAGGTTGCGGCGTTACAATTCGCAAATGGGAGAGCTATGGAAATGTAGCCTGGTGGGAGTCAGCTGTGTTGAGTTACAAGGAACAGATTCCGTTTAAAGAAAACAAGCCAAGTCAAACTCGTTATTAAGACCAGCAGGAGCTAGGGTTTTAAAAAGAAAAATTAGTTTAATTTCTTGTCTGTGCAAGATTTTTGTCACATCCTGTTGGCGAAATGATCGCTGTTTATATTTCCAGAGAGCGAAAATTAGCATGTCCTTTCTGGAGTGTCCTTTTTGGAGATAATGTTCAGTGAGGGGGGCGTCCTTTATTTTTGCGCGTACTCGCGCCCTGTGTTCCCCAATCCTTAATTTTTATTGTCTAGATGTGGAGCCTATGTAAAGAAGAGAACATGGACACAAAATTGCGTACACAACATTGCGTGATAAACAATTGCTGAAATGTCTAATTTGAAACTTGAATTTGAACGTGGAAGAACTCACTTCCTTAATGGGTAAGCTGTATGTGCAAACAGAGCATGCGCCACATGGTCAGATTGAAGGTCAGATTGAGCAAGTTAAAACCTTTAGATATTGGGAGTAATGTACTCAGATAATGGCAAGAGTACAGCTCATACCCATTCGGTGACTACGTCAGCGCAGAGGAGTGCCAATGCTGTTTTAAGGTTCGCCAAGACAAGGGGTGGGGGATGTATCCCTGCGGCTATAAAGGTCTTTAATGCCAAATCCTTATCCCAACTCTGTTACGGTGCACAATTGGGATTTTATAATAATTTCACCACTTTGGAAAGAGTCCAATCTGTTTATTTTAGGGCTCTTTTTAATGCACCTAACTGTATACCGAATGCTGCACTTAGATTGGAGGCTGGCCTCCCCAAAGTAGAAACAAAGATATGCCGTATCGCTATCAATTACTGGCTGAAAGTGCATCTTAACCCAATTGGTGTATTAAAATATCTTCTGTCAGCTACACCGTATCCACAGTGGTCAGCTAGGATAATCCATAAACTTTCTTCAATTGGCATCGATCCTGTGCATTTAATGGATCTAGGGTTGGCCAGAGCAAAAGCTATAGTCCACCAACGCTTGAGTGATATGGAGTTCCAATCGGAGATGGCATAACTTTCTGGGGTGTATAGGGATTTATTATTGTGTGGTGGTAAAGCCATGGCCCCATATCTCTTTAACATTATATCACCTCAACTGAGATGGGTATTTTCCAGAGCACGATTCTCCTAGGTAGATTTCTAAATCAACCTAGAGAACTGAGAAAATGTTGATGTACAGCGGGAGAGGAAGAATCCCTGGCACACATTTTATTACACTGTGAATTTTACCTGGAATTTAGAAGAACTATAATCGACCCCTGGTTACAACAATCTGACCTTTTACATCAATCTATAACCAATGAGAGTTCAATCATTCAATTTCTGCTCGAGGATAAAAATCCCGCTATATCTTACGATGTAGCTAAATTTTGTTGGAAGGCCATTACTAAAAGAATGCTGAAAATAAAAAGGGTTATACTTTTTGTGATGCACCAGACGATGACTGATGGGTGAAGCATGGTATTACTCCCAATATCTAAAGGTTTTAACTTGCTCAATCTGGCCTTCATTGATTTGCCATGATGATTTCCTATATCGTGAATTAAAGTGCATTATCTTGGACTTCTCATAATTAATCTCTAATTGATCAAGCTGGCATCGTCATGTTAGTTTCTCCAGTGCACATTTTAACCCCTTCTTTGTTGTTGTTAATGATGATTTGTGATATATTTCCCTATTACTATTCCCTCTGACTCAGACTTCCATCCAACAATGAAAGAGCCAATGAATTTTACTTAGCAAGAAATTAAAATGTTAAGAGATTTCAAAGCAGCAATCAGCAGGAACTGAAGGACACAAAGTAAAAGTAAAAGGACACAAAGTAAAATCTCTCACACTTAATTTCTGAATCAAACCAATCTAGTTTCAGCACTATACACAATCAATTCTTACATCAGTCTTGGTAGGCAAGCAATGGCGACCAGATGTCAGAATTGTTGAGGAGAGATGGGCAGGAGTAGAGGATCTGACGCCAAAGCAAGGCTGGATTAAGTTCTAGAGATATAAATATGAATAGCTCTACGCAGGTCCAAGGTGTGCCAACTCCGCTCTCTGGGAGTAAAAGGATTAGGACAAAAGGAAGGGAGGTGAAGTTCCTGAGACTGATGAAACTGGGAACCCACTTTGAGGGTGAACGAGGGATCAGTACGTAGCACGACTTTATCTTTGTGAAAGATACATAAGTCTTTGCGAATAGAGAGGGCACCCAATTCTGAAACCCTCCTAGCAGAGGTTATGGCAACTAAAAATAAGGTCTTCATCCTTACTAATTCTAAGGAAACTTCTCTCATAGGTTCAAAGGGACTTTTGGTTAGAGCAGAAGGTACAGTGTTCAGTCTCCAGGAAGGGAAGCGGTGAGTCACCGGAGGGGTAGATTGAGCTACTCCTTTAATAAAAACCTTAACCTGAGGGTGCAATGACAGAGGAATCCCATCAATATCCGGACAGACTGAGGCAATAGCAGACACTTGCTTTCGTAAGGTTGCCACTCTAACGCCCTGCTGCGCACCGTTCTGTAAAAAGTCCAGTAACTAAGGTAGCTTAGGAGAGATAGGGTTGATCGTCTTCCGGTGACACCACCTGGAGAAGGCTTTCCAGGTGTATTGATATATCCTTGTAGTAGAAGGACGTCTGGTTTTAAGGATGGTCCCCACCACCTCCACGGAAAGACCAAGGGCTAAGAGCCTTGACCTATCAATAATGTGAACCGAGTGGGTTTGCGTGGAACAGGTGTATCATTTGAGCCAGGTAGAATAGGAAACTGTACTTTTGAGGAGGGCACAAAGACAAAGCAATGCTTGGTAGCAATAAGGGAAGCATTTAAGGTTACCTTTGGTATCCTCAATTTACCTTGTTAAATTTAATTTGGAACATTTGTCCATCAAATAAGGTGGACCTATGTACAAATGTAATTTCTGATGACACCTCGCCTGATTCCTAGATGTTGCCACCAACTTCCAAAGGAATCAAACAGCTAACTATGCCATACAAAACAGAGGATTACTTAAATAAGTATTCTGGTAAGGGGACCTTAATAGTCTAGGCCACACATTGTGGGAAATATTCCTTGGAACCTTTACATCTGGATTTAGGCTTAGATTCCTCAGGAGCTTCAGCTTCATCGGGTAGGTCTAAAGCACTGGTTCCCAACCAGGGGTCCGTGGACCTCCAGGGGTCCGCGAGAACTAAGTTAAGGTCCGCGAAAGAAAGTTATAAACCCATAATAAATTAATATTTTCAATTAAAAGTTCTCTATTATAAAAATATATATTCAAATATTATTCTAAGCTTAATGTTTAACTAACAGTTATGATTAAAGTTTATTTTCAAATTCTTGGAATTTTTATTTTGAACCTTGGGGTCCCTGCACCGAACAAAAAATGTCTTTCCATGGAGCCCTCTATCATATACCTGTTCAAACGTGGGGTTCTTGGGGGATCCCCCTTCCTCAGAAGGGTGGGTTACTTTACCCTCTGTAGGTATCCTGGGCTCCACATCCAAAGGCGCAGGAGAGGATCTGGCGGGGACCTTAGAGGTCGAAGCAGAACTCTGCTTAAGCTGGCGCTTGTGGCTGCCGCCTTTCCCCCCGCCGTTAGACTTGTTTTTCTTCAGCGATTTTCCAGCCGAAGTAGATGGCAGCGGCAACTTTCCGGTCTCCCTCTCCGATATCCGCCAGGGCGGCTAACGGCGGGAGCCGATTTTAAGGACAATTCTTGATCTGCGTCAATAGGAGCTCGATGTCCTCCGATGCAGCTTCTCCGGCATTAGCTGTTTCTCCCGCGGCTCAGCTGATGGTCAGCAGAGCTGGGAGCTTAAATTTAAAAAACCAACGTACCCAAACGAGAGGGAGGGTAGGGAGGGAAAACAATTGGATACAGCAAGGTAAGGGAAAGAATCTATTCTAACCTAATTTCACTAGACCTAGGCAGCAGCTATGGCTGCAACGCTCTCACCCCAGCGAAGGCAGAAGAAGAACTGGAAGGGGAGGTGTTCCTCGCCAGGAGTCAGGAAGTTGTTAGTTTAGTTCTGCCTACCCCTAGCAATGGGAAAGAAACACCCAAAGATCAAGATGCCCTTCCTTCAGAGCGGGAAACATCTATTGGGCTAGATCCCAATAGACATGCAGGCTTACATGGGCAGAAGCAGTCTTTCAGGTGAGTTGGTACCAGGCCTTCAAAGTTCCAGTGTGCTTCTGATGGTTTCATCCCCAGGTACAACTACAGAAAATTTCTGGTCCCGGCACACATTGCTTTCCCCCTCTACTCTTTCCTCTTGGATTTACCTTTTGAAGTAATGGTTTTTCAAGTACATAGGACACTTCTCTGAGAATCTGGACCTCTGCCTGGTACTTGAGTGGATAGATTGCCATAAGCCCCAGCTTCACTCTCTTGTGATGTGCATCTTTCAAGAAGGGAAAGGACAGAGGCTAATCCACACAAAACACTTGGAGAAGTAATTGGGAATAATTGACTCTTAATGCATATTCTGAAATTTATGAAGTTAGTGTAACTGCCTGGGTGTGCTAATCATTCCCTTCAATAAAACTCATTTCACCATGTGCTAGATCTCAGTACTTCTTCCAAACTTATGAAAGCAGTCTCGTGTTGTGTTGACCTGCCACTTTGCCCAGATGGGCAAGTTCCTTTAAACCAGGTACAGAACCTAAGCCAGCAGCTCTTCAAGAAGAAGAGGAGTTGGTTTTTATATGCCGACTTTCTCTGCCACTTAAGAGAGAATCAAACTGGCTTCAGACCAAAAGGAAGTAAGCTCAGGCTGCAGAGGTATGAAGTTGGGAGAAAACTGGGGAGTGGATTTATTCACAGAGACCCACATCTAAAGCACTCATGGGAACCATCTGAAAAACACAGAAATGCACACTGGACCCTATCACACAAAGATCTATATGCAAATAAAGTGATTGAGGGCAGAAACACATGCTGTGTGCAGTTCTGTGGATTCTTCTGGGATTTCTGTTTCAAATAATACAGTTGTCAATGCTACTGACTGAAGTGGAAGTCCTATGAGTGGTAAAAGCTTCTCAATCCTCTTCCCGCATATTTTCTTGTTGTTTGGTGAAAACCAGCCTTTCCCCATATAGGTTTCAGGCCTGAAATAAATTTTAATGGCTTAGCATCATCCAAAAATTATATTGTGAGAAAGCTGAATGGAATAGAGTAGGGAAATCATAAGGCATGAAAGAGCAAAAGCCTTACTACCATTTTAAAGTAGGGTTTAAGTACTGCCTGCCCTACTAGACTAAGGTGGCACTAACTGATGCTGCATTCAAAAGACATACCTGAGAAGAGCACCAGTTCTAACTTCAGACACCCAAAAATGTGTTCAGGAACCTTAAAGCTAACATTTAAGTTCCCATAATATCAGGTATCCAGAAATAAATTGTCTGCTATAGCCATGCTATCCCATTGTCACAATGTGAAGATATATTCATCTCTGTACTGGAGGACACAAACCTAAGGTCGTATCTGAGGTATGCCTGAAAACCACTTGGGAAAAATGTGTTGCAGGGTGTGTGTGTGTGTGTGTGTGTGTCTACGTGCACAAACGTAGCTCAGCGGCATGTGTCAATTCATCGGTGAGCAAGGGATATTCTGCACACGTTGAGACACATGCAGGGCAGCGACGCAAATGTAGGACTGATGAAGCTCACCATATTTTGCCAACTACTCTCACTTGTTGTTGATGCAACAAGGAGGAGAAAACAGGAATTAATGGGTTAAGTGGGAGAAAGTTCAGGAACAGAAGAGAATGAACACTTACAGCATTTGGGGCAGGAGCCAGACCCAGAACCTGCTTACAACTTCTGGTCTCCCATCCCTTGAGGGGCAGTTTGGAAGAATGCTGCTGCTGCATTTCCCCCTTGTATCTTTACGTGTGATTAGGCAAGAGGCTGGAATATTCATTCTTTACAAGAAGAGGGCTGGAAACACAGGGTGGCATATCCCTAAATAGTCAAGATCACACTGCAGTTACAGACATAACTCAAAGTTTTACACCAAGCCAAAAAGATATATTTATTTGCTCAAAACCCACCCCAGGCTTCACATTTCAGTACAAAAAAGCTCTGCGATATATCTTTAGTGATAAACTTGGCAGAATAACAAAGAGGAACAGCAGTGATTCCCATCAGCAACAAGAACTGGAAGGGCACAAAGCCAGATCCCAGGACAAAGGAATCTTCACTCTCATATAATATCGTTCTTTGGCATCAATATTCAGACAGATCAGCCCTATCCCTTCTGATCCTTGGTAGGCAAGCAATGGGCTAAGGACAGGTGCTCTTTAGGGACAAGCACAACCCTCTTGGTTTCGAGAAGCGCAAGCAATTCCAGCTGTATTGTGAAATGCCTCATTCTTTGCAAATGAAAGCGCAAGATAGGTACTATCAGAGTAGAAGGAAGGGCAGCCAACGACTACTGAAGATGTGGACGCTGGGGAAAATATCCTGATTAGGGGATTTATTTGCCATTCTTCTGGAAGTAGTCTTCATAAGTCATGCGGTTGTCCTTGTTCAGCTGGTACATATGTTGCAGAGCTAGTGTACCAGAGGCTACCAGGACTATGATGAGAATGAGGAACAGGATGCTCAGGACCAGTGCAGCAATATTCAGACTCTTGGCTGTAGTGCCATAGCTGGCCGCAGCTTCCGCATCTCCAACAACTTTACGATCCCTTGACTAAAGAGAATGGGAAGAAGAAATACTATTTTTAAAATGGTAAGAATTAACAGTCTTTCACCTAAAATTTAAATGGGCTTCCCCCGGCTGTTATATGATCATCTCTCAAGCTTAGCACCTCTTCATTAATTCTCGTTCTCCAAACTGTGGCCTTCTACTTTAATTCCAGAGGGGTATATGTAGCCTACAATAGCAAAATGAAATAGAAGTCCAGTGGCACCTTAAAGACTAACAGCACTTATTCCAGTATAAGCTTTTGTAAACTCAATTTCACAAAAGCTCATACTGGAATAAATGTTCATCTTTAAGGAGCACCTGGACATCTGTTTGGTTGTCCCCCTACTTTGGCCTCAGCTTCATCTCTTTTCAATCATTATAGGTCACCACCTTCATTCCAAAATCACCCACATTAGGATCATTGTGAACACTTACTGTCCCTTGTGTAGTTTCAGCTGTCAACTGTTGAATAGTAGGACTAAGAAAGAGAAACCTAGCTATATATCTCATTCCCACATGTGCCCCCTGCCTGCGGATAGCTAAATCCACAGACAGGGGCACACTCACACCCATCAGATGTTTCTGCAAACTTGGGGGACCCCCTAGGTCTGCAGAAAAATCTGAAAAGTAAAAAAGGGGGTTTAAATTGCCCCTCCCCAATAATCCCCTCTATTTTTCTCAGGTTGTGGCGGCGGCGGCAGCAGCAGCACAGCCCAGGACCCATGCTCCCACTGAGAAAGAGAGGCAGCCCCCAGCTGGGGCCTCAGCATTCCCACCCGGAGGAGAAGAAGAAGAGTTGGTTTTTATAAGCTGACTTTCTCTACCACTTAAGGAAGAGTCAAACCAGCTTACAATCACTTTCCCTTTCCCTCCCCACAACAGACACCCTGTGAGAGCTCTAAGAGAGCTGCGACTAGCCCAAGGTCACCCAGCTAGCTTCATGTGGAGGAGTGGGCAATCAAACCTGGTCCTCCAGATTAGAGTCCACCGCTCTTAACCACTACACCATGCTGGCTCTCTGGGTGAGAGCTGCAGAAGCAGGAACAGCGGGAACCAGCGAGTGGCTGACGGGGCGGGGGGGAAGAGAAGATAATGAGTGAGTGTATGAGACTGGAAGGACGTGAGAAAAATTACAGAGAGATAGACTGGAGGGACTGAGAATGAAAGAGGAGTTGAGGACAGTGTATGTGTGCGTGTCCATGTGCACGCATGGGGGAGGGAGAACCAAAAAGAGAGAGAGAGAAAGTGAGAAAAGAGGTAGGTGGAAAGGAAAGGAAGCAAAAGCCGAGTAAACAGGATGACTACTTTCGCAGTTTGCTTGCGGGTTCCCACTTGTCTCATGCAAATATCCTTTACCCCTACAATATCCTTAACACTTTCCAGCACAGGCTGTTGACCTTAGCTTCTCCGCTTTCAACTAGTCTGAATTTATTAGGTGATCTCATTGCATGCAGAAACCCATGCATCTCAAAGGCAGAGGAGAACATTGTTTATTGTATGCAGTATGGTTTAATCCATGGTTCTTCTAGCTTGTAATTCCTGCTTTATTGTTGTATTATGCTGGGTTTTACTACAATGTTCTCTACTTTTTTTGTGTTTTGTATATTCTGTTGTTCCACAGGCAGGGGGCCACCGCCGGCTTCAGTTTGAGCTATTCTCCAGCTTTTCTCCTGTTCTACCATAGCCTATCTCCATTAGTACCCTTGCTACAAGGAAATACTTGTATTTCAACAAACCCAAAACGACATTATACCAAGTGCAACATAGGATGGCAACTCAAGTGGCAATATTTAGCATTCAAAACACTACACATACATTATCTCCGTTATCATGACAACCTAGCAAGGAAGGTAAGTATTTTCCACCTACTGCAGATGGGGTACAGAGATCGCAAATATTTTCGTTAAAGTAAATAAAGGTCCGTTGACCATGGAGTATCTGTGTACTCTGATTTCCAGGGGTTTTGTTTTTAAACTGTGCCAATAATTCTATTTCATGCGATCTGTACTAAAACTCAAAGGCTTTTGTGAGAAGAAAGCAAGCCATTTAAGTTGGGTGTTGCGCTGCTCTATACTTACTGACCGAATGACTACAAGCACCCCAGCTCTAAGAAGAATCCCCTTGTCTATAAAAGCATGCCTTTACTATCGTTGGCATGTAACACCAGGTCACGGACGTGGCCAGAGTGGCATTTTTCCACCTTCGCCAGGGTAGGAATAAGAACAGAGTAGGAATCAATGGTCAGTTCTCACAATGGAGGGATGTGAGCTGTGGGGTTCCTCAGGGAACTGTGTTGGGACCGGTGCTTTTCAACCTGTTCATCAATGACCTGGAGTTGGGGGTGAACAGACAAGTTTGCAGATGACACCAAATTATTTAGGGTGGTTAAAACAAAATTGGACTGTGAAGAGCTCCAAAAAGATCTCTTCAAACTGGAGGAATGGACATTAAAATGGCAAATGAGATTCAATGTGAGCAACGGTAAAATATTGCATATTGGGGCAAAAAATCCCAACTTCACATATACACTGAAGGGATTTGTGATGGCAGCGACAGACCAAGAAAGAGATCGTGGGGTGGTAGTGGATAGCTCGATGAAGATGTCAACCCAGTGTGCGGCTGCTGTGAAAATGGCAAATTCCATGTTGGCCATAATTAGACAAGGAATAGAGAATAAAACTGCTGCTATCATACTGCCATTGTACAAATCTATGGTGATAGATTTGGAATACTGTGTACAGTTCTGGCCACCACACCTAAAAAAGGATACTGCAGAAAAAGGATATTGCAGAGCTTGAGAAAGGATATTGAAAAAAGATACAGAAAAGAGCAACCAAAAGGATCAGGGAGCTAGAGCAACTGCCCTATGAGAAGTGGTTAAAACCCTTAGGGCTGTTTAGCTTAGAAAGAAAGTGGTTAAGGGGAGACATTATAGAGGTCTATAGAATTATGCATGGTACAGAGAGAGGGGACAGGGAGAAGCTTTTCTCTCTCTCTCATAATACTAGAATGCAAAGTCATCTGCTGAAGCTGGAGGGTGAGAGATTCAAAACAGATAAAAGGAAGTATTTCTTCACACAACGCATAGTTAAATTGTGGAACTCCCTGCCCCAGGCTGCCAACTTGGAAGGCTTTAAGAGGGGTGTGGACATGTTCATGGAGGACAGGGCTATCCAAGGCTCCTAGTCAAAGTGAATACTAGTCATGATGCATACCTATTCTCTCCAGTATCAGAGCAGCATGCCTATTATATTAGGTGTTGTGGAACACAGGCAGAATGCTGCTCCGCTTGTCTTGTTTGTGGCTTTTCTTATGTTCTTATCTGTCTCGCCCTGATCTAGCCACGGTGATCCATGCAATAGTCACCTCCAGATTAGACTACTGTAACTCACTCTACGCAGGCCTACCCTGGAGGCTGCTCTGGAAACTTCTGCTGCTCCAGAATGCGGCAGTGATGGTCCTTACAGGGATCCCATGTAGGGCACACCGGTGCTCCGCCGGCTGCACTGGCTCCAAGCTGAGTTCAAGGAATTAACCTTTAAAGCCTAAACCACGGTACCTGAGGGACTGCCTCTCCTGATACACGCCCCCCAAAGAGTGCTACGCTCAGCTAGTAACAACCTACTGGTGGTCCCTGGCCCAAGGAGCATCCAGCTGTCCTCAACCAGGACTAAAGTATTGCATTTTTCAGCTCTGGCCCTGGCCTGGTGGAACTCCCTGTCAAGTGAAACCCGAGCCCTGTGGGACCTGGCTCAATTCTGCAGAGCCTGCAAGACGGAGATATTCCGCCAGGCACATGGTTGAGGCAGGGACGGTTACATCGCAGCTGGCCTCCCTAACCCTACGTTTATTTACTTTTTTCCCCCATTTCTTTAGCTGACTTTGGTTTTTGTTTTTCCTTACCTTCTTCTCTGTTCCTTCCTGTTGGCGATTCCCATCACTACATTGTATTTGTTTAGTTTTTAATTGATGGGGTGCCTAATGGATTTTAGATAAGGTTTATGAGGTTTTTAATTTTTTAGTATGTATTTTAAATTGATTCTTTATCCTGTTGATAGCCGCCCTGAGCCTGACTATATTCAGGAAAGGGCAGGGTACAAATCTAATAAAGTAAAATAAATTTAAAAAATGCAGGGCAGCAGATACTGCAACAGAAATCAGGCATAACCTGTTCAGTTGTGAAAGCATAAAAATCCTATTTGCCTTTTACATATTCCTTCAAAGAGAGTTCAAGGTTGTGGTCACAAAAGATCATAGCATGGTCGAGGGAAGCACTTCTATGATCAGAGGAACAGACAAATACTTGTAAATAAAAGCGTCTCTGTAGGCAGAGTATAAAGGTAAGTTAAAGGTCCCCTGTGCAAGCACGGGGTCATTCCTGACCCATGGGGTGACGTCACATCCCGACGTTTCCAAGGCAGACTTTGTTTACGGGGTGGTTTGCCAGTGCCTTCCCCAGTCATCTTCCCTTTACCCCCAGCAAGCTGGATACTCATGATATGCAGAGTACCTGGCTGTCTTCCAGGGCTGTGAGAGGAGCTAAAGACTGGGAAGCCAAGGCAGAAGTTGTGTTGCCTTCCCATGTGCATATGGGGTCTATTTCAACATAGCATCCCTCTTACCACTACCAAGAGTGAAAAGTATCATTTCAAAGGGGGAGAAGCTGGGGTTCAGTGGTACAACCTCTGCTGGGCATGCAAAAGGTCCTTGGTTCAATCCCCGGCATCTCCAGTTAAAGGATTTGGAAGTAGGTCATGTTAAATACCTCCATCTGAGACCCTGGAGAGCCACTGCCAGTGATCTTGATGGACCGGTGGTCTGATTCAGTTTAAGGCAGCTTCATCCCTGACTTCCATCACAAGTGTTTTGCGAGCCAGAATAACTAGACCAATGGTTTTGCCAGGCGTTAGAGTAGGAACAACAAAGCAAAGACCACACATCACTGGGAATACATAATGCGGTAACCCCCAAAGATAACAGGCATGCTCCTCTGATCCTGGAGAGAAAAAAATGGATACTAGTCATGAAGCAGACCTATTCTCTCCAGGATCATAGAGCATGCCTGTTATCTTTGGGGGTTACCGCATTATGTATTCCCAGCGATGTATTAGGAGTTTGAAACTGTTATAAAAAAGACTGTTTGCACTTTGTTTGGCCCCTTTAGCTTGCAAAGACGTCTTCCAACCATTTTTTCGCTGTGGCCTCCAAAAACCCTAAAGTGATTTTTTTTTATAACAGTATTCAAACTCTGAATACATCGCTGGGAACACATCATGCGGGGAACCCCCAAAGACAACAGACATGCTCCTCTGACCCTGGAGAGAATAGATCTGCATCATGACTAGTATCCATTTTAACCAGTAGCTATGAATAGCCCTCTCCTCCATGAACACGTCCACTCCCCTCCGAAAGCCTCCCAAGTCGGCAGCCATAAATGGCCTCCGAGTCCAAAGGGGCGCAGAGTGGCAAATACAAGACAAAACCTTCCGCTGCCATTGATTTCAGTTGATTGATTCAGTAACGTTTATGCTTAGAACTGCTGTCCTTACAGCATATTGACTCAAAAACAAATCCCTCAGTATTCAGTGAAACTTACTCCCAAGTAAGTGCGAACAGCATTTCAGCCTTAGTCCTCTTTTTTTAATAAACAGCATTGCTCGAATTAATTAGGCATCATCTCACTTAAGGCCTTACTAACTATTCACATAGCCTACCTTTGAGTAAAACAGAGTAGGTACCACCTAATGGAAGGTTTTGTCTTGGATTTGCCACTCTCTAGATGCACATTTTCCCCCTCCGAATTCTCAAAACTCTGCATTCATGGAAGGTTTTGTCTTGGATTTGCCACTCTCTAGATGCACATTTTCCCCCTCCGAATTCTCAAAACTCATGGAAGGTTTTGCATTGGATTTGCCAGTGGTTCCCAACCTTTTTTTGACCAGGGACCAATAGGACTTTTTTGTTCGGTGCAGGGACCCCAAGGTTCAAAATAAAAATTCCGAGAATTTGAAACTAGACTTTAATCATCACTGTTAGTTAAACATTAAGCTTAGAATAATATTTGAATATATATTTTTATAATAGAGAACTTTTAATTGAAAATGTTAATTTATTATGGGTTTATAACTTTGTTTCGCAGACCTTAATTTAGTTCTCACGGACCCCTGGGGGTCCACGGACCCCTGGTTGGGAACCAGTGCTCTAGATGCACATTTTCCCCCTCCGAATTCTCAAAACTCTGCATTCATGGAAGGTTTTGCATTGGATTTGCCACTCTCTAGATGCACATTTCCCCCATCTGAATTCTCAAAACTGCATTCATGGAAGGTTTTGCATTGGATTTGCCACTCTCTAGATGCACATTTCCCCCATCTGAATTCTCAAAACTGCATTCATGGAAGGTTTGGCATTGGATTTGCCACTCTCTAGATGCACATTTCCCCCATCTGAATTCTCAAAACTGCATTCATGGAAGGTTTTGCATTGGATTTGCCACTCTCTAGATGCACATTTCCCCCATCCGAATTCTCAAAACTCTGCATTCATGGAAGGTTTGGCATTGGATTTGCCACTCTCTAGATCACTGGTTCCCAACCGGGGGTCCATGGACCCCCAGGGGTCCGCGAGAACTAAATTAAGGTCCGCGAAACAAAGTTATAAACCCATAATAAATAAATATTTTCAATTAAAAGTTCTCTATTATAAAATATGTACATTCAAATATTATTCTAAGTTTAATGTTTAACTAACAGTGATGATCAAAGTTTATTTTCAAATTCTCTGAATTTTTATTTTGAACCTTGGGGTCCCTGCACCGAGCAAAAAAGTCCTAGTGGTGCCTGGTCAAAAAAAGGTTGGGAACCAGTGCTCTAGATGCACATTTCCCGCATCCGAATCCTCAAAACTCTGCATTCATGGAAGGTTTTGCATTGGATTTGCCCCTCTCTAGATGCACATTTTCCCCCTCTGAATTCTCAAAACTCTGCATTCATGGAAGGTTTGGCATTGGATTTGCCTCTCTCTAGATGCACATTTCCCCCGCCCGAATCCTCAAAACTCTGCATGGGGGCTGATTGTTAAGTTTGGAGAATGTGAATGGGGGGGGGGGGAGTGCATCGAAGGCGTCTCCTCTCCCTGCGCGCTTACCTTGAAGGAGAAGACGAGGGCCACGAAGCCCAGGCAGCAGACGTTCAGGAAGATGAAGTTGAACAAGGACCAGACCACGAAGTCCCGGGGCTGCCGGCTGGGGGAAGGGGCGGCGGCGGCGCCGCGGGGGTAGGGGTAGGGGTAGGGGGGCGCGGGTCCGCCCTGCTCCTTCATGTCGTAGGGCTGCAGGCTCAGCGGCTGCGGGGCGGGCTGCATGACCGCCACCGACGGGGAGAGGGAGAGAAGTGGGGCCGGGAGCAGGGGCGGCCAGGGGGAGGCGGAGGTGGGGCCGGCCGGGAGGGACGGAGGGAGGGAGGGTCAGGCGGGCGGTCTCTCCACGGGCGAAAACTGCACGGTGGCTGGAGCCTCCTTTCTTCCCTGTTCCAGCCAGGGTGCAGCCAGGATCGAACGCGCGGACGTTCTTCGAACGTTCCAGCCAGGATCGAACGCACGGACGTTCTTCGAACGTTCCAGCCAGGATCGAACGCGCGGAAAGAACGTTCGAAGAACGTCCGTGCGTTCGATCCTGGCTGCACCCTGGCTGGAACAGGGAAGAAAGGAGGCTCCAGCGACCCTGCGGGCCACTCTGTTAGGATCTGAAACTCCCTTACTTAATCTGCTACCATTCAGAGTGATGGATCTTGATTTTGGCTTGTTGAAAATAAAGGCTGGCCGCACGCAAAAACCCCACCGAGTCGTTTTCTTAATCAAACCAATTCTTTACTAACTAATCTCAAGGGCAGGGGACATGGATTAAACAGTAAACATCCTGCATATCCACGTTTCCTAGACTCCTCTAGCAGTTACTCTGCTTGCTCATGAGTGTGTGTGTGTGTTAAGTGCCGTCAAGTCGCTTCCGACTCATGGCGACCCTATGAATGAAAGTCCTCCAAAATGTCCTGTCTTTGACAGCTCATGAGTAGCCATTCTCATAGGGAGAATGTGCTCCTCCACGCTTGCAGGTGGGTAACTTACAAGTAACTGAGATACAGTTTCTCTTTCAAACAAAGGATGTACCAAAGCAGTAAAATGTAGATTACTTGGCTTATGTGACCGTATGACATGAATGCAATGGCGATCTGCTCTTCCTGACCATTTGGCTAATTAACCCTTGACTGTCTGACATGTAACGAATCTCGCTATCTAAGACCCAACACACTCTCCCCACGGCGAGGGGGCGCGTTCATCGCGGAGGGTTTTGGGGGCGGGAAACGCAGGCGCTTTCTGGATGCACGTCCCCCCCCCCCCGCCACCTTCTCGAAACTCAACTTGGTTTAAAACTGTTTTTTTTTTTTTTTTGGCCAACACATCGATGATGCTTGATGACTTTTAAAAGCTTGGTGTGGCTAAATCTTCACGTGCAAAACAATGGTTGGTTTTTGGGCTCTGTGAATTGCAGAAAAGAGTCGGTGGGCCCGACCCTTTTGCCAGTCTTAAAAGACTTTCTGGGAGGGGGTGGTTACCAAAGAACAACCACATGGAGCTTGAAGATGTTTGGTTGGTTTAAAGCAACATGCGATCAATATCATGGGATTCTCTGGCATGAACTAATTTCAGGACTTGGGTTGCCAGGTCCCCCCTGCCGTTGACACACGGGAGGGTTGGCCTTGGATCCGCCGGGGTCCAGAGGCGCATTTTTTTTCCCATCCGAATGGCCAGAACTCTGCATGGTTCTGGGAAAAGAAAATGCGGCAGATCCAAGCCAAAAACCCCCTGTGCGCTTTCGTCCTTTTGCAAGTAGTTCGGTCCAAGTTGAGTGAAAACCAAACGCCAGAGAACAAAGGGGGGAAAAAGTAGGGGATGAAGTGCGCGCAGGAGCCGCTTCTTCAAAAGGGCTTTTGGTGCTCGCCTTTCTCTGAAGTAGGGAATTGTACCAATTCGTACAAACCTATGGTGAGGCCACACTTGGAATACTGTGTACAGTTCTGGTCACCGCACCTAAAAAAGGATATTGCAGAGCTTGAGAAGGTGCAGGAAAGAGCAACCAAAATGATTAGGGGACCAGAGCAACTGTCCTATGGGGAGCGGTTAGGACGCTTAGGGCTGTTTAGCTTGGAAAGAAGGCGGCTGAGGGGAGACATGATATAGGTCTATAAAATTATGCATGGTTTAGAGAGAGTGGACAGGGAGAGGTTTTTTTCCCTCTCCCATAATACCAGAACATGGGGTCATCTTCTAAAGCTGGACAGCGAGAGATTCAAAACAGATAAAAGGAAATATTTTTTCACACAACGCATAGTTAAATTGTGGAACTCCCTGCCCCAGGATGTGGTGATGGCTGCCAGCTTGGAGGGCTTTAAGAGGGGAGTGGATATATTCATGGAGGAGAGGGGTATTCATGGCTACTAGTTAAAATGGATACTAGTCATGATGCATACCTATTATCTCTAGTATCAGAGAAGCATGCCTGTTATCTTAGGTGCAGTGGAACACAGGCAGGATGGTGCTGCTGCAGTCGTCTTGTTTGGGGGCTTCCTGGAGGCACCTGGTTGGCCACTGTGTGAACAGACTGCTGGACTTGATGGGCCTTGGTCTCATGCAGCAGGGCCTTTCTTATGTTCTTATGTTCTTAAGCCTGTGTGTGTAAAGTGCCATCAAGCCGCAGCCGACTTATGGCAACCCCTTTTGGGGTTTTCATGGCAAGAGACTTACAGAGGTGGTTTGCCAGTGCCTTCCTCTGTATAGCAACCCTGGACTTCCTTGGTGGTCACCCATCCAAATACTAACCAGGGCTGACCCTGCTTAACTTCTGAGATCTGACTAGATCAGGCTAGCTTGGGCCATCCAGGTCAGGACTGAAGTAGCCTCTGTGTGTGTGTGTGTGTGTGTGTGTGTGTGTAACACGCGGCTCAAAAACACAGTGGAAAGACATCTCCCAAGGATGTTTCAAAGACTCAAGTGCTGGCTGTCAGGATTTTCCTCAAGAGTGGATGCTACTCTTGTCAGATCCTAGATTATGGTTGGAGGGCATTATCTAGCGAGCTAAGCAAGTCTGGATCAATGCTTGGATAGGAGGCCTCTTTACTTTGCTGCCGCGAGGTCCATAATGGAATATGTGCGGTTAAAATGCTGCAGATAAATACATCTGCTATTGGAACAAATGCAGAGAGGCTGCAAACACTCTGAAGGGCATTTCAAACTCGCAGCATAATGTTTCAGCAACACTCGGTAGTCTAGCTAGGGCAAATCGATGTTGCCAGACAAAAGAAGCAGTATGGAAGGTGTTTCTCAGAAAGATACCTGGCCCTGTCTTGGTTCAGGACGGAACTGCTTGTCACTAGGTAAAAAGAATTCCAAGCTCTGTGCTTACTTCAAGAATTTAATGCTGCCAGATTATCAATGTGGAATCTTTATTCCAATTTTTCAGGCTTTCTCCTGAACTATTTTAGGGGGACAGAGGGAAAACTCATTTTGTAAACACTGTTTCTTTTCCAGAAGCACTATTAAGCCTCCTCGTCTCAAGATGTTGCCTCTAGCAGTAATTTGAGACTCATCTACATGGCCTTACATATAACCTAATTCACAAGTATGTGGGGGTTCTCCTTCTCACTTATTTTGCAAAATCTAGGATCCAACTGGTTTCCACAATGGTCTGAAGGATTGCAGGAGTTTAAACAAGAACTCTGCTTGTTTATTAAAGTATTTATATCTCACCTTTCCCGTAGCTCAAGGCTGCTTTAAAAATTCAAAATTAAATATATATAAATATAATGCTCGCTTACCTAGGGGCAGAATTGGTTTAGAAAGATCCCCACGCCAGCCTCTTGCAAAGCTCTATTTAGTCTCCAGCTAATTTTCCCAAATAAAAGGAGACCCCCTCTGTGCTTGGCATAACAGATTAGCTGTTTTAAAACTGGCAAAATTGGCTAGCCCCTGACACTATTCAGGCTGCCTCCTTCTGAGCCATCTGCAGTTTCTGGATTGTCTTCAAGGGCAGTGCAACATAGAACGTATTACAGCAATCCAGCCTCCAGGTTACAAAAGCATGGATCAGCATTACCGGATCACCTGAGTCTTCATACCAAATGAAGCTGACAGAAGGCATTCTTGGCCACCACACCAGCTTGCTTTTGAGACACCAAGGTTAGGTCCATGAGCAACCCCAGTCCCTTAACCTGTTCTGCTAATGCCTACTTTCCTTCATCTACCACACGTGGATCCAGTCCATTCAAAGCACGAGCCTTCCTGTACAGC
The DNA here is from genome assembly GCF_029931775.1 of Euleptes europaea. NCBI lineage: Eukaryota > Metazoa > Chordata > Lepidosauria > Squamata > Sphaerodactylidae > Euleptes > Euleptes europaea. The sequence goes on along the minus strand of NC_079317.1, from coordinate 98,755,225 downwards.
TATTGCCTTGGTTCAGCTTTTACTTGTTCTATCTTAACCACTGGACCACACCCTTTAGAGCTGAGGCAGCTGCATCTGGATGCTTAGATAATGAGATATCCTAGTCTGGGTGTGAAGCAGTTGCTGAATATTTGGCAAATATCTTAACTAAAGGTCTTCGTACCGATAAGTAATAGCCCATTTTATTGCCTATTTTGTTCATGGCGTTTGTTGCGGAATTTTACTACCGAATTTGTACTGATTTTACTGTGATCTTTTGTGTTATTATATTATATTATATTATATATTATAGTGCTTTCCTTTTTGCTTTTATGCCATTAAAGGTTTTGAAATTGAAAAGCCTGGGTAAGCAGAATTGGTTTAGTCTGGCACCTAAGAGAGAGAGACCTAGGTGCCAGGCAAATATCAACGGGAAGGGCTTTCCACAATCAAGGTGCTGCTACTAGAAAAGCCTTGTCTGGTTGCCACTCAACTAGCCTCTGGAGGTGGGGGTACAGAGAGCAGGGCTGGTGAGCAGATCTTAACTGGTGGGCTGAACAATATGGAAGGAGGAGGTCTTTTAGGTTCCCTAACCCCAACCCATTTAGGGCTTTAAATGTACTTTGAATTGTGCCCCGAAACAAATGGGCAGCCAATGCAGATATTTCAGCACTGGGGAGATACTATCCCTGTATCCTACCCATGACAATAGCCTAGCTGCTGCATTTTGGATGAGCTGACGTTTCCTTCAATACAAAACTGCTAGACTTAACAAGTGTGTGCGTGTGTGGCATTTCTTTTGTGTAAACCATTTCGTAACATACAGGAGGTAGCCTGTCACAATTTCTTCAGGGCCAGGAAATGTTTTCTGTCTTGTCCCAGATGACGGGCAGCTCAGGGCAACTTGTCTCACAGCTTTCCCGATGGTTATGGAAGAGGAAGTGAAAGCTCATTTGTGCCAGTCTGGGGATCCACCTGGGCCCAAGGTACTGAAAGTGTGTATGTGAAAGTGCCCCTCCCAGAATGTGCTTTTCTCCACATGCTTCACATTCCAAAATGATATCCCTGTGGTCTAGCAACCAACTTATGCAGGGATATGGAAGGCTGAATGAGGCAAAGGCTGCAAAATACATTAGCTGTGGGGGTTCTCCATGTGCAGAACAGATGTTTCTCTGCTGAAATCAGCCTGGCTGCTGCGTGGAAGCAATACGTTAAAAATAATCCATACAAAGTCACACAATGTTTTTATTTGCTCAGGTTCACATACATACACACACCCTGACTTAGAAAAGCTTCTGAAAAACCAACAGCTGCACAACGATCTCTGCCATCAGCAGTGTGCATGAGTAAGATCACAGTGCCAAGCCCTGGGATCGGGAGAAGAACTGAAATCAGCTTAGTTCTGCATCACCTTCCCCATCCAATGTGTCAAACTTATGGCTAAACCACCCATGACACAGTAGTCATGTCCTTTATCACCTCAGTGGAATTATCCCCATAGATAATGCTTAGCTAGTAAGTAGGCACAGACTCAAGACTGTAGCTGAAAACAATTGTGCGTGGTTAAAGTGCAGTCCCGTGGTGCAGACTGGTAAGCTACAGCGCTGCAGTCCAAGCTCTGCTCACAACCTGAGTTCTATCCCAATGGAAGTTGGTTTCAGGTAGCCGGCTCAAGGTTGATTCAGCCTTCCATCCTTCCAAGGTCAGTAAAATGAGTACCCAGCTCACTGGGGGTAAAGGGAAGATGACTTGGGAAGGCACTGGCAAATCACCCTGTAAAAACAAAGTCTGCCTAGGAAACGTCGGGATGTGACATCACCCCATGGGTCAGGAATGACCCAGTGCTTGCACAGGGGACGTTTATCTTTTACCTTAAAGTGTAGTCAAGTTGCAACTGACTTGTGGCAACCCAGTAGGGTTTTCAAGGCAAGAGACTAACAGAGGTGGTTTGCCGTTGCCTTCCTCTTCATAATAACCCTAGTATTCCTTGGTGGTATCCCATCCAAGTACTAACCAGTGCAGCCTGCCGGGCATCTCTTGCTGAACGCCTGTCATTTTGCTCTAAAGTTGGCAATGAGAAAACCTCTGCTCCACAGAGATGGGCAAAACTCACTCAAGGGACTCTGGGAGGCATCTCCGTGCGTTTTCCTAACTTAAAGCAAGTTAGATAGCTGACATTCTTACAGCTCAAGGTGTCAAATGGCTGGAGAAGAATGGAACCTGCCCTTGGCCTCAACAAAAGGTGATTTAAATAAGCAGTTCCTGGCAAAACATCTCTCCCATCTTTACTGCACCCATCTGGGGCAATCGAGTTGTTCAAGAGGAAAACACACAAATACATTCTCTTGGATTTTTGATTTCCCATCAGGACATCTATCAGACATGCAGGACAGATCACACACATCATGACTCTTACACCTAGCCCCCTTCTAGGGAAGTCACACAGTTATTCTTTGCACTCTGATATCTATGCAATTAAACAATCAAGAGGTCACCAACTGACTGAACACCAAAACATCTCTGTTTACACTTCAAACACTGCATGCTTTGTTTCCTTTCCTCTCTTTTAATCAAACCCAGATAAGCTTAATAGCGGTTGTTAATTCCAGACCACTTTTACAACGCCCCAGAGATCATTTTTTTAGGTATAAAAGAGAAGTCCTTTTGGGACCTTTAGACCCCAAATGCAACCTCCCCATAATCTTGCTAGGTGGACAAGCTTTGTTTCCTCTCTCTCTTTCTACTTTTCCTGAGAGTGTCATCACTCCAAGACTGGTAAATACACCCACCCCTGCAACGCTATCCAAACTTCTATCCTTTTCCTCCATAGCTCTTGTAAGTACTGTGTGTGTATGTTAACCTGTGCGCTTGCAATTATTCTTTTTATAACAAAAGCATCAATTTGATTAATAATAGACTCTTTCTTGAGAGTTTCTCCCAAGATGATCCTAGTATAAATAGACCTACAAGATCCTTCTGTTACCAACCTCTCGCTGCCTCTGTCTCCAAGCTAATTTCCCCATCAAAAATGGAGACAGCTAGTTTGACTAATTAGGGTAATACCAGGGCTGACACTGCTTAGCTTCTGAGATCTGATGAGAACAGTCCAGTATGGGCCATCCAGATCAGGGCCAGAAAAAAACATTATATGAGTTTATTAAGGCACAATGAATATAATAAAGGAAATGACAAAAATAATGATTAAAATAAAACACTTATTCATGGGCAGTAGGGCAACCATAAAGACAAATAGCAACTGGTTGCATAGTGTACCCCTGGAGAATCCTGACCTAATTATCTCCAGCCCAGCTAATTTAAGGATAAGGGCTTAACTACATAGTAATTTACCCAAGGTACATTCTCAGGTTGGGTTGGCAGATATGTTCTGGGAGTCTGTACTTCCTAGGCACATTTGGGTTTTATTCGGATCGGGACCACAGTGCATGTAGAAAGGGGACCCATGTCCTGGGGCCTCCACATGTGTGGAGAAATGTATTTTTTTCTTTGGAGACTTGGACTGAGCAAAACCTTCACTTTTAGTTTTAAAAAGTTTTTTCTCTCTCTCTTGGCAGACAATAGGCTGGGGGGCGTCAAGTCAATTGCTCTCCAGCCATGCCCAACCAGGCATTAGAAATGTAAACAGCCTGAACTGACCCTAGAAGCTAAAATGACTAAACTGAGGCTGTCGTACTTTGGACATATTATGAGAAGAGTCACTAGAAAAGACAGCCATGCTAGGAAAAGTTGAGGGCAGCAGGAAAAGAGGAAGACCCAACAAGAGATGGATTGACTCTATAAAGGAAGCTACGGCCCTCAGTTTGCAAGATCTGAGCAAGGCTGTTAAGGTTAGGACACTTTGGAGGACACTGATTCATAGGGTCGCCATGAGTCGGAAACGACTTGACAGCACTTAACACACACACATATGTAGGTTTCCCCAATTGGACAAATAACACCCCCTGGGGCTGTATCTGAAAAACATGGCACAGGGGGAGGTTGCAATCTGAATTGGGCCCATTCATAGCTGGGAAGTACAGAAGTCAAGGGCACATCTGCTGACCTCACCTGGGGAAGTGTTTGGGATAAATGTGTCATGTAGTTAGGTCCTAACCCCAACAAGTTGGGTGTTACAGTATTATAGCTAAGGATTTCTTGTCATGAAGGCATCAGTGGTTATTGTTGATTGAAAGAAAGCTAGTCAACTTGGTTCTGCTCTAGACTTTTATACCCTTTTCTGGATGGACATTTTCTGCATGGCCATCTGTCAGCAATGATGATTCTATTACCTTAGGCAGTTCATGAGAGGGAGGGCATCTTGGCCATCTTCTGGGCATGGAGTAGGGGTCACTGGGTGTCGGGGGGTAGTTGTGAATTTTCTGCATTGGACTAGATGACCCTGGTGGTCCCTTCCAACTCTATGATTCTATGATTAGGGGTGTTGTGCCAGTTGTAACATTATCTTTGCAGATACGTTCCCAATTTCACCCAATCATTTTCACTGGAAACAACACAGCCAGAGTCTTTCTCTAAGCAAAACCCTAATTGTTCACATTCTTCATAAACAAAAAAAGTTAACGTGGGTTTCTTTAGCTTCTGATGGTGTCCAGCCAGTATTTTCCTTTGTCTTGGCACATGAACTTTGCCCACTTCTGTTATGAGTAGGAAATGGACATCTTTTATCTCTTCCTCCTCATTGCTGGGCTGAATTCCACAGTACACACAACTCTGAGCCATCAAGGTCATATAGTTAAGCGTGTTGTTTATACTGCTGTTGAACAATAGCAAGCAGCCAGGCCTGGGTGTCCTTTCTTCCAGCAGTATATCTTCTTTTGTTTTGGGTTGTCTCATTATAGGAGTTTCCAGATATTCAGTCATTTCTTCCTTCAAGGAAGTCTACATAGCACACTGGTGGTCAACCAGGTGCTTCTAGGAAGCCACAAACAAGACAACTGCAGCAGCATTATCCTGCCTGTGTTCCAATGCACACACAAACCCTCTCACCACATTATAGTGTGAGTCCAAGAGGGGGCATTGGGTGTTAAAACCCACCAAAATAATACAAGCAGAGCTTTAAGAAATGAATGCTCTCCATGGCTGTTGCTAGGCAAACACACAGCCTTGAAGCCTTGGTTTGTCAGTAAAATGCTCGGGGAGGGGGCCATGCCCTTGCTAGGACTGTTTTGTCTGATCAGCTCAACTGTTCCTCCCTCACGTTCTCCAGGGTTCTCCTCCACAATCTCCCTGCTATAAAATGGTGTGGTCATACTGATGTGATGGAGTCTTGATGGAACTTAACACACATACAGCCCCCAATGTGTGTGTGTGTGTGTGTGTGTGTGTGTGTGTGTGTTTTAACATTTCAGATTTTTCTGCAAACCTGGGACATTTTTCAGGTCTGTGGAAAGATCTGTCTTGTCTGTTCATGGCTCCCTGGCTTGTAAGTATTCGGCCATGCTGAGAATTAGATATACTAATTAAATAAAATATACCATCTTAAATAATGTTAATAATCCGAACAGATATTACAAGACATACAAACATACAGCAGAAGATTACCCAGATGTAACTAAATGGACAAATAAAGTAGAAGAATATGTGGGGAAGGGCTGTGACTCAGTGGTAGAGCCTCTGCTTGGTATGCAGAAGATCCCAAGTTCAATCCCTGGCATCTCCAGTTAAAGGGACTAGGCAAGTGGGTGATGTGAAAGACCTCTGCCTGAGACCCTGGAGAGCTGCTGCTGGTCTGTGTAGACCAGTGGTTCCCAACCTTTTTTTGACCAGGGACCACTAGGACTTTTTTGTTCGGTGCAGGGACCCCAAGGTTCAAAATAAAAATTCCGAGAATTTGAAAATAAACTTTAATCATAACTGTTAGTTAAACATTAAACTTAGAATAATATTTGAATATATATATTTTATAATAGAGAACTTTTAATTGAAAATATTAATTTATTATGGGTTTATAACTTTGTTTCGCGGACCTTAATTTAGTTCTCGCGGACCCCTGGGGGTCCACGGACCCCTGGTTGGGAACCAGTGGTGTAGACAATACTGACTTTGATGGACAAAGGCAGCCTCATGTATTCATGCGTTCAACTATGCCTAAATTAGCGTCTTTAGTAAATAATAGATCAACCTCTGGTTTTTATGAAAAATTGAAAGTATTTCTTGAGTATATAGTTGTCAATTAATAAAAATAATAGAATATTAAAATGTAAGTAAGAAATACATCGTTGAATATGCAATTTTAGCATTCAAAGAAGGTATAATACAATAGAAGTTATAGAGTAAGTCCCATTATAATGTAAGAATTTGATGTGTATGTTTATATGTCTGATAAGTGAATGTTAGTGGCTTTGCTGTGGTAAAAGGTAAAGGTCCTCTGTGCAAGCACCAGGTCATTCTTGACCTATGGGGTGATGTCACACCCTGACGTTTACTAGGCAGGCATTGTTTACGGGGTGGTTTGCCAGTGCCTTCCCCAGTCATCTTCCCTTCACCCCCAGCAAGCTGGGTCCTCATTTTACCGACCTCGGAAGGATAGCAGGCTGAGTCAACCTTGAGCCAGCTACCTGAAACCGACTTCCGTCGGGATCGAACTCAGATCGTGAGCAGAGCTTGGACTGCAGTACTGCAGCTTACCACTCTGTGCCATGGGGCTCCTTTACCTTTTGCTGTGGGCTTCAGTGCAATCTCAAGGCTCTTTGTGTCTTGCCAAGGGGTGTCTTTGTCAAATTTCCTCACTGTGGAGTAAGCATCGGATACTGACAAACAGTACCACACTAGCGTCAGGAACACATCTTGGCCCATGGGGCTGTTAGTTTCTTAAAAATCTCAGTCCAGAAAAGAGCTAGATCAATTGAACATTGGCAACAAAACGCAATGTACATGCATTGCATTCAGTGACGTAGGCAGAGTTCCTTCTATCAATGATCACACTTGTTCTGTACGCTGTGGGGAAAACCTGAGAAACCCAAAGACTTTGTCTTTCTGAGAAAGCCATTGATTGTCCTAAATCTGAACTGATGACTACACTCTGTGGTATGTTTCTGGTTTGTTCTGTCAGTTTTACGGGACCGGAGAATGGATTTGTTTGTTCATCTCTTAAACTGGGTTCTGCTTTAGCAGCAGCTGTGCAAGCTTCCTCCAGACTTGCTGTCGCTGTTCCCTGACTTGGTTGGGTGGCAAGTTGCAACCCTCTAGCAAAGGGCAATTATTGTCATTTATTATGAGAACTGAAACCAACAATACAGCTTCCAATATTTATGCCAGCTTTATGGCAAATTCCTCCCCTGCAGGAAATAGGATGAGAATATCAGGCAGGGTTCAAGAGGTTTTTTTTTTTTTTTTTACTTTTATAATGATGTGGAAGGGGAGAAATTTAGAACTTCTGGATCAATGCTGTCTTTTTGATTGCGTTATCTGGATATCCAGAGATTTTAGCTAGGATATCGCCAATATGTGGATGACCCTCAGCTCTATCTCGCGCTTCCAGCTAATCCCAGAAAAGCTGTAGAATCCCTGAACTAGTGCCTGGATGCAGTTTTGGAGGGGAAGCAGGCTAATAAATTGAAGTTCAATCCCAACAAGACAGGAGTGCTACTGGTAGGTAGAAGGTCAGACCTGGGGTTTAAGGTGTCCTCCATTCTGAATGGGGTTGCACTCCCCCCTGAAGGAACAGGTCCACATTATGGGGGTACTCTTGGATCCAGGCCTACTGCTGTATAAGCATGGGGCAGCTGTGGCCTGGAGTGCCTTTGACTGGTTAGCCAGCTGCAGCCTTTCCAGGGCAGAAAAGATCTTGCCACTGTGGTGCATGCCCTGCTTACATCTAGATTACATTACTGCAACGTGCTTCCGCATGGTGCAGAATTCTGCAGCCAGGATGTTGAGTGGAGTGGGACGTAGGGACCATATCATTCCAGCCTCAGCCCATCTACAATGGCTTCCAATCAGTTTCCAGGCACAATTCAAGGTGTTGGTTTTGACCTTAAAAGCCCTATATGGTTTGGAGGGTCAATATACCTGAAGGACCACCTACTCCATTATGAACCTACCCGACCACCACTCCATCTTTGGCGGTCCCTGCCTTCAGGTGCCCCTGCCTTCTGAGATTAGGTGGGTGGCAACCCAGGAGAGTACTTTCTCGTTTGTGGCACCAAAACTCTGGAACTCTGTTTAAAAATATGATTTTATTATGTATATTTTAATTTGGTAGGCACTTTGATGGCCCTGATGAGCGCAGAAAGGTGGGTTATGTATTTTGAAACATAACAATAAAATAGAAGAACACAGGATGGATGGGTCACATGGGAAGTTCCTATGCCAGTCCCACCTCGTTGTTGCAACCAACCTCATTTATGTTCCTCATGTGCATTCCAATAAATGACATGGCTCGGTGATAGAGCATCTACTTGGCATGTAGAAGGTCCCAGGTTCGATCTCTGACCCCTCCAGTTTAAAGGATCGAGTAGTAAAAGATAAAGGTCCCCTGTGCAAGCACCGGGTCATTCCTGACCCTTGGGGTGACGTCACACGTTTACTAGACAGACTTTGTTCAGACTTTGGGATGGTTTGACAGTGCCTTCCCCAGTCATCTTCCCTTTACCCCCAGCAAGCTGGGTCCTCATTTTACCGACCTCGGAAGGATGGAAGGCTGAGTCAACCTTGAGCCAGCTGCCTGAAACCAACTTCTGTTGGGATCGAACTCAGGCCGTGAGCAGAGCTTGGACTGCAGTACTGCATCTCACCCCTCTGTGCCACGGGGCTCTTTGACATGTTAAATTTCTCCTTTGGTTGTTCCTAGTCAAGCATTTACACTCTCCACTCTTCTCCAATAATATTTTATGTATTTATTTCACTGTTTATTTACTTCAGGGATGGGGAACGTCCGGCCTGGGGGCCGTATGCGGCCCCCGAGGACATTTTCAGTGGCCCTCGGGAGCTCCAGGGGCCAGCCGGGGAGGCGCAGCACAGCGCGGCCCTCCCCAAGGGTGTTCCTGGGGCCGCGGCACCCTTTAGACCTCCTCTCGTCAACTGTTGGTCAGTGAGAGGAGGGGGGAAGGGGAGGGACGCTTCCCCCAAGGCTGCCCCCTACAGTTGCGGCATGCAGGAATGCCGTGGCACACTGTAAGCCCCTCTCGCCGCCTGTCAAGCGGCAAGTGGGGGGGAGAGGCCGGTGGCTCCCAGCGGTGGAACATGCGAGCGGGAGCCGATTGGGCTTTGTGGACTCGGGGTGGGAAGACATGGAGTCTGGTTGCACGGGGCTGCGTGTGCTGCCGTGTGTGTGTGTGTTGGGGGAGGCGGGGAGCCTGGGGCCCTGTTGCGTGGGTCAGGCATGTGCGTGTGTGTGTGTGTCTGTGGGGGGGAAGGCTTTTCTCTCTTCCTCTTTTTCTGTCACTCTTTCTCCTTTCTCCCCCTCGTCTCTTTCTTTGTCTGTCTCCTTCTGTCCTTTTCTCCCCCTCCATTTCTCTGTTTTCCTTCCTTCCTCCCTTCCTTCCCTGAGGATCGGCTGCGGGCTGGGCCCCCCTGGCTCCTTGTTTGCTCAGGGCCCACCTCTGAGGCGTGCCCTCCCGCCTGGGAGGGGGAGGGAGGGGGGAGCGGGGGTGCCCTCCAGGCCTTCTCTGCGTGGCCTCCCCTGTGGTTGCCAACCTCCAGGTGGTGGCTGGAGACTGGGAGTTTGAGTGGTAAACACTCCCTTGCGATGCAGCGCTTCCGGGTGTAAACCGGAAGTGATGTGTCGCCCCGGGTAGGCGCGAGTGCACGCATTGCCCGCCGACCCTCAGCTGGTCAATGGGCGGCCAGGTGGATTGGTGGGGGGGGTTTGCCCGCCTCCACCTGGCACTTGGCAGCCCTACTTGCATCACATGGCACTAGGAGTGGGGGTGTTAGCCACAAAAGTGGAAACCCCTCCCCGCCCCAAGTACTCAGGCAAGGAGGAGACGGTCTTCTAGCAAACGAAGTTTAAGGATTTATTATTCAGCTGAATAACAGGCTCCAGTCCAAACCAGAAGTGGTTATTTTCAGTGCAGCACAAGATTCTATACTTGCCAAGATGTAAATGATTACAAACCTCAAGTTCTCCTCCTCTTTACATCATCCTCTCCCCACCTTAGACATACAAAGTCATGTTAAGCCCACATCACAGGCTTTAATGGGACGCGTGATCACAAAATGGAGGCGGTTTTGCCTTGGGGGGGGGTCAATTTACTGTTAATCATAGAATCATAGAGCTGGAAGGGACCACCAGAGCCACCAAGTCCAACCCCCCGCACACGCAGGAAACCCACAACCTCCTCCCCCCCACACACCCCCAGCGACCAGAAGATGGCCAAGATGCCCTCCCTCCCATGAACTGCCCAAGTTCATAGAATCAGCATTGCTGACAGATGGCCATCTAGCCTCTGCTTAAAAGACCTCCAGGGAAGGACAGCTTACCACCTCCCGAGGAAGCCTGTTCCACTGAGGAACCGCTCTAACTGTTAGAAAATTCTTCCTAATGTCTAGACGGAAACTCTTTTGATTTAATTTCAACCCGTTGGTTCTGGTCCGACCTTCTTGGGCAATAGAAAACAACTCGGCACCATCCTCTATATGACAGCCCCTCAAGTACTTGAACATGGTTATCATATCCCCTCTCAGTCTTCTCCTCTTCAGGCTAAACATACCCAGCTCCTTCAACCTTTCCTCATAGGACTTGGTCTCCAGACCCCTCACCATCTTTGTTGCCCTCCTCTGGACACGTTCCAGCTTGTCTAAATCTTTCTTAAATTGCGGTGCCCAAAACTGAACACAGTACTCTAGGTGAGGTCTAACCAGAGTGGAGTAAAGCGATACCATCACTTCATGTGATCTGGACACTATACTTCTGTTGATGCAGCCCAAGACTGCATTTGCCTTTTTAGCTACCGCATCACACTGCTGACTCATGTTCAGTGTTTGGTCTACTAAGACCCCAAGATCCTTTTCACGCACACTACTGCTCAGACAAGTCTCCCCCATCCTATAATTATGCATTTGATTTTTCCTACCTAAATGCAGAACTTTACATTTGTCTTTGTTGAAGTGCATTTTATTAGTTCTAGCCCACTTCTCCAGCCTGAAGCAATGCCTCTATACTCTGGCCTTGGCCAAAGCAACTACCTCATCAACAGGCTAATAGAACAATCTGCTTAGAGCAGGGCACGGGGGAGACAGGATACACTTCTTATCTCTTGTCTCCCACAACCCCATCAGAAGTCCTTGAATCCACAGCTCTTTTCATCTACTTCAGAAAGCTGCTCCCGTTATTTTCATTAACCCTTAGCTTAGGCCCACAGGGGAATATCTGGAAAGCTGCCTTTTGACCCGGCTCTTTGCAACTCTTTACAAGAGTAGTTCTCCTCCTCTATGTTGGAAGTGAAGGACTTTGTGCTGTCTCTGAACCCCAGACTTGGGGGGCGGGAGGGGCTACAAAAGAGTCAGAGAGATAGATAGGTTAGTTAGACTAGTTAGTTAGTTAGACTAGATTAGAACCCTATCTCTACTCTGTCCTATCCAGAATGGAGTTCCTCACAATAAAGGAAGCATATTAGTTTTGCAAAGATAAAGAGGTTCCGTGTGTAACTTGGTTTAATAGCAGCATACAAACCAGATGATGCTTTGCTGTTTCAAAGGGGCGAAAATCCCAACGCTCTAAGCCCTGATGGGTGCTTGAATAGACCCATTTCCTAACAAAGCTCTTTGAGGAGATATCTGTAGGCACTAGTGTTGCCTCCTGGCAAACAGTGGGAGGTTTAGAAAGGCACGTTCGGGGGCGGCAATTGGCATCACCAACGCGAGGATGTCACTTCCAGTTTATGCAGAAGTGCTGGCATTGCACGGGGGGGGGGCACTCTAGCACTCACCAAAAAAACCCTATTTTTTTTTTTTGCAAGAGTGCTAGAGCATCCCCCCTGTGCGACGCCGGCACTTCCACATAAACCAGAACTAACGTCATCACATGGGGACGCCGATCGCTCCCCCTCCCTTCCCCTGGCTTGCTTCCACCTTCTGACCAACTGAATGTTGGCAGGCAGCAGAACCACTCGGCAGGCGATTGCCCGCCATTACTGGGCAATTGGGAATCCTAAGAGGCACTATAGTCAGATTCATATCTGGCGAAGGGAGCTTTGACTCTCTAAATAAAATCTTGTTGGTGACTTAAGTGTTACTGGACTCGAATCTAGCTGTTCTACTTCATATCAGCATGACAGATAGGAGCCAAGATGGCGACCGGATAGTAGCTGCAGTCTTATGCTCCGCAAGTACAACCATATTTTCTTTCTCCTTATCCCTTATTCATGCCACCTGGACTATTTCTGCATAACACTGCTGGGAGAGTTAGACAGCTTCTGCATTCGTGTTTTGGTTGGACGGACTTAAACTCTTATCGAGTTTAATATGGGAGGTGGGAAACACCCAAGGGAACAGGAGGAAATATCCTCTCCTCCTGCCAGCAAACAGACAACAATAGCTGACTACTTTCCCTCAAGGAACGTTACAGTTTTTAATGTGCCTACTGCGGATCGGTTTACTCCTCTGGAAGTCAACATAAATGAGGAGGACAGTGTTGGTGTAGATCAGTGGTTCCCAACCCTTTTTTGACCAGGGACCACTAGAACTTTTTTGTTCGGTGCAGGGACCCCAAGGTTCAAAATAAAAATTCCGAGTGCCAATGCGGCAATTTAACCTGAATACTGAGGTTTTAGTTTAGAAAAAACAACTCATATGTTAACATCTTTTGCCTTAAAAGAAAAACACAATAGCAGAGCTTTCAATGAGACAAACAACTTTTTATTGAAAGGCAAATCCAAGGCAAAACCTTCCATTCACAGATGGCCAATAACCCCCTATGCAGTTTTTTGAGAATCTGGATGGGGAAAACGTGCATCTGAGTGGCAAATCCAAGGCAAAACCTCCCATTCACAAATGGCCAATAACCCCCCATGCACAGTTTTGAGAATCTGGATGGGGAAAACGTGCATCTGAGTGGCAAATCCAAGGCAAAACCTCCCATTCACAAATGGCCAATAACCCCCCATGCACAGTTTTGAGAATCTGGATGGGGAAAACGTGCATCTGAGTGGCAAATCCAAGGCAAAACCTCCCATTCACAAATGGCCAATAACCCCCCATGCACAGTTTTGAGAATCTGGATGGGGAAAACGTGCATCTGAGTGGCAAATCCAAGGCAAAACCTCCCATTCACAAATGGCCAATAACCCCCCATGCACAGTTTTGAGAATCTGGATGGGGAAAACGTGCATCTGAGTGGCAAATCCAAGGCAAAACCTCCCATTCACAAATGGCCAATAACCCCCCATGCACAGTTTTGAGAATCTGGATGGGGAAAACGTGCATCTGAGTGGCAAATCCAAGGCAAACAAACGGCTGGGAGATAGGAGGACGAGCGAGGGGGAGAAGACATGGCCCTATGAAGAGGGAATGGGGTGGAGGCCGAGGAGGATCGCCACGGGAAGGCAAATCCAAGACCTCCTCCTCCTCGCTGCCGCCGCCTGGGCTCCTTCCTACCTTCCCTCCCCGGGGAGCCTGCCGTCCGCCCGTCCTCAGCGCCTCGGCCTCCTCCGCCAGCCAAAACCAGCGGGAAAATCCTGCCCGCTGATTGGCTGCTGCCGCCGCCCGCCTTGGTGCCACCGGCCCTCGAGCGCCGTGTGCAAAACCCGGCCGCGCTGTGAGGAGAGGGAAAGGGCGGCGGAGGAGGAGGAGGGCACTTTACCTCACACACGGCCCCTGAGCCGCGGCCGCAGCTCAACTGAGAGAGAGGGAGAGAGCTGCGTGCCGGACCCCTGGTGGTAAACTTTGTTTTGCGGACCCCTGGTTTAGTTCTCGCGGACCCCTGGGGGTCCGCGGACCACCGGTTGGGAACCACTGGTGTAGATGAAGATGTCAATAACTCAGCTGTTCCCTTTAAGGATTCAGATAAGAACGAAGAGCAGATGGAACAGGCCGAAGTTATTCTGAAACTTTCTGAATTAACGGCTAAAACAGTTGATATTATTTTTGCCCATCTTGGTAACATCACAGCTGATTTAAAAAAGCTTATGCAAATGGTACAATCTCTAACAGATAAGATGCAGTCTCGATTGAAACATAAGGAACACTCTAATTATCCTTGGCTTTCACCCCTTACCTCAGCAACTGTAAGTAGGGCTCCTGAAGAGTCAGCAAAGAGGGAAATTGAGAGGAAACAGCAATGCAAAAATTGCCAACAACTACTGATTCTTCAACCTCATAAGATTTGCTTAACAGTTTACAAATACAGAGGGTACTTGCCCCCATGGAATTCTAAATATCTGGCCACCAAACATCTGAGTGAGTTGCTCAGTATGAGTGGCCCCAATATAGACATTACTCGGGCTGAAACTGTAAGCAACTGGAATCAGGCCCAGAGAATTATGCTGACCTTCAAGAGTTCAAGAATTCCCTCAACGTTGCTGAGACAAAAGGATATGCTGAATAGTAAAGGAATTTTTCCAGTAAGAGCCTTTTCTAACTTACTGATTACTCCCCTCCTCCCAAACCAGCAGACTGTTTGTGGGAGAAAGAAATGGGATTTTGAGACGGGAATACTTGAGCAGGATTTGGCCTTGGTGCTTATTCCAGCTGAGAGAAACCACACTACCCAGGCAGAGATGGATAAAAACCCTATTGAAGAGAAATCACCAGTAACTCATACCAGTCTGGATTGTAAGGAGCTTAACAACATGATGGAAGAGGAAATACTCAATATCTTTCCCTCTCTCTCAAGAGTTGATCAAGAGGATATCATTAACGGGCTGGATGAGTTTAGGAGTAATTTATTGAAAATGGGGGATGTGCCTGTGAACCAGACTGATCTCCAATCAACTGAGGACATCCTGCAGTGCTCCTACCAACCAGTGCTCCCAATCATCTCCCCGCATTTTAATAAGGGAAAGGCATGTATTGAGCCTCAGCAGAGGGATGAAACTGAATTACCTTCGATACATCCCATAAATGCTGTTATGAACTGGTGTGTTGGTAAAAACGGTTCAATATACATAGACTCATCTGGACAACTGGATATGATATCTGCGGACTGACTGGATGGGACATTGCTACTGAACTCTGGAACTGCACCACAGACACTTTCATTGGTCTCCTGGAATGTTATGGGTTGGGAGGCAAGGATTAGGGATCAGGATACATATAATTTTTTAACTAAACTTGATTTTATACTTGTACAAGAGACCCTGTGTTTACATACTCCAATACTTAATGGTTTTAAAGCATACGATTTAGCGGCTGATCCCTCCCCTCATGGTAGAGCAAAAGGGGGTCTGGGGATTTTAGTTTCCACAGCCCTGAATATTAGAGTTGAAGTTTTAGCTCCTTACTTGAAGCTTGCTATGGCTGTGGTCATATTTTATAAGCAGATATCTTATTTAATTATTAATATATACTGTCCCCCTTTTAAAACTAAATCTCAAATTGAGACTGTATGGGCGGGGCTTGAGGCTTACATAGGACATCTTATAAAGGTCAATTCGACAACTTATGTGATCATTGGCAGGGACTTTAATGCCAGGGTGGGAAGGGATGACAATAGCTTACACATGAAATACAAGGTTTGCTTTCCCGAAATTAGGAATCCAGTTCTTCCATTTCCTAGATCCTCCAAAGATTTAAAATCAAATTATGCTGGATACAGGATGACACAGATGGCAAACAGCTGCAAATTTTTAATTTTAAATGGCTCATACCCTAACGACCATCCGGCAGAATTTACTTATTGTTCAGGAACTAGGAAGAGTGTTATAGATTATATTATGGTATCTGACAACTTTGTCCAAGCTGTTGAATCCTTTGAGGTGTCCTATTTTTATGATAGTGATCACTTACCACTTATCATGATGTTTGAATCCCCAGATATTAACCTGCGCATTATAAAAACACACAGAGACCCTTACTTACGAGAGAAAACACTGTAGAGTCAGGTGGAATGATAGAACTGATAAAAGTATTAAAGAACTCCTTCAATCAGGTCCTCTAAATGCCTTAGCTCAGAGATTACTAGATGATGAAAACATTGACACACAGCTAGAATGCTATGAACAGATAACGGATGAAATATACAAAGTGATTACTAAGCCTAACTATATACTTAAAAAGAGGATAAATGTACACTCCAAAACCTGGTTTGACAGTGAATGCAGGGAAGCCAAGAGGGCCCTTAGTGCCACCTATATTAAATATCGATGTAGTGAGAATGAGGCCTTGATGGGGGTAATGAAGAGCTTAAAGTCTCATTATAAAGCCCTCATCTGTAAGAAAAAAAAGGAGTCAATGGAGTTAGCTTGGCAACAGCTAACACAAGCAATAAGGGATAAAAACTCATCGTTATTTTGGTCCTTGACCTCGAGCCGTTTAACCAATTCCACTATGGCGTTCAATAATACTATTCTACCTGAAGCATGGGAAAAACATTTTAGATCCCTCTACTCTAGCTTGGAGAGCCCAGCCCCCTCCACTGAGAACTTGAATAGTGTCCCATGCTGGCCCCCTGTGCAATATGCAGAGGTGAGGAATCTTATAGGTACACTAAAGAATGGTAAAGCTCCGGGAAGTGACTTAATCTCTGCAGACCTAATTAAAAGGAATGTGGAATGGTGGACACCCCTCCTGGCCGCACTATTCACTGCAGTTGAACAGGTAGGATCCCTCCTGATTGGGGCCTAGCAATAATTGTCCCTATCTATAAGAAAGGTTGCAAAGAAAACCCAGCCAATTATAGACCTATCAGTCTATTAAACATAATTAGTAAGTTGTACGCAAGACATCTGCAATGGAAATTTAGAGATTGGTTAGAACAGGAAAATTGCCTTTCAGAAGAACAAGCCGGATTTAGAAAGGGTCGCTCATGCTTGGACCATTGTATGATTATGGAGCATTTAATAGCTAAATACTCCTCTAAATCAACAGTCTCCCTATATACAGCATTTATTGATCTTAAGTCAGCTTTCGATTCTGTGTCTAGAATCATCCTATGGGAAAAACTGGAAGCAACCAATATAGATAGGCGACTGTTATTTCTGATTAGAGCTCTACATGAAAACACCTCTATTAAAATAAGATGTAATCCCCAGGGTCAGCTGACCAAGGAAATAAGAACACTAAAGGGAGTGAAACAAGGCTGTATATTGGCTCCCTTACTGTTTAACTTCTACATTAATGATCTTGTGGATTATTTGAGAAGTCCAGCGTTTCATCCCCCTAAGTTAGCTGACAAACACCTACATCTTCTTCTTTATGCTGATGATACAGTAATATTATCTAGAACTCCCATTGGTCTCAGAAGGGCCCTCCATGCATTTAACCAGTACTGTAAGGAGAACTGCTTGGAGATCAATTATTCAAAAACAAATATAATGGCCTTTGCTAAGAGGCCAAAAAACCACTCATGGCGTATAGACACTACCCCGATAGAACAGGTACATACCTATAAATATCTAGGTGTAACTTTACAAGAGTCTGGTATGAAGAATGCCCACTTAGCCCATGTCTCACTGAATGCTCAGATGAGTGCGGGGGCTATTCAAAGATTTTATTGGTCTAAGGGGGGTAGGAATGTGGCGGCCGCTATTAAGCTTTTTAATATGAAATCCTTGGCTCAATTATTATATGGAGCCCCACTCTGTATAATGGCAAATAAGATGTTACTTGAAAAAACTCAATCTAAATTTTTAAGAAATATCCTCCAAGTATCTACTGGAGTGTCAAATGCTGCCATTCGACTGGAGGTTGGAATGGTTACGGTCGAGGCTAGAGTTTGGATCGCTGCCATTTTTTACTGGCTTAAGCTGATTTACTTCCCTGGGCGACTTGTTTCACTCACCCTGGCAGATACCTTTGTCTCCCCTTGGAGTAAGATGATTGAGCAAAAACTGAGCTACTATGGCCTGTCGAAACAACTTTACAAAACAAATGACTATGCTCAGGCAAGAGAAATTGTTAAACTCCGTATATTGGATGTCGAAAGACAGCACGATATGAATAGGCTAAGGAGCCCTCTTTATGATATAAGTGGGTTGAATAGGGTGGTTATGATGCCATATATTAAGTTATTGGATAACCAGGAATATAGGAGGATTTTTACCTTGTTAAGATATAACATGCTACCCACAGCTGTTCTAGAGGGAAGATATAGAGGTGTGCCATATGGAAGTTGTCTATGTGAGTGCGGTGATGGCTCTGTAGAGACTTCAGAACATATTCTTTTTGAGTGTAGAATATATAGGCAGATTAGAGAATCCCTGATTGTGCCTATAATTGCATGTTACCCTCATGAAAATAGAAGGTCTCTTCTTTCAATCCTGCTATCGGATAAGCAGCAGGAGATTACCTGTAAAGTTGCCAAATTTGGTTGGCTGGTTCTTAAAATTAAGAAAAGGCGGAGTGGCGTATAAAGATGCCTTATGTAAGTTCGTAATTTAATAAGATGTATATTGGTAGTATGTAAGCTATTTTATTTATGGATTAATTGTGTTCTTATTTATATTCTGGTCTATGACTGTTTTAAATAAACTTGACTATGCACATATCAGCATGGCTACTCAGAAACACTACCGTTCTTTTGTCATAAAAGCCGAAGCATGCTATTTTAGACCAAGCTCATAGCATAGGCCCATTCACAGTAACTAGACTTAAAACTCACATTAGTTTTTTCATCTGCAAGCTAAGATAAAGTAGATCTGAATCTCCATTTCAGAACATAAGAAGAGCCCTGCTCGATCAGACCAGCATCCTGTCTCAAACACTGGCCAACCAGTTCCTCTGGAGGTCCAACAACAGGACATAAAGGCTGAGGCCCTCCCCTGATGTTGCCTCCTGGCACTGGGAATCAGAGGGTGACTGCCTCTGAAAGGGGAGGTTCTCTTTAGTCACCATGGCTAGTAGCCACTGAATGACCTATCCACCATTAATTTACCCAGTCTCTTTTTAAAGCTGTCTATGCCTATGGCCGTCACTACATCCTCTGACAGTAAATTCAGAAATTTGATCCAGAAATATAATTGTTGCACAAGATATCAGAAGGAAGATGCATCTGCCAAAATAGTTGGAACATGTTTTGGCCTGTTTTCATCCAGTAGTTTGGGAAGAGGGCAGGGGACAGGCAATTTGAATAAACAGTGAATCCCAGAATTGCTCAATAAGTAATATACAGTATTACTCCACTGAAGTCAGTGGGTTTAGAACAGTGTAACTCTGTTTAGCATTGGTTAGTCAGAGCCCCTGCTTCCTTTTTCAGAATGCTAAAGGCAAAACCATACCAAGGTACAAGACAGGGAAGGGGGGAGTGGAGTGATTAATATGAGCTCAGGAGTAAATCTCACATTTTTGGTTTGAAATGTGTGGCACACTTGCCTAGAACAAGGTCCAGGCTTTAAAAATTCTATGCCACCTTGAGCAGAACTCTAAAGGGGTAGCACAGAAATATTCCAAACAAATATTTAAAACCATTATTTGTTAAAAAAAAAAAAAAGTGGAAAATGACCAGGCCAGGTGTGTCCTTCACTGGGCCAGCTGTGGTAAGTCTGCCCTTTGCTTGAGGCCAGGGTGGTCTCAGCAGTGCTCTCTCCTCAGGCCATCAGCCCACTGGTCGCCTTTTCCTGGTGGCCTCAATAGCCAATCCCACCCGAAAGCCCCTGCAGTGCCACCACCCGAAGGACCCACATTAGACACAGTTGGTGGCTGTGCAGGTCCAGGAGGAAATGAGGGGCATTTGGTATCCTTGTCAGTTTTCCCCGTGTGGTTGGGACCCAGTGGTGCTGCCCACCCCTCGGGGGCTTATCTTGCTAGACTGGGTGGAGAACCAACCCGACAAGCTTAGCAAAATAGCCTGGTGACCCTCCATTTAGCACCTCTGTCAGAGGATGCCTACTCCTAGTCGAAACAGATTATATAAATTTAACTTTATTGCTTCCACTGACTCCACTGACTCCAATATAGCCTAGGCAAAGTAAGGAAACTTTGATAAAGTGCCATAATCCTGGGTTGTGCCTTGTGGTCTTCCCAGGGGCATCTGGTGGGGTACAGAGGGAAACAGGACGTTGGACCTTTGGTCTGATCCATCAAGACTGTTCTTACGCATCTGTTGGGAATCCATGGATCATGGCAGATTGGGAACCACAGCACAGTCCCACCACTTACAAAAGAACCTGCCCTCAGCAACAGCTATAAAGGGGATTGCAGGCTCAGGCACCCCAGTGCCCTCAGGAACTCAGCCTAAGTTCAGATGATCAGGGGCATCTTCTCACTCAGCGTACTTGCATGTAATGCACATGTGCTGATGGCATATCCTGGAAGCAGGGCTGGTGCCAGTCATGTTTTGCGCCCTAGGCAAGACTAACTCCTTGCCCCCCCCCATTACTAACCAGTTTTCAAAAACAGATGTCTTGTAGAAAAATAAAAGCACAAAACGTTTTATAAGACATTATAATTCATTATATCCCATAGCACTGTTGTGGTACTGACCTTAAAATGAAAAATATAAATTGTCAGTTGCATTTTTCTCAAGGAACTAATCGGATGAATGGGAACAACTATACTGTAAGAATCTCAAATTTACGTTATGTCAAGGGATTCATGAAAACTGGCTGAAAATGCTGCATAGGTGGTACCTGACGCCAAGTGACATTCAAAATATGAACACTCGGTCTTCAGGTTTGTGTTGGAAATGTAGTAAAACTAGGGGCACGTTTTATCATTGTTGGTGGACATGCGAATTAGTTCAGAAATTTTGGAAGGGAATACATAAGAACTTAGAAGGCATTATCGGTCAAGGTATATTATATGACCCCAAATTATTTCTACTAAGTACAACTCCGGAGAATATTAACAAAGACCAACAGAATATGCTGAAATACCTAATCACAGCGGCAAAAGTAGTATTGGCATCTTTATGGAAAACAAACAAAATTCCTACCATAGAGACCTGGATGGATAAATCTTACGAATATATAACGATGGCACATCTGACTGAATCCTTGCAAATGAATAATCAAAAGCAAACTAGAGACAAATGGAAACCTTTCTATGACTATATGGCAAAAAAAAAAAAAACAATAATAAGACTCCAAGAATTACAATGGACTCAAGGTGGAGTTTCTATCCACTTTATTAGAAAATAACTGTATTAATAAAAACTCTAGAGGGTAGCGCAAAGCGCTATACGGTTAAATATTAACTGAATAATTTACTGCTTGTTTTTTTTTTTTGCTCTTTTCCCCCCCCTATTCCTTTTTTTCTTTTTGTACCCTTACTTATTGTTAAAAGTCAATAAAAATATTTATATATATAAAAAAGAAACTAATCGGTTTAAAACGGTGCCCCTCAGGCCAGTTCTGCGCCCCTCTGAGGTCTGCGCCCTCGGCGACCGCCTAGTTCGCCGAACGGTAGCACCGGCCCTGCCTGGAATGCACACGTGCACCGGTTTTCCTAGAAGTATGCACACAAATGGAGGCTCATTAAATTTGTAAACTGAGCTACCAACTTTTGTGAATTTCGGTTCTTGTAGGTTATCCGGGCTGTGTGACCGTGGTCTTGGTGTTTTCTTTCCTGACGTTTCGCCCACAGCTGTGGCAGGCATCTTCAGAGGAGTAACACGAAAGTTAGGCTAGGAGCAAGATACAGTAAAGCTTTTCTGGCTAGGAGCAAGATATAGTAAAGTTTTTCTTTGCAACTGAAAGACTAAAAAGCATCTTTTTGTGGAACCGGATTCAAAAAGAAAATACTTGAAGCGGAAATTGTGTCTCTTCTCTTCATTACTTCACTGCAAGGTATTTATTGGGGGGAAAGTTCTTTTTAACAGGTTTTGGAAATGTTAAAATGAAACCCGTAATGTTATGTCATATGTAACTAAAATGTTATACAATGCCTGTGTAAATGAAACTCCTTCCTGCGAGGGAACTGAGTTGGAAAAATTTCTTTACAGAGGAACTTAACACGAAGTGTTACTCCTCTGAAGATGCCGGCCACAGCTGCGGGCGAAACGTCAGGAAAGAAAATACCAAGACCACGGCCACGCAGCCCGGATAACCTACAAGAACCGATGGCTAAACTTACAGCTTTTATTAATGAAAGTGATAATGAACAATTTTTGGGGGGAGTGGGAGGCGTGGAGAATATACTGTGAAAGTTATTTTTCAATAGGTCAATTTAAAGGTTATTCCTTCATATAATCCCTAATTTGAACTTCTTATTATAGATATTTTAGAATATTATACGAACTGGATTTGATAATATAAGATAAATAAGATAAATATAATGTAAATCTACAAATGAGGGTTACAGGTTGGCAAAAGTATATACAAATTAAATGCTAGACAGAATAGAGTGAAGGGGAAGTCCCCTTTTTTTGCAATAGATAATTGTCTTTGTGTTCTACTCTGTTTAAATTTATAAGAATTGTATGATGAAAACTGATTTTGTTTGTAATAAATGCGAAAATAATAAAAAATTAATAATTAAAAAAAAAAAACCGATGAACTCTGACCGTGAAAGCCTTTGACAATATTTTGTGAATTTATTTGCCAGGCTGGTGTAAACCTGGGAAGAGGGGCAGGCCGAAGAAACTTTTTCTGACTCGGGGGGCCTCTGCAGGGAGGTCTCATTGCCCAGCGCTCCTTGGCTTCAATGCAGCTTTGTGCAAGCCGATGGTCCTTCCCTCCCACTCCCCTGCATTCCAGGACGGTCCTGCCCCTGCAACCGCGGCCCCCATTACTACGGCAATTAATCTAGCGGACTGCGCCGCAGCCGCTCCTCCAGTCATAAAGAAGGATGCTGACACCAACGATGGATGAAAAGAAATGTAAGCAAGGTGTCACAGCCACAGTGTTCCTTCCTGGTATAAAGGCAATTGGCCGCCTGTGAGGAGGGTTTTGTCTATTGCGTTATTTGCAGCTGAAATCCCCAAAGTACAGTCATTCAGACGTGAGTTCGTACTGGTCCGAGTCGACAGGGTAGAAGGTTTGTTTATCTGTGTTTTTTATAATTTGCCTTTCTCACTGAGACTCAAGGTGGATTACTTTTTGTTTTGCCGTCAAGGCACGGCTGACTTATGGCGACCTCATAGTTTTCTTTTTTAAAAAAAAGATATTAACATTTTCAGAAAGAAAACACACAAATTACACATACACACGTTCACACAGTTTGTACTCCTTCGGGGAGTCTGTCTCTTAATTTCAAATATCCTATACATTATTCTTATAGTCTACGTTGTTGTTTTTTTAATAAATTCCTTCTATCCTATATAGTAAGTTTTATAAACTAATCTTTATACCTAACAATCTATCTTTTCTGTTTAACGTATTCGAAATAGCATTCCCATTTTTTTGGGAAGTCTTCAGTCGTCTTCTCTTTTATCAAACTGGTCAGTC
The DNA here is from genome assembly GCF_029931775.1 of Euleptes europaea. Lineage (NCBI taxonomy): Eukaryota > Metazoa > Chordata > Lepidosauria > Squamata > Sphaerodactylidae > Euleptes > Euleptes europaea. The sequence goes on along the minus strand of NC_079317.1, from coordinate 98,731,811 downwards.
TGGCCATCACCAGCAAATTCATCCATTTTTGGATGCCATTTTTCCAAGTCCGGGATGTCATCCTGTTTCCAGGATGCTGCCAGTATTAATCTGGCCGCCGTTGTCAAATAGCCGAATAATTGTTCAGGATTTCTATCTCACAAAGTTTTCAAGGCAAGAAACGTTCAGAGGTGGTTTGCCATTGCCTGCCTCCACATTGCCACCCTGGTCTTGCTTGGTGGTCTCCCTTCCAAATATCAACCAGGGCTGACCTTGCTAAGTCTCCAAGATCTGATGAGACCAGGCTAGCCTAGGAAGATTACAAATATAACCAACAGGATGGGGCATTCAGTGATCAGTGTGTTAAGCCCCATGTGGAGCAGTAGGTCATTGTGTGTGCCCTCCAGGGGAGTCATTTTGCATCTGGCCCTGCTCCCTGAAGAAGCTATGTTCTGAATTAGCTCCAGCTATGGATGGACCGCAGGGAAAAAAAAGATCCCCAAGCCTGAAGGCCACCTACCAGTAGACCAGCGTGGTGTGGTGGTTAAGAGTGGTGGTTTGGAGTGGTGTAGTCTGATCTGGAGAACCGGGTTTGATTCCCCACTCCTCCACATGAGTGGTGGGCACTAACTGGATTTGTTGCCCCACTCCTGCACACAGAGCCAGCTGGGGTGACCTTGGGCAAGTTGAAGGGAAGGTGATTGTAAGCCGGTTTGAGTCTCCCTTAAGTGGTAGGGAAAGCCGGCATATAAAAACCAACTCTTCTTCTTCTAGACAGTGTACTGGCTAAAAGCCAAAACAGACAAGAAGTACAGGGAGAGAGGGTCAGAACGTACCAGCAACTAAACAGAGGTTTAATTTGGATCAGGGCCACACAGGAGGGGATTGACCCTTTCCAAACCACTCCCCATGCTATCAGAAATTAAAACCTGTCTCCCTGCAATGTTACAACCCTTTCAAGAAACCTTTTAAGTGGCTCAGCACAGTGTGAAGGGGCTGGTTTACATGAGCAAAACCATGCAGAAACGGAAAGGTCATATGACCTTTCAATAGGGTTGCCAGTGGGAGGTTTTTGGGGTGGAGCCAAAGGAGGGCGGGGTTTGGGGAGGGGAGGGACTTCAATGCCATAGAATCCAATTGGCTAAGCGGCCATTTTCTCCAGGGGAACTGATCTCTATCAGCTGGAGATCAGTTGTAATAGATGGAGATCTCCAGCTAGTACCTGGAGGTTGGCAACCCTACCTTTCAAACCAAATCGAGCCCCTAAAGGATTGTAAATTTCCTTTAAGAGATTGATAGAAAGCCATGATCTTCCTGTTTTCTAGTTTGACCCTAAGAAAATGGATAATCAATCCGGAAGTCCCTGATTAAAATTTGACCTCAGCCATGAATTTACTGTGGCCATAGGCCAGCCTTATCCCTATCAAGTGGAACAAGGGGATGAAATATTGACCTACCATACAAGTTTGTTGAAAGATTTAACACAGGCAGGATAATGCTTCTGCAGTTGGCTTGTTTGGGGGCTTCCTAGAGGCACCTGGTTGGCCACTGTGTGAACAAACTGCTGGACTTGATGGACCTTGGTCTGATCCAGCAGGGCCTTTCTTATGTTCCTAGTTAGCAACTTTGAGAATTGTATTCAGCTATCATAAACCAGCTCTGGTACCTGTTGAAGTAGCTTCTTGTTAAAAGCTTTGTCTGCCACCATCTTCCTCTGATTCCTGACCAATGTTTTAATTGTTGTTTTATGAGCCAGTGTGGCATAGCAGTTAAAACCGGTGGACTCTAATCTGGAGAACCAGATTAGAACCCATCCCTCCACATGAAGCCTGCTGGGTGACCTTGGGCTAGTCACAGTTCTCTCCAAACTCTCTCAGCCCCGCCTACCTCACAAGGTGCCTGTTGTGGGAAGGGGAAGGGGAAGTAATTCTAAGCAGCTTTGAGACTCTTTATGGTAGAGAAAAGTGGGGTATAAAAACCAACTCTTCTTCTATGACGTTATGGCCATTTATGAATGGTCAGTTTTGATGCTCGTTCAAACCTCTTTTTTAAAATGCGACTTTAAAAATGCCTATTCGCGGTCCCGATGCAAAAGGAGAAATTCCACCCACCCCCCACTCGCCTGCTCCTTCGTTCGTTTGCATAGCCATTTGCATGTGCATAGCTAACATGCCGCTGTTGTTTTGCATGGTTCGCTCTGGTTATTCTTCGCAGCAGCCTGTATGTATTTTAGCTCTGTTTTTAATTGTTTTAATGATCTGTGTTTTAGGAGGAGTTGGTTTTAATGGTTTTAAAATATGATTTTGTCATGTATGTTTTAATTTGTTAGCTGCCTTGGTAGAAAGGCAGAATATACATTCTGTAAAATTTTGTAAAAAAATCAACACACATAAATCCCAGGAAATGACCACAGACTCTGTAACAGGTGAAATGCTTTTATCCTTCACAGTTAGCCTTCACACTGAGTGGTTATTGGCTGGGAAAGCAAAGTATTCACATTAGAACTGGAATGAATAAATAAACTTTTGATTTTCCATTGAAGTCGGGATCCTGCACCCTAGGGATGCCTGCCTCCAGGTGGTACCTGGGGATCCCCTGGAATTAGAGCTCATCTCCAAACTACAGAGATCAGTTCTCCTGGATAAAATGGATGCTCTGTGGCATTGTACCCCGCTGAGGTCCCTGTCTTCCCCAGGCTCCATCCCCAAATCTCCAGGAGTTTCCCACACTGGATCTGGCAATCCTACCAGCCCCATCGTCTGCCAACATCCAGGGGGGACTTGGCAACCCAAGTCCTGAAATTAGTTCATGCCAGAGGGAGCATTCTTTGAGTCCCATGATATTGATTGTATGTTGCTTTAAATCAACCAAACAAACATCTTCAAATTCCATGTGGTTGTTCTTTGGTAACACCCCCTCCCAGAAAGTCTTTAAGACTGGCAAAAGGGTTAGGCCAACCAACTGTTTCTGCAATCCACAAAGCACAAAAATCAACCATTGTTTTGCACATGAAGATTTAGCCAAACCAAGCTTTTAAAAGTCATAAAGCATCATCAGTGTGTTGGCCGAAAACAGTTTTAAACCAACAGGTTTGTCCCTTGGTGTCCCAACCCAATAAGCACATCAAGCAGGAGAAGGTTTAAGGTTTATTATTCAGCTAAATAACAGGCTCTGGTCCAAAAGCAGAGGGAACTATTTTTAGTTAAGCATAAGGTTATGTACTCTTCTGGCTGTCAATCACTGCATACAGCATCCTTTCCCCACCTTATACATATGTTGTCCCATTACACCCACAACATACCTCTACACACAATGCATGTACACACAATGAAGGAGAGTCCTTTGTTAGGGTGGGCAATTTACTATGCTAAAAAGGTTTCGTCTCTGTCTCTGTCCTTGGCTAATCTACAAGTTGCTGAAACAGTCTGTGCTTAGAGCAAGATATGTGGGAGACTACTGACACATTCACTTCCTTATCGCTTGTCTTCGGCAGTTGCATCTGAAGTTCAGACATCTGAAGTTTCTTTCATCTACTTCGGAAAGTTTTTCTCATTAACCCACAGCTCAGGCCCACAGCTCTACACCCAGGTTTGGCCACCACCCAAGCAGTTGCTTGGGGCACCCAATTGACAGAAAGCAGGCCTCGCTTGAAAGAAGGCAACAGGCCTGGCTTGTCCTTATCGCTGCCTCCAACACAAGATGCAGAGATTGTCTGCAGACTGCCTTTGAGGAGGAGATGTGTGTTCCCTCCCCCTGTGCCTCTACCATGCAGCTAAGGGCCAGTGGGGAACACTGGAGGAGTTGCTTCCCCTACTCATGCCGCTGCAACCTGTCTCCATGATGGCTCATCTTGGGCTTGGGGCCAAGAAGCAGCGGGAGGTGGAGGGAGACCAACTTCCTCTGGTGTGGGGCTCCTACAACTTGAGCCAGCAAGCAAAAAGAACTCAGGGGGTCCTTTACTGAATACAAGGTAACACATCCCTTGCCCCTCCAAAATGATAATGCTGTGCTCATCTGGAAACAACTTACTTGTGGTCCCTGGCCCAAGAAGCATCCAGCTGTCCTTGAACAGAGACAGGGCCTTTTTGGCCCTGGCCCCGGTCTGGTGGAACTCACTGTCAAATGAGAGTTGAGTCCTGTGGGATTTGGCTCAGTTCCACAGGGCCAATAAGACGGAGATGTTCCACCAGGCCAATGGGTTAGGGCAGCAGTATTTTTATATCTATATTATATATTATAAAACTATATTATATAGTTTTATATCAACTGGCTGGACCCTACTGGAGTGTTTTTCCTGATGTTGGCACCTTCTTCACCCACAGGAGGTGGTTCCCTTAAGAGAGCTGGCAAAAATGTAAGGGGGGTTCTTTTTCTTAGGGTGTCATTTTTAAGTAGTAACGTAACAGGTTTTAATTATCTATATAGATATGTGTTGGTTTTAGGTATGTGGAATGTATTGTTGTTCGCCGCTCTCAGCCTAACGCCGCTGGAAAAGGGCAGAATATAAATCAAATCAAATAAAACTTTTTTTAAAATGAGTTTGCAATCTAATATTTTAGGCAAAATAGAATGGAGGGAGCAGAGTCCAGGATAACCAGGCTTCTCTCAGAAAAAAAAAATCACTTTGCTTTCTAATTGGTCCTGATCTAAATCCTCCCCTCTGAATTCTTCTGAATTCAATGCAAGCCTGCACAGGCCATATACAGCTCCTCAACTATGCATTGCAATCTGCCTATTTAACAAATTCTCCAGTGTTAAAGCAAGCAGCAACAGTGGTTGTACGGAGCTCCTGAAGGGCTATCATACATGGGCTTAGTTTGGTTTAAGAGCTATAGGCCGTTTAAAACCAAAATCTTGCATTGGCCCCGGACATCGGCTGGTTCTCAGAACTCCACTTTCCCCCTTTTCTCCCCTCTGCTGCTTGCTGTTCTTGGATAGCCTCATAAAATGTTCCTTTTAGGCTCCCTCTCTGCCTGAAATCGGGTTTGCCGGGTCAAGCACTAAACAGAAGGGTTGCTATGGAGTTACAACATCTGTTCCAAGAAATTCGACAGGACTGGAATGTTTGGAAAGGAAAGGACACCCTCCCGCCCACAAACCCTTTCTGGGAAGTTCCTCTGAAATAAGAGCTGCCCCTGAAAACAAAGAGATACTGTAAATCGTTCCTTACCCCCATCCCAGTTTCAGCTGGTGATTTGAAAGCTAAAACTCAGGCCTGTGCACCACTGAGGTTGTTACACTGGCTTAAAATGATAATGTTACCAATGGTCCTTTTCACACAATATTATATATATATATAAAATGTGGTTTTCATCAATTGATTGTGCAGTGCTCAACCCAGAGCCAAATGTGTAAACCAACCACAGTGAAAAAGAATGTGTGAGAGAGGTCAAGGGAAGTGAAACTCCAGTGCGAAAAGGGTGCCTGTGTGCAATTGAGCAAATGGGGGGTATGGTCTGGTGCATGACGGGCTGCATCTTATGGCAGCTGGTAGGACTATATTTGGTGCAAGTCTTTTGGGTCTGGTCAAGAAGGCTTTAAACTGAGTTGGATGAGGGGGAGGTGGTGACCAAGAAATGTGTGAGACAGAATGTCTTGAGGTGGAGATGGATGTGGGGAGTAGGGTTGGTAAAGTGGGTATAGGTTGCACGAGCAAATGGGGGGTATGGTCTGGTGCATGACGGGCTGCATCTTATGGCAGCTGGTAGGACTATATTTGGGGCAAGTCTTTTGGGTCTGGTCAAGAAGGCTTTAAACTGAGTTGGATGAGGGGGAGGTGGTGACCAAGAAATGTGTGAGACAGAATGTCTTGAGGTGGAGATGGATGTGGGGAGTAGGGTTGGTAAAGTGGGTATAGGTTGCACGAGCAAATGGGGGGTATGGTCTGGTGCATGACGGGCTGCATCTTATGGCAGCTGGTAGGACTATATTTGGTGCAAGTCTTTTGGGTCTGGTCAAGAACTTTAACTGAGTTGGATGAGGGGGAGGTGGTGACCCAGAAATCTGTGAGACAGAATGTCTTGAGGAGGGAGATGGATGTGGGGAGTAGGGTTGGTAAAGTGGGTATAGGTTGCACGAGCAAATGGGGGGGTATGGTCTGGTGCATGACGGGCTGCATCTTATGGCAGCTGGTAGGACTATATTTGGGGCAAGTCTTTTGGGTCTGGTCAAGAAGGCTTTAAACTGAGTTGGATGAGGGGGAGGTGGTGACCCAGAAATCTGTGAGACAGAATGTCTTGAGGTGGGAGATGGATGTGGGGAGTAGGGTTGGTAAAGTGGGTATAGGTTGCACGAGCAAATGGGGGGTATGGTCTGGTGCATGACGGGCTGCATCTTATGGCAGCTGGTAGGACTATATTTGGGGCAAGTCTTTTGGGTCTGGTCAAGAAGGCTTTAAACTGAGTTGGATGAGGGGGAGGTGGTGACCCAGAAATCTGTGAGACAGAATGTCTTGAGGTGGGAGATGGATGTGGGGAGTAGGGTTGGTAAAGTGGGTATAGGTTGCACGAGCAAATGGGGGGTATGGTCTGGTGCATGACGGGCTGCATCTTATGGCAGCTGGTAGGACTATATTTGGTGCAAGCCTTTTGGGTCTGGTCAAGAAGGCTTTAAACTGAGTTGGATGAGGGGGAGGTGGTGACCCAGAAATGTGTGAGACAGAATGTCTTGAGGTGGGAGATGGATGTGGGGAGTAGGGTTGGTAAAGTGGGTATAGGTTGCACGGCCTGTGATTTTTGCTGGTTTTTGTACTAATGCACAGAGTGCGGAAAACAAACAAGAGGAGCTGGAAATCTTAAAAAGAGAGGGATATTATGACCTCATCGGCATAACTGAAACTTGGTGGGATGAGACACATGACTGGAATATAAGCATTGAAAGATATAGTAGTCCCTTTTAAAAGAACAGGATTGGTAGGAAAGGAGGGGGAGTTGAATTGTATGTTATGGAAATTCATGCCTGTGAGGAAATTCATGGTTTGGAGGGAGAGTGGTTGGTTGAAAGTGTTTGGGTGAAAATAAAAGGATAGAGTGATGTTGTTGTGGATGTTTATTTTAGACAACTAAGTCAGATGCAGGAACGGAGAGGGGAGATAATCAAGCAGAGGGATTTTGATTTACAGTAAGTGGGGATATGGGGTGGGAACACCTGGTTTCTTTAAATCCATACAGATCCTCAAGACCTGATGAATTGTATCCTAGGGCGTTGAAGGAGTTGGCAGATGTAATCTTGGAACCTCACTCTTCAATGTTTGAAAAGTCCAGGAGGAGGTCCCAGGGGATTGGGGAAAGGCTAATGTTGTACCTATTTTTCAGAAAGGGAAAAAAGATCCAGGAGATTATTGGCCAGTTAGTTTTATACTGATTCCAGGAAAGATTTTGGAGCAGCCTATTAATGGGTCTGCTTGTGAAAATTTGGAGACAGGGTGTGATTGTTAAATCTCAGCAGGTCTTTCTTACAGATAAATCATGTGGGAACAATCTGATCTCTTTTTTCAATAAAGTTACTAGTTGGGTGGATCAGGGAATGCAGTGCATGTGGTCTATTTGGATATTAGTAAAGCCTTTGACATGGTACTCAATGATGTTCTTGTTGAGAAGTTAGTGAGATACGGATTAGACCTCGTTACTGTTGGGTGGATTACGGCTGGTTGGTCGATCATACCCAAAGGATGATAGTTCATGGTCCCCCATCAACCTGAAGGGCTGCCTCAGGGTTCTTCTTTGGGCCCAGTGTTGTTTAACATCTTTATACATGACTTAGATGAGGGAGTTCAGAATGTGCTCATCAGGTTTGCAGATGATACTAAACTGGGTGGTGTAGTTAATACCTTGGATGACAGAAATAGGATGCAGCTAAACTTGAATAGGAAGGAGGAATGGGGCCAGGCAAATAAAATGAAGTTTAATAGGGACAAATGTAAAGTGTTGCTCTTGGATAGCAAAAATCAGTTATATAAATATCAGATAGGTGAAATCTGGCTAGGTAGTATCACCAGTGAAAAGGATTTGAGGTTCTAGTGGACCATAAGCTTAATATGAGCCAGCATTGTGATGTGGGGATAAAAAGGCTAATGTGGTTTTAGGCTGCATTAGCAGAAGTATACTGTTAAGGTCATATGAGATATTGGTGCCACTGTACAATGCTTTGGTTAGGCCTCACCTGGAGTACTGTGTTCAGTTTTGGGCACCAGTTTAGGTAGGATGTCAATAAACTGCAAGTTCAGCATAGGGCAACAAAGCTGGTGAGGGGTTTGGAGACCAAGTCCTGCGAGGAGAGGCTACAGGAGCTAGGAAGCTCTGTGTTGGAGAAGAAATGCTTATTATATGATTGCCACCTTCTGATACTTAAGGGGATGCCATGAGGAAGATGGGGAGGATATATTTTCAGTCATGATGGATGACAGGATTCAGACTACTGGATATTAACCAAAGCAAAGCAGGTTTCACCTGAATTTGAGGCAGAACTTTGTGAAGTGTGTTTGATGCTGGAACTATACAATAATCCAAATTTTAAAAATCAGTTATTAATTCACATGAGTAGCTGTGCAGGTCAAACTAAAAGCAAAGCTAAAATTATCATTTAGACATCTCCTCTCACATGGTAGGACACTGCCAATCCGATATGGACCTAACAGGTAATGCCACAAGGACTGACAATGAAAGTTCAGTGTCCCAGTGCCCTCCAGGGATGAGTTAAACTCTGTGGAAGTAGATAAATGGACATGCACACCTGGGGCCTGCCATGCAGTTGTTTGGGCACTTTTGGCATTTTGAAAAATGAGTAGCCATCACAAAATGGCTGCTTGGAAAAGGATCAACCAGAAGATGCTGGAAGGTTCTGAGCCTTACATCCTTCTATGATGGAAGCAGCTGTTGCTCCATGTAAAGGTGTTCCCACCTGAACTCTTTTGAAATCCTTCCTACTCCAATCAGATGGAAGAAAACCAGGTGCGACACTTTGCTTTGGGGAAGAAGAGGGCACCAGCATACACTTCAGTGGTCACCGTGTTGGGGCTCACCAATTCAGGGCATAAAAAGTTTATGGAAACATTTCCAATTCACATTTTTCCATAAAACACACATCACTGGGCAAGACAGATAAGATGCTGGCTTGGAAAGCTGAGGTCTCGGAGGAACTGTGTTTCCCATATTTGAGGGGGTTTGGCTGTCTGTTGCTGACCCAATTAAGAGCCATGGGGTTATACTGGACTAGCACTTTAACACAGCAGCAAAAATTGCTTTGTTCCATCGTTATTATCCTGGAAGATTGCTCCCTATCTTGACTTGGCAGATCTGGACACATCGATCCATGTCACTGGATCAAACTTGCCATAACTTCAAGGCTAGACTATTGTACTGCACTCTACATGTGTGTTCTTCAAGTCAGCTTGGAAACTTCACTTGATACAGAATATTGCAGCTTCTTTGTTGTTGGGAGCTAGGCAGAATACGTATTTCATGTCCATTCTGCAATCACTCCTTTGGTTATCAATCAGTTACTAGGTTTGATTCAAGGCGCTGGTCATTACCCTTCATGGCCTTGGACCCACATACCAGCAGGACCACTTCTGTTAATACACTCTGCTGTGTGACCTTTCTTATTTGAAGGTGAGCCTGCCACTCTGCAAATAGGTAAGATCAGCCCATGCATGTGCATTCTCTGTTGTGGCTCCAACCTTTTAGAATAGCCTGGAAGAGATCAGAAAGGCCTCCCTAATACCATGGAATGTGCAAAACATTCGGGGGGGGGGGCTTTATTATAAACAGATTATAATAGAAGTCAGGAGGATGCTCTCCTAGGGGAATAGAATTGTAGTCTACTGCAATGTTTATGGTATGCACCGCCTTGCTTTTACTGTGTTTTTATACCTTTTGAAGTCTACTTTCTACACTGAAGTATGTCATGCCTTGCAGTTTTTTGTTTGCATCATCAATATATCAAATTCTCAACATGAACCATCTAAGGATACTTAAATCTGCCTGTCAGGGCCAGTGATAGAGAAGGGAGATTTTTCAACAAGCTCGGGGGGCCTCCTAGATTTGCAGAAAAATCTGAAAATGTAAAAATGGAGGGGTTAAATCCTCCCAAGGAGGAATGCAAATTTACCATCCCCACTACCACAGCTGTCACCTTTCCTCTGGCGGGCAGGGAGGAGCAGAAGGGACAGACACCACTAAAGTGCCAGCTCTTCAGGCAGGTGGGAGGGAGCACAAGCCCCTTCCCCCCACTACTTCAGCCAGCCAGCAAAGCCACCCCCTCTCCTCCACCACCACGGCAGCACTGCAGCAGTCAGGGAGGGGAAAGAGGCCATGGTCTGCCACTGCCCCCCTCACCACCAAGAAGCAAGACAGTCATGCAAGCAGACGGTTGGGAGGAACTGAAGCTGCCCCCACCACTGCATCAGCCTGCAGGCAGGACAAGACCCCCACCCTCACTTAGAGATGGTGAGCGGGTGGGTGGACCAAATGGGCAGGCAATTACGGGAGGAGTGGGGGAGTGCTTGTGCAATGGCTACCTGACAAGCAGCAGGCTTGGTGGGTAAGCAAGGGGAGGATGGGATCCTCCCACCCATGAATGACAGCCGTCTTCACTTTTTGTAAATGCTGTATTGTCCTTGGAGCTGAAATCAATCTTGTAGTTTCCACGTTAAAGTTAAAGAACAAGAAGGAGCACTACGCATATTTTTCTGATATGTTTGTAAAGCAATTTATTAGCATAGCCATACCCAAACCTCCTTATTCAGGAGAGCTCAAGAGGTATTATTTTTACTACAGAGAAATAGAAAAATATTAAGAAGAAAATCTGCTTTTCGTACAACAGGAGCAGGATCTTGAAAACTAGATCGCCAGCTCTTTTAAGAGGAATTTTATGATCACCACTCCCCCACAGAGAAACCTTTTGAATTGGTTAAAATCAGTAGAAAAGAAAATTGGCTAGTTACATTCAATAGAAAAATACTATCTCAGGAGTGAAAGGGACCACCAGGCCACAGCAAGTATTAAAAAAATCCAACTTTGTAATGGTACAATTCTCAGTGTGAAGCCAGCTCTTCAAATGAGCACCTTCAAATGAGTAAAGACAAAGCTTTTCTAAGGACAATGCACAGTCCTTAGAATCACCATCCTAGACTCTAGGCAAGGTCCTCAAAAGGAAGCAAGAGTTGGCCGAGTAGAAACCATGCAGAAGAGAGACAAGTATTTGAAAGTGAAGTCATGTTGGAACGTGGTTCAATTGCCATCGTAGACTCTCCCAGGTGTATTTCAAAAAGCAATAACCTTCGTAGTAATCAGGATGAACAGGAAGATGAGTAGGAGGCTGAGCATCAAGGCCGTGATATTCAGGCACTTGGCAGTGGAGCTATAGCTGTGAGCACCGTTATGGTCACCAATCACTTTGCGGTCCCGTGCCTGATAGGAAAGGAAAGAGAAAGATTAGCTATTGGAGGAAAGCTGGGAAATACCCCAAAGGTGCATTTGTGGAAGAGCTATTCCCCCGTGCTTTAGTAAAACCCAGATCACTTGCCATGAAATTTACTGGGTAACCTCGGGCTAATCATTCTCTCAGTCTAACCTAACTCTCAAGTTAGCACATCACCTTCGATTAGCACATTACCTTTGATACTTTTTGCAGGAAAATGATTCAGCTCAACCCAACCCCCTTCTGACTATATATTACTCTTCCTACACACTTGACACTGAGAGACACCGTCCTTCAGTGTTGCTCCTCTGAAGATGCCGGCTGCCACAGCTGCGGGCGAAACGCCAGGAAAGAAAATACCAAGACCACGGTCACACAGCCCGGATAACCTACAAGAACCGATGAACTCTGACCGTGAAAGCCTTCGACAATATTTCTAACTCTCAAGACTTCTGCGACGATAACATGGCGGAGGAGAGAATCACAAATGCTGCCCCGCGTCCCTTGGAGGAAAGTCAGGATAAATGTGCACTAAATAGAAACGTAGAGCTGCGTGTTGTCAATACACGCCATCACAAATCAACCACGACACTTCGATGGAGTCTGCGCACCACATGCAGCTGTCTGGTTGTGCAAAGGTGTGTAAGCCAGCCCTAAGGGGGGGGGGTCCCACCTCCTCTTCTATCAAGAAAAAAAATGGTACTGCTGGGCCTGTCTATCCTACAGTCCACAAATCCCTATATTGTGTTCCAAACACACCATTTTCTCAACTGCTACCAGTTTATGACCTATGAACTGCAGTTTTACTCAACAATGGTATACCCAGTGCAGGATTTAGATGAAGAGAGGCCCCAGGCTATTTGACTTGAGAGGCCCCTGCCAATACCCCACCAGCACAGCTAGAGGAAGATGGAAGACTCTTTTAAACAAAATTCAGTGACCATGAGGACAATGACGGGTATTTAAAATTCTGCAATTCACAATTTCTCCTCTAAAGGACATAAGATGTTATTGTTAAATACCGTAGTGATTGGGGGGGGAGCATTAATGTTAAAATTAACACTGTGGAAAACTTTTGCAATAACCAAACTTTGTAAACATTTTGTGGAATAAGCAGGAATTTTTAGGAGAATGAAATTGTAAGTTTGCTGTTATATTTTTTAAAAATACATATATTCTTTTAAAAGACATATAAAGAAATAAAGAGACCACAATACTCAAATACACTATGACTAAAAAAGTTTTTTTTCTAGCCTTTCCCATAGCAAATAAATCCAAAAGTTCATCAAAATTTGTCTAAGCTTGTCATTTCAATGCACAGAATGCTCAGTGCGGACAACCCCTCTTGAGACATTGTGGCCCTTAATTCATTTTAAGTCTTTTGAGGCTTGAAAAAGACCTCTCTCTCCAGAGCAGTTAGTGACCATTAAGCTGAGAAACAGCCACAAGATTGCTTCCACATTAGGGAAGGCCGTCTGAATTTTTTCCTTGTCTATAATTTGATAAAGGTTTGTATGAGACAGTGCGCTCTTCTGTAGGACGATGGTTTTGTCTCCCATATAAGCGAAAGTGCAAAAGTTCATCAGTAAGTTTCAGTTCAACATCTTCTGAATATTTTTACACGTGCCTCCCACCTAAAGTCTGAAAACTATTTAGGCACCTTTGACTGAGGTTGCAAAAATGATTGTAGAAACCCCCATCTCTTTGTGGAGGATGAAAAGAAGGTATAAATTTCTTTGATAGTGCCAAAACAGTTCACTGCATCAAGGCAGCACTCAACAGGCAAACGGCCCACCAAATTTAGAGTGACCAGTGCCTGGAATAAATCTTGCAAATTTGGTTTTTCTCAATGGTTTTTGCTGCACTGTTGTAGCTACCAGCCGCTGTCGTAAGACTGCCCTCGGCATTTCCTAAAGTCAGTTTCAAGTTAAGTAGTTCGTCTCCTCTGAACGATAAGCCTCATTGTGCAAGAGCGCATATTATGATGGCATGAAAGGCCGACGGCAGGGCCAAAAATATACACCTTGGCTGGAGGCCCCCTAGATTTTGAGACCCTAGGCTTCAGCCTGCCAAGCCTATAGGTCAGTGGTTCCCAAACATTTCACGCCACCACCCTCTTGGTTCCACAACGCAATCCCAGCGCCCCCTACCCTATCCTATAGAAAGCATTATTCAAAACAGGGGTTTGCATGACTCACTAAAAAGGTAAAGGTCCCCTGTGCAAGCACCGGGTCATTCCTGACCCATGGGGCGACGTCACATCCCGACGTTTTCTAGGCAGACTTTGTTTGCGGGGTGGTTTGCCAGTGCCTTCCCCATTTGCATGACTCACTAAAGAAGGTAATAACAATAAAAAGAAGACAATAACAATAAAACAGTAACAACTAATTGCACATCTATTCAAAATCAAATTAAAACTTTTTAGTTGAAATTTATTGGACAAAACTGATGAACCTGACCCCGTGATACCAGCTCTTGAAAGTCTGGGAAAAAATTCTGCTAGTTTCTACCAAATGGCCAGCATGGTGTCATAGCTTGATCTATTGTAAATTAGTGAACAAAACAGTTGAAGGGACCCACCTCTAGCGCCCCCCTGTTGCCCCCTTGCCTCTTAGTCACCCCCTAGGTAATCCCACCGCCCCCCCCCCCGGGGTGGTACTGCCCACTTTGGGAACCACTGCTATAGGTAAATCTGGCACTGGGTACACCCAATGCCAAAAAGGCCATTGCAAGAACCAGCAGTGCGCAGTGATTAGGGTGCCAGACCAAGATTGGGGAGACCCGGGCTCAAATCCCCACTCTTCCATGCAAGTTCACTGTGCGACCCTGGGCCACTCAGGCACTTTAAGCATTGCCGTGAGGATAAAATGGAAGTGGGAAAATGATGTCTGCCACCCTATCATTGGAGATAGATTGGGATATAAAAACAACCAGACCTGCATTATTTCTCCCCCACTTAAGTGATGTTTGCAATACTCGCTGGCCATTTTTGCATGGTAATTAGCAGCATGTTCCAGGCTGAATTGCCCCACTTTTTTCTTTTTTAAATTTTGCATGCTGAACTGTCATTCGGGAAGTGACTGTGAAGCCGGGGCAAGTAGCTTTGCATTACTAAAGAGCCCAGATAACGCGACCTTTTGTGTTTGCTGAAGAATCACCCTCAAGGAACAATGCAAAACAGAGGTGTTGGCTATGCACATGCTAATAGCCTATGCAAACAGGAACAAAGGAGCAGGGGAGTGGAACTTCTCTTTTTGCTTGGGACCGTGAAAAGGTATTTTTAAAGTCGCATTTTTAAAAAGAGCTTTGAGTGAGCAAAAAGAGCTTTGAGCGAGCAAGCATCAAAATTGACCATGCAAAAATGGCTGCTGCCATCATTTTTTTTTAAATGCAGAGAAGTTAACAGCCTGTGCAAAATATTGTCGAAGGCTTTCACGGTCAGAGTTCATTGGTTCTTGTAGGTTATCTGGGCTGTGTAACCGTGGTCTTGGAATTTTCTTTGCATGTGCAAAGTTCAGAGAAGCTTCAAAGGGAAGTGTGCAATCTCACAAAGCAGTTTAAAAGTTTCAGCGATCTGGATAGAAATCAGGCTTGCATTTTGCTGTTCTCCTTGTGTGCCCAAGTGTACAGAAACCGCAACGGAAAATGCTGGCCTTGGGGGCCTCTTTTCTCTCACTTACAGTTTATTACTTTAGAGCTTTCTTGTTGCTCAGGAGCGGCCATGTGTGCTCAAGGAACATGCACGTTTTAGAATCATAGAGTTGGAATGCACATTTTAGAATCATAAGTTGGAAGGGACCACCAGGGTCATCTAGTCCAACCCCCTGCACAATGCAGGAAACTCACAACTATCTGCCCCCCACACACACTCCCAGTGACCCCCACTCCATGTCTAGAAGATGGCCAAGATGCACCAGCCCTGCTCGTGAGTAAACATCAGTGCCTCCAATTGTTGGAACGGCTGGCGGACTTGAACCCCCCTGCCTCCCTCCCTCCCGACCCTTAAGATTCAAGCACCCTTCGGGTTCTCAGCAGAGGGAGGAGGGGGAACAAGCCGAGTTACCAACGAAAAAAGGAAGTCCCAGGCCGGGAGGTTTTGCCTTGGATGTGCCGCTCTCCAGATGCACATTTTCCCCATCCAAATCCTCAGAACTCAACAATAAGCCCCCCCCCCATGCAGAGTTCTGAGAATTCAAATAGGGGAAAACGTGCATCTAAGGAGTGGCAAATCCAGGGCAAAACCTCCTATGCCACAGGCAACTCATTACAAAGGCAAAAAGGCACGGATTGTGGTGGTTTGCCTTGGATTTGCTGCTCTCTAGATGCACATTTCCCCCATCCAAATCCCCCCATCTCTAGATGCACATTTCCCCCATCCACATTCCCCCATCCCTAGATGCACATTTCCCCCATCCACATTCCCCCATCTCTAGATGCACATTTCCCCATCCACATTTCCATCTCCAGATGAACATTTCCCCCATCCAAATTCCCCCATCTCTAGATGCACATTTCCCCATCCACATTCCCCCATCTCTAGATGCACATTTCCCCCATCCAAATTCCCCCATCTCTAGATGCACATTTTCCCCATCCGAATTCCCCCATCTCCAGATGAACATTTCCCCCATCCAAATTCCCCCATCTCTAGATGCACATTTGCCCCATCCACATCCCCCCATCTCTAGATGTACATTTTCCCCATCTCTAGATGCACATTTCCCCCATCCACATTCCCCCATTTCTAGATGCACATTTGCCCCATCCAAATCCCCCCATCTCCAGATGCACATTTCCCCCATCCAAATTCCCCCATCTCCAGATGCACATTTCCCCCATCCAAATTCCCCCATCTCCAGATGCACATTTCCCCCATCCAAATCCCCCCATTTCTAGATGCAATTTCCCCCATCCCCAGATGCACATTTGCCCCATCCAAATCCCCCCATTTCTAGATGCACATTTGCCCCATCCAAATCCCCCCATCTCTAGATGCAATTTCCCCCATCCAAATCCCCCCATCTCTAGGTGCACATTTGCCCCATCCACATTCCCCCATTTCTAGATGCACATTTGCCCCATCCCAATCCCCCCATTTCTAGATGCAATTTCCCCCATCCAAATTCCCCCATCCCTAGGTGCACATTTGCCCCATCCACATTCCCCCATCTCTAGATGCACATTTGCCCCATCCAAATCCCCCCATCCCAATAAGCCCTCCTGTAGGGTTTTGAGAATTCGAATGGGGGGGGGGGAGAGAAACGTGCATCTAAAGAGCTGCAAAACCTCCCGTGCACGAAGGGCCCCGTCGCTCTCACCTTGACGGAGAAGGCCAGGGCCATGACCCCCAGGCAGCAGAAGTTCAAGTACATGGTGGTGAAGATGGACCAGGCGATGTGGTCCCGGGCCGGCGCGGCGGAGACCTGCGGGCCCACGTGCACCACGGTGCAGCCCTCGAGGGGCGGCGGCGGCGGCAGCAGCTCGTGCTCTTCCTTCAGCGGCTCGTAGCGCGGCGGCGGGGGCGCGCGGCCCGGCGGCAGCAGGCACTGGGACGCTGCGCTCGCCATGGCCCCGGCGGCGAGTGGGCGCGCGGCTCCAGTCCGCCGGCCGCGCGCTCCCGCCGCCCCGCCTCCGAAGCCAGTGGGCGGGGCGGCCGGGCGGCAGGACGGGACGCGCTTGGGGGAGATGGACAGTCCGTGCAGGGAGGCTGGGGCGCTGCAGGGGCGTCCACGTGGGGTTGCTTTGACGCGGGAGCACACGCAGGCTGCAAGGGCTGGGGTCGCTTTGCTCTGCTTACATGGCTGTTAATGCACTTTGTGTTCCTTTAAAAAAAAAATTTTTTTTTCAAACTTATTCACATTCCATTATATCCTTCCAATTGTAGTATATAATATAAACAATTTCTATCTTATCACTAAAAAAACAGTATATGATTAACTTCCCCTCTCCCCTCCTCTATCCATTTAATATCTTTATTTCTCTCTTTGTAATGAAAGTCTAATTCATTTGAATAACCCACATTTGTCATTATCTTAAAATCTAATCTTTAACTTTGGTATTTTAATTACTTCAAACAATTTTGAATTAGTTCTTGTAGGTTATCCGGGCTGTGTAACCGTGGTCTTGGAATTTTCTTTCCTGACGTTTCGCCAGCAACTGTGGCAGGCATCTTCAGAGGAGTAACACTGAAGGACAGTGTCTCTCAGTGTCAAGGGTGTAGGAAGAGTAATATATAGTCAGAAAGGGGTTGGGTTTGAGCTGAGTATTGTCCTGCAAAAGTATTGTCCTGTAAGTATCAAGATAATGTGCTAATGAGGGTATGGTATGTTAATATTCAATAATTTTGAATTAGATCAAAACGTTTCTCTTAATATTTCCCAAGTTAAGTTCATTTACACAGTCCGGGGAGGCTGGGGCGCTGCACTTGCTTCCACGTGGAGTTGCTTTGACGCGGGAGCACACGCAGGCTGCAAGGGCTGGGGTCGCTTTTCTCTGCTCTGGTTGGACCTCACATGGCTGTTCATGCACTTTGTGTTCCTTTAAAAAAAAAATTTTTTTTTCAAACTTATTCACATTCAATTATATCATTCCAATCGTAGTATAGAATATCAACAATTTCTATCTTATCACTAAGATTTCTATCTTATCACTGCAAGTGCTGGTGTGCTCTGGTCAGACCTCACGTGGCTGTTCCTGCACTTTGTATTCCTTTAAAAAAATGCTTTTTTTTATTTTTCAAACTTATTCACATTTAATTATATTATTCCAATCGTAGTATAGAATATAAGCAATTTCTATCTTATCACTAAGATTTCTATCTTATCACTGCCAGTGCTGGTGTGCTCTGGTCAGACCTCACGTGGCTGTTCCTGCACTTTGTGTTCCTTTAAAAAAATACTTTTTTTTATTTTTCAAACTTATTCACATTTAATTATATCCTTCCAATCGTAGTATAGAATATAAGCAATTTCTATCTTATCACTAAGATTTCTATCTTATCACTGCAAGTGCTGGTGTGCTCTGGTCAGACCTCACGTGGCTGTTCATGCACTTTGTGTTCCTTTAAAAAAATTCTTTTTTTTAATTTTTCAAACTTATTTTTCACATTTAATTATATCGTTCCAATCGTAGTATAGAATATCAACAATTTCTATCTTATCACTAAGATTTCTATCTTCTCACTGCAAGTGCTGGTGTGCTCTGGTCAGACCTCACATGGCTGTTCCTGCACTTTGTATTCCTTTAAAAAAAAATTTTTTTTCATTTTTCAAACTTATTCACATTCAATTATATCATTCCAATCGTAGTATAGAATATCAACAATTTCTATCTTATCACTAAAAAAACAGTATATGATTAACTTCCCCTTTCCCCTCCCTCTATCCATTTAATATCTTTATTTCTCTCTTTGTAATTAAAATCTAATTCATTAGAATAACCCACATTTGTCATTATCTTAAAATCTAATCTTTAACTTTGGCATCTTAATTACTTCAAACAATTTGAATTAGATCAAAACGTCTCTTAATATTTCCCAAGTTCAGTCCAGGGAGGCTGGGGCGCTGCAGTTGCTTCCACGTGGAGTTGCTTTGACATGGAAGCACAGGCTGCAAGTGCTGGTGTTGCTTTGCTCTCCTCTGGTTAGACCTCACATGGCTGTTCCTGCACTTTGTATTCCTTTAAAAAAGAATTTTTTTTTATTTTTCAAACTTATTCACATTCAATTATGTCATTCCAATCGTAGTATATAATATAAACAATTTCTATCTTATCACTAAAAAAACAGTATATGATTAACTTCCCCTCTCCCCTCCTCTATCCATTTAATATCTTCATTTCTCTCTTTGTAATTAAAGTCTAGTTCATTAGAATAACCCACATTTGTCATTATCTTAAAATCTAATCTTTAACTTTGGCATCTTAATTACTTCAAACCATTTGAATTAGATCAAAACGTTTCTCTTAATATTTCCCAAGTTAAGTTCATTTACACAGTCCAGGGAGGCTGGGGCACTGCAATTGCTTCCACGTGGAGTTGCTTTGACGTGGAAGCACACACAGGCTGCAAGTGCTGGTGTCGCTTTGCTCTGCTGTGGTTAGACCTCACATGGCTGTTCCTGCGCTTTGTATTCCTGGCGATGTATTAAGAGTTTGAAAATGTAAAATGATGGAACTGGCCAAAATGGCAAAATTAACTGCATTAATAAATCAAAAAGAAAACACTGAATTTTTGGGAGAATGGGAGGCAAGGACAACTTATTGTGTAACTGAACTTAAATTGGGAAATATTAAGGGATATGAATTGATCTAATTCAAAACGTTAGTAGTAATTACAACTTTAAAAATTTATTGTAGGATTGACAGATTTGGTTTATTATAATGAATTAGAACAACACAAAGAGAGAAACATGGATATTAAATGGACTGAGGAGGGGAGAGGGGAAGTTAAATATATATACTTGCTTAAAGATAAGACAGAAATCTTTTCTACTATGTACTTTGTGAATTGAAAAACAATTAAGATTGTAAATCAATTTAAATTAATAAAAAATTCTTTAAAAAGTTTGAAAATGTTATAAAAAACATCGCTTTAAAAGGGTTTTTGGATACTACGGCTTATAAATGGTTGGAAGACGTCTTCACAGCTAAAGGGGCCAAACAAAGTGTGAACAGTATTTTTTATAACGTTTTCAAACTCTTAATACATCGCTGGGAATACATAGAAAGTGCGAACAGTATTTTTTATAACATTTTCAAACTCTTAATACATCGCGGTTAAAAAATGGTTGGAAGACGTCTTCACAGCTAAAGGGGCCAAACAAAGTGCGAACAGTATTTTTTTATAACAGTTTCAAACTCTTAATACATCGCTGGGAATACTTAGAAAGTGTGAACAGTATTTTTTATAACGTTTTCAAGCTCTTCATACATTGCTGGGAATACATAGAAAGTGCGAACAGTATTTTTTATAACAGTTTCAAACTCTTAATACATCGCTGGGAATACATAGAAAGTGCGAACAGTATTTTTTATAACATTTTCAAACTCTTAATACATCGCGGTTAAAAAATGGTTGGAAGACGTCTTCACAGCTAAAGGGGCCAAAGTGCGAACAGTATTTTTTATAAGTTTCAAACTCTTAATACATCGCTGGGAATACTTAGTGCGAACAGTATTTTTTATAACGTTTTCAAACTCTTAATACATCGCTGTTAAAAATGGTTGGAAGACGTCTTCACAGCTAAAGGGGCCAAACAAAGTGCGAACAGTAGTTTTTATAACAGTTTCAAACTCTTGATACATTGGTGGGAATACATAGAAAGTGCGAACAGTATTTTTTATAACGTTTTCAAACTCTTCATACATTGGTGGGAATGCCTAGTGCGGTAACAGCTGTGTTCAGTTTTGGGCACTGCAGTTCAATCCATCCATCTATCAGTCTGTCTGTCTGTCTGTCTGTCTGTCTGTCTGTCTGTCTGTCTGTCTGTCTGTTACGGCCAATGGCCAGCATAAAATTACAAAACAGTATGGGCTAGCCTGATCATCTCAGATCTCAGAACCTGGTTAGTATTTGGATGGGAAACCACCAAGGAATACCAGGGGTTGCTGTGCAGAGGAAGGCACTGGCAAACCACCTCTGATAGTCTCTAGCCATGAAAACCCCAAAAGGGGCCGCCATAAGTCGGCTGCGACGTGAAGGCACTTTACACACACACACAGGTATATTCACACACCCATAACTGAAGTGATAGAAAGTTGAATAAAATATCCTAAAATGGACACGTTAAAATACATTTGTCAGCATATTAAAATACAAGAGAGAGAAAATACATTATACCATGCTTCACCCATCACTCATCATCTGGTGCATTGCAAAAAGTGTAACCTGTTTTATTTTGAGCACTCCTTTTAGTAATGGCCTTCCAACAAAATTTAGCTACATCGTAAGATATAGCGGGATTTTTATCCTCGAGCAGAAATTGGTTTATTGAACTCTCACTGGCTATAGATTGATGTAAAAGGCCAAATTGTTGTAACCAGGGGTCGATTATAGTTCTTCTAAAGTCCAGGTAAAATTCACAGTGTAATAAAATGTGTGCCAGGGATTCTTCCTCTCCTGCTGTACATCAACATTTTCTCAGCTCTCTAGGTTGATTTTATCAGTCTGTCAATCTTTATTAAAAACAGTCAGACCAGCACAACTCTTCACAATTTACCATTAAAACCCTTAGGGTTACACTCTACCCACAGGTTAATACAAATAGTAAAACAGTTGTTTGCACTCTTTGCAAACTATCAAAACGATATAAACTACCCATTAAAATTATTGACACGGCGGTGTTCTCAGCAGCGTCTGGCGGATTCTATGGGAAATCCATTCCACGTTTTCTTTGCAACTCTTTTTGTGCTGTAATGTATTTCAATGGAGCCAATGCAAGTCAAGGGACACTCCAGGCTCCCATTATCTTCAATGGGCTGGGCATCCTATCCCATTGAGTCCAATGGGCTGGCTTGTCATGCGTTTTAGTACATCCCCTTCAGAGGCCGTGCATCTCAGAGTTCGCCGCCCTGGGCCTGTCAGGCAGAGATGAAGCTCCTCTGCCAGGCTGCTGCTGTGGACCCAGGTGGTACAAGTATGGAAAATATACATGCATTTCCCCCCCCCCCCACACACACACACACTCATTTACCCCTGCTATAGCTGCCAGGGTCCACAGGTTTACAAAGGTCATTTGGGTGGTGAACCTGAAATATGTGACCCAATTCCACTTAAAATGTCATTTGTCCATCTGTGGTGTTTGATACACCACAAGGTGTTTTTTTTTTTAAAGGCTTAATTATATTTGCAAAATATTGCACTATCCACACCCTCAAGTCATCATTTGACCTTGCAGTCTTAAAGGGAAAGTCGTGGACCCCGCCCTAACTTTCTAATGGCAAATGTAATTAAATTTCAGCCCTGCATGGGAGTGGAAGTTATTTCTATAGATCATGGTGATAATGCTTAGAGTGAAGAAAGGGGAAGGAATCTCAGCCCAGCCTACCTCACAGGGCTGTTGTGAGGATAAAATGGAGGAGAGGAGACTGCTGTAAGCTGGTTTGGGTCCCCATTGGGAATGAAGACAAGGTATAAATAAATTCCCATGGCATGAGTGGGAATTTGAACCTCAGTCTCCCAGACACTATTCCAATACGCATTAGATGTAGCCATGTAAGTAACTTGCCTTTTGCAGCTGAATCCCCCAACACACACTAGTTCCAGATTTTGGGAGGTGCTCAGCAAAAAACACCCAGAGCCCCCCTTCTACCCATCAACAGGCCCCCCTCATGCCTCTCTTTCTACTCACCCACCTGTGAATCTTCCCCCCACAGCACCAGTGGGGTGCATGCAGCTGGTAGAGCTTCTGCTGTGGTTGCCAGAGGTTCTGCCACTGGCTACCTTCACACACTCCCCATCAATACTGGGAGCATGGGTGGGGAAGGGAGTATGGACAGGTGGTAGGGGAGGCAAACATGTACAGGGCCAGTGACAGTGGTCCCTGTACCGGAAGCCCTTGTCCCCTGCCTCCAGGTATGTTGACGCGCCCTAGGACTTCGTAACATCATGTAAATTGGCCTGTAATGAAAAAACTGACCCAGAGTATTCATGTGCAATAGGGTTGCCAACCTCCAGGCGGTGGCAGAAGATCTGCTATTACGACTGATCGCCAGCAGATAGAGATCAGTCAGTTCACCTAGAGGAAATGGCTGCTTTGGCCATTGGACTCTATGGCATCGAAGGCCCTCCTCTCCCCAAACCCCGCCCTCCTCAGGCTCTGCCCCAAAAACCTCCTGCCGGTGGCGAAGAGGGACCTGGCAACCCTAATGTGCAAAGAGGAACAATGTGGTGCAGAAAGTAACAAAATCCCCATTCCAGGAAGTAAGAATCTGGACACAGTGAGTTAATCAGTGATCTAATGTGCAAATCAGCCAGCAACGCTGATCCGTTCTGTATTTGTTCAATGTGTGCTTGGCATACACAGACCTATGATTTTACGCTAGTGCAGACCCAGCCTGGCCCGCCATCTGACCTTGGACGTATGAGTTGTGCAAATGCCAGGTTTTCTTCCAAGCCTGTGTAGCTGTCATCTGCCTAGATTAGGAGTATATGTGGGGAAGTAGATAGACAACAGCTGTACATTCAGCCCAGGAATTAAGTTTTCTGGTTCTTGAGGTAGAGGGCAGGGTTGCCAACTGAAAAGAAAATAACTACCTGGCCTACTCTTATGGCTCTTACAGCAGGTCAATATGCAGAAGCAAGCAAATACAGTTTTTTTTCTTGGCATGGAATTAAGCATCTGCTCAAGCTATTGTGAAAAGCATAGGAGCATGGGACAGTGACAAAAACAAAAACCCACCTCAAAATGCCCACCCTAGTAAGGACAAGGGATTCAGAGCAGATGTGTGTGTAAAGTGCCGTCAAGTCGCAGCCGACTTATGGCGAGCCCTTTTGGGGTTTTCATGGCAGAAAACTAACAGAGGTGGTTTGCCAGTGCCTTCCTCTGCACAGCAAGCCTGGTATTCCTTGGTGGTCTCCCATCCAAATACTAACCAGGGCCGACCCTGCTTAGCTTCTGAGATCTGATGAGATCAGGCCAGTCTGGGTTATCCAGGTCAGGCTCAGAGCAGATAAAGGTAAAGGTCCCCTGTGCAAGCACCGGGTCATTCCTGACCCTTGGGGTGACGTCAAATCACGACATTTACTAGGCAGACTTAGTTTACGGGGTGGTTTGCCAGTGCCTTCCCCAGCCATCTCCCCTTTACCCCCATCAAGCTGGGTACTCATTCTACCGACCTCGGAAGGATGGGAGGCTGAGTCAACCTTGAGCCGGCTACCTGAAACCGACTTCTGCCGGGATCGAACTCAGGTCGTGAGCAGAGCTTGGACTGCGGTACTGCAGCTTACCACTCTGCGCCATGGGGCTCCTATCTATCAGAGCAGATAGAAGGTAAAAAATCCCAGCATGGCTCGGGACCGGTGCTTCAGTATATTCAAGATTCCCTTTTAAAAGAACAATGTCATTCAAGAGCATTTGTTGTGGTTACTTTCCGTAGCCTTCTCTACAAGTCTTCCTCCGTATTTTTGTTGTTGTTAATCTAAGCAGTTGTTTGAGGCTGCAACCAGGAGTAGAGAAAGAGGAACAGACATTTAATCCTTCTCCAGCAAGTAGCCCTTTTAGGTTATAAAATCAGTCTCCTCAAGCAGCTTTTCTCCTCATGGGGTTAACTAGAACCTGATTATGGGATGGAGGAAAATTCCACCCCCTGGACCGTTCCCTTTTTTCTTGTGTTCAGTTCTTTGTTTGTCAGATTTGTGTTGCAATAAAGGAAGTTGTTTTACATTCTGCAGTTCATGTAAGTGCACAGATTTACTTCATTATCACAGTGAGATCACCAAATTGGCGAAGAGATACAAAGCATGGCCTCAGATGGAAAAATTGAGGAATTTGATCTGGATAAGGAGGACTGGCCGCAATATATTGAAAGACTGGGCCACTAGTTCCTGGCGAATGAGATCACAGATGAAGCTATATTTCTCAGTGTCTATGGCTGCAAAACCTATTCACTCTTGCGATTCCTATTGCACCCTGAGTAGCCTGGAGACCAACGTTTAACAGATTTGCAAAAGATTTCGACTGAACATTACAGTCCTAAACCTAATATCATTGTGGAATGTTTTAAATTCCATAGCAGAATGAGGAAAGATGGAGAATCTATATTAGACTATATAGCTGAGCTCAAAACACTGACAGAACGCTGCTCCTTTAGAAATGTTTTGGAGTATATGTTAAGAGATAGATTTGTGCGTGGAGTGCAGGATGAGAAAATTCAAAGGCAGTTATTGTCAGAAGGGAACCTGGCTTGGGCCAAAACTGCAGAACTGGCAACAGCCATGGAGGCAGCAATGAAAAATGTTAAGGATTTTGTCAGCTAAGGCTTCCTGGCTTTCGGCCTCTGCCCATCCCCATCCCCCCCCCCCAGCATTTACACCTCAATGGAGACCTTCCCGGCTAATTGTTACCAGGTCCCGTGGAACAATGCCTGGGAGGTCTGGCAACCACCTAGCTATTTCACACATTAGTTTCATGTATAGTTTTTCCTGTGAGTAGTTACCGGCTGTTACCTTCTGTTTTGTTTCCTTACACCTACGCCATCAAGACAACTCTGCCTCAACTCGCCCCTTTTGTATTATGCCCTGAAGTCAAGAAGAATGGCCTCTAGCATATGCTTCAAGGTCACTCAATAAAGCAGAGCGAGGTTATTCACAAGTGGGGGAAAAGGGCCAAAAGGGACCTAGCCATTATCTTTGGTGTAAAAAAAAGCCACCAGTATCTGTATGGGAAACAGTTCACAATTGTCACAGACCATAAACCATTGATTGGACTCATTAATGAAAATAAAGCTGTGCCCACCATGGCAGCAGCCCGGTTACAATGTTGGGCCCTGACACTAGCAGCATATCAATACAAAATAATCTACAAAGCTGATAACTAACATGGAAATGCAGACGCCCTGAGCAGACTACCAATACCAGATGTACCCAGGACTGAAGATGTCCCTGAGGAAGTTGTATTGTTGATGGAGCATCTTGATCAAACCCCAGTAAAAGCTTCTCAGATCACAGTATGGACCAGGCAGGATCCAATTCTGTCTCAAGTAGCACAGTTCATTCTGCAAGGCTGGCCCACACAGAATCCTGGAGAAGCAATTCATCCTTGGAGCAGGAGAGCTGAATTAAGTGTGGAAAATGGGTGCATATTGTGGGGTACCAGGGTTGTCATTCCTCCACAAGGAAGACAGAAGGTTCTAAAGGAACTGCATGAAGCCCATACTGGAACCTCTCGCATGAAGGCTTTAGCTCACAGCTACATTTGGTGGGCACGTTTGGATGAAGATTTAGAACAGGAGTGCAAACAGTGTGTCCAATGTCAACAAAACCAACAGACACCAGCATTGGCACCTTTATATCCATGGGAGTGGCCAGGAAAACCTTGGTTTCGGGTACATCTAGATTTTGCAGGACATTTTTGGGGAAAATGTTCTTGTTTATAGTAGATGCACACTCCAAGTGGATGGAAGTCCACCCAATGAACTTAACAATATGTGACAAACTTTGACAGACTTTTGCTTGTCATGGACTTCCAGTGTTACTGGTCACAGATAATGGACCAAATTTTACCAGCCAGGAATTTAAGGAGTTCCTGTGGAAAAAATGGAATTAAAACACATTCAAACCTCCCTTTATCATCCAGCTTCAAATGACTTAGCGGACAGAGCTGTCAGAACATTCAAAAAAGTAATGAAAAAGATGACTAATGGGACTTTGGAGACCAGGCTTTTCGATTTCTTTTGAAATATAGAATCACCCCCTAGACCACCACAGGCGTGAGTACAGCCCAGCTGTTGATGGGAAGGAGGTTATGAACCCACCTGGATTTAATGTACCCCCAAATAGAAGAGGAAGTGCAAAGGAAACAGACTCTTCAAAAAAGTAACCATGATTACCATGCTAAGGACAGAGACTTGGGAGTGCAGGATCATGTCTATATCAAGAGTTTTAGTACCTCCCAACCTATCTGGATCCCAGGTGGGATTCAAGCACAGACAGGGCCCTCTATCTTTTAAGATTGGTTTACCTGATGGCAGAGTCATCAGGTGACATCAAGATAATAGCTGCAGGAGGACTGATGTGCAAGAGTCTGTGCAAGTGGGAGAGAAACAGGAATGCCCGGAAAACCTGAGTCCCTGTGGTATTTCAGAGGCAGATGCCCACTGTAATTTGATGCCCCCTTCCAGATCACCAGTTAGGGAAAATTCAGAAGAAACTGAACTTTGCAGACACAGGGATAATGACGCAGTGGAAGCACACCGTTATCCAGTGAGAGCAAGAAGACCTCCCAGTTATTTGAAAGACTATATTCGGGTGATTACATAAGAAGAAGAAAAAACTTAAAGGGGGAGGGATGTAGTAAAATGGATAGTAAAGAGTTAACTAGAACCTGATTATGGGATGGAGGAAAATTCCACCCCCTGCACTGTTCTCTTTTTTCTTGTGTTCAGTTCTTTGTTAGTGTCAGGCTGCTATCTCGGTTTCGTTATTGCCTCTGTCTCTGCGCTGTATTGTCTGGCCCCCAAGGTCGCATACCTAGGCCTGGGAACTCAGCTCCTGGGAAACTGTATTCAGCCTATGCTTGTAATCTCCCGCCTTTTCTGCCTTATATTATCTCCCAGCTAGTGAGTCTCTCATAGCTGTCATTTTATTCGTTTGCACTGTATGCCTATTTGACCAGTAAAAGCCATCTGTTTGGACTCTATATGACTTTGTGGTGATTTCTGGTTCTGTGGGCCAAGGGCTGACATTATGACAGCTATCTCTTCACCATTCTACTAGCCAGGCTGGAGCCCAGGGGGGTTCGCCTGCCACTTGGATGGGAGCTGTGCAGCTCTCCAGGTGATCTACTACCCTGGAGCCCTTCTCTGAGGATCCTATTCTGTTACAAGACTTAATCGCTGAACTTTTCCGGACGACCCGAGAGGTTTGCCGCTTGAGGGGACTGGTACAGGAACAGTGGCAATCTCTTACAGGAACTCTCTGGATGTTAACGTCGGAGGATACTGATACTCGCTTAGATCTTCAAGACTTGGATCAATTACTGGACGATGCCCGGTTGGCAACTGAGGATTTACAAATATTAACTGGACTTTTGGATAATCTTATTTCTCGAGAAACTCTTTCTACCATGGCGGGAGCCCCGCCGGAGGGTTTTTCCCTGATCCCGGATGCAGCCAGCTGTCAGGCTGAGGCCAAGCGAGTCGCTATTAGCACCGCTCTTCTCCTTGTGGAATGTACAAAGGACACCCCGGTAGCCACCTTGGCTCAAGTTTTGACCTCGACTTTTGGAGCCGAGGCACCCGCACTGGCGGTTCGAGTACAACCTCTGCTGGGCGGGGAACCCGACCCCATACTCTCACTCCTGGAGACAGAACTTTTGCCGCGCATTACGGCAGAGACTGCCCTAAGACTTGAGAACGCCAAAGTTCTTGCGGATCAGCAAGCCGCCGAAGCGGCTAAGGTCGCAAGAGAGAGAGAAGCTGCGGAAGCAGCCAGGGCGGCTGCAGCAAGGATTAGGGATCGGGCGAACGTGGACACGCGCCCCAAGGACAATGTACAAGGGCTATCAGGTCTGTCTTTTTCCCCGGCGTTTGTCCCGTCGCGCGCGACCCAACGCGCACGCCGTTTGGCTGACCGACGTCGAGACTCAGGAGAGTCTGAAGACGAGGATCTATATGGGGATAGCTCTCAATGGGCCACAAGCTTCCGGACCAGTAAACCTCATCTTACTGGTGGCCCAAGTGAGGAGGTTCATCTCTTACGAGCCCAGAATCGGGAGCTCTCCGACCGTGTTGATCAACTCCAGGAACTAATGGAATGTATGCTTCAGGAGAACAGGCAATTACAACAAACCCTGATAGCTCAGAGACAGCCCGTTCCGATACCGGGTCAGGGGGTACCCGTACAGCCACCCGCTAATGTGCCTGCTCCACCCTTGCCTCCTGGAGCTCCTGTTATTCCTCCGCCCGGACCACCCGTGCAACCACCCGCTAATGTGCCTGCTCCACCCTTGCCTCCTGGAGCTCCTGTTGTTCCTCCGCCCGGACCACCCGTGCAACCGGGCCAACCTGCGCCCGGCCCTTGGAAGCAACTCAAATTGAGGACTACGTATGACGGATCTCTCGAGACTTTGCCTTGTTTCTTGCATCAAGTGGACAGTTATATGCGAGAACAAGGACAACTTTTCCCCACGGAAGATAGCCGGGTGCGTTACGTAGCTTCCCTTCTGACAGGTAAAGCGGCTGACTGGATGGTCCTCCAGTTTGACACCCGCTCTCGTGCTATTCGTTCCCTCAACAACTTCATGACTGCCCTGAGAAGGAGGTTTGAGGACCCCTTCCTGGGGGAAAGAGCCAAAACGGAACTCTTACAATTAAAACAAGGCTCTGCTACAGTTCGAGAATTTGCCGATGAATTTCAACGACTGGCAAGTAAAATTGTAGGTTGGCCCGAGACCACCCTGATCCATCATTTCAGGGAAGCCTTGCATCCTGACATTCTGAACTGGTCTTACATGCGGGGCGATCCCGATACCCTCGAAGACTGGATCCTATTAGCCGAGGAAGTGGAAAGCCGCCGACGCTTTATTTCTCTCGTTCGTCAAAAGCACAAGGAAAAAGGCACCCAAAAGCCTCAACCCAAGGCACCACTGCTCGTCCCACGAAATCCCCCACGTCCCCCCCAGGAACGTGAAGCCCGATTTCAGAGGGGTGCCTGTCTTACTTGCGGAGAAATGGGCCACTTTGCAGCCGTTTGCCCGCGCCGCCAGGAATTATTTCGTCCCAGCACGACAACCCGCGCCCGAGGTCGTCCACCACGCAGAGGCACCGCGGCCACCCGCAGCGCAGCTCCGGGAAGACCCACACCCTCTGCACTCCATGCCGGGGACCCAGCCTCCCTGCCTACTACCAACGACCCCGCCGGGTCTCGGATTACAAGTGCCCCATTGGGGGACAACTTTCCCTCTTCGGATGAGGAAAATCCTTGGATTTCTCCAGCCTTAAACCTGGAATCTCCCCTCGACTTGTCAAAAAACGGCTCCGGTCTGTGGTGAATGGAGCGTCTCCACAGACCTCTCAGGATCTTCCTATCAAACCGAATGCTCCTACCAAAATCAAAGAAGTGGACTCCACCATCTACGTGGATGCAGTTTTACAACACCTTAACGGTGGTCCACAACTCCCCGTCAAAGCACTAATTGACTCCGGTTGCTGTCGCACTCTCATAAGCGAAGCCACTTTTGCTGCACTCAGAGCCGACTCTGAGGCTTTACCCGCCCCCGTCCAATTTGCCCAAATGGACGGAAGCCATTTCCAGGGGGGTCCAGTTGATCACCGCACCATAGGGGTGGCAATGGGAATTGGTTCCCACTGGGAACAAATAGACTTCACTATAGCCCCTATCCGATTTGAAGTGGTCTTGGGAATTAACTGGATTAAAGGACATAGTCCCAGTATTGATTGGGAAACAAACACTATCTCCTTCGCTAGTCCCACCTGCGACCAGCATCGGCAGAACTTTGCTCTGCTATATCCGCCCGTTCCAGCATTAACCTCTACTGCCCCAGCACCACCGGTTCTACCTGCTGTATACCGGGACTTTGCAGATGTCTTCGACCTTAAGGAATGTGATGCCTTACCCCCCCACCGGGCCTCAGACTGTGCGATTGAAGTGGTAAAGGACTGCACATTAACCAAGAGTAAGATTTACCCTATGAGCGCTTCCGAGCGCACTGTCCTCCGGGACTTTTTGGACAAAAACCTCGCCAGAGGGTTCATTCGCCCTTCGAATGCCCCAAACTCGGCCCCCGCGTTTTTCGTCCGGAAAAAAGAGGGCGACCTTCGCCTGTGCATTGACTTCAGAAAGCTCAATGCGGTTACCCAGACCAACGCCTATCCTATCCCATTAATATCGGATATTTTGGGACAATTACAGGAAGGCCGTGTGTTCTCTAAATTAGACTTGGTGGAAGCTTACTACCGAGTCCGTATCCGCGAAGGGGATGAGCACCTCACTGCCTTCTCTAGCTGTTTCGGAATGTATGAATTCCTAGTGATGCCGTTCGGATTAAAAGGGGCCCCGGGGGTCTTCATGCAACTCATCAATGAAATCCTACATGACCTTCTATATCGTGGGGTGGTGGTCTATTTAGATGACATTCTCATTTATTCGAAAACTATGAACGAGCATGTGGCTCTGGTCCGGGAAGTTCTGCAACGCCTGCGTGACCATCAACTTTTCGCAAAACTAGCTAAGTGCGAATTTCATCAAAGCAAACTCACGTTTTTGGGATACATCATCTCCCACCAAGGTCTTCGCATGGACCCCGCCAAAGTCCAAGCCGTCCTCGATTGGACTCCCCCCACCAACCGTAAGCAAGTACAACAATTTCTGGGATTTGCAAACTTCTATCGGGGATTCATCCCTAACTTCGCCCAGGTGGCTCTACCCATTACGGACCTACTGAAAACTAAGGGAAAAGTAAGCTCGGCTGCCTTGCCCTCCGCAAAAATCCTATGGACTGAGCAATGCCAAGCCGCTTTTCTGGCCCTCAAACGCCTCTTCACTTCGGAGCCGGTGCTACGGCACCCAGACCCAAATCAAATGTTCATTGTGCAAGTCGATGCTTCTGATGTAGCTATGGAAGGGGCTCTCCTCCAGCAAGGACCGGATGGTCTTCTTCACCCTTGCGCTTACTTTTCAAAAAAATTTGCGCACGCTCAATTAAACTGGCCCATCTGGGAGAAAGAGGCCTCAGCAGTTCATCATGCACTGACTCTATGGCGACAATTCTTGGAAGGGTCTAAAGTCCCCTTTGAGGTTTGGACCGATCACAAAAATCTAGCTGCCCTCACGGGGTCCCATAAGCTATCGGCGAAACAACAACGGTGGGCGGAGTTCTTTGCTCAGTTCCGTTTCACCCTGAAGCACGTCCCTGGGAAGCAGAACGTTCTCGCGGATGCCCTCTCCCGTTTACCACAATATCCGGTAAAACTCGAGAGACCCACCAACTCTCTGTTCACCCCTATGCAACGTGGGGCCCTACCTATGCTGGCTGTGCAAACTCGATCCCAGCACCAGCACGCCTCACCCAACTTACAAGCTCCGCCAGCCCAACCGGCTGCCCAGCCGCCACCGCAACAGACCAGCGTTCCCGCCCTTCCTACCCCTCCGGCCGCCCAGCCGCCTGCAGTCTGCGCGCCGCCGCACGTAAGCACTAGCCCCATAACTGTTTCTAAGATCTCCATGGCCGACGGGGGGGCCCCCTCCAAAGTCCCCATCTCCGAGTCCTTTTTAAATGTCCTTCGGGACCAGTGCCTTTTAGAACGCTCCGCTCATACCCTACCCCCTGGTGTTTTGGAACAGGAAGGGTCCTGGTACAAGGACTCGAAATTGTATGTACCCAAAGCTCTCCGGAAGGACGTTTTACATTTAGCTCATGGAGCCAAAACAGCTGGGCACTTTGGGTTTCTGAAAACCCTTCACTTATTGCGCAGACAGTTCTGGTGGGGGGGAATGCGTTCCGACATTGACTCCTTCATCCGCAGCTGTCCCGTTTGTGCCGCTGCGAAACGATCGCAGGGCAAACCCCCGGGACTGCTACAACCTCTTGAAACGCCCAGCAAACCTTGGGAAGTGATTGCTATGGACTTTATGACTGATCTCCCTCTCAGTGGGGGTAAAACTGTGTTGTGGGTTGTTACTGATTTGTTTTCTAAACAAATACATTTGATTCCATGCGCAGGGATCCCCTCTGCTCAGAAACTGGCCCGCCTCTTCGTGACGCATATCTTTCGTTTACATTCGTTTCCGCGTAAGATAATTTGTGACCGCGGAAGTGGTTTCGTTTCTAAGTTTTGGAAAGCTTTCCTCAAGTTGGTGGGAGTGGAACAAGGGTTGTCTAGTGCATACCATCCTCAAACTGATGGTCAAACTGAACGTGTCAATGCTGTACTTGAATGTTATTTACGCTGTTATGTGAACTACCACCAGGATGACTGGGTGGAACTGTTACCTTTAGCAGAATATGCCTACAATAATGCCATGCATCAATCCACAGGTTTTAGCCCATTTTTTGCTGTATATGGACAAGATTTCAGTCCTATTGCTCCTGCAGATGATGTAGAGGGGGAGGGGAACCCCGACATTGCCTCCTGGGCACACGCCCTCCGTACCACTTGGCCCTGGCTCGTTAGCAACCTCGACCGAGCCAAGCGTAAATACAAAGCGCAAGCTGACAAACATCGCTCCCCCGGGGGTGATCTGCAAGTGGGTGCTTTGGTTTACCTTTCCACCAAAAATCTCCGTTCCACCCGTCCGTGCCATAAGCTCAGTGCTAAATTCATTGGCCCTTTCCCCATCACCCGGGTCATAAACCCTGTCACGGTGGAACTGGCTCTCCCCAAGTCCTTGAGGCGTGTGCATCCTGTTTTCCACATTAGCCTCCTCAAACCCCATGTTGCTTCTCCACAGTGGCATCCGGATCCACCTCCTGCGCAACCCATCATGGTGGGGGGGGAGGAACACTTCGAAGTCTCCAAGATCCTTGACTCCCGTGTTCACCATGGCAACCTGCAGTATTTAGTCCGTTGGAAACATTTCCCCCCTGCCTATGACGAATGGGTGCGCGCACGGGATGTCTCCGCCCCCGACCTCGTCAACGCCTTTCACATTGCTTACCCGGATAAGCCAGCCCCCTTGCGAACTGGGAGGGGGCCTTGAGGGGAGCAGAATGTCAGGCTGCTATCTCGGTTTCGTTATTGCCTCTGTCTCTGCGCTGTATTGTCTGGCCCCCAAGGTCGCATACCTAGGCCTGGGAACTCAGCTCCTGGGAAACTGTATTCAGCCTATGCTTGTAATCTCCCGCCTTTTCTGCCTTATATTATCTCCCAGCTAGTGAGTCTCTCATAGCTGTCATTTTATTCGTTTGCACTGTATGCCTATTTGACCAGTAAAAGCCATCTGTTTGGACTCTATATGACTTTGTGGTGATTTCTGGTTCTGTGGGCCAAGGGCTGACAGTTAGTCTGATTTGTAGTTGCAATAAAGGAAGTTGTGTTACATTTTGCAATTCATGTAAGTACATAGATTTACTTCATTATCACAGTGAGATCACAAGTAAATAATATATTTTAATAATATATACTGCTACCCTAATGTAAGTTTGAACAGTGACCAAAGTAGTAAAGGTCCCCTGTGCAAGCACCGGGTCATTCCTGACCCATGGGGTGACGTCACATCCCGACGTTTACTAGGCAGATTTTGTTTATGGGGTGGTTTGCCAGTGCCTTCCCCAGTCGTCTTCCCTTTACCCCCAACAAGCTGGGTACTCATTTTACCGACCTCGAAAGGATGGAAGGCTGAGTCAACCTCAAGCCGGCTACCTGAAACCGACTTCTGCCGGGATCAAACTCAGGTTGTGAGCAGAGTTTGGACTGCAGTGCTGCAGCTTAACACTCTGCGCCATAGGACTCTTACGACCAAAGTAGTACACCATGGCCCATCAAGTCCAGCAGTCTGTTCACACAGTGGCCAACCAGGTGCCTCTAGGAAGCCACAAACAAGACTCAGTGGTAGATCACCTGCTTTACATGCAGAAGGTCCTGGGTACAATCCCTGGCATCTCCCATTCAAGGAATCAAGAAGTAGGTGATGCGAAAAGGCCTCCACTTGACTTGAGACCCTGAAGAGTCACTGCTAGTCAAACTAAACAGTGTATTGTTTTAAGTGGCATCAAGTCACTACTGACTCATGGAGACCTTATAGATCATTGCCCTCTAATATTTCCTGTCGCCAGCAGCCTTGCGACCAAAGACTAAAAGACTAAACAGTACTGACCTAGATAGACCTATGGGCATGACTAGGTATAAACCAACTTCATATTCACATTCTATTCTAGCCACTGAGTAACAAAGCCCTGAGGGCCTGTTCTTTACTAAGCAAAATGGTCAGTGGGTGGAGGAGCTGTGAAGCAGAGATAGAGGAGGAGGAGGGAGAGAGAGAGCTCAACTTCAACTTTTTGGTCAGTGTTTTCCCTTCAAACTTCCCCACCCACTGTTTTTACCCTGCCAGCCTTATTTGCAAGATTTGGAATTCCCAGCTGTTAACCCTGAAGGGAGGTAGTTTTAAGGTTAAACAGGCTTGCAAGAGAAGGTTAAGCACTTCCTTCACACACTCCTCTTCAAAGTGACCTTTCCTGTAGGTGTTTTTGGAACATGTAGGAAAGATCATGGGCGCATCACCGCACACAAGTAAAGTTTGGTCCTTTATCAGATCATAAGAACGTAAGAAAAGACATGGTGGATCAGACCAAGGTCCATCAAGTCCAGCAGTCTGTTCACACAGTGGCCAACTAGGTGCCTCTAGGAAGCCCACAAACAAGATTTCCTCATCATGATTTCTTACATGGATGTGGCTTAAGATACCTTAAGTTGTTCCCTAGTTAATTGTATTTGCATATATTGCCTTAAATGAATTTAAGATGCCTGTCATCTGTTAAGCTTCTATTGCTGTATTTATTGCTAATAAGCAGCTGTTTGGAAAATAAAATATTTGGCTGGAAATCAAATATTTGGAAAATAAACTATTTTGGAAAATAAAATATTTGGCTGGAAATTAACCACATCAACTCAATGTCCTCCACAGACATAGCTCGTTCTCACAATCTTGAGCTGAGCTATAGAATGGGGGGGGGGTCTGGTTTCTGTCTTTGATTTAAGGATGATGTGCCAGCTAGACAACTAAATTAAGATTGTGGGAACTCAAGATTTTACTGAGGTTTCAGGATGTGTTCTTTCCAAAGTTTGCAGAAACAGAAAACAGGGTGTGAGAGAAGGGTAGATGGCTGTTAGTCATTATTCCTACTGTTTACTTTCAGATTTAAGGCTGCGTCTTTTTAACAGATAGATTTTTTCACGATGGGCAGCCGTGTTAGTCTGTCACTAGCAGTAGAAAAGGACAAGAGTCCAGTAGCACCTTAAAGACTAACACAATTTCTGGCAAGGTATGAGCTTTCATGAGCCACAGCTCACTTCTTCAGATCACTGAAGAAGTGAGCTTTGGCCCAGTAGATTTTTTGCAAGTGAAGTTTTTCTTGGCACAGAGAGAAGTAATGCAAAAAAAATTTTTTTTTTACATGCTTCAGCTCTCTCTGCCAGGCTGCCATTAAAGGCACAGGAGCATGTCCAGTTAAAAAGGGTTGGTAATCCTGGTGAAGGTCCTTCCAAAAACTCTTACTATGGCCTCATTTGCATCTGGGGTAGCCAGCTGGCCATTGTGTCCTGTTTTGTTCCTGTCCCTTTGGCAGAGGTTTAGCCTGCAGAAGTCAGGGGGCAGAGATTTTTACACCATGGTGTTAAACTTCAGCTCTTTTCAATCTAAGCTCATAAGTTATCCCACTCCTTCCTATATGCATGGCATAGGGTTGCCAACCTCCAGGTACTAGCTGGAGATCTCCCGTTATTACAACTGATCTCCAGCCGATAGATATCAGTTCACCTGGAGAAAATGGCAACTGGACTCTGTGGCACTGAAGTCCCTCCCCTCCTCAAACCCTGCCCTCCTCAGGCTCTGCCCCAAAAATCTCCAGGTATTTCCCAACCCAGAGCTGGTGACCCCAGCATGGCATCAAGCCCCACCCCTGACTTGTGTCCATTCCAGTGAATGTGCATACAGGGCCTGAGCACACAGAAATGTCAATGTGTCAGACTCTTCATATAATTGGGGGATAGCATGATTCCCTATCACACTGGGTGCAGCATACCTATGTAAACGCATAGATTTCCCAACCTTTCTGAGCCTCAGGGCACCTGACATGGGGTAGTGGGCACAACCATAAAATGGCTGCTATGGGAGGCAGAACCACACCCATGCAGGAAGCCCCAATGCAGGGGAGAAGGTGTTGAGTTTTAAAAAAATACTCTGGGGAAAAGGAGTGAGAGGGGGAATAAAATCAAAACTTGCTGGGGGCAGCCCCCCCGAAACATTATTTTAATCCCGGTTAGAAGCCCTGCCAGGTAAAAGACCCACCCATTTTCTACAAACATTTGGTGGGCACCAGGAAAAGTGTTGATGGACGCCACATGGGCGACTCCTGGACTATAGCCTTGTACTTGTGTGTATAGAACCAATGCAAGCACAGCCGGAAATCGAACGAATGCTACCCCAGTTACATATTTTTGCCTAATGAATACAGCATCTATGCACATAAACTCCATGCCCAGGCTTACCAGGTCCCTCCTGTCCTCCAGCAGGAGGTTTTTGAAGTGGAGGTGAGGCAAAATCGGGCAGCTGCGCCAGCGCGATCATGTCACTCCTGGTTTACACCCGGAAGTGCCGCATCGCAAGGGGCCTTTTTCCACTCAAACTGGGAGTTCGAGTGGTAAACGGTCCCTTGCGATGGCGCACTTCTGGGTGTAAACCAGAAGTGACATGGCGCCATGGGCAGGCGCACGTGCATGCGTTGCCAGCCGACCCTCAGCTGGTCAGCGGCCAGCCAGGTGGATTGGCAGGGGTTGGCCCGCCACCACTTGGCAACCCTATCCGTCCCCATGAACAGGAACATTTAAACACAGCATTCCCAATCAGATGCCTTTATGCATACAGTTTTATACTGAAGTGGGTGCTTTGCCCTTGTGGGGTTAATATGCGTAGGTGAGGGGCAGTACCAGTGCGTTCAGGCGGGGCCAGCTCATTTGCTGCTGCCATGTGTATATCTTATGTACCTGAATTTAATGCATTCCAACAAACATGCACAGGTTGTGGGAGGTGCTTGCTACTGTGAACCCCCCTCCCCATATGCGCTCATACATGTTTAGAGTGTCTGAAGAGATCTATCACCACCTGCTATTTGCTGTTGATCGAATTACTGTTAATGGGAAAGCTACAGGGGCTGGTTCAAGAACTGACAACCAGTTATGCAGGACTCCTGCATTAACGGAAGAAAGGGAAAGTTAGCCCTGCCGCGAGGCACAGCCAGGCGTGATCAAACACTGGAAGTGCAGGTGAGCGCACCCACGTTCTCTTATTTTTTTATTTTTTTATTAATTTTTTAATAATAAATCCAAAAAAAAATCCCACGTTCTCAAGGAGGAAAAAACAGGGAAGGAAGTCAATAATGGGTTACTCAAAATGGCACAAGCCGTTCAGGGAGAACATTATTCCCATCTCAGTGATATTAGAAGAAGAAGAGGAGTTGGTTTTTATATGCCTACTTTCTCTACCACATAAGGAAGAATCAAACCAGCTTACAATCACCTTCCCTTCCCCACAACAGACACCTTGTGAGGTAGGTTGGGCTGGGAGAGCTCTAAGAGCTGTGACTAGCCCAAGGTCACCCAGCTGGCTTCATGTGGAGGAGTGGGGAAACCAACCTAGTTGACTAGATTAGCCTCCGCCGCTCATGTGGAGGAGTGGGGAATCAAACCCGGTTCTCCAGATCAGAGTCCATCGCTCCAAACCACCGCTCTTAACCACTACATCACACTGGCTCTTGTTATTATGGGCACAACACAACGTACTCAGACACAACAAGCACAGACATATCCCACTTTGACAGATTTGTTCCATTTGCTAGAATGAGAATCACAGTTTATCGGAAACGACATGGCTTAGTGGGTTGACAGTGATTGCCACAAAGCAAAAGCACATGCTGGAGCACCCTTGCTTATTTCATTCCCAGGATGGCCGCAAGTTCCTTCTTGTAACCCGCAAATCTGGCAAGGCGCTCAACTCCCAAGCTGGATGCAGACCAATTCCCCATAACTGCAGTCGTTTTTGCAGGAGGGCCTGTTTCCGAACTTGCAGACATCTGGGGGTTTTTCCTACCCAAAGGGTATGCAATTTTCCCATCATGCGACAGACTTGAAAATATTTAATCTAACAGAGAAACATACAGTCTTGACAAGAAACTGACTAATGCTCCATGTATACAGAGAGACGACTCACCACAATGTGTTTATTATCATTCAGTAAGCTGATGAGCTATACAAGAAAAAAAAATCCCAGTAGTGGTAAGAGTTTTAACAGTCTCCTGCTATCCCGAAGCTGTTAGAGTTGACATCCTTCTTAAGGATGAATTTTCTCAGGTAACAAAGTTAGTGGCCCAGTTAATCATAGGGAACCTAAATGTACACAGGAATGAAAAGTTGTAGAGTGGAGTGATGGCTTAAGTTGTATTGTTGACCCGTTGTTTTAACAAGGGTGACATTTTGTACAGTGTTTTAATTAAAATGTATTGTTTTATACATGTTCCTGTAATGTTCCTGTAAATATTTCATGTTTGGTCCAAGGACCATTATAAACCATTTATGCAATTTATACAGTCTCCTGCTTATCTGTGTTTCTGATCAGAGTTTGAATGCCTGATTTTAAAAAACCCACTTGGCAGAGTAGGCGGACCCCTGTACAGATGGGCACGTGTCCTGAAGTGACTCTCTGATAGGTAATTTATTCACCATCCTGCCATGGAGTAAGGAGACGTTTTCCACACTATGAGGTGTCATGAAATGGTTGTCTGAAACCAGTCTGTGCTAAGTGAGCACCTGGCTATTTGTTTCCTGTTTTCCCCCCCTTTGTCCTCCCCATCCGTGCACATATCCTCATTCTTCAGACCGTTGCTCTGCTGATCTTTCTCCAAGTGTACAAATGTCTAATCCTCCTCATCAAAACAAGGCATGTCCAAACAGACTTGCCCGCACTTCCAGGAAAGCATGTATTTATACAAGCAACTGGAAGCTTGCAACGCAGAGCTTAAGTTAGTTCGCAGCCTTC
The DNA here is from genome assembly GCF_029931775.1 of Euleptes europaea. Taxonomy (NCBI): domain Eukaryota; kingdom Metazoa; phylum Chordata; class Lepidosauria; order Squamata; family Sphaerodactylidae; genus Euleptes; species Euleptes europaea. Next base: position 98,691,991 of record NC_079317.1, on the reverse strand, counting down.
AAGCAACAGTGCCAGCAGAGCAAGAATGAGAGTATGTGTGTGTCTGCACACAGGCTGCAGGGACTATGTGCGCATTATGGCTGTTCTATAAAATCCCTCCCTGTACAAGTTCATGGTCATTGTTCAGTTTAACCCAAGTAGCTTCTTTTATTCTCCCCAAAACACACCCTGTGCTGTACCAATTTCCCCATATTTTGTTAATTCCACTTCATTCAAATCTGGTTTAGGAAGAAATGAAAAGCATAGCAGGCTGTGGCAAGCAGCACCATGTCTGCGTTGGCTCAAAGTTATAAAGCAGCATTCAAGAAGGGGGCTTTCCAAAATGAAGTAAGCCTTCCAAAGTACCCGGTGCCAAAAAAGCAACACTGTGAAGCAATGCTGTGAGGCTACTGCCACAAACCAACAGAATTGGACACCGCTTCATAGACATGTTAGAGTCAGCCAAATCTTTTCTGCCCCCACTTCCCATAAATGGCAATGGTAAGAACTAGACATGTGTTTCACTCCCCTCCCCCGTTGACCTCTATGAGACTTGATCCTGTGCGCGAGAAGTTAGCCTCCTTGAGGAAAGTTTGAAGGAGCTGGTTATGTTTAGCCTGAAGAGGAGAAGACTGAGAGGAGATATGATAACCATCTGCAAGTACTTGAAAGGCTGTCATAGAGAGGATGGTGCCGAGTTGTTTTCTGTTGCCCCAGGAGGTCGGACCAGAACCAACGGGTTGAAATTAAATCAAAACAGTTTCCGTCTTGACATTAGGAAGAATTTTCTAACAGTTAGAACTGTTCCTCAGTGGAACAGGCTTCCTCGGGAGGTGGTAAGCTCTCCTTCCCTGGAGGTTTTTAAGAAGAGGTTAGATGGCCATCTGTCAGCAATGCTGATTCTGTGACCTTAGGCAGATGATGAGAGGCAGGGCATCTTGGCATCTTCTGGTCACTAGGGGTGTGGGGGGGAGGTAGTTGTGAAAGTCCTGCATTGTGCAGGGGGTTGGACTAGATGACCCTGGTGGTCCCTTCCAACTCTTATGATTCTATGATTCATTCTATGGTGATGAATCCCAAGTAACTGTACATAAAATTTCAGCTTTGCATAACACTCCTCTGCACAATTAAGGCCGATAGTATAAAGTCAGATTGACTTCTGAGTAAACATGCATAAATCTGGGCTGCTAGACAGATCTTGAGCCCAGTGGCGCAGAGTGGTAAGCTGCAGTGCTGCAGTCCAAGCTCTGCTCACGACCTGAGTTCAATCCCAACTGAAGTTGGTTTCAGGTAGCCAGCTCAAGGTTGACTCAGCCTTCCATCCTTCCGAGGTCAGTAAAATGAGAACCCAGCTTACTGGAGGTAAAGGGAAGATGACTGGGGAAGGCAATGGCAAACCACCCCGTAAATAAAGTCTGCCTAGTAAATATCAGGATGTGACATCACCCCATGGGTCAGGAATGACCTGCTGCTTGCACAGGGGACGGTTACCTTTTTTAAAAAGACAGATCTTAATTTTGGTTGGCTTGTGTCCATTATTCTTAGCACTGAAGAGGATTTGTCCCAAATCAATGGACGTGGCACCCATGTGGCAGCTGTGGCCAGGAGTACCTTGTATCAGCTTAGACTGGTTAGTCAGCTGTGGTTTTCCTGGGCAGAAAAGATCTGGCTGCTGTGCTGTATGCCCTGGTTACATCTAGGTTAGATTACTGCAATGCGCTCTACATGGGGCTGCTCTTGAGCAGTGTTCAGAAATTTTGATTGGTACAGAATGCTGTAGCCAGGATGATGACTGGAGCAGCTAGTAGGGAAGAAAAAGAGTTGGTTTTTATATGCCGACTTTCTCTACCACTTAAGGAAGAATCAAACCGGCTTACCATCACCTTCCCTTCCCCTCCCCACAACAGACACCCTGTGAGGTAGGTGGAGCTGAGAAAGTGTGACTAGCCCATGGTCACCCAGCTGGCTTCAGTTGTGCTCAAGTTTGCAGCCTGCTTCACCAGATGCTTGGAATTCATGCACCCTCAGCTGGCAGATATACCCAATTCTATCCAACTATACTGAGAAAAATTATGAACATTGGACCCAAAAGTGAGGGCAGACCAAAGGCCAGGTGATATATCTAAAACCTTTCCAACGTATTGATGATAAATAAATAGCCTGTCCTAGACAACAGAACTTCTTTCATTCTTCTTAGATTATAGCCACACCCTTAGATGAAGGCAGCCTCCTAATGCAATATATTGAGCCAGCAGCAAGAACGGATTAATAAAGACATACCTCTAGATGGCAACTCCATTTCCACATCCATTCAAAGGACTAATTTACATGATACCTGCACCCCAGATTCTCAAGCAGCCATGCATTGGGCTTCCTATGCTTGGAACCAAATTCCCTTGCAAGCCGAACTTGGGATGGAGGCACAGTCATGGGGGAAACATACAATTTAGACAGACTTTCACACAATACCATTATGGGATCTAACATGAAGAACTTGGTCACGTACTGAGCCTCCAATGCAATATATATCAAATATATATCAAAAGTGGCAACTTTCAGAAACAAATGGGAGAACATTTTACTTCTGACTTGAAAGTCACATAGCTAGCTAAGTAGAGTTAATGGGACCTTTACTGGAGGGACTGGAGATTTGTAACTATAAGTTCATCACTGTGGTGTTCTGGGAGTTACATGGATGGACCACGCAGCATTAGGGGAGGGGGCTTTTAAGCATTTTTGCAGAGTTGCGGAATTGCATGCAGACTGGTATCAGGCAGGCATGCAGCTTTTCACCAGGGCAAATAGGGAAAATTCTTTTTGGATAGGGAAAATGGTATTGGTGGGGGGAGGAGAAGGATTAAGAGCCCCCTCCTTTGCCTGGAAGTCCTGATCCAAACTGGGTCCCAAGGGGTGCTAAGTGAGTAAAAAAAAAAAAAAAAACACTAGGTGCTTCATACACCACATGTCCCTTTGTCTGGCTCTTGTTTTTCAAAGGTCTGGATTTGTTGTACAATAATTGATCAGAAATTAGCTGCCTAATTTCTCAGACTTCTCTGAGTCCATTGGAAGCTGCTTTATGGCTGGCTGGCGCATTACTGGTTGGCCTGGCAAATCCCAATTTTTGCCTGCAAATGGGATTAGCCTTCTAGGGTTCTACAAATTCAAGAGAAATAATCTAATTTGCTCACTGTTTCCTGGTTCCTATCATCTTCCTAGGGCAAACAAAAGTTAAATGCCTATTTAATGACATCAGGTTGCCTGCTTTGTACATGCTGACGTTGCTGTTCTACATTTATATAAATCAGAATTATAAACTAATTAGCAGCCTGTTTTGGGAGCTCAAAGAAATTAGACTGTGCTTCTGGTGCCCTCTAGTGAAAGAAGTTTAATGAACATCTTCATCCAGAGCAGCTGAAGAAATTCTGCTATCTGGGACTGAAACCCCTTTGTGAACTTCAACAGCATGTTACGAGCAATACAATATCTCTAGTAGAGAAGGTTATCCAGCTTCACTAAAGAACATTTCATAATTTTTTAAAGAGCAGCGCAGTTTTTCAACATGTAAGAAAACCAAATCTGGCCATATTTAGAACAAGGCTGATTTAAAATTATTTTAACTTTATCTCATTTTTTAAAATTGGGTCCCATTACCTGCAATGATGTGATGAGCATGATGGGACCTAGAAGTATGCCTACCACCAACTGCTTCACAGTTCCTCCTTGGCAGTGGGACCGTGCTTTCTTTTCCAGTCAAATCTTACAACAATGAGGGACAGCAGGCAGGGCTCATAGCAGCTACAGAGCATTCAAGACGGGATGCTGCTATAGGGAATTGGTTTCAAGTGGTCTCGAGGCTTTCAGCCCCTGAAACGTAATGCCGAAGCCCCTCCTTCCTTTTCAGGCCCCACCCATCACTAACATTCAATTCTGAAACAGATGAAGAGGAACGGTTTAAAACATGGATTTTATTTTTTAAAATATTATTCAGTAAAAAGCCCAGCACTAGTTCTACATGCCTGCCATATTCAGAGAAAAAAGCAACAAGGATTAGAAGTGCTTGTACTTCATGATTTTCATCCTTACAAAGGGACACGTGACTTCAGGGCCGGAGCTACAGTTTTTTTGGGAAGGGGGGCAAAAGTAGGAAATGGCACCCTCCATATATTATATATATTTTTAATATATAGGTATATAATCAAAGTATATAATATACATATATAATCAACAACTCCTTTAAACGATAGAATAAATCATGTTGACGTCTATGAATTGTTATCTTTTACATTATAAGGGAACAGGTAAAGTGCAGCATGATTCAGACAAAGTTGTGGGGTGACAGTCAGCCTCAGTGGTTCGAAGACTGTGTTCTGGAGAACATCGTTGCTTGGAAGCTTATTATGGGCTTATCCATAAGATCTGCAATAAATCTATATTTTAGAATACTTTCAAATTGCATGATTATTGCTCCCCCCTCCTAACTTCTTAAATGGGCATGTCTCCACCTCAACTGGTGCCTCTCAAGCAATATACATTTTTATTGTCGCTCCCTGTTGGGTGATAAACCCTAGCTGGGAATCAAGGATTTAAAAGTTTAGGGACTACCATGCAGTTGAAAACTCTGCAAACCATTTAAGCTGGGCAAACTTTGTGTGAAGCCCCTTGGCAGAAGCATTCTCTGGACTCTGTTTCCAGGCCCACTGAAGTTTGTTTTTTAAATACCTTCCTTGTGAAGGTCTTAACTGCTGTTTTCTGCCAGTACAAATCAATTTAGCAAAGAGGTCATAGTGCTCAAGCCAAAAAATGAACCCTTGTAATGCAACATCAGGTTTTATAGTTACAGCTATATGTATTAATGATAACTTGGAATTTATTGGCACACAGCCTGAGACCCTGGACAGCCACTGACAGCCACTGAAGAGAAGACTGGGAGGGGATATATTAACCATCTTCAAGTACTTGAAGGGCTGTCACATAGAGGAGGGTGCCGAGTTGTTTTCTGTTGCTCCAGAAGGTCGTACCAGAAACAATGGGTTGAAATTAAATCAGAAGAGTTTCCATCTAGATATTAGGAAGAATTTTCTAACAGTTAGAGCGGTTCCTCAGTGGAACAGGCTTCCTTGGGAGGTGGTAAGCTCTCCTTCCCTGGAGGTTTTTAAGAAGAGGCTAGATGGCCATCTGTCAGCAATGCTGATTCTATGGCCTTGGGCGGTTCATGGGAGGGAGTGCATCTTGGCCATCTTCTGGGCATGTAGTAGGGGTCACTGGGGGTGTGGGGGGGGAGGTAGTTGTGAATGTCCTGCATTGTGCAGGGGGTTGGACTAGATGACCCTGACGGTCCCTTCCAACTCTATGATTCTGTGATTCTATGAAAATGCACCCATGATTTTTTTGAATGAGGCTGCTTGTCCTGGCAGCAGTCGTGTGGGCCAAGGAGCACGGGAGGAGTCACGTGCTCTCCCTACAGTGTGTGCTGCAGCCAGGCGAGCAAGCAAGTGGGCCAGCGGGCGAGTGGGCAGCAAGTGGAATCACAGGCGAGTGAGTCACTCGCAGAGATTTGCCCTGCAGCCTGCCTCGCTTTGGTGCCCCTCTTCTCCTTGGGCCCGGGACAAGCACTCATGTCAGCAGCAGCCCCCCCAAGATCCGGCCCTGCGTGACTTTTTCTATCCATTAGCGATAACCACAATTTAACCCACAAAACTCTCAATAATATAACACAAGCATCTCAATGCAGTAGCTGAACCAGACCACAGTGAGTTTGTTTCTCCTTTGCTCACAGGTACTTAAGGCACAAGTGTGCCAAGAGACAAGAGCAAAAGATATCTTGTCCTTTGCTCTTAGCCTGAGGGTCCTAGCCTCAAAGTGGGTGTAAAGTCTGGAGGAAAGAAAGGAAGACCTGCTTTTCACTAAGAAGCCTCCCCCATCCTTCTCCTATTTCTGGGTTTGTTTGCTGGTATTGTAAACTGGTTTGGGCCCTGCCCTGGATGGCCCAGGCTAGCTGATTCTGTCAGATCTCAGAAGATAAGCACGATTGGCCCTGGTTAGTACTAGGATAGGAGACCACCAAGGAATACCAGGGTCGTGATGCTGAGGCAGACAATGGCAAACTCCTCTGTTAGTCTCTTGCCTTGAAAACCCTACTGGGTCACCATAAGTCGGTTGTGACTTGACAGCACTTTATACACACACAAATTGGTTAGGATCCCCATTGGAGAGAAAGGCAGAATAAATAATGTTCCACAATGGAAATTCTTTGTTTGGATTAGCTTTAAAAACCAGCAACAAAATACATTTTAGACTTTCAAAGGAGAACCAAGACAAAGCCAACACAGGCAGCATGATATATTATTCAATGAGAGTTGTTATAGTGATCTTAAGTAAAAAGGTAAAGGTCCCCTGTGCAAGCACCAGGTCATTCCTGACCCATGGGGTGACATCACATCCCGACATTTACTAGGCAGACTTTGTTTGCGGGGTGGTTTGCCAGTGCCTTCCCCAGTCATCTCCCCTTTACCCCCAGCAAGCTGGGTACTCATTTTACCGACCTCGGAAGGATGGAAGGCTGAGTCAACCTTGAGCCAGCTACCTGAAACCAACTTCCGTCGGGATCAAACTCGGGTCGTGAGCAGAGCTTGGACTGCAGTACTGCAGCTTACCACGCTGCTCCACCGGGCTCCTCATAGTGATCTTAGAAGGTAATAAAACTCTAAGAGGGAGAAATTTCCAAGAAATGCATTAAAGCATCAGAGTACATGCAGTTACACTTAAGTCCCAGGCATCAACATTTTGTAACTGAGCAACGAGTAACATTTTGTAACTGAGAAACGTAGAGAGCAGAAATAGCTAAAGCCAAATCTCTTAAAACCAGTTGAGGTGTATGTCCAAACAGGATCCACTTTCCTAAAAACCTGTAGAAACAGATTCAGACAGTAAAATAAAAAATCTATAGAATGCCTGGAGAATAGGTGTGCCTTCATTTGGTGCCAAAAGATTTAAAGACTTGGGTGTTAGCCACACAGGGGTAGGCTTGTGTGCTTTTCTTGTTGCTGATACAGCAGCGGCACCAGAGCTTCCACATGGCAGCGTTCCTGCCTGAGTCCCCCAGCAGACAGGGATGCCAGGTGTCAGCCCAGCATCCTTGGAAGCTTCAGAGGTGGGACTAGGGATGGAAATGACATCTTGCCGACATCACGTCCGGGCAAAAATCCAGACATGACACCAGTGCATCACCTGACATTCTAGAAACTCTGTGGTATTACCATAGAGTTTCTAGTGCATTAGCTGACATCTGACACTATATCCAGGTTTTTGCCCAAATGTGATGTGGGCACATAGCCCAACATCATTTCCGCCCCCACTGTGGGGAGGTGGCAGAGCCCGCCGTCAGGAGATTGTGCACCCAAAGCAGACACTTGGCATGTCTACCAGCAGATGCCTCCCCCCTCCAGCCCTGTCCCCACCAGGGCTTTTCCAGTTTTGGTTTTTTTTTTAAATCAGCAATTGAATATTGTTATAACTATAACAACAAAAGGTAGGCATTTCTTTATGGTTTTATTTTAAATTGATGTAGGATTGCCAGGTCCTCCCTGGCCAATGGTGGGGTTGGGGTGGTAGAGGTGCCAGCTCCAGGTTGGGAAACTCCTGGACATTTGGGGGTGGAGCCTGGGCAGGACAGGGACCTCAGTGGGTTGCAATGACATAAAGTCCACCCTCCCAAGCATCCATTTTCTTCAGTGCAGCTGCTCTCTCTAGTCTGGAGACAAGCTGTAAATTATTCCAGGGGACCCCCAAGTTCCACCTGGAGGTTGGCATCCTTAAATGGATACCACTGGTGGGAGGTTTTTAGGGCAGAGCCTGAGGAAGGCGGGGTTTGGGGAGGGGAGGGGCTTCAATGCCATAGAGTCCAATTGCCAAAGCGGCCATTTTCTCCAGGTGGACTGATCTCTATCAGCTGGACATCAGTTGTAATAGCAGGAGATCTCCAGCCACCACCTGGAGGTTAAGTAAAAAAAAGGGGGACTCTTGCCCAGTAACAAGATTGTAGAAAAATAGTGGCACTGATGACTAAATTGATACAATCAAAATTGAATATATACAGTAATATCATAAAGCAATTGTATTGCAAAATTATATAGTCAATGTGCATTTATGAATTGATTTGGATGTTCTTATGCATATTGAAATACATATACATGTTGACTATATAATTTCACAAAGATTCTTTAATATACATATTGTTATTCATAGTGCGTTGGGATACTATTGCTTTATGATACTACTGTATATATGCAGTTTTGATTGTTGTATCCATTTAGTCATCAGGGCCACTATTCTTTCTACAATTTTTTCTACCACCTGGAGGTTGTCAGCCCTACTGTCCTATCACTACCCATGATTTTTAGGGAGGACCATTCATAGGATGGCTCTGGGGTTGTGAATATTTGCCAATTTCTTCGCATGTATCCATAAGGGGAGAGACCTACAAAAGGGCAAATAAAGCAATGGTAAACCTGTTGATCACAAGAGACAAAATATTTAAAAACAAAACAAGAGACAAAACCCAACTTGTAGCCATTATGTGGTAGGAAGGCCTAGTCTGAGAGCCAGTGTGGTTGTAGTGGTTAAAAGAGCGGTGGTTTGGAGCGGTGGAGTCTGATCTGGAGAACCAGGTTTGATTCCCCACTCCTCCACACGAGTGACGGAGGCTAATCTGGTGAACTGGATTTGTTTCCCCACTCCTACACACGAAGCCAGCTGGGTGACCTTGGGCTAGTCACAGCTCTCTCAGCCTCACCCACCTCACAGGGTGTCTGTTGTGGGGAGGGGAAGGGAAGGCGATTGTAAGCTGGTTTGAGTCTCCCTTAAGTGGTAGAGAAAGACGGCATATCAAAACCAACTCTTCGTCTTCTTCTTCTAGTCTGCCCCTCCCATTGTCTCAACATCATAACACGAAGGGGAAGCATCATAAACTACTGCAAATCTCTAAAAGCAGGAATGGTGTGGTGTAAAAGAACCACAAACACAAAATTGGGGTCAATCTCTTCTAGAACAGCTGCAAATTAGTTGCAAATCAGTTGAGCATGGGCTATGTGGTGTAGGAGATCACTCAGACTAATTAAGTAGGAATGCAACCAACCCTTCATCTGTGAAAAAAACAACCATGAAGTCTGCCCTGAAGCATATTTATTCAGAAGTGAGTCCCCCTCCCACCATCGCTACTTTTTAGTTACAGATTATAGAGATCCCTTCTCAGCAATCCATTCACTGGAAGGCCCTTGGGCAAGTAACAGTCTCTTCTCAGTTTCACAGCTATAAAAATGGAAATAATTATCACCTACCTTATTGGGAAGCTTTAAATCTTTTACAGGACTATAGCTGTATTAACAGCAGCTTTATCTACAAATGCCTCAAGCCTACTGAGGGTTTTGGTTGGTTGTATGGCCTTTATTTGTAGTGCCAAAGACAGTGTCCCAACAGCAAAAGCCAAAGAACATGTCACTAGTGAAAATGCTTGACACCTGTGAGAAAAAAATCCTCATCTGACAACACATGAACACATGAAGCTACCTTATACTGAATCAGACCCTTGGTCCACCCAAGTCAGTACTGTCTACTCAGACCGGCTGCGGTCTCAGACAGAGGTCTTTCACATCACCTACTTGCCTAGTCCCTTTAACTGGAGATGCCGGGGATTGAACCTGGGACCTTCTGCATGCCAAGCAGGTGCTCTACCACTGAGCCACGGCCCCTCCCCAACAAGCCAACTGGAGCATTTTGTGAAGTGGTCTTGTGTATTTAAACCTTAATAATGTAACCCTATTTACTTCTTTGGGGTTTCATTAGCTGGTCAATCAGGGCTGGACAGTGGTTTGTACCACTGTATCTTTAACCACTATATGGTAAGCGGAAATTCAGTAGGCTGAATATTCCCTGCCTTTAATACACATTGAAGGGCAAAATCTTCACCTGCTGAATTTCTCCTTAGAACACAAACCTCACCAGAAAAGAGTCTTGACAATCCTAGATTTTCCTTTCTCTGTGTTTTTATGTTCCCTTTTCTTGTTTGATGTAGTGCCCTTTCTTTCAGTACTGTGGGAGGTAGTGAATGTGCATGAACAGGGAATGGTGAGATGTGGGGTTTCCCACTGAAAGCTGGTGGAGATTGCCAGTGCAGCTGTCTGTCTGGAGCAAAAACCGTAGCCTGAAAACCCAGGGGAGAGTAGGAAGCCAATGGTGTGATTCTCCTGCATCCTTCAACAAATGCCAGTGGTTAAAGGGTACTAGAAATGTCATTCCTCCATGGACACTCCAAGCCATTTTCAAAATAACAGCAGTGACAGATGACATTTATACCAGAGACTTCATTCCATAGCTGTACACCATGATGACATAGTTACACCGACAATTCGTCTGCTTTTGACACACAGCGTTCTCTGATGTGGCAGGCGCTGGAAAGTTGTGCAGGTTCAGGAAAGGAAAAAGACTATCCCTGAGTTTATCAGGGCATGCATCATACTGCATGCAGGGAGAACTGGGTGCTCCGCAGAGCACAGAAACCATATATCCTTTGCTAACCCAGTCACCATCTTTTGGACCAGCCTCCACAAATCCTGTCTCCTTGGTGATTTAGCCCCACTGCGCCGACCAAAGGTAGCAGGCAGAAGGGAGTGAGCTGAGTGCTAGGGGAGACTGAGATTGTGACAAGATTTACAGCCCATTCCTGAGCCTTTGGCGGCCGGGACGGTGTGGCCACGGCGCTGCCGCAGCACCTCCAAAGATTTTCCCCGGCTGCTGAAAGGCTTTTAAATAGCCTTGTAAATGCTTTTTAAAAAATGGGGCATTTTGCCCCATTGAAAACAGCAAGGCTGCGCCAACAAAAAGCTGGCGCAGCGACACTTGTTTTAGATGGCGTACCCGTGGTGAAAGGGGTCAGCAAGCTGCCTACTGGCAGCTCCGCCCCTGGCATGCCCCAGGAATGCCCCCAGGACATTGGCGCAGGGCTTTGCGCTGGTGGGACACTGCCAGGAGGCCAAGCCGGGGTCCCTGGGCTGTGCTGCTGCAGCAGCCCAGGGAGGCCAGTGTGGAGTGGCCCAACGCCGGTGGCCCTGCCTCATGCGGTGGTGCCTCATGCGGTGGATGCTGGCGCAGGCACTGCGCTCCTCCTGAGCTCTTTTGGGTCAAGAGCTCAGGAATGCGCTGTAAGTGTAGTTTTAATGGACTTGGGGCAATTCACGCTACTTTTTGTTTGTTTGTTCTGTTGAAGAAATATGAGTACATATACATTTGCTCCTATTGGACTGATCTTGCAAATAGTTCAACGTAGGTTTAAGCAGTGATTTGATGTATCCTTGGAAATATATTTTAAAAGAGACTGAACATTATATGTTAAGCTGCATCTTGGACTCACGTCGAACAATTCAAAAACCCCATTCAATGTGTACTAATACACTGAAAAGAATCAACTCATGTTGATTGCTGCATAAAAATATCAATTAATTATTTAGTGCATTGTTATCTCACTCTTCCTCCTAGGATGCTAGGATAGCATACATGGATCTCCCCATCTCCTTTATTCCTTTATTCCATTCTTTATGCTTGAGGACCAACTAGTCATAAGCAAAACAAATTCAGTACATTCCATAATACATAAGTAACCATAATACAAAAATATAATATCTAAACTGTACAGCTAAAAGAGGTATCATTAAAAACCATAGATAAAATTTTTGCCACAGCGAGGGTTACATTTGGGTCAGTATCAGCCAATAACTTTGCAACTATCTCTTGCTTTAGGGCAGGTCTCCACCTCTGAATGTATACTCTGATCCATTTGTCTACAAAAAAATGCCAAACAGTGTCCAAACTCCCTGATCCACAATCACAAAATTGCTCAGAAAAGGGGACCCCTGAAAATCTGCCTGCTAACTCCCCCAATGGCAGTGCATTTAACCTGGCCTTGGAGAAAAGCACTCTGTGGGGATTAACGCATGGGCAGAATGTTCTTGGTGCGCTCCTCCCTTATCTCACAATATTTTAATCCGAGACTGGCTAGTCAAACGCATGACGCTAGTCCATCCCACTATAAGTCTGAAGCAAGTAGCTGCTGGAGGCTCCCCGTGCGTTTGAGCCACCCATATAATGTGGGATAGTAGGGGAGTGACCGCCGTGTCATTGCCCAAGGATTGGCTGAGGGGTTATCCAAACAAAGGCCGATTCTCCCCCTTTTTTGGGGGGGGACACCAGCGTTCCGGTATACTATTGTGACGGTGTTAAGTACCCCCCCCCCACAGGGCTGGTCGGGAAGGGGGGGTCTATTTGGCCTGGAGAGGATCGGGGCTTGAGGCGCCTCTTCAGCCTCAGACCAGTCCGAGGGAGAGTCTGAGCTTTCCTCTCCCTCGGAGGCTACCCGGGTAGCTCTAGGCTTAGCCAGCCTGGGTCACAGCCTACTTCCTACCTGGCTATAGCTCTCCTCTGGCCTTTTATACTCTTCAGGCCAGAGAAGCTCTGCCCCTTCCACCCTCTGCCCTCCCCCCGGAAGTCCCTAAAAGGAGCTCTCCTTCCCTGTCACGTCTCTCCCTTCCTAGCCAGCGGGTCGCACCTGCCCCGCCCTTGCTCACCCACAGCTCAGCTGTTTGTCGGGGCTGGGAGCTTGAACAAAAGGAGGTTAGTAGCGGGCTAGTCATGTGATTACACGCACGCCGGCGTTCCAGTAATGTAGCGAAATAAAAAAAAGTAGCGGTTTAGCACTGAAAAAAATCGCTAGAAAACAGGGGTTGCTTAACCCGTTTTTTTGTGCTTAATTCGCGCCCAAGGTGGGTCCGATGCGCAGCCCTTGGACGGTCATGCGTTTAGACCACGGGAATTCGCTACTTTTAAGGCACAAAGGTGAGACAAATTGCATTAAACCCCTGTATTTGGGGACAGTTAAAAATTTACAATAAGCAGGTAGGATCTCTGGAATGGGGAGGCCCAGATGGTACAAGGAGCATACCCTGCACGCTCTGCAGCCAGTGCTCCATTTGTCAAGTTGCAACACTCTAGATCTAACTAATTTACATACAGAGGGATATTCCATTTGCTTTAAAACCTCAAGGGACAAATTCAGTCTCTGCAATCTATCCTCAGCTAAATTTTGCCATGAACTCTGAAAGCCATCTTTAGCCAATAAATGCAAATAGCACCCCTCTGGGGAATAAATTTTTTTTAAAGTAAAGGTAAATGTTGCAATCTCCCCATCTCCATTTTATCATCACAACAACCCTGTGAGGTAGGTTCTGTCTGAGAGAGAATGACTGGCCCAAGGTCACTCAGCAAGTTGGGATCTGAATCTGGGTCTCCCCAGTCCTAGTCCAACATTCTAATCCAGGGTTGAGGAACCTTTTTCCTGCCAAGGGCCATTTGCACATTTATAACATCATTCGGTGGGGGGGGAGGCTAGGGTTGCCAGGTCTCCGGCCACCACCTGGAGGTTGGCAACCACAGGGGAGGCAACGCAGAGAAGGCCTGGGGGGCTCCCCCGCTCCTCCCCCCTCCCAGGAGGGAGGGCAGCCAGCGGTGGGCCCGAGCAAACGAGGTGCTGGGGGCGCAGCCCGCAGTCGATCAGTAAGGGAGGAAGGAAGGAAAACAGAGAAAGAGGAAAAGGGAGAGAGGGAGAAAGAAATGGAAAGAGGGGGAGAAAGAAAAGGCTGGAGGGAGACAGACAAAGAAAGAGAGGGAGAGAGAAAAGCCCCCCACACATACCCGCTAGCCCCACGCAATCTGGCCCCAGGCTCCATGCCCTCCCACCCCCAGAATCCACAAAAGGCCCCCCGAAGCCCGATCGGCTCCTGCGTGCATGCTCTGCCACCGGGACCTGCAGGCCTCTTTCCCCCCACTCCCTCTCGCTGCTCAACAGCCGACAGGCAGCAAGAGGAGCTTACAGTGTGCCCCGGCGTTCCTGCATGCTGTGGCTATAGGGGGCAGCCTTGGAGGAAGTGTCCCTCCCCCTCCTCTTGCCGACTAACAGCCGTCAGTTGGCGAGAGGAGGTCCAAAGGGCGCCGCAGCGCCCCTGCAAGCCGTGGCCCCAGGAACACCCTCAGAGAGGGCTGCCCTGTGCCCTTTCTCCTCGACGGGGCCCCCGAGCTCCCGAGGGCCACAAAAAATGTCCTCGGGGGCCGCATGCAGCCCCCGGGCCTGAGGTTTCCCATCCCTGTTCTAATCACTAATATAAATTGGCCTGTAATATTTGAAGGATTGGAACGCTAACTGGAAGACACCTGCACTAAGTGGTACATACCTATAGATGTAACGTGATTGCAAGAGATACATGTATCACGACTGTACAATGTTTAAGAAGCTTGGGTTTCTGCTTTCCCCTGTTACATATAGATTTAATGAAAATTCAGTTGGCCTACAGATTAATGTATGAAATATTCCTAACAAAAGTTGTAGCTGTGGCAGGAATGACAATCCAGAATTCCTGGATCGTCATTCATTTGTACTGATGGATTACTGCCTAATCCATTAGAGCCAGCGAGGCATAGGGGTTAAGAGCGGTGGGCTCTAATCTGGTGAACTGGGGTTGATTCCCCGCTCCTACACATGAGCGGCGGACTGTAATCTGGAGAGCCAGGTTTGATCTCCCACTCCTACACATGCAGCCTGCTGGGTGACCTTGGGCTAGTCACAGTTCTCTCCGAACACTCTCAGCCCCGCCTACCTCACAAGGTGTCTGTTGTGGGGAGAGGAAAGGAAGGCGATTGTAAGGCACTTTGAGACTCCTTCAAGGTAGAGAAAATTGGGGTATAAAAACCAACTCTTCTTCTTCCAAACCAGAAAAAAGCAGGCCAGACTGCTGAGGCTCCCCACCTCCTATTTAATGCAAAGAGAGAAAACCACAGAATGTTATAGAAGGGAGTAAATCTACTTAGACTGCTTGCTTCTTGCCAGCTTCTGATTTTCTACCCTAGAAATCAATAGAAAGGCTGTTAAAAGAGAGAGAAATCTCTTGATGTTCCCAGAAAAATCTGTATAATGACTGAAAGCAAAATACTAATGACTACATATCTAGATTGATTGAGAAGCAGCCTCAGCATTCCATCTTGCTGGATTGCTCCTGTCCGTGGTCTTCTAGATGCCTCAGCCACAATGATTCAACTCAGGCGTCAATATCAAATCAGTTGAAATATGCCCTGGGCCACAGGAAGGGCTGGAGAGAAATGGCCCCGCATCCAATAATAAGGGTCTGCTGAGATCGGCTGGGTCAAGGAGGCCATGGGTGCCTCATGTGGAATGGCTTGTCCTACAGAATCACCCTCACCCAGCAAGAAATGTCACGAAACAACGGTGGTCTCTCTAGCCAAGATTTCTACATCGCTGTTGTGATTTTGACGGGGTAGCAGCAAAGATTGGGGCAGGGGGCGGGGGAGATACAGGAATCAAGCAAGTTCGACTGACACTATCCCCCCCAAAAAAACTATATAAAAACCCTGGTGTCTTTCAGTAAAATACCTTTTGGCTGCACCGAAGCTGCTTTATCTCATAAAATGCTGCCTCTGAACAGTAGCGGACACCATTTATAAACCACCGTACACAGCCATTGTAAGGATCAGTGGTTCCAACCCAGCTAAAGTTAGTTATGACGAAGTTCCATGGAAACTAATGGAACATGCTAGTCATGGCTAAATTTAGCACCATTGCTTTCAGGGCTGGGAAAAGCTGAATTCCTGTGCCCATATTAACAACTCTGAATAAGAAGGACTGGGCTGAAAGACCCACTTTCCTTTGCCCACTTACCTATTGAACTTGGAGGGCTTTCGTTCTCAGTAATTGTGCTCAGAATTGTTAGTGATAATCAGCATTGGTTGGATTGGTTTCAAAGCAGTTAACAGCCCAATCCTATGCATGTTTAAATGGAAGCAGGTTCTAGAGTATTCAGTAGTTAACAGGACCATTGTAAGCAGAATTATACCCTCTTAAGTCCATGGACTTAGTCCATGTAACTCTGTTTAGGATTGCACTGTAAGTATGCCTGGGAAAGCTGCCTTAAAACCTTACCGAGACCAGTAAAAATGTGCACCAGCCATATTTTCAGGTTGCCATCTGTGGTGGGAATCTCTGCAAGCGCTTGCCCCATCTTCCGTTGGCACTCACTGGCACAGCAGAGGGGGAAATGGTGGGTGAAACAGCATCCTGTGATACTGTGAAGTTCTGGTTGTGTATCCAACAGGGACATCAATGCACTGTTGGATTCTCTACTATTCATCAAAAGCTCTATGGTTTTTTTCATTAGAGTTTTGGGTTAAGCAGCCAGAAGTGACACTGAAGTTTCATGGGATGCCATTAGGCTAAGTCCTGCCCCTGCTAATCTCCCAGGGGCTGCCAACCAGTGTCCCCATTAAAAGACAAGAGCTCAGTGTCTAATCTGTACATAGTGGATAGAGCTTAAAAAGATAGGTAGACTTGCTTTGTGTGTGTGCATGTGTGTGTGTGTGTGTTGCACACAGGGAGGATATATATTGTCCATTGCTGTTCAGACCCTTTTAAAATTCATAGTAAATGTGTATTGCAGAACCAAAGAGAGGAATGCATACCATCTGAGAATAGAATAAAATGAAAATAAGAGGTACACAGTATGCTAGTATGTTGATAAGTTTGTATTTAGTACACTACTTAAGTCGCTCTAACAGAGCAGCAATACATTTTTGCAAGTTATACAGTGAGGGGGAAAAGTATTTGATCCCCTCCTAAATTTGCCCGTTTGCCCTCTGACGAAGAAATGACCAGTCCATAATTTTAATGGTAGGTTTATTGTAGCTGTGAGAGACAGAATAACAACAGGAAAACCCCCAGAAACCCAGAAGACAAAAGTCAGTGATTGATGTGCATTATAATGAGTGAAATAAGTATTTGATCCCCTATCAACCAGCCAGATTAGGGTTAGGGTTAGGGTTCTGCTGTCGACAGAAGCAATCAATCCATCAGATTCCAAACTAGCCACCATGACCAAGACCAAAGAGCTGTCCAAGGATGTCAGGGACAAGGCTGGACTGGGCTACAAGACTATTGCCAAGCAGCTTGGTGAGATGGTGACAACCCTAACCCTAACTGTCAACCTCCCTCGGTCTGGGGCTCCATGCAAGATCTCATCTTGTGGAGTTGCAATGATCATGAGAACGGTGATGAAGCAACCCAGAACTACACGGGGGGAACTTGTCAATGATCTCAGGGCAGCTGGGACCATAGTCACCATGAAAACAGTTGGTAACACACTACGCCATGAAGGACTGAGATCTTGCAGAGCCCGCAAGGTCCCCTTGCTCAAGACAGCACATGTACAGGCCCGTCTGCAGTTTGCCAATGCACATCTGAATGACCCAGAGGAGAACTGGGTGAAAGTGTTGTGGTCAGATGAGACCAAAATCGAGCTCTTTGGCATCAACTCAACTCACCGTGTTTGGAGGAGGAGGAATGCTGCCTATGACCCCAAGAACACCATCCCCACCATCCAACATGGAGGGGGACATATTATGCTTTGGGGGTGTTTTTCTGCTAAGGGGACAGGACACCTTCACCGCATCGAAGGGACGATGGACGGGACCATGTATCGTCAAATCTTGGGTGAGCACCTCCTTCCCTCAGCCAGGGCATTGAAAATGGGTCGAGGATGGGTATTCCAGCATGACAATGACCCAAAACACACGGCCAAGGCAACAAAGGATTGGCTCAAGAAGAAGCACATTAAGGTCCTGGAGTGGCCTAGCCAGTCTCCAGACCTTAATCCCATCGGAAATCTGTGGAGGGAGCTGAAGGTTCAAGTAGCTACACATCAGCCTCAAAATCTTACTGACTTGGAGAGGATCTGCAAAGAGGAGTGGGACAAAATACCTCCTGACATGTGTGCAAACCTGGTGGCCACCTACAAGAAACGTCTGACCTCTGTAATTGCCAACAAGGGTTTTGCCACCAAGTACTAAGTCATCTTTTGCAAAGGGATCAAATACTTATTTCACTCATTATAATGCACATCAATCTCTGACTTTTGTCTTCTGGGTTTCTGGGGGATTTCCTGTGTTATTCTGTCTCTCACAACTACAATAGACCTACCATTGAAATTATGGTCGTTTCTTCGTCAGAAGGCAAATAGGCAAATTCAGCAGGGGATCAAATACTTTTTTCCCTCACTGTATGTATAAATCAATTATAAGAGTTTCCAAGTCACCAAAAGGCAGAAGTACAGGGATTTGGCTTTCATCCCTATGCCTTTCCCAAGCAATACTGGAGGTTATGTAGGACCACAACTAACTTCCACCCAATCATAGCCATGGAAGGGATTGCTGGGAGAAGAACTGAAGTTGTCTAGGAACAGCAAGTAGTACATTCAACGCTGATTTTGTGCATCAAAAATACAACCTTAAGGGAAGACTGCCAGACAGCTTGCAACAAAAGGGCAGCCACGCCAAGTCACATCTGACTCATGGTGGGGGTTTCAAGGCAAGACACGTTCAGATGTGGTTTGCCTCTACATCAGGACCCTGGTATTCCTTGGAGATCTCCCATCCAAATACTTGCCAAGGGCAACCTTGCTTAGATCAGACTAGCCTGGGCTATGCAGCTCAGGGAATATGACGTTGTACTACAAAAAAATTATTGTCTGCAAGGCTGCTATTTCAGATTTCGGCAGCGGGGGGCAGCAAAGAAGTTTCAGTAGAGAAGGAAAGATTTTGTGTAAGATAAAGACTTGTTCTTACCGCTCTACCTACCTATCAGCCTCCACCACCTGCTCAAGGAAACTAGATTCTGGCCAACTTTTCACGGATGATTTTGCTGCTCTCTTGCAGTGGAGCAAAAAACCCCCCACGATTTTAAATTGTTTTTCATGGCCGCGAATCATCCCCGTCAATCCCAAAGTAGTTTTGGTTTTTCATGGGAACAAAGTCCGCAGTATTCATCAACGGTTTGGTCTGTCCCGTCCCCATTGTTGGAGCCCTCCCCTTCCGACAAGCACATGATGCCCGCCCCCCAACTCCGCCCCAACTCCGCCCAGCGGATTACCTTGTGCGGTTGACCTCTGTGGATACGGCCCCAGTGCAAAAAACAAGCACCAGTCCCTCTGGTCTCCTACATTTTTCTTCCACCCTCGCTCTGTTCTGCTTTTGGAACAGTCAGATTCCAATGGGGGGGGGGGGGAACAAGGCAGCGCTCTCCTCAAAGCTTCCCTCTATTTTCTATACGAGTGGAACCCATTGCCCTTTAATGACAGGCAGGATTTTGGGGGGAGGAATTGCATCCATGTGCCCCAGAGAAGTGTTTAGATGAAAGTGGGAATGGAGCAGCTCCAACCTGTGCCGATTCAAGAGGAGCGACTGTGGCTGCAATCCTAATGGCACTTCCCTGCCAGTAAGGTGTATTGAAAGGCATTAGGCTTACTTCTGAGTAGACCAGTTTAGGATTGCCCCCTGTGCCGACTGCTTCGAGGAGTGCCATTCCCTGCCTGGATACTACCTTGCAGGAAAGGGAAGTATACCACTCTCGCCCTTTAGCCAGAGGGAATGGAATTTAGTAGGGCTGCCCTTAAACTTCTCATGGGCTGGAAGTGTGGACTCCCAACGACTTCTTTGGGCACTCAGCAAATTATAGAGCTCTGAGGCTTGAAGAAGAAGAGCTGTTTTTTATATGCCGACTTTCTCTACCACTTTAGGGAGAATCAAACCAGCTCACAATCGGCTCCCCTTCCCCACAACAGACACTCTGTGAGGTAGGTGGGGCTGAGAGAGTGTGACTAGCCCAAGGAGCAGAGGAGCGAGCTAACAGTCCAATCCTAAAGAGTGTTACTCCAGTCTAAGCCCATTCATTTCAATGGGTGTAGAGCGGAAAAACTGTGCATAGGATTGCACTTGCCATTTATGGCCAGGAGGTTTTGCCTTAGATCGGCTGCTCTCTAGATGCACATAGAGGCCATTTATGCATGGGAGGTTTTGCCTTGGATTTGCCGCTTTCTAGATGCACATTTTCCCCATCTGAATTCTCAAAACTCTGCCTGGGGGCTGATTGTTGAGTTTTGAGAATTTGGATGGGGAAAAGGTGCATCTATAGAGCGGCAAATCCAAGGCAAAACCTCCCGGCCATAAATGGCCACTGTAAACCTCTTGCATTAAAGCGATTTCCCCAGAGTATGTCCCCCCCACCCCAATATGCATCACTAGCAGGATAAGCAATCTAACGGGAAGCCAGACCAAAGGCAATGCTCGGGACCAGCCACACAATCCCCCCTCCCCGCTGGGATAGGGGGCCCAACAGCCCCTTCCCAACACTCCCCACGGGTCCAGCTGCCCTAGACTGGGCTGCCCCCACCTCCGGCGCGAGAGGCGCACGTGGCGTGGCCCCGCCAGACTCTCCCTGGAGCCGTCCGTCCAGCGTCCCCCTGGGCTTGGAGGTGTGGGCCAGGCTCCAAGGCCCATCCTGGGCGAAGGGCGGGGAAGGCGTGCCGACTGCCTGCCTGCCTGCCTCCGGGACGGAGGGAGGGAGAGAAGTGTCACGACTCCACGTAGGCAGGCAGGCAGCAAAAGGGGTGGTTTTCTTGTCCAAGCACGATCGCACCAAAACAGGTTTGAGATGACGCGATTTTTCCCCTCAAATCCGAAGCGGTCATGAAAAATCATAAATTAGCAGCGCTGCAAAACAGAAGTGAAACCGCAGCAAACCTCCGTGAAAAAATGACCTCTGTCTTGCAGAGAGGGGACATTCAAAGAGCAATTCTACATGCCCATATACCCACATGCCACTCTGCTGCCGTGAACAATTTCCCATACATTTGGTCTGCAAGCAGTCAAACATTTATGTCTGTGTAAAAGCTGCTTGAGTGTAAATGTCTGGGAGAGCGCGCGGGGGGGGGGGGGGGAAGCAGAGGAATAGCTATGGACCTCACACACAAAGGGAAAGGAAGTCACATGTAAATACAACAGGAAAAGATGATATCCCACGCATACATTTTAGCGATGGCACTATCTCTTGAAACTCCAGCCATGCTTTTTTTTTTTTGTTTAAGCTTCTTTTGGGGAAGTTATGGGCATGTGCCAGAAGTGCTTACCAGCATTGTTTGGCCATTTTTTTAAAACACTTTTTTTCAGTTTAGGGGGACCCCCACTTTAGTATACAGGTGGATATTTTATTGCTGCAGTAATGATGCCAGCTTAATAGTATCACTTTGGACTGTTATTAGATTCTGCTTTTTATTGCTGAGCAAATGAGAATGGCAAGACGAACTCTCTTTTGGGCAACTTATTTATTTCCTGCACAGAATAGTGCCCAGAGGTGCTGAAGCCCACCAACATTCTCCCCAAGCTTCAAGACTGTAGGAGTTAATGGTAAATTGAAATTAGTTGCTAGTAGTAGCCAGTATTATATTTGCACCATGTACAATACCAGCACCTGCCTACATAAGGGTATGTTGCTGCTGTCGGTAATATTGGGTCCACCAGCATTTACTCTTTGAAGTGAGGTGGAGAGTAATTTAAATACATCTAACCTTCTTAAGGTGCAACCCTAAGCAGAGTTATATCTCTCTAAACCCATTGACTTAGAAGGGTGTAACCATTTAGAATTGGATTGAGTCTCCTTCCAAATAGCATATGACTGTGCCAATACCCACAGGCATAACTAGTCGTATGCTAATCTGGAGACCAGGGTTTGGTTCCCTGCTCTTCTGTACGAATGGTGGACTCTAATCTGGAGAACTGGGTTTGTTTCCCCACTCCTCCACATGAAGCCTGCTGGGTGACCTTGGGCCAGTCACAGTTCTCTCTGAACTCTCTAAGTCCCACTTACCTCACAAGGTGTCTGTTGGGGAGGAGGGGAGGCAATTGTAATCAGCTTTGATACTCTTTATGGTAGAAAAAAGCGGGGTATAAAATCCAACTCTTCTTCTTCTAAAGGAATGATCCACTGGTGAAAAACAAAGCCTAGGAGCCAAGTTCTACCCTGTATTCTGAACCTTAATGTATGAAGGAGTTTATTTATTTACTTACTTCATTTATACCCCTCCTTTATCCAATAGGGACCCAAAGCAGCTTACATCATTCTCCTCTCTTCCATTTTATCCTCACAACAACCTGCAAGGTAAGTTAGGCTGAGAGTGTGTTATTGTCCCAAGGTCACCCAGCCAGCATCGATGGCAGAGGAGAGACATGAACCTGGCTGTCCCAGATCCGAGTCTGACACTAACCATGACACCACACTGACCCTTCCCCTTCTCAGGCATGTCTTTATGAGCCATTTGGAGAAGTCCTAGTTGCAAAAACAAGGTAGATATATTGGGGGCAGGACATAAAAGTGTAGAATTCTGAATTCTGGCTGCTTTGAGATCCTGTCCTGTCCTTGCAGACAGTAGCAGGTAATCCCAGTATCAGAGTGCATTTACATAGTTAAAGGTAAAGGGTAATGAGTCCTATGACTTCCTTCTGCTAAGCTGGATCCTATCACTCTCTTGCACCAAGGCTTCCTGAAAGATTTCCTCCATCAGAGTATACCTTAGCAAAAGTTTTTTTAAAGACACCTCATGGCAAAGTGCCTCAGTACATCCCGTCCTCCCAATGTTCCATTATGCAGCCAAAACATAGGCTTAAATAGTAGGAAAACGTGGGGTGGGAGCGGGGGGAGTAGCTTCACAGTGGAAACCAAAAATGTTGGATTTGATTGTATGAACCCATCCTAAGGGGGGAAAATCCATGGTGCCTTCCTACACATCCATACCATGTAGTGTGAGAGAGCCTGACGCTGGAGAAATGGCTGCTTGATCAATTAAGCAGCTTAAAATGTCAACAGAAAAGCAAAGCAACCAAAAAGAAAGCAGAAAATAGTTCCCAGCATCCATCCAATGCATTGATTTCTAGAGGCAGAGAAGTGCTGATTTAGAGGCATTCCACCTGATCAGAGAGACGAGTTTTCCCTTGGTTAAATGCAATCTTAGCAGACAGTGACAAGTGAGTTCATATAGAAGTCTGAGACACAGGCAATTGGTTAATGGTGGTGGGCAGGTGGCCGTGGAAAGCCCCAGTCTGAAGCACAGGGACCATTATCTACAGCGGGTCAAGAGCATTCATCACTGATTGTGCATCTCCAGTACTGACCTCTCTTTCACAAGATGCTTGTTTTATCTATTACATCAGTGCTCTTCTAGCCTTCAAGGGCCTGAATTCATCCTCCCCCTCCAGACCCAACACAGGCTCACAGCAAGAGAATCCTGCTTATGAGTAATCACTTCATTATTATAGGGTAAACATTAATAATCTATATCCTCCCCATATAGAATATTGTTCTTTCTCTAAGGAGATTTTGTACTGAGTCAGGTTCCTCATGCAGATGCCCTGGGGTGGCAACCAAGTGGAGGAAGCTGGAGACCTGCCATAGGGGAGGGTGCCTTTTCGCAGGGTATGGAGGGTTGACTTTGTCTGTGGCAGCAGCTGCCAGGCATCTGGAAGGGCTGCTGGATGTCACAAGGGACAGCCAGGATACATCAATAGGGGATGTACTAAAGCAAATGATAGAAAAGAGGAGGAGGAGGAGTTGGTTTGTATATCCCAACTTTCTCTAACACTTAAGGAAGAATCAAACCGACTTACAATCTCCTTCCCTTTCCCTCCCCACAACAGACACCCTGGGAGGTAGGTAGGGCTGGGAGAGCTCTAAGAGAGCTGTGACTAGGCCAAGGTCACCCAGCTGGCTTCATGTGTAGATAGTATGTTGGGAACAATGAGAGATGAGTACACTGGGAACAATGAAAGATGCTGGAATGCCCAGCGGGATATACTGGATGCCCAGCGGGATATACTGGGAACCAGGAATGCCAATTGACCATGCAGGAATGCATGGGCTCCATTGAAATACATTAGTGCGTACAAATTTGCAAGGAGTGCAGAATGGATTTAGAATGATGGTCTCTGGGCACATATAGAGTGCGCTGAGTCTGGAATGACCGTGCCCAGAGTGGAATGACAGTCATTCCAGTCCCAGAACACTTCTGCTCCATTGAGGAAGCTATTGGGGGATCTGTTGGTGGTGGTGCTGCATGCCCCCACATCTGAGCCCACCCCAGTGGCCCCTTCTGCTTCACTGCTGGTGGCCCAGGGTGGCCCAGGGTGCCCTCGGCAGCATGGCTGGGCTGCTAGGAGGAGCCCCCACAGGTAAGCAGCAGAGACCCCTGGCTGGGTGCAATCTCCTTGTCATCTCCCATGCCCCTTTCTGGGCGATGGCAGCCTTTGCATCATATGGGCTGTAGAGCTGCTTGGGGTTGCCAGCGATGGGAGAATGCTGGGGCCCTTTCCAACTCTGTCAGCTGCCCAGTTACTATTAAGGGCACAGTTTCTTTAAGAGGTTTGGGGTTATTGTGGAAGATAGTACCTCCATCCATGGCCCCACCATTTCCTGCCCCTTAGCTGTCATATACACAGGGCTGGGTCCCCGGAACCTGCCGGCCCCTAATTGGTTTTGTCTGCCCTGTCTGTCATGGCCCAGTCATCACAACGCAACACCTGGGTGGGATGCTATGCCGTGGTTGCTGGGGATGCTGATGTGGTTATGGTCTTGAAAACCTAGCTACAAGCTCTTTTCCTGCTGGCTGCTCACTAACCAAACCCTGCAGGGAGCAGACTAATGGCACCACAGTTACATCAGTGGCTGGCTGCAGGATTAGGATTGCACTGCCCAGCCCATTTCTTGAGATGCTCCTTACAGGCAGACCTTTTATGGAGGATGTGTGGAGACGTAACCAGTAAACAGCAGGATCACATGGTCAAGTTAGAGACAATTCTAATAAAGAAAAATGCAGAGACCCTTCACTGATTTGACTAAAAATGTTAACATTTATAATGGGTGGGGAGTCTCAGATTTTGTGATTATATTTTACAGCAAGTAAGAAATGCTGCTTTTCTATCATGACTTTTCTTACTGCATTACCAAGTTACAGAAGAACCATTTCCTAGACTTAATAGAGATAACACCATCTCAGTCTGAAGGGAAAGTGTTCATAATTCCAAGTATGTATACAGTCTAATCTTGAATGAGCTAAACTGCACTTTAGAACAAGCTTAAAAATAACCCATCAATCATGACTCAGTCAGATGGAAAGCCTGGCTACAACATACTGAACTATTATCTGGAATGCAGTGTTATCATTAACACAAGGAAACTGTTTTCTTCTTCATCTTTGCATCAGTATGAATGAGATGACATTTTCATTCTAAGCTCCATTGTCAGTCAATTCTAGCCTGTCTTTATCTATTCTGTTTCCAGAAACTGGCAAGATAGAAACAAGCTGGTAAAACGGTTCTAGTTGCAATTCTTTTTTCTGAAAAATTCAGAAGATTTGACGAGACGAGATTTTGATCAGGACTGAGAGGGATTTGCTATATGGGAGGAAAGTAAAAAATATAAATGGAATTTGGTTGCTTGTAAATACCAAGCAAGAGGTCTGGCTCACAGTCTGACATGAGATATTCTTAGTAACTATGTGATCCCAGGGCTTGGGACTGTTGCAGCCGTAAAATGTTAAGTGCAAAAAGTTTATGAAAATTAGAAGACTTGCAGCTATAGAGTTCTCCAATTTGTCAGCTGGCTGAGAAAAAAAGAGTTTTGGACCAAATGCCAGATTCACAGATTTCTCTTGCTTCTGTTGATCCCAAACAAAACCAATAGCCAATAAGAACATGTGGATATATTGTTTTAATATCACCTAGGACCTTCTGCTTCCCAACATCTAGTGATTTATCTAATGATTGAGGTAGTGTAGCATAAGGATAAGCTCTAGCCTTTGGTGATCACTGTAGTATACCTTGCGATGATGCTAAAGTAATGCAGCGTGAACCTAGGTATATTTACAAAAAAGTAAGTCCCATTGAGTTCAATGGGATTTACTCTCAGGTAACTGCATAGAACTACAGCCTTAAATAGAAGCAGGAGGGAGGGAGGCTATTTTGCAAAGGAAATAATTTGTTATAGGGAGCTAGAGGAGGCTTTTTCCAGACACGTTTCCTGAAAGGAGAGAGTAGACGTTTTCTCGCTAATATTTTGAAAGCTATAGATATCCAATGTAAATGAAGGAGCAGAAGGAAAGGAGTGGAGGAATGGGGTTTTAATCTTTCCTGGGTAAGGCAGTTGAGCAAGCGGCGGCTGAACAACTTTAGGCTTTCCTGGAGGAGACATTGGCCCTGCACCCATTTCAGTCCAGTTTCCACACTGGTCATGGGATAGAGACGGTCTTGGTAACCCTCACAGATGATCCCCGTCAGCAGCTGGATTGGGGTGGGTCAGAGCGGCTGATTTCATTACAGCCTGTTAGATCACTGCCTTGCCGATGTCGGAATTCAGGGGACAGCCCTTTAATGGCTGTGCTCCTTTCTCCATGGTCGGGGACAGAGGGTAGCGCTTGGGGAGAAAGTATCGCCACGACACCCCTTGGTGTGTGGGGTCCCTCTGTGTGCGATCCTTTCCCATATGTTATTTAACATCTATATGTGACCCCTTGACCAGCTGGTCTGGAGTTTCAGGCTGGGCTGCCATCAGTACACTGATGACACCCAGCTATACCTGATGATGGTCGGCCAACCGGATACTGCCCCGGACACACTGGCCGGGTGTTTGGATGCTGTGTCAAAATAGTTGAAACCGAGTTGACTAAAGCTGAATCCATAGAAGACAGAGTTCCTGTGGCTGGACTGGGTGGGGGTGTTGACAGTTAAGATTGCACATAGCAATTAGATTGCAATGATCCAAGTGACAGCCAGGTGATAGCTGGAATCACATGATAGCTCGATGACTGGGCAAGAATTCTGGACAGAACTGGACTCAGCAAGATAGTCCTGGCAACTAGGCAGCCAACAGTTCATTGGCTGGAAAACTGTACCAGAAGTGTATATATCTGTACAATATGTGTATAGTGGTTGTGGGTTATGAGAAGGAGGTGCTGGCAAAGCACTTTATCACTGTGAATAAAAATAGCACTTTTGTATACGTGCTGTCTCTGCTGTATTCACTTGTTGCTGGGGAAACTAATACTTCTCACAGATGCCATCAGGGGGGCGGCAGGTGGTATTTAGTTTATTTTATTAAATTTCTACCCTGCCCTCCCCAGCCAAGGCTGAGCTCAGGGTGGTATGCTATCTCCCGGCTCTTGATGGGGTGCAATTAACACCTGCGCCTTCTGTCAGGAGCCTGGGTGTGATCCTTGATGTAGTGGTGTAGTGGTTAAGAACGGTGGTTTGGAGTGGTGGACTCTAATCTGGAGAACCGGGTTTGATTCCCCACTCCTCCACATGAGCGGCAGACGCTAATCTGGTGAACTGGGTTGGTTTCCCCGCTCCTACACATGAAGTCAGCTGGGTGACCCTGGACTAGTCATAGCTCTCTTAGAGCTTTCTCAGCCCCACCTACCTCACATGGTGTCTGTTGTGGGGAGGGAAAGGGAAGGTGATTTGATTCTTCCTTAAGTGTTAGAGAAAGTTGGCATATAAAACCACTTCTTCTTGTCAGTAGAGGCACAGGTCGCAGCTATAGCCAAGATGTTTTTTCCCCACCCCCCTCTGCCAGGCTAGGCAGCTGGCACCATATCTGTTCCGTACTGACCTGGCCACCGCGATCCATGCAACGCTCACCTCCAGGCTAGATTACTGTAACTCACTCTATGCAGGACTTCCCTTGAGAATGCTCCGGAAGCTCCAGCTGGTCCAGAATTCAGCAGTGAGTGTCCTTACTGGGACCCCATTTAAAGCACATATTCAACCAGAGCTTCATCAGCTGCACTGGCTCCAGGTGGAGCACCAGATCAGGTTCAGGTGTTAGCTTTTTTGGCCCTGGCGGAACTCTCTGTCTGGTGAGACCAGGGACCTATGGAATCTGATGCAATTCCACAGGGCCTGTAAGACTGAGACGTTGTGCCAGGCCTATGGTTGAGGGCAGCTACGGTTTCCATCATGGCTGGCCTCGCTTTTCTCCTTACCTATCTAATTCCAATCTTTTGTCTTGGTAAGGGATCCCTGATTGCTTTTCCTCTAGGCTGGCTGCTACCAGTGTGTAACTGGAACAATACCATTGGGTTTTAGTATGGATCAGAACCAGAAATTTTTAACCCTAAGTTATTAATATGTGTTTTAATTAGATATTTTTATAATGGCGTAACCCGCTTTGAACCCTGCTTCGGCAGGGGTAGAGTGGGATATAAATTCAATAAATAAATACATTCTGTAGAGAATGGCTTTATTAGGCAAGAAGTGACCTGAAAGGGATCGACACTCTCCAAGATGCATGAGCATATGACCACATGATTCTTTCTCTAAGTAGTCAGGTTTTGACGTTCTGTAATAACACCCAAGAGGGAAGGCAGCATGGTATAGCTTGATCTCATTAGATCTGTGATGTTAAGCAGGGCTGGTATGTTACCACACCCCCACAAACACATGAATGGGAATTTGGATGGGAGACCATCAAAGAAGGCTCTGCAGGGGAAGTCACTGGCAAAACCACCTCTGCTTCTCACTTGCCATGAAAGATGATTGCTGGAGTCATCATATGTCGGTTGTAATTTGATGGCATTTGTATAATAGTCCCCCAACTTGGGTCCTTCTTTGTCTCAGCTGAGTGAGCCTTCTGCACCCACAGGGCTAAGTTCTTCGGTGGTATTGGTGTTTGTATAATCAAAAAGATCACAACATCTTTAAAACTCAGTAGTATTTGCAGATGAACAATGGCAGTAGAAATGGAGCTTATCTTCTGCAAGCAATTCCCACACTTTAAGAGTCAAAATTCAACTTGTGGGAACTGTTTTGGGCAGGGGCAAGAATGTTAGGACAAGATCTGGATTTTGGGAAATACTGAGATACATTATGAGGGATGTAAGCTTTGCAGTGGAATAACAATCGGCATGCGTACATTTGGACATGTTCAGACTAACATTATCCTATTCAACACCCTTAGGAGCATCTAGAGAAAAATGGAACAAGAAATACTTCTTACATGTAGCTTTTAAAACAACCTTTTTGGGGATCGACACATGGAACAACAGTCTTGAATTTGTTTACCGTACAATGCAACTAAATGTCCAAGGAGCAATAGCAAAGGGATTTTCCTTTAGAGACCCTTTTACAAACAAATTCTGTAGCCTGAGCCCATACTCATCTTCCACTGGAGCTTGGCCTGAAAAAGCACTATAGATTCTCTGATCCGCTACAGCAATTGGTCAGGAGCCTAACCTATAACGCGTTTCATCAGAAGAGCTATCATCATTTTGAACACTCTGAATACCAAGAAAAGGGCAGAAAAAGAGAGGAAGGGGACAGGTAAGCAAACAGCTCCTTTGCTGCTGAGAAAAAGATTGGCCCAAAGCAAGATTCACAAACAAAAGCAATTTAATAATGCATATTTAATAATGCAATTTAACAGGACCAATCAAAATTACACAAAACAAAGCTTCAGCACTTTTCATCAGGATCCTGTAGATTAGAGGGAAACGTAATGGGCACATTTCCTCACCCCTTGCAGACGATCAATACCTGCCGAACTCTCATTTTGCATTATTTTTAACGTCATTTCCATCTGACTGCCTTGACTTTAAAAGGGGGGAAAGGTGGACCTACGTGGCATGCTCCATGTTGCATGTCGGGGTGACAAGGGGCTTTTGGGTCCCAAAGAACCGAAGGCCCTACAGTGTGGCAGAATACACCCCGAGGCCAAAACGCGCCACAAGGCTCACATACCAGACCAGTAGTCAAAAGGGCAAGAGTCCAGTAGCACTTTAAAGACTAACAAAAATATGTTCTGTGGGTAGCCGTGTTAGTCTGTTTGCAGTAGTCAAAAAGGGCAAGAGTCCAGTAGCACCTTCAAGACTAACAAAAATATTTTCTGGCCGGGTATGAGCTTTCGTGAGCCACAGCTCACTTCTTCTCCTACCCTACCAGAAAATATTTTTGTTAGTCTTTAAGGTGCTACTGGACTCTTGCCCTTTTTGAAAAACATTTTCTGGTAGGGTATGAGCTGTGGCTCACGAAAACTCCTACCCTACCCGAAAATATTGTTGTTAGTCTTGAAGGTGCTACTGGACTCTTGCCCTTTTTGACAACTGCAAACAGACTAACACGGCTACCCACTGTGGAATACCAGACCAGGCTCAAGGTTCAGCTTTGTCACGGTTTGGGCCCACGGAAGCATTGCAGCAACCCGCGGCCCCCTCCGAGGGGAGCGCATCTCCCTCCTCTCCCTTCACCCTCTTGGAGCATCCTTGCAGCGGCTTCTCGCTCAGGCGAGTACCAGCCGGCATCTGTCGGGAAGGTACCATCTCCAGCGGGGGGCGGGGGAGTCCCCAAAGCCATGCGGGGCCGGTCTGGCCAAGGAGCCGAGGCCAGGACGAGGGAAAGGGCCCCGCGCCCTCCCTGCTGCGGCGCCAGGCACCGCGCGCCGGACCCCGGGCCCCGGCCCCGGGCAGGCGGGGGAGCGGCGCCCCCAACCCGCCTCCGCCCCCCCTCCGCCCAAGCATGGGCCGTCCCCCCTCTCCCCAGGTGGAGGTTGGAACGTCGGCGCGCATCTCGCAGCCCAGCGACCGCCTCCCCAGGCCGAGGATTGGCCGGCGGCCGGACAGGCCAGGCCCCGATTGGACGCGGCGGCGGCGGCGGCGGCGGGGCCGTCTCTGCGGCGGCCCCCCGCGGCAGGCTCGCTTGCAGCCCAGCGCGGGGCTGCCGCCGAGCCCGGGCGGCGCGGCGATGGTGGAGCCGCCGGCGCTTCGCTGCAAGCCGCGCGCTCCAAGCCGGGCTCCCCGCAGCCGCGCCGAGGAGCGCGCCGGAGGGGCCGGCGGAGCGCGCTAGCCGTCGGGGGGGGGGGGCTCCGCTCCCTCCATCCCTCCATCCCTCCGGCCACCGCCTGCAGAGGGGAGCCTGGTTGCCGTCGCGGGGAGCCTGGCGAGGGCCGCTGGGCAGCGCGCAAGGCTCGGGGCCGTCGCGGGGAGCCTCCCCGACGCATGCCTTTGTCCCTTCCCGCGGGGGGCGGGCAGGAGGCGGCCAGGCAACCGCGGCGGGACCCCTCCCCTCACCCCCTCCCCTCACCCCCTCCCCTCACCCCCTCCCTTCACCCCCGCGCGCCCCGCCTTGCCTGAGAGCGGCCGGGCCAAGTTGGCGCGCGAAGTTGGGGCCGCAGGTGGCGGGGAGGGAGCGGGGCTCTGAGGGGAGCGCGCCCGCCCACGCCATGGGGGTCGGCGGGCGGCCGGGGTAGGCGCGGACTCTTCCCGCCAGCCGCCGCCCTCCCCTCCTCCTCCTCCTCCTCCTCCTCCTCCTCCTCGCGCCCGTCGCTCACCCCCCGGGGGCAGGTGGACCCCCCCCGGGCATGCTGCCTGGAGGATGCTGTGGTTCCCGGTGAAGAAGATCCGGAAGCAGTTCAAGCTGCTGCTGCTCCTGGTGCTGCTCACCTTCGCCGTGTGGTTCACCTACCTGCACATCAGCCAGGTGCGCCAGGGCAAGGCGCCGCGCCTCCACTTCGCCGGCGGCAGGGGTAAGCCGGCGCGCGGGCCCGTGCGGCTCGCCCCCATCGGAGACAAAGGGGCGCCCCCAGACCCACAAGGCTGGCCTTGCACTCTTATTCATGCTTATTTTTAACCTGCTTTTTTTTTGTGTGTGTGGGGGGGGGGCACTTCATCAGGCCGCAGCCAAGAAACCAGGAGGAGGTTGAGACTGGGAAGGGCAGCCAGGGAGGAGCTAGAAAAGATTTCGAAGTGTCAGGATGTGTCGCCGGCCGCCAAGACTAGATTCATTCACGCCGTCGTATTCCCTATTACTGTGTATGGGTGCGAAAGCGGGACGGTGAAGAAAGCTGATAGGAAGGAAATAGATTACTTTGAAATGTGGCGTTGGAGGAGAGGGTGACGGATTCCGTACCGGTGGGTTGTAGATCAAATCAAGCCTGAACTGATCCTAGAAGCTAAAATGACTAAACTGAGGCTGTCGTATTTCGGTCACGTCATGAGACGACAAGAGCCACTGGAAAAGACCGTCATGCTAGGAAAAGTGGAGGGCAGCAGGAAAAGGGGAAGACCCAACAAGAGATGGATGGACTCAATAAAGGAAGCCACAGCCTTCAATTTGCAAGATCTGAGCAAGGCTGTCAAAGATAGGACATTTTGGAGGACTTTCATTCGTAGGGTCGCCGTGAGTCGGAAACGACGGCACTTAACGCACACACACTTCATCAGGGGCCCACAGGGCCCACTTGCCATCGGGCAAGCCGACACAATGGCTGGCCAGTCCGCCACCCAGCGAGTGGCCGGACTTGCCCGCCCCCAGGCGCCTCTCCTCTCCTCCCATCACTGGCCTTCTCTCTTCCCCCAGAATTCAGCGTGTTGCTGGCCCCGAAGGGGGACCGACCTCCCTTTGTTGCCGGTCCCAACACCCCGCTCTTCCTTTCCCTGCTAGCCTTCCACCCACCCTGGAGTCTTTAGCACCAGCTTCACATGCACAAGCTCGGGAGGGGCCGTGGCTCCGTGGTAGAGCATCTGCTTGCCATGCAGAAGGTTGCAGGGTCCCTCCAGGGCATCTCCATTTAAAGGGACTAGGCGAGTAGGTGATGTGAGAGAACCTGAAGAGCCACTGCTGGTCTGAGTAGACAATATATGGACTTTGATGGACAGAGGGTCTGGTTCAGTATAAGGCAGGTTCATGTGTTCAGCTCACACTCTTCCACTTTGAAGTAATTAATGGAGAATAACAGCGACCCCTGCTTTCAGAATGACAGTAGCCTATTATAAATCCCATTCTGCCCCCACAGTTATATATGGAAAGAATAAGGGAAGGTTGTTTAGCAAGTTGGTTAAATGTGTTAATGGATAATTTGCAATAAGTGATTCATGGCAGATTGTCCTGTTGCTTGTGGCCCTAGGACTGGGGTGGGGTGGTCCTCCTATCTTGTTTAATCTTTGGGTACTGTCAAAGATAGGACATTTTGGAGGACTTTGAGTCGCCATGAGTCGGAAGCGACTTGACTGCACTTAACACGCACACACTTTGCATATGGATGCATGGTTTCCAGCTCCTCAAAGTGGTCTTACACTTGTCTCTATGTTCCATATTCACCCCTCTCCCAAGGAATATTCTGAGCAACCTTGACAGGTTAGAATCTCTTTCTTATGCTTCACAGTTCGGAAGCCGTAACCTCTGGGATTGTAGCCCTGTGTACAAATGAGGGAATACCCCCCACCCCCACATATTATCTAGCCTTATTTTTGAATAACCGTGCTCAGGCTGCAGATCTCATCTTTGATGTGTGAGGAGATCTTGCTACCCCTTATGCCTGTTGTTTGTGGGTAATGATTTCCATTAAAATGCCCAAAGGAGTATAGCTGTACAACATGTTATATCACAAAAGCACACAAGGTTGGAAGAGACCACAAGGGCCATCCAGTCCAACCCCCTGCCATGCAGGATCCTACAATCAAAGCACTCCCAACAGGTGGCCATCTAGCCATCCAGCCTCTGCTTAAAGACCTCCAAAGACGGGGACTCCCCCCACCCCCAGCAGGGCATTCCACCGTCGAACTGCCCTCACCTTCAGAAAGTTCTTCCTAATGTTTAGGTGGAATAGTTTTTTCTCTTAGTTTAAATCCATTACTCCGTGTCCTAGTCTCTGGAGCAACAGAAAACAAGCTAGTTCCTTCATCAACATGACATCCCTTCAGATATTTGGACATGGCTATCATGTCACCCCTTAACCTTCTCTTCTCCAGACTAAACAAACCCAACTCCTTAAGTCTCTCCTCAAACACAAACAAGGGTTCTTGTGACACTTTTGAAGGGTAACAGTTTTACTGTTTATGCTTGTGGCATAATCTGTCCTGGACAAAGATTCACTGCATCTGATGAAGTTGGGAGACTAGCAATGCAATCCTAAATTGAGTTATACTTTTCTAAGACCATTGACTTCAGTGGATGTAACTCCGCTTAGGATTGTAGTATAGGTTCTGTTAACCCATTTCAGTTCCTAATCAGTCACTTTATACTTTGATTTTTTTCCCATAACTTTTAAAGGTGTGTGTATAAATGCTAATATTTGTAAAAATGGTCTGAAGTTGTTGGAATTGATTTTACTTCAAGAAGGTCTGCATTGAAGTTGGCATGTTTTTGCCAAGTCCTTGATCCCCAAAGATATTCACATTCTCCAAGTTGTTCAGAATATCCCTTTCTCTGTAGCTGAGGAATGTATACTGTGCCACTCAATCGTATATATATTTACTCAGGAGGAAGATGCACTAAGTTCAATGGTACTTAAAAAGGTAAAGGTCCCCTGTGCAAGCACCGGGTCATTCCTGACCCATGGGGAGACGTCACATCCCGACCTTTTCTAGGCAGACTTTTTTTGTGGGGTGGTTTGCCCTTGCCTTCCCCAGTCATCTTCCCTTTACCTCCAGCAAGCTGGGTACTCATTTTACCGACCTCGGAAGGATGGAAGGCTGAGTCAACCTTGAGCCGGCTACCTGAAACCGACTTCCGTCGGGATCGAACTCAGGTCGTGAGCAGAGCTATTGACTGCAGTACTGCAGCTTAACACTCTGTGCCACGGGGCTCCTATGGTACTTACATCCAAGTAAATCTACATAGGATTGCAGCCTTTTAGCTTTAACAGTTTGGGTTCAGGTATGCATACAGAAGAGCTGTTGTGTGGTTTCAAAGCTTAGGTCAGGCACTTGGCTATAATTGCCAACAAACTGTCCAAACCCTCCAGGTCTTTAGTCTTTATGGCAAAGCGTTTGTAGCAGGAGCTCAATATTTCTTTAGAACAGGGCAGTGTAATGATTTCTGAATCCAGCGTACAGAGCTCTACTGTGTATGTTGGGCAGAGAATTCCAAAGCACATGGAAAATCCAGCTCTCTAGCTGGGTCAGTTGCTGTGTTTTTCACAGCTTTGTGAAAGAGAGTTGTCGCACCAATATAGCAACAACCTGTTCTTTAAGAACTGAAATCTTGTGAGTGGATCAAGGGGGCTCTACTCTTGTACGCACTAAGGAGACAAGATGGTAGAGCCAGTCCTGGGCTGGTTGTTTGCCAGACCATGTTGGTTAACCTGCAGTGTTTTATGTCAAACCACATGCAAGAAATAGCTCTAGGACAAAAATTAATGGAATGGTTTGAGGGATGCCTTACAGTTGACTTTTAAAAAAATCTTTGATCTTATGAATAGAATGGGTGATTTGTTGAGCACCAAGCAGTTCATGATTGCATGTTTTGAGTTAAATGTGTTATCGTAACTTGCACAAATCTTGTACAAGCAGGAAATTGTGTTAGCCTATAGCCAGGAAAGTTGCTGTGTTTGTCTTATTGTGGAATTGTTGATCCAAATACAAGGAATTACGTGCCTGCTTTTTGAATTTGTTTTTTGGTTACTTTTATGTGCTTACTAGCTTCCAACCATTTAATATCCCCTACAACTTCATTTTCAAGCTTAGCTATGAGACAAAGGGATCTAGAAACTTGCTTTAATTATAAAAATGAAAGCCGAAGTTTTTACAGCCTGCACAGATGTCAGGAAGCCTTGAAAGGCTGAATGTAACCTACAAGCTCTGAGTTGCCAAGAGCGGCTGTGGACTACTTAATCTTTAAGAAACTATACCAAGGTTAAGCCCGCACGCTGTGGCACCTTAATATGTTTTTATTCTAGCATAAGTGTTTGTGGACTACAGCCTACTTTGTCAGGGGCTCATAGAACAGGAAACCCATTAGCCTTTAAGTATAACTGGTTGTTTTCGCTGCATCTGACTAATGCTGCTGTCTCTAAGATAACTAAGATGTCTTTGTGTACTTTGTGTACTCACCTTATGACTGGTAGCAGGATGACTCTCTTATCTAGGTAGAATTTAGTTTCATGTGCAGTGGAAAAACAGAGTAATGACACCTACTTCCAACACCTGCGTTTTTAAAATAAATGCTACAGAAGTGCCTGTAGGGCACCATTATCTGCATAGTAGTGAAATCATCACCACCTAGTAGAATGGGCAACAGATTCCAGGGTATAAAAAAATATTGTCAAAGGCTTTCACGGTCAGAGTTCATTGGTTCTTGTAGGTTATCCGGGCTGTGTAACCGTGGTCTTGGAATTTTCTTTCCTGACGTTTCGCCAGCAACTGTGGCAGGCATCTTCAGAGTAGTAACACTGAAGGACAGTGTCTCTCAGTGTCAAGGGTGTAGGAAGAGTAATATATAGTCAGAAAGGGGTTGGGTTTGAGCTGAGTATTGTCCTGCAAAAGTATTGTCCTGTAAGTATCAAGATAATGTGCTAATGAGGGTATGGTATGTTAATATGGAACCATTGTATCCTGAAGTGATCTGTTAATGTGTGTAATCCAAAGCTAATCTGTATGGCTATTGTTGAATGTTGTCTTTGTCTGGAGGTTTTTCAGGGCAGGAAGCCAAGCCTTATTCATTCTTAAACTCTCCTCTTTTCTGTTAAAGTTGTGCTGATGTTTATGAATTTCAATGGCTTCTCTGTGCAATCTGACAAAATCTTGATACTTACAGGACAATACTTTTGCAGGACAATACTCAGCTCAAACCCAACCCCTTTCTGACTATATATTACTCTTCCTACACCCTTGACACTGAGAGACACTGTCCTTCAGTGTTACTACTCTGAAGATGCCTGCCACAGTTGCTGGCGAAACGTCAGGAAAGAAAATTCCAAGACCACGGTTACACAGCCCGGATAACCTACAAGAACCAGATTCCAGGGTGTTTCAGGAAATCAGCAGGGGGTATTGTTTTCTATTCCATTCAGCCCTGTTTTAAAGTTAATTAATTGACCTTTTAAGAAAATTGAAGGGGAAAATGTGGCCTCTAAGATTTTTCTGCTTTCATAGTTTAGGTTTCTTTTTTCTTTTGCTAGTTTATGCTTCAAATCTTGGTGGAATTGCTTCAGAATTATGCCATTGTCATCCATGTCAAACCTGGGTCTTTTTATTTTAAATGGACTCTGGAGAATTGATGTTGAATATTAAGACCTATTGCTGCCGGCAAGTTACTGATTTATGACCATCATAAAATAGTTGTGTTTGAAATAATAATGGGGAACTTATATTTCTATAATATAATTGGAGGTCAATTCTGTTTTTTCCCATCCTCAGCTGAAGATTGGAGGGGGGTGAACAGTTCTCAAAACTGCTTTTTCTTTCAGTTGCATCTGGGAGAATTTTAAAACAGAAGTCACAGTGATTCTGGAGATGAAATTGATATAAGAATTATGGCAAATTCTTTCCAAACAGTTCATTGAGCAAAATTGTAAATGAATTCTTGTAAAACTTGTATCTTTAAGATGTCACTGATGTATTGTGGGGTGTTTGGTTCATTAAAAAAACTTATTAATTAACTACTAGCAAATATTTGGGAACATTGATTCAACTGACATGTGTATCTGCAGTGGAGAAACTGCAAAGTGATTCTGTAGAAGAGATGTAAGGCAACTCTGTGTTTATATGGTGGGATTGCCACTGGTAGGCACCATGGTAACCACTTACTTTGAATATGAAAGTTGTTCTAGGTTGCTCTACAGTGATCCAGATGCCTCATCTGACAGCAGTAGATGTTGGTGGCACTGCCACTGATCTGCATGGCTCAGACAGTTTGTAGTGTTGGCGGCAATAGCACGTGCTGCAGGAATTATTGTTTTGTGCCTCTTAGTTAAAACCTGGATAAAAATAAAATGTTTGCCTTGGCACCAGAAAGACAGCATGATAGATGCCAGGCGAGTCTCAAAGGATGGGCACTCTAAAGGCATACTCCCTATCTGCCAATAGGCAGCATATAGGACTTGGCCACTAGGCTGCAGTCTAAAATGGAGAGGTGCAAAGGATTTTATTGGTGAAAAGGAAAGGATCCTTGAAGAAATTAGTGGGCTTGTGCTCATTGAACTGCCAGCTATGAATGTACACTTGAAATGGCCAATACTGTCAAATTCCTGTAGATTCCAATACTGTATGTTTTAATGGTCTGCATGCTTAAATTATTATGATTATGATGATGCACTAATTGGATTTAGCTCACAAGCTTCCTAAATCTCCATGCCTTTCTTTTCCTTACTGACTGGTGCTCTAGCACAATATGATACTACTTTGACTGGCAGTAAGAGGAGATTAGTAAATACAGCTTGCAAGAAGTTGGAAAGGGCACATTTTTCCAGTCTTCTGGGTGAACTGCCTTCTCAGCTTCTGGATTAAGTGTAAATGACAGACTAGAAGAGTTTGTCATGCAAGCCTATCAGGCTAATCGGTTATGAATATTTTGTTACAACTTGTAGCCTTGGGTATGTATCCTGTGGCCTTCAACTGAGCGAAAAGTCAAACTAAAAACATAGGTCTAAACCACAAAGAGTATGCACCACTATGGAGGGGCATTTACTCTTTCCGTTGATCCAGAGATGACTTGAGTGCCATATGCTCAGGTCACTGATCACTGAGGTGAAGGGGTTTGAGTAGTTTTCATCTTATCCTGGAAAGGAAGCTGTGACACAACTTTTGGAACTACTTGTTTAGTGATGGTCAGTGGAAAATATGAAAGTATCAGTGTTCTAAATTTACTGAGAATCAGCACTTCTGCATGACTGGAGGAAGTTGAAATATATACTGCACACTTTTCCAGACTGGGGTCTGTGTCCCACTGGGAACTTGTAAGGGTACACCACCCTTACAAGTCATGTCTGACCATCTGCCTGGAACAGGTACCAGCCACCTCACTGGAAGGATGGCAAGGGAAGACCAGTGCCTCCAATTTCTCATGAGAGCCCTTGTACTTGGAAATGGATGGGAACATTGCCAGGGCATGCATAGTTTGCCATATGCACGTTGAAAGGCTGCAAGGCTCCTGAGGAGGAAATGCTCTACCTCATGCTCGGACAAGCAGCAGGCAGGAGCAGAGAGTAGCAGGAAGGAATGGGTGGCTTATAACCCAGTTCCCTTCAGTTCTGAGGCAAAGGGGGTTATTTGCTGCATGGTGGGCACAGGCAAGTGAAGAAGGGAGGGCTTGGTGCCTGTGAAAATTTCTAAAACAAAGTGAGGGTCCTTTGATTTCTAAAGTTTGAGTACTGCTGTACTATGTTTTGATTTATTTATTTATTCAGGATATCTTTATGCTTTCCGAAACAGCTTGCAAAATAATAAAAAAACCTAAGTGTTAAACAGTATTAAATTATGGAGCCTCATCTGTGCATTAAGATGGAGCATCTATTGGAAATGATTGTGAGATGCATCAAAACATTGGTAGTAGTGCTGGTAAACTGAGTGATAGACATCAAAAGGGCTGAGCTGCTGTTGTGGTTCTTTTGCTGACTAAATATGTGATACATAGAAGAGGATGTGATCACCTCACCCAGTTAATACACAGACTCACCACACTTCCTGCTCTCATGCATGTAAGTTGTTGAAAAACTGCGGGCCGGGTTTCTCAAAACAAGCCTCATTTAGTTTCATCCTGTGAGAGTCTTCCAAATTTGGTAGGCTATGAGCGATTTCACTAAAAGTGGT
The DNA here is from genome assembly GCF_029931775.1 of Euleptes europaea. NCBI lineage: Eukaryota > Metazoa > Chordata > Lepidosauria > Squamata > Sphaerodactylidae > Euleptes > Euleptes europaea. The sequence continues at coordinate 98,652,512 of NC_079317.1, read as the reverse complement.
ACCCACAGAGATGGGGGAATACCTTACCACCGTGTGACTCAGCTTAGCATTAGTAAGATGGAAAGAACATTGGTTTCAAAATTGCACGTAGCACAAATATTATTTTCCTGTATTTTAAATAGGGCGGGGTTACTACATAAAGCTAAGACTGCACTGTGATTTTGCAAAAGCTTATCCTTGGCTATCAGTGATATGCTAAAAAAAAAGCCATTGATGAAATTTGAAGATAACATAACGCTAAGAGTTTCTGTAAACGTGTCAGGTGATGAGCAGAGTGTTTGAAATAATCTTGGGGAAATTGGGGTTGAGGCTAAGATGAAATTTAGAGAGACATCTAAAATATCACTCGTAAGTAAAAACACAAAATGAAGAGAGACAAGGAAAAATGTGGCATTTGCTGTGGATTACAAAGTAAAAAAGAGCCAAGAGACGGACTCTGTGGGAAGTTGATAAATTAGGTTTTATGTTTTGTTTCCAGAAATGCATCCTTCAAAATATGCCTTATTGATTGTGCTGAACAGTAGCCAGGCTTCGACTGCATCAGGATTTCCCCCCCTTCAACACATTGCAGCTGTATGCAGATGATAAAGTTAGTGGAGGATAATGAAGATGGAAAGGGGCTTGTAATTTTATTATTATGAGAGTAGGTATTTCAGGCTAGAGAGAAAGACTTGAAACATGATTCAAAATGTAGAAGAAGAATAGTTGGTTTTTATATCCCACTTTTCTCTACCTTAAGGAATCTCAAAGCGACTTAAAATCACCCTCCCTTCCTCTCCCCACAACCGGCACCTTGCGAGATAGGTGGGGCTGAGAGAGTTCGGAGAGAACTGTGACTGGCCCAAGGTCACCCAGCAGACTTCATGTGGAGGAGTGGGGAATCAAACCCGGTTCTCTGGGTTAGAGTCTGCCGCTCTTAATCACTACATCATATTGGCTCTCACCACTGTACCATGCTGGCTAGGTCTCCTTTAGATAGGACAGTCCTTGTTAAATTGAAACAAAATCTACCACATGAGGAAGACAAATTCTAGACCAGCTTACACCTTTACCTGCTAGTTTTTTACTTGCTGGTTTCAAAAAATAGGAGAGGATTTTAAAATGTTCCAGTTCCAGTTCCAGTGCAAAAAAAAGAGCTCTTGTATGCAAATGAGCATTTAGGCGTAACTTGAGTATAACTTTCAGCGTTATCTTCAAAGCGGTCGTTAAGTAATAAACTATGGATTTTAAAATGTATTTCACCATTTGTGGTCTGAAGTGGTATGGCTCGTTCTACAATTTCAGAATTCTGTCACGCCCCACCCCCAAACACGATTGCTCCCATTTGCCACTAAGAACTGGGTTGTTTAAACTGATTGAAAAACTGACAGGTTAAAATCAAATTGGTTGTCATTTAAGTTATACAAGACGGCAACCCAGGAGGAATCACAAGCGAGGTGAAATCTCCCCCCCCCTTCTGATTGCCATTGTCTCCCCACCCCCTTCTGTTCACAACCGCAGCTGCCACCATTTCCAAGAGCTCCCCCAAATCTCAAGGTGAGTGATTTTTCCTGCATTGTGATTGCTACAGCATTAAAAAAATGGTACCCAAATTCTGGCCACCCTGATTTTTTATAATATCTTCCAATGCACAGAAGTTGTTGGTAAGCTTGGGAGGGCAGGTTACCAATAAATTGCTTTATAAATAGTTTTTTCCTTCTAACCTCAGAATTCTCCCAGGTTTTCAGAACCCTGAACAATAGTTGTGAGTGGTACTATTATGCATGGCATCTGTGTAGGGACTAGCTCTTCAAAATAAGACAGAATGATGGAAAATATATAAGACAGTTTAAGTGAGTACTTGCTGTACAAAGGATTCCTTGGTATAAAAATTAAACTTCAAGCTGTGTGTGAAGGCAGAAAGGATGCAGATTGAAAGCTCTACTTTTCCAAAGGATAACTTTTACTCACTGAGTTTAGTAATCTGAAGTGGGAAATCTCTTGGAACAGAATTCATGAGATACAAAGATAAATAAAACCAATAAACATATATAGAAGAAGAAGAGTTGGTTTTTATGTGCTGACTTTCTCTACCACTTAAGGAAGCATCAGACCGGCTTACAATCACCTTCCCTTCCCCTCCCCACAACAGACACCCTATGAGGTAGGTGGGGCTGAGAGTTCAGAGAGAACTGTGACTAGCCCAAGGTCATCCAGCTGGCTTCATGTGTAGGAGTGGGGAATCAAACCCGGCTCTCCAGATTAGAGTCCACCTCTCATAACCACTGCTCTTAACCACTACACCATGCTGGCTCTCCTATGTCATAGGGCTCCTATGTCAGATAAGTGGTTAAGGTTTCTCCTGTTTTCTCAGAGGCACTAGTGGCCTATTTGCCATCTGCCTAATCTGGATGCTGCCTTATCTCTTTTTTGTGTACTGCTTTTATACATAACACTAGCCCATGAGAGCTCCCATCAGGCTGATCTGAAGCCAATTTTCATCTAATGGAAGAGTCCAGAAGGTGTTTACCTCTTAGCCTAAGGATAGATTTACCATCTTGAGGTTGGTGAAACTCTTTTCATCAGATAATATTCCTGTTTCCATGATGTTGAGGGAGGAACATGAGCAAATATAGCATGGGCAAATCAACTTGTATGGCTTTGTAATATATTACATGCAGTCTGTCAGTGGCAGGAAAGAAAATTAAAGTATAATGGATGTTAAGGATGTTGGTTAAAGAAAAGGGTATGATGATTGGATAGGTTAGATATTAGAAGCAGAACAGTATTGTTCAAGGAATGTGTAGAGATTACTTTATTCCATTTGAAACAGTACATTCAGAAAAATAAGTGGGATGACTCTGAACATATCCAAATAGAGTTTGGATCACAAGTTCCATCTGCAGTGACATGTTGTAAGATCGGTGGCACCACTGAAATGTTCCACTGAAATAACTGGTATTCTAAAAGTGGGAATAAGGGTTTTCCTCTTACCTTGTGTGTCTCTGATTAGTCTGCATTGTTTTATGAGCCTCTTCTCCATCCCATGCCAAATGATTTATATCTTGGAGTTTGATTATACTTGTCTAGATTTTCCTTGATCCTCTTGTGTTGGTATTGATTAACAAGAGAAAAAGACCAAATAATTATAAAATGCTTGGCATTTAAGGCTGTTATCTAGAAGAAGAGAAGAAGAAGAAGGGTTGTTTTTTATACCCCAGTTTTCTCTACTTTTTAAGGCGTCTCAAACCAGCTTACAATCACCTTCCCTTCCCCTCCCCACAATAGACACCTGTGAGGTTGGTGGGGCTGAGAAAGTTCGAAGAGAACTGTGACTAGCCCAAGGTCACCCAGTAGGCTTTATGTGGAGGACTGGGGAAACAAACCTGGTTCTTCAGATTAGAGTCCACTGCTCTTAACCACTACAGCACAATTGAATGCCCAGAAATATCATTCCTTACCACCTGGAGATCTTGAAGATGGTATTTATAAACAAGATTTAGCGTGTAAGAGGGCATTGATTATTGGCTTGAGTTCAAAAATTCATCCAAAGAAACACTAACACTGCAATCCTAAAGAGAGTTATTCCAGTCTATTCCATTTCAGTTGGCTTAGACTGGAGTAACTCTGCATAGGATTATACTACTAAGTTATAATTCACAATCAGAGGTTTAACTGAGAGAAGACTTCTAACCTCCTATTAGTTTCTTTACTGACATAGTCCTACTGGTTCTAAAAATAAAACAGGAGTCCGGTGGCACCTTTAAGACTAACAACATTAATGCCATCATAAGCTTTTGCCAATCAGAGCTCACTTTGTCGGGTCCTGGACTCCTGTTTTTGTTGCTACAGAATAACCCAGCTGGTTCTGAAAACACGTTTAAAGCTAATTGGGCAAAACGTTACCTTCCGTCAGCCACATGTTTACTTTCTTAAAAATAGATACTCTTAGCTCTTTGGTGGCCCCTTTGGGTAGGAAAGGTGAATGGAGCAGTGCTACTCCATAGCCTCCATTCTCAGTTCTGGGTACCAGTAAAAGTTCTGAAATCTGACTGAAACACTGCCTTCAGTCACAGAACAAAAGCACAAGTCACTTCTGTTTCTTCTTTCCTTGTTTTTGCTCTGATTTGTGAATCAGGTCTCATGGAGGCGAAGATCAATTTCTGATTTGAATGGTACGTTGGAACCAAACGAAGAATATGTGGATATCAATTCTGTGTCTTTGCTTTTAAGCAGTATAAGATCTGCCTCTGATAGTTCTGTAAGAAAGTGGAGTCTGTTGCCTCTTCTCTAAACCAGTTTGTGTGCATTCGTTTATTTACAAGTGTGAAAAAACTGAATAGTGACTTCTTTTTAATAGTATTATTATGGTGGTGGAGGAAAGTGCCATAAAGTAGTAGCCAACTTTCCCATAGGGTTTTCAAGGCAAGAGACTTTCAGAGGTGGTTTTCCATTGTATGGCTCTAAGGACCCTGGACGTCCTTGGAAGTTTTCCAACCAAGTACTAATGAGGGCTTACCCTGCTTAGCTTCTGAGATAGAGGAGATTGGGCTAGCCTGGGCCATCCAGGTCATGGCTGGTATTATGATACAAAAGGAAAATAACACCATTTGTTAACATTCAAACCATCCTGTGATTCTGGTACTTGCCTATCTAGCTTAGAAGTCAATGAAGAACGGGGAAGGAACCTGACATGGAAATTTCCAGCCCAGAAGAGTAACCCCAAACTGGCCCCACTACTCATAAGTATTTTTTCCCCATAGTGGATCAATGGCTTGGGGTTGGTTTTCTGATTATATATATGTACCTCCTTCAAGTTCCTTCTTGAAATGTGGTAGTATTAGAGATTTTGCCTTACAAGTTCTGTATGGTGCTTTGCTGCTGGCATTTCTACTACTTTACTGTCTGGTCTAAGAATGTGATTTATTTCCTATGAATAGTGTATGAGAGAGGGTCGGCTCTGCTCCCTCTGTGCCGCTGCTGCTTGTATTGGTTGAGATTCTTAAATGGCAGCTTTGCCCCCTCTTTTATAATGTCCTCTCAGCACAGTCTGTTACTGCTACCAATGTTGCATGTCTTGGGCATCCACCTTTTAAAGCACATAAAGGAGAAAAATAAAAGTACGTTAATACAGTATGATAAGGGGAGCCTCTGCCTTCTTTGCAATGCTGCCTGTTTCTTTCAAGGCCTGCAGATAAAATGCAGTGTAATTCTGCCTGGCTGATGAAGGGTGCAAAACACATCCCCAAGTCTGCTGTGTAACCTGCCTGCTTCCTTGGGTTGTGAAATGCAAATCTGTGTGCCCACTTTGCTAACATACCTTTATCTGCCTTTCTAAGGCTGCCAAAGGTCTCCTTCTGCCTACTGTGCAAGAAAGGATTTTAACTGACTATAAAACAGAACATATTGAAACCAATGGAAATGAAAATAAATGGAAAATGAAAACAAATAGGCTTAATAATGAATATAATGAAAACTAATACTGTTCATGAAATGAAAATAAAAGTAACAATCCTACTCTAATATTTAGAAATCAGGATTTGAGGAGTGATACAGTGAAATTCTGGTATGATTGAGACCCACGAAAAAGATCTGTGAGGTTTGGAGGTCAGTAGCCCCTCCTTAACTGCAGGGATATAAGAGATGAATCAGTCTTTATTCAGCTTTGTAAACAGAAACTGAAGGGTTGTGAATGAAAGAAGTGAGGGGGACAAAGAGGTCTAGATAAAATGCATTATGTTGGGGGAAAGTACTGAATCAAGGAGCGAAGACAGAGTTGTAAACTGGAGGGCCCCTCTGGGATTTTGATTTGTGTAAGCATAAATGTCCTTCCTTAAGTGATGACTGTCATGAGGATCCTGCAGACAGGGTCAGTGGCATCCATCGTAGCTCCCTGGGGACGTTGTCATTGAAATAACTTGTGCTTTGCTCTCAAGTCATACAATTGAGGGAGCAGTTTTGTAGAAGCTTAAGCTGGAACCACTGAAACAAATATAATGAACAGTTAAAATTCAAAAGTTGTGTGGTACCTTATGGTGTGCTAACTAAACAGAGTTCTGAAACATCTGAAATTAACCCTGTCTTTGGCAGCACAGTTTGACCCAACTCCAGTTTGAGCAAACCAGTCTGATGTGTAGCAAAGTGTTGCAGTGGAGGATTCTGACACCGCCACCTTCCCTAAACAGATGGCTGCCTGCATGCAAAGTGTTACTTGCTTTAGCAATTGACCACTGTAGCTAGGATTGCCAACCTCCTGGTAATAGCTGAGATGAATGTATTATTTGAAGAAAATTGTTTATGTACATAGAGTTTTAAGCCTATAATTTTCAACACGTTTAGGCTATTTGCAGCTCAGAACTTTAGTGAGAAGAGTGCTACGCATATACATGTGCATATTGTGAAAAAATATAAGTAAATTTGCATAAGTTAAAACGATCAGTGGCTGTGTACTGAAATTATTTCCTTAGGGATTTACTAACCTCCTGGTAATAGCAGGAGATCATCTGCTATTACAACTGATCTCCACCCGATAGAGATTGGTTCACTTGGAGAAAATGGCCGCTTCGGCAATTGGACTCTAAGTCCCTCCTCTCCCCAAACCCCGCCCTTCTCAGGCTCCACCCCCAAAACCTCCACTGGGGGTGAAAAGGGACCTGGCAACCCTAACTGTAGTATTGTGGTCAACAGGTCACATCCTGACGTTTACTAGGCAGACTTTGTTTACGGGGTGGTTTGCCGTTGCCTTCCCCAGTCATCTTCCCTTTACCCCCAGCAAGCTGGGTACTCATTTTACTGACCTCGGAAGGATGGAGGGCTGAGTCAACCTTGAGCCGGCTACCTGAACCCGACTTCCATCGGGATCGAACTCAGAACCACAAATGAGTCTAAGCAACAAAATCCCTACGCCTGCCCCTCCTTTTTCCCTCCCCTGCTGCCTGATGTTCCAGAACTGTTCTGAGAGCCTGCCCATCCATTTAAAACCTAGAACTAAAATTCATTGTAGGACTGTCCTGTCTATTTAGGAAGCTCAATACGGAGGTATCCAATAGCCTTTTAGGCCAGAAGACGCATCATTGAGTCTGGCAGCCACCCTTAGTTTCACTTGACAGATGAAATGCAAAGCAGAACTATGGTTACTGTGTGTGCTTTCTATCACGGAGAGACATAAGATTGACAGCTGCCATAGCAGTATGCTTTTTGGGGGAAATGGAACTCACCACGTGTGTATAAATAGACATGGGTGAATGTGCATGCTGTTTCTCTGGTTCTTTACTGGAAGACAGGGAGAGAGAGATGATTGGCAAATATAATAGATTTGCCCTAAATTGCAGTATAAGTCTATGGTTGATGTCAGAAAATGCAAAACGTGCAGCAATGGTTGTGAGCAGGGAGGTGAATACCACATGGCATCTGGAGGAATTGAGGGGAGATGGCAGATAAACAGATCTAGAGATGGATAACAATCTCCTTAATATTTGCAAGGTCTTCCGTGTGAATTGGAGTTCTCATGGGCAGTCTGGAACCATGCATTATTTAGCATGCTACATGCCCAGTTGGGAGTGCAGTTCCTAAGCCACAGGTCTGCTCTCCTTGTTTGTCTGTGGCTGACCTTGTGCTTGTGCCTGATGTGGTATGCTAACCTTTCTCTGACCTCCAGTTCTGGTGGAAAATACTGATGACCATCTGGTGCACCAACTGGGTAGCTTAGTTCTAGCTGGCAGCAAGAGATCAACTGTCAGCTGACTAGAGTAGCAAAGGGGAAGATCTTTAGATCTGACAACCATTTAATTTAGCACTAATTGGTTGAAAAGAGGAGGAGATATCAGGAAGAGAGGGATGTTGTGTGTGTGGGGGGGGATTATGAGTCGGAGGGTTAAAATATGGTTCACAATTTATCCTCTGCAGACTTTGCACTGAAGTAACTCTGACCAGTCAGGTTTTTCCCCTGCATTTTCCCAGATGCCCTCCCTCTGTTCTCTCATCTGTCATTATTAGATGGTTTGCATGGGAAAAAGCATAGTATCTTAAACTTCCTCATGTAAATTCTTTGACCACAACACTCTTTCAACAAAAAAAACCCCACCCACCCTTATTTATTGCAATATATGGTCACAGAAGCTGGAATCTTTGGCTCTGCAGCGGTCTGAGTGATAGTGGAGATGCTTAGTAGGTGGACTGATGGGTAGACTGTAGTGGGAAATGGAAGCATAGAGGCTACACTTGGCCACTAGGGGCATGCACAGATCCTACTGGTTAAAATTTTTGAAGGCAAACCCAGCTCATGTCTGGTGTTTACTATAAAAGCCATCCTTACAATATATCCACCAGTTACTAGCCTAGTTGCCCAACATGTGTCTTTTAGTCATTTGTCAGCTAAGAGAAGAAAAGAACCAGTTTGTTTAAAGCAGTGGTTCCCAACCTTTTTTTGACCAGGGACCACTAGGACTTTTTTGTTCGGTTCAGGGACCTCAAGGTTCAAAATAAAAATTCCGAGAATTTGAAAATAAACTTTAATCATAACTGCTAGTTAAACATTAAACTTAGAATAATATTTGAATATATAAATATTTTATAATAGAGAACTTTTAATTGAAAATATTAATTTATTATGGGTTTATAACTTTGTTTTGCTGGCCTTAATTTAGTTCTCGTGGACCCCTGGGGGTCCACGGACCCCTGGTTGGGAACCAGTGGTTTAAAGCTTCCATGACTAGTCACAAAGAGAGGGTCCTGACCCCCAGATGATTTGCTATTTACAAATCTGCTTCTACTGTTCTGATTGAAGTGACTCGACACAGTGTACAGTAAAAACAAACAATAAAATCAATATATTCCTCACAGGTATGAGGAACTAGAAAATGTATACTGTGTAGGCCTTATGAGCAATTGTAGTTGAGTTCTTGCACATTAATTCCACTTTTTGTCAATAGTAAATATTGTGGTTGGATGAGAGACAATAATTCCCCTAACTAACTTCCCCGGGAGTGCCTGATTGCTGTTTTTAAGGCCCGGCCCAACAATGGGCCCCGCCCTCGGGACCTCATTTCCATTCCCCGACCATCCCGGTCTGGCCCGCATGCCCAATGTCACTCCTCTCCTGCTAGGGATGCTGAGGCTGCAACCCACCCTCACCCTACATTATGCATATCAGGACAAACTTGGCCCCCTGGCTCCTTTGACCCTGGGCTTCCCCCAGCTTCCGAACCCATCCTGTATGGCCTCTTTGAGCAGCCGTGCCACCCTGCCAGCCACATTCCTCCAGGGACTGGGTTCCTCGTGTGTTGCAGGATGGTATCTTACCTCCCATTCTGTGATACATATACAACATTTTGGGTGGGGGGGGAATCAGAGTCAGGGATATGTGCCTTGTAGACAATCCTCTGACCTCACTTTTACCTCACAGTTCAAGATATTTTCAGATGCCATAGGTCTCCCCCTCTTCACAGTTTAAAGTGTCCTTGATGGATGTGTGATGTATTCGGATCAGATGCAGCACTACTACAATTATATTAAATCTCCTTTCCTGACTTGCTTCAAAAAGCTCAGGACGCTTAAAAACTAATAGCATCTTCGACTGGAGGGGGGGGGGGCTCACAGCATGCATTCCCCAACAATAATCCCCCTTACAGGATTTAACAGCCGCTTTAACTGTTAAGGGGATAGACCAGCCCAAGCCCTCACCTTATGCCATTTACTACCCCCTCCCCAAAGCAATGCTCAACTACCCTAAAAATTCTGTGGCTCTTAAAGGGCAGTGAGCATGCTCAGCCATCATCAGTCTGCTTCAATGAGGTTTTTTTTAATGCAAACTACTGTTTTTCTGTATACCTGGCATGTGCCCTGGGTGGGTTGTGAATTTCTCAGAGTTGGTCACGGGACAGATACTGTACAGATACACTGGAAGGATGCTACTGAAGCTGCTGCTGTAGCATGGTGAAAGACCTCCCTATTACAAATAGTGAACATGGTTCTTATAATATAGAGCAGGGGTCCCTAACACGGTGCCTGTGGGCACTATGGCACCCACTGATACCTTTTCTGATGCCTGCCAAGTGTTTTTAGGAAATGGGTGGGGCCAGGTAGGGCTTTGGCTCTGTAAGCCTTCTTATTGACTTTTGGAGATTTGATTGGCTGTGCAGATTTTTTTAAATGTTGCTTTGGCAGCAGCTGACACCACAACACAAGGATCTATACTGTGTTACTGAAGTTAAGCTGTGGCAGTCATTTTGCAGCTGCACCCACCATGCCTATGAGAATTCTAAATGTGCCCACAGGCTCAAAACGTTTGGAGACCCCTGGTATAGAGGGATGGAGGGTTGATTTCTGCATTGATAGTAAGCCATAGTAAGAAACAGCTAAAATCTTCTTCCACTTATCAAATGTCATCTGATCTTTAGCTAGAAACAAAGTCTGAGTGATGTCCCTGGAGAGTGCAGTGTGTGCACATTTGTATGTACCCAGTATGACTGATGGGTTTATGCCTCAATGAGGCACAGACCAATTTCTTTCCTGGTTATGGCTCACTTTGCTGATTTCAGACCAGCCAAGAGGAGGACGTACAGAAAGGTTAATTACTTGTTAAATTAACCGGCTCTAAACAGATGCACTTTATATAGTCTGAGGGTTTGGACGTGTATTGTATCTCCTGCTGTCAACCAAATTGTTTCAGAAATGCCTATGTGCAAAAGGTTATGATAACTGGGAAGGAAGCATCTGCCTTCAGGGCTGGTCTGGGGAAAGGTTTCATGGAGTCCTGCTTTAGAATCTAGTACCTTCATTGGGCATTGCAAGGCCCTGGTTTAAGCTGTTTGTAGGTCTGCTCGCGCATTTAGGAATAAGCTTTCCCGACATGATGCACACGGGAAATGCTGGGCTGCTGTCTCCTGCATTGAACAATTAGGAGAGCTGGATCCTGACCAGAATAGCATTATGTTCCTGATAAAATAAACCACTTTCTTATCTCCTACAAGTAGATAATTACCCTTCTCTGCCTAATTTAACACAGAAATTCCTCAGCTGAAGTAATGAGGCCATTATGGTACTCTCCAGGCTGGAAACCACACTAAGTCAATTGGGTGGAAACTGTAGCACACGCCAGGTAAAAAATACAATTAAAAAAATAAAAATTACTCTTAATGGGGGATGCCAGCTCTTAGCTAGCTGGAGATTTCTCTGGCAGGCGCCTTGCTGAAGGGAGTGATTTAGCACTTTAGGTTATTGCAGGAGTCAAGCAGGAGACGGGTTTTATTTGTGAAGGGCAGTAAACAGCAGTTTTAATAGGTTCACTTGCAGAATACTGATGTCCTCGTTGTCAGCATGGATTTAGGGAGGGGAGACCTGCCAACAGACGAGCAAGAAGATGTTGGGAAGGGGGTACTTGTTGGAGTGCAGCAAAATACAGCGTGACTGAAGCTTGCAAATTATAAGAGGAGCAATAGTCTCTAAGGCGTTTCCTGGGTCAGAGGCAAACTGAGGAGCTGCATATGGGTGTGTTCACACCAGCAGCGACTTGCTGCTTGTATGTATGCAAGGAAGGAAGAGGGTCTGCAGTGCATCCCATGTGCCATCTCTTACTGCACACGGCTTTCTGGCATTGGTTTTTTCTTGTGAACATGCGAAGTTACCTTAGACGATTGGTCCAATCTAGCCCAGTATTGCCCACATTGTGGCAGCTACTGTTGGAAATATCAGGTGGAGGTACTGTTATCTGGAATCCTTTAGCAGCAGTTGGACCAAGAACCTTCTGCAGGCAAAGCTATGACACCTCCCTGAGTTCATGTGCCCCATTGAAATTATTTATTTAACACATTTTGCTTAGCTAGTCCCTTGCACGGACTTTTCCTGGTCATTCCCACCACTATCCTTCATCGCTATTGAAACCCCTTTTTCATTTTTGTTGTTGTTGTTTGTTCCAGGAACCATATGTTATGTATTGGTTAATACCATATGTTGGCTTGGCATGGTCCCATTAACTTGCTATCTTCCCCTTCCCAATCTTAATGAAATTGCTCTGATAATTATTCATTAGCAAATCGCAATTGTGCCCACAACCTTTGTTTCTCTGTTTATTTCTCATCATAGAGATTATTGGCTAAATTTGAAAAAATAATGTGAAAATATATGTGTCCACTGTACAGCAGAGAGATTCCATAATATGAAGCATAAATAGACAACACGTAGCTAAATTCGAGTCCATTAGTACCTTAGAGTCCAATGCGATTTTGGGGTATAAGCTGTTGAGAGTCAAAGCTCCCTTCATCTTTTCGTATTTGACAAAGGGAGCTCTGACTCTTGAAAGCTTATCCCCCCAAAATCTTATTGGTCTCTAAGGTGCTACAGGACTCAGATCTCCAGATAAAGGAGCTGCTCTGCTGCAGACCTCCAGCATGGTTACCCTCTGAAACTAGATGATATATGTGATTGCAGCAACGGAGTAAGACTGCATCCTCCTTGCTAGAGCCCTCTGTGAGCACATTTACTCTGTAACTGACAGCAGTGTCTGCTTTCATTGATGCTAGATGCTTTCTTCAGGGGGACATTGTCACATTTTGACAGTTTCTTTGCTGCCCAGTGGATATTGAGTAGTGGCTGAGTTCTGACTGACAGTCTTGTTAGCATGGGCCTAGTCTTGCTAGGCTAAAATATGAGCTGTGCCGATCATTGGCACTGTCTGCCCCGTCCTAGTCAGATTAGATTATCCTGACCTTGATAAACAGTGGTCTGAGTCTATACAAGTCAGCTTAGTGTGTGTTCCTATATTGGGGCCTGCTTGGAAGGGGCCTTGCATTTAGGGTTCCCAAGTGCCCGCTTATGGCGGGCAATCCACCAGTGGTTGCTCGTGTTGCCTGCCCACTCTCAGGTGTGGGCGGGCGGAAGCATGCCGGGAAGGGAGCAGGAGCATCTGGTGTGATGAGGTCATGAGCAACTAGGGCGCCGGAGAAAAAGAGCTGTGCCAGATGACCACCGGAAGGAGGGAAGCAAGGAAGGTAAAACAGGCTGCGAGCAGCGCCCCGTCCTCCTGCGTTGCACCAAACAGCTGATTGGAAAAAACAGCTGATTAGTAGCAAGGCTCTGGGAGGCGTGGGGAGGGTAGTTGGAGAGGAGGAAACAATTTTACCCCTCCAGCTATCTTCCCGCACCTTGCCGCTAATCAGCTCGCAGCCTGTTTTACCTTCCCTGCTTCCCTCCTTGCAGTGGTTGTCTGGGGCTGCTTTTTTTCTCCGGCACCCCAGGTGGGGCTGCCCTGCCAAACCAAAGGTGATGTAATCACGTAGATGACGTTGATCTCCACCCCCTACTCCACCCCCTACCCCACCCCCCTAAACCTCCCGCTGGTTGCAAGGAGGGACCCTGAAACCCTACTTGCATTTGTTTAGGGTGAGGGTTGGATATCTCTAATTTTTGCACCAGAATTTTTTTTTTAATTCAGAACTTCATGTCCAAGTGTATTAAAAAAAAATTGCTGATCATTTCATAGTAAGCAAATATCTAGTTTACTGGAAAGGAGATCGTTTAACCTCTGGGAAGAAATATTATCAATTCTCTTCTATTATGAATGTCAGCAGAGAATTTTGCAAATAGGGATCAGGGCCAATGATCGTATAGGATGAGCAAGCAATGTCTTCTGCTGACTGACAGTTTGTGAGATGACCAGGGCTCCTTTTCAAGAATAGGAAGAACGCCCTGTGTGTGCCACAATAAATCTTTAGGTCAGAAAGTACTTCATTTAGTGAGCCAGCACTCTGCCTACTTGAAGTCCACATAACAGGAAATCCAACACGGCTTGTGAAGAATATAATGAATTGAGATTGTATGAATAGAGAGAATGGAGGATGAACAGTGCTTAGTACAGGGATGGGACCTTTATTCTGTGAAAGAGCATCTGGTTTGTATGTGGAAGGCCCCAGGTATAATCCCTGGCATCTCCAGATAAAGGATTGAGTAGCAGGTAATATGAAAGACCTCTACCAGAGAGTCATCATCAGTCAGAATGGACAATATTGACCTTAACAGACTCAGTACAAGGCAATTTTTTGTACATGGCATCATCTTTCGCTACCCCCCCCCCCCCCACCTAGAACTCTCTGATTGTTATGGCAGTGGGAAGCATGTTACTGGAGCACATGTAGAAATGAGGGGTGGATTTCTCCCATTCTCATGAATGCCATCCTGCAGTTAGGTTCTCTTAATCATATATTTGTTTTGTTTTGGTTCCCCCCTCTCATCTTTATTCATACTAAATTTAAAGTGTTCTTAAAGCATGGTGTTTCTTGTCATTTAATGCCTGGCGTCATCATGCGTCATAATCAGGCAGTCCTTAAAGTTCTCGTAGTTTCTTAAGTCTCTGGATCTGTTTTTTGGATCTTGCAGTATGGATGGTTGTTATCAGCATTACCAACTTCAACCTTTTAAAATAAGCTTGCAGTCTTTAAGGTTGCTGAGACACTTTAATAATGTACAACTGGTATGTGCTAAAGATCCAGTTCATGATTTAAGCCTGCAGCTCCGTTTGTCATCTTTCTGAAGGGCTTCAGTCGTTATCTCCACACATGTTAAATATAAGATGCAAAGTATGCCAGAGTGCTCAGAAATACAGATGTCTGTGCTCATGTGTGCGATTGCACTGGACGAATTCTATACCATCAGACCTCAGCACTCCTAGAGGGTAGATATAAAAAAATCCCCATCTTAGAGAGATTATGCCGGTGTGGTATAGGGGAGGTAGAAACCATGGAGCATATCCTCATCCACTGCCCTTACTATGAAGAGATCCGTGGCAAATTTATCTGGCCCTGGATTAACAAGCTCTCTGATAACTCGGAGGCGGAGAGGGCAAGGAAGCTCCTCTTGGATGAAAATCCAAGGGTTACCATAGAATCCATACTGCTAAATTTTGTGCTGCCATGACCAAAATTAGGCGCAAATTGCTGGGATGACATGCCTTGTTACCTATGTATATAGTAGCGCCCTCTTAGGATTTTATGTGTTTTATACTTTTTATACTTGTATTTCTGTATTTTATATTCTTATATTTGGAATTTCTGCTTTTAATATCAATGGGATTTTAGTCACCTGTTGACGATTCTATTCTTTTGTATGTGACTGCCTATGTGCCATATTAATAAATGATGATAGACAGACAGATATACCATCAGATCGTTCTGGAAACAACACTTCTGATAGCTCAGGGACTAGAACAGTAGTAACTGGCAACTCTAAACACAATAAGTTATTCTGCCCATGAGAAGTTTTGTGTCATTCTGGAGAGTCAGTGACTGCCTGCAGCTGCCCCCTGATTTTTCAAGGCTGTTATATTTATTGCACACTTAACCCTTGTCATCTCTGTCCTCCTTCCCAGACTCCATCTGACTTCATTCTTCTCTTTGTTGTGACCAATGATTTACTACCTACCTAACTGCCTAGCTTCTTCTTCCCCTGACACTTCTGTGTTTAGCTCAGGTTTCCTACTTGACCGTTCCCATGCTGGCCCTCTGCAAGATACACTAAGCTACAGCTTGACATTCAGATAAAAGATAAACAGCACATGGGGGTGAGCAGCAGGGAGGCAGGAACCTCCATCCTTTGGAGAGGACACAAGGAGCTTATGAAAGCTTTGCATGTGTCTGCGACATGACTTTGTTCTAGAGTTGGCCAAGAGCGAATGGGGCAAAGTAGGGAGCTATTCTAGATGGACTAGATGCAGGGCTGTTTTAACAGCATTATGGGCCCCTGGGCAAACCAGTGTGCTGGGGCCCCTACGACAACCACTCACAGGAATAAAAAGTTTAGTATAGTCTAGACCAGTGATGGCGAACCTTTTAGAGACCGAGTGCCCAAACTGCAACCAAAAACCCACTTATTTATTGCCGAGTGCCAATGCGGCAATTTAACCTGAATACCACCCCCAGAGGGGGCCCAGAGGGAGAGGCTAGGGTTGCCAAGTTCCTCTTCGCCATGAGTGGGAGGTTTTTGGGGTGGCGCCTGAGGAGGGCAGGGTTTGGGGAAGGACTTCAGTGCCATAGAGTCCAATTGCCAAAGTGGCAATTTTTTCCAGTGGAACTGATCTCTATTGGTTGGAGATCACCTGTAATAGCAGATCTCCAGCTAGTACCTGGAGATTGGCAACTAGTTCCTTAGTGTTTTCTCTCTACATATCAAGACAAATGGAAAGGTGTTTGGAGGATAGCTTGTGGGCACTTCAAAGGTGGAATAGGACTGCACGCCCCTCCGTCCGCACAGACCCAGAGGGTGCTGGAGAAGCCGCTGGAGGGAAAGAAGGAAGGAAGGAAAGAAGGGAAGGGAGGGGGAAAGGGAAGGAAGGGAGGGAGAGAAAGAAAGAAAAAGAGAGAGAAAGGGAGAAAGAAATGGAGCAAGGGAGAGAAAGAAAAGGACAGAGGGAGACAGAAAAAAAAAGAGGCCATTTATGCATGGGAGGTTTTGCCTTGGATTTGCCACTCGGTGGGGCGCGGCGGCAGGCTTGTGAGAGGCGAGCAGGGTGGGGCAGAGGGCACCTCCTTCGCACCCACCGACCAGCCATGCCCCTCCGCCCGCACAGGCCCAGAGGGCGCCGGAGAAGCCGCCAGCCATGCCGAGTGTGGGCGCTCGGCTTCTGTTCCCCGCTCTCCCACCCGCCTGGCTGGCCGCGCACGCTCCAGCGGCAGCAATGGCGGCAGCTTCTGTGGGAGAGTCCGGGGGCCACCGCCAATGATGTCGGAGGTTCCCCACCCCTGGGCTACAGCCTCCCCCATCCGGGGTGGGGCAGAGCCGGAAAGGCCAGCGGATTGGAGGAACCATGAGTGCCGGCAGAAAGGGCTACGCGTGCCGGAAGTGGCACCCGTGCCATAGGTTCGCCAACACGGGTCTAGACTACTGTGTAGTAGTATTTATTTATGGCAAGTCACTTAACATACACAGATTAGCATAGGGCCCCTATGCTCGTGGGGCCCCCGGGCAAGTGCCCATCAGGCCCATGCGTTAAGATGGCCCTGACTAGATGGAGCTATTCTAGACGGACTTTTCCAGATAAATGCATCTTCCTTGTGGTTTCCAGCACTGAGCTTCCTCTGTTCTCAGGCCTGTGAAGTTGTATCTGCTGACAATTATTGTGTAGCGGTTAGAAACTACTTAGAAGAGGAGAAACTGCCTAAATGCAGTTGGAGCTAGTTCTGGAAATGGAAATTAAATCTACCATGAGAAGCTCCATTTCTGTTTCTTGTTTTATAAAAACCAGAATGGAAAACGAACATGTCTGCTTCTAGCTCCAAGAAAACAAATTCGGACAGAATCTCTGTGTTGAGAAAATATCCTGTTGTTGTTTTTTGCAGCCAATGAACCCCCAGATAAAAGTGTTAGGCTGATGATGAGTGGTAAGTTTTTTTTGTATGTGTGGATGGAGGTGTATGCTCATGCTCTACATACTCTTCCTACTTTCACCTCTGTAAACAGACATTCAGGTTTTGTCTATTGTTTAAGTTGCTTTTTGCAGTAATGATGCATCTTTTTCCATGAGTGTTTCTGAAATAAAAAATGGTTACTTGAAATAAGGAACAGGTGGCAGGCATGTTATGCAGGGAAGAACAGTTGCATCTATTTAGGTGAGGAAACATGTTCAATAGCCACCACCTTGTTGGCCAGGCAGCACAGACTTCCAGGTAGCACATGCGTGCAATAGATCCTCTGAATCCTCTATTTTTAAATAAGAATTGGAAGCATCAGCTCACTGCAATACATGCTTCTATGGAAAGCATGTTTTGAGTGGAATGTATTGCTTTGAGAGGTGGGAGAGGAATTGCGCATTACCTTTCTTTTATTCCTCCTATTCTTCACAAACTTCTGTCTCATGAACATAAGAGAAGAGATAAATTTCAACAGTTTGGTGAACAGGATTACTTCCAGAAAGTACCAGTCTGCTGTGAAGCCCTGTCCTTGGGACTTCTGGAGAATTGTCATTTTTTTTTCTTTTAGCTCACTTTGTCGATTGTAGCATACACAAGGGCTTAATCTAGCTTGCAATCAGTTGGTGATAAAGTTGAGTGACTCACTTCCAGCTGAAGGAATGTTGTGATTTGATTTAAACCAGTGTGATTGCGGAGAGCAAGACTTCTTGAGGCTATAATTGAAAGGAAGAAAAACAACTGAGTCTTATAGTATCTTAAAGACGAACAGCTTTATTGTCACATCAATTTTTTAGATTGGAGCCCTCTTCACCAGATGTATCCATCAAAGTGAACATGAGTGGTGGACTCTAATCTGAAAACCAGGTTTGATTCCCCACTCCTCCACATAAAGCCAGCTGGATGACCTTGGGCTAGTCACAGTTCTCTCCGAACTCTTGCAGTCCCATCTACCTCACAAGGTGCCTGTTGTGTGTGGTAGGAGGAGGGAAGGCAATTGCAGTCCCATCTACCTCACAAGGTGCCTGTTGTGTGTGGTAGGAGGAGGGAAGGCAATTGTAAGCTGCTTTGAGACTCCTTACAGTCGAGAAAAGCTGGATATAAAAACCAACTCTTCTTCTGAATCTAGTGGCACTATAAGACTTTAAGTGCCATGAGACACTGTTGGGTTTGCTGCTGCAGAGTAACAAGAAATATGTAATTAAATTTAAGGGATCTGTGTGGTGCCTGCAATGGCATGGGCAGCTGTTGTGGTTGAAACTCTTGTCCCACATGTTGTTCCATTGTTCTCCTTCACAACTCTAGTAAAAATGCTAGCAGTAGTGAGAGATTCAAACATATAAAAGGAAGTATTTCTTCACACAACGCATAGTTAAATTTTGGAACTCCCTGCCCCAGGGTGCGGTGATGGCTGCCAACTTGGAAGGCTTTAAGAGGGTAGTGGACATGTTCATGAATGAGAGGGCTATTCATGGCTACTAGTCAAAATGAATACTGGCCATGATGCATACCTATTCTCTCTAATATCAGAGGAGCATGCCTATTATATTAGGTGCTTTGGAACACAGGCAGGATAGTGCTGCTGCAGTCGTCTTGTTTGTGGGCTTCCTAGAGGCACCTGGTTGGCCACCGTGTGAACAGACTGCTGGACTTGATGGGCAGTGGTCTGATCCAGCATGGCTTTTCTTATGTTCGTATGACTGTAAGAGAAACAAATGTATATAGCAACACACAAAAGACTGTTAACTGTGTTTCACTGAAATTAAATTAAGCTTCTCACTATCTTGAGTGGGGAAGGCAAGAGCAGCAACCCCAGTGACCTGGCCAACTTTGGGACAAGTACAAGAATAATCACAATACAAGCGAAACTGTATTTTACCGAGTCTGGCCATTTTCCCGTATACATAGCAGCACTTGAAGTAGGCATCCCAGTGCGATGGGCAGAGAAGTGATACAGATCAAGGCACATGCGTGCCACCACTGAGCTGCCAACCCCAATTATACCACTGTGTTTCATGGATTCTGCCGCTCCTTCTCTCTGTGACCTCTCATCGTTCAGTCCAAGCAGGGAGGCTTTTCACAAGCACAAGTGAGGACATTTTTATATCATCCAAAGAAATGGTTGTTGTGTGCTCTTATGATCGCATGCTGTGCAGTGATTGTGGCAATTCCAAAAGTAGCAGATACAATAGCAAAAAAACCCTCCATCCCCTTTTTGTTAAGTTGTTTCCTTGTCCTTGCTCTCTCGATACCAAATGCAATTAAAGTTAAAAATTGCACACTTCGGAAGCATTGTGGGTTTCTTTCTGCCCCTAAGAAACCAAACTCTCAGCTTCAGCGGCAAGATATTTGTGTGATCTGTTCCATTGCAAGGGAAGGTGCATAAATAAGTGTTTTCTCTTCCAAGGACCTTGAACTGGCATTAATGTGATGGTCTTTTTTTAGTTGTGTGTGGAAGCTGAAGTGGGAAATAAACACCATTCAGGGAGTGGTTTGTGAGAGTGATGATTCTTGATGTTTACTGCCTCTTAACTCTTACTTTTCTTACCTCTAGCTTTATAATAAGAAAGGATCAAGCAATAGCAAGTCACATTGCACACTCACTTTGGGGTGTGTGAACATTTCATACCTTGAGCTCTGGGACCAGAGCGTTAAGTGGCCAGTGTGTGTGTATTCCTCGTCTTATTACAGAGTAGCTGTTTCTAATCCCTGTATGTCGTATTTAAAGCTTTCTCATAATTTACCGTTTTAAATCTGTCCAGGATGTTGTCTCTTCCATGTTTGGAAACTCTGGGCTTCTCTGGGGCTGCACGGTGGTGACATAAGAAATGGCAACTCCCTGATGAAGAGTGATCATTCCTACAAGAAAAAGGGTGGATTTCCCAGTATGAAAATCCTGACTTCCAAACTATGATTAGTGGAGAGTGCTCAAGTTGAAAATAAGTGGAGAACTGACTTCCTGCTGATAATGATTTGAAGATTTGGAACATTAATATTCCTTGATCTTTGTTTGGGTGTGATGCCTGGACTTTCTCAGACCCCATGGTAATTATCTCGGTATGATTTGACGATGTGTCTCAAAGGACCTTTCTGGTGAGGCTCTTTGTAGATGACATTGCATTTCAGAAATTTGGGTGGGGTCTGAAATAAAAAATCTGTGTCAGCTTTGCAGTGGGTTTACATCCTAGCCTTTCTGTTTTTGGGCTGCCTGACCAGTATTAGCTCTACAGCTGACACATTCCATATTGGCAAATGCAGTAAGGCAAGATTAGAAGAGTTACAGGATGAAATGATAAAGGGCCTTGGCTGCAACATGAATAGTGTAAAAAAGCAACAAAGTGACTTTTAGATCTGTCACAAGTAATAACTACTTATGGCAAAGGCGTCTGTTGAAGGAGCTGGAGTATGTGCATGTAAAAGAGGAATAATCAATGGAAGTTTTCTCTGTGCTTGCAGATTACTTTGGCTTTGAAATGTTGTCAGGCTGCAGAAGAATAGCTGTTTTTGTACAATAATATGGGTTTTTGTAAGCCCCTTCTTCATCAGAAGCCATTTTCAGTAGCTAAGGTTGTGGTTCTCATAGCTTGTGTACTACGGCAGCATGCTGCATGTGATATTCTTGATGCATGCAGTCACCACTGCAAACTGGTGCAAACTGGAAAGTTGGATTTTTTGAGGGTACATATTTGCATAAAATAATAACTGGAGTGGATTAGATTTGAATCCAGTAGCACATTAGAGACCAACAAGATTTTGGGGTTATATGCATTTGAGAGTCAAAGCTCCCTTCATCAGAGCTTATACCCAACATCTTGTTGGTCTCTGAGGTACTGCTGGATTCAAATTGAGCTCTTTTACTGCACACCAACAAGGCTACCCCCTTGAAACTACCTGAAATGGGCTTGTATATGTCTAGGTTATCTCTTGAGGTGGGTGAAACATTGGTCATTGCAGATTAAATGAGTTTAAACATAGCAGTCCCCTGTAAGACTCTGAGCTAATGCCATTTTTCTAAACAATTTGTGTGCATCTCTTAATTCAGGGAATGTTTTCTATATCTATAGTCTTTCTGTGTATAGTAGTAAAGAGATACAGCTATCTTGATTGCATATCATCAAATGCCACTTTTATCAAGTTAGCAAAAAGGTAAAAGGTAAAGGTCCCCTGTTCAAGCACCAGGCATTCCTGACCCATGGGGTGACGTCACATCCCGACGTATACTAGGCAGACTTTGTTTGCGGGGTGGCTTGCCAGTGCCTTCCCCAGTCATCTTCCCTTTACCCCCAGCAAGGTGGGTACTCACTTTACTGACCTCGGAAGGATGGAAAACTGAGTCAACCTTGAGCCGGCTACCTGAAACTAACTTCTGTCAGGATCGAACTCAGGTCGTGAGCAGAGCTTGGACTGCAGTACTGCAGCTTACCACCCTGCACCCCAGGGCTCCTATCAAGTTAGTACAATTATTTTAATTGGTCAGCTGACTGTCTACAAGCATAGATCAAGTGAAAATGCTTTATCAGTTCATAGCAGAAATGCTATTTAATGGATGGGCATGAAAATCTTGGCTCCTGATACTACATCCCAAGTTTGGACTGACCACTGCTTGCAGACTTTACCGCTAAACTCTGTCTCAGCTTAGTTTTCTCTATACCTCTTTTTAACATTTGTCCTTGGAGTAGATTTGCTGATCAACCAGATGGGACTGTGAGTAAACAGTGGCAGACTGAATACAGATTAGTAGGCTAGGCACCTTGTAGATTACTTTACTTTGTGGAATAATTGTAAATTGCAGCTGCCACAGCCCAAGATATTTGTTTACTCTGTTCATTGTTCTGCTGTGCAATCCTTGTGTCAAGCCTCAGCACCTTTTCCTTGTGTGCTGACTATTGGTGGTCTGGAACAATATTTTCAACTCCTTTCTTGCAGGGCTAAAGTTGCGGTAATGCACACTCCTTGCCATCCTGTTACCTTGTCTCTTTTTCATGGCTTATTTCAGGGGTGGGGAACGTCAGGCCCGGGGGCCGTATAAGGCCCCCAAAATCATTTGGTCTGGCCCTTTGTGGGTCCTGGCAGATCTCTAGCTCAGAAGGATCTAAAACTGTCGATCCCACGGACAGGAATAGCCTCTATTCAAGGCGGATGTTTGTTTTGCCGAGAAAAGGAACCTTCTTTCCCCCTTGCAGAAGAGTCATTAGCTATGGAGCTGCTAGGACTGCCCAAGAAACTGTTTTAACCCTTTCCCACCAAGGGGGTGGAGAAACGTATTCCCGCTGCACTACAAGAGAGCTGGGGACGGAAGTGGCGACAGGGCCAGAATGCGCAGCCCGCGAATGATGTTTTAGATATCCAAATGGCCCTTGGCAGAAAAAAGGTTCCCCAGCCCTGGCTTATTTGTTCTCTCTTGCAGCTGCAGGGGGCCAAAATAGGCCTCACTTGTTGCCTGTTAGTTCTCAGAACACTTGCAAGCAGATGTCTGAAAACTAGTTAGTATTTGGGTTTCCTGTCTGAGGCTTAGAAAGCTCTATTACTAGGGACTAACTCAGACTTGGCCAAACTACCTTGGCTGCAGAGTTACAATGGAGTGAGTGGTTAGTCTCTGGCATGGTGGGCAAGGGGAACTAAACTTGAAGCACGTTCCTGGGTCTATAGCCCTAATGTCTAAGAAGCGGTTTTGGTGGTATACTGATGCTTACCTTTGAAACAACCATTAGTGCACCCCCTACCATTCACTTTACATAAGACCAACAGAGGTTGACATCCCTATGCAGCAAGAGTCTTGTTGAACCACACCAGCTTCCATCTTTCCTAATATTCTAGTCTGTTTGTTTATTTAATTCGTTTATACCCCACCTTTCTCCCCAGTGGGGTCCCAAAGCAGCTTACATTGTTCTCTTCTCCATTTTGCCTTCAAGAGGACCCTGGGAGGTAGGTTAGGCTGAAAGTGTGACTGGCCTAAAGTTTCAGCAGTGTTCAACCAAGTACCCCTGAAACGATCACAAGCAGGGCATTAAGGTGATGCCCTAGCACTCATAGGGGAACTGTTGTGAACATGGATGTTTAATTTAGCTAATATAGCTATTGATACCCGTTTATCTAAGCATTTAAAATTCATTCAAGCCAGAAGTTGCATAACGATCTAGCACTTGTTAAGGCTGGGCCAGCCTTCAGTACCTGGCAGACAGTTAAACAACCTCCCCCTGTTACCTCATCTTGTAAATTCTACACCTTACTTATGCTCTGAGGTGTACAAAGATGCTTCTTAGTGGTGACAATAAGTTTAATCCTATTGCACCTCTGCAGAGGAAATTCCTACCCTTTAATGAAAGATCCCCAATGTGGTGCCTGTGGGCGCCACAGCACCACCAACACCTTTCTTGGCACCCGCCAAGTGTTTTTAGAAAGTGGGTGCAGTCAGGTGCGGCTTTTCTCTAGCGAGGCTTCCAACCGGCTGGGCAGCTTTTTAAAAATGTCACTCTGGCAGCCCCCAAGCTCTCCACGTGAAATAGCAAAAGTTAGAGGGGGAGGTTGTTTAACTGTCTGCCAGGTACTGAAGGCTGGCCCAGCCTTAACAAGTGCAAGATCGTTACGCAACTTCTGGCTTTCTTTAAAGCCTGGGATGAAATGAGAGAGCCTCTGTGCTGAACTTTTCCGTTTGACATTAGCTGACATATTTCCTTTGAAGTATGGATTGACTTTGCGTTAAACCTACACAGCCACTGATGTAATGTTCAGCTGGATGCTTAAGCCAGCACAAGAATTCTTAAAGTGTCTTCAGTCTGCTTTAGCTTTGAGAGGTTTCACCTTTGCTCCCCATGTTACGTTGCCCGTAGTTCCATTGTCATGTTTTCATGTCATTCGTCCTGTTACATCTCCCCCTTCATTCTGTTGTTTCTTCTTCTTCCTCTTCCTCTTCTTCTTCCTCTTCTTCTTCTTCCTCTTCTTCCTCTTCTTCTTCCTCTTCCTCTTCTTCTTCCTCTTCCTCTTCTTCCTCTTCCTCTTCTTCTTCCTCTTCTTCTTCCTCCTCTTCTTCCTCTTCTTCCTCTTCTTCCTCTTCTTCCTCTTCTTCCTGTTCTTCCTCTTCTTCCTCTTCCTCCTCCTCCTCCTCCTCTTCCTCCTCCTCTTCCTCCTCCTCTTCCTCTTCCTCTTCCTCTTCCTCCTCCTCCTGTGGCTTCAAGAAGATCTCATGTACCTTACAGACTCTTCTGAGAAAATTCCTCTCCCTTTCCCTATGCTGCATTTTCCCCCCCTTTTATTCCCCCCGCCACCTTTACAGCCAGGAAATGCTCGCTGCTAATTACATGTCTGAATTTGCCCTTTGTGGGCTTCGGGTAACTTCTGTTTAATACCACACATTGAGGAGGGGGGAGTAACCACAAGGAGGTGAACCCATAAGTGGCAGCCAGCCTGTGGTCTGACCTTTCTTTGAAATAATAGGAACATGGGAATATGTTGAGACAAAGGTTAGTCGTGATAGTAAAGAATGCAAACTACGTGTTAATTGAAACGCACGTTTAAAGGCAGCTCGTCAGTAATTGTCTGGAACCATTTCCAAACACTTCTTAAGACAGCTTTCTTGCAAGGCTGAGAAAAGCTATGTTATGTGTGGGTGGGCAAATTGAGACAGTGATCTAAAAATCAGTTCACGCCCAAGTGCTTGAATTTTAGCCTTAACTTCAGCTGTACTGACATTCTCATCATAAACATCTGCGCTGGTGAATCATTTGTGGTGTGCCACTACAATGTCAGATATTTGCAAAATTGTACCTCATTATTGGTACTGCCTTGCTTAGCAAGTTTTAAGACTGGCATGTAAATGAGGTGATGTCCAAATACTTGATACTGGTTGTGGAGCATGTAAAATCAAGTGAAAATTTATTTGGAATCTGTGTCACAGCTCAGAGTGGGGGAGACTTCCTTCTCTATTCTGTTGCTTCCCGCTCCCCTTCTGTCATGTGGCGTAATAATAGAAGGGTACAGATTCCGGCATAAGCTGGGAAGAAGGAATGTTTTCATTCGCTTAAAGTTGCACTTCCATCGCATATACATCCATACATACATCTGGAAGTGCTTGAGAAAGGGGCAAACACTTTCCAGAACACAAAGTACTGTGCTCTGCATTCCGAGACTCTTGGAGCCTTTGCATTAAAACAGAGTTTAGGTGATAGCAGAAATGAAAAGAAGAATTTCTTTGGGTGATAAGTTAAAACTGCTGCTATTATGCAGGGAGATAATGTTTGTAAATACCGTGGTTTTTTTAGTTGGTTTGTGCAGTATTGAAGAGTACTATGGGTAGGCTTACTAGGTACCTGCTAATGGGGAGTAAACTCCTGGTAATTGTTGCCACCGGTTCATCCGGTCAGCCAGCAGAAGCAGGCTTGCAAAATGGGGGGGGGCAGCGATCTTCATTGGTGCACAGTGATGTTTTCCAGTGTGACCCAGAAGTGCCTGTATCTTCATTTAATTTATGTCCATAGAGCCATCATGGGGACTAATAATAAATACAGGAATTGGAAAGCCAACAATTGAAGTCAACTGTTATATCCAAACAAAGAAGCTGGTTGATGTCTCATGACATTAATAAGTTACATAAAGTCCAGGCTACTAGTGGTCTTTTCACTGCCAAACGTTTCTTTTGTTATAATCTTTGGCCCCTGTTACAGCAAAGCAACAAATGAGGAGGTGGTAGAACACTGTGAATCCTGGACACCAATTGGGGAAAAATCAGTCTCTCTCATCTTAAAGGATGATGTCAAGGAGATATTTTTTTAGGAACCAGAGTTTTCCCATCAGCTCTGAGAATGGAGGGAAAGTCTTCAAGGTGGATGGAGAAAGAGCCTCCAAGACCTACAGGAGGGCAGAAAAGGGAAAAGGGACAGATACTCCATAAGGTGGCTTCCTATGCTACACCAAGGGGGCAAAAGGCCTCTTCTCTGAACACCTATGTGTCCTGACTGTTGAACACAATGACTGCTTCGATCTCTGAGGAGACTGCTGCGTGTTTGAATCAGATCTTGAGGTGGGGTGGTCAGCTGGACAGCAAAAGGAGAGTGATTCCAACAATGGCCATAACAACGCTACCCATGGTGACTAGCTGTGTCCTTTGTGTCCAGGCTTCTGATGCTACCCGTTGTACACATGGGTAAGAACAGCTGCTAATCACTCTTCAGCTGTTTCTGCTATGTTTCTTCAATTTACACTCTTTCCTTTCATATTTGCTCTTGGCTTATTTTATTGGAAGGGTTCCTGTAGTGCCTGTCACTAGTTATTTGCTGTGTTCTGGCTGTCACCCTGAGACAGCCGAAAGAAGAGCAACTGGAAACGCTTCATTGACATGCCTGGGTGAGAGCCTCTTGTCAGAGGAGGGAGTTGCTCTAGAAAGAGCCTCCCTGCAAGTCCCATATGGGAAAGCTGTGTCCCCGTAAGGGAGAAAGACTTGGCAGCCTTCAGTAGGCAGTGGCTTTCTTGACATTGCAAAGCTTATTTGGCTGTCCGTCTGTTCTTGTCCCTGCTTGAGTATTAGAATTCTAAATACATAGTCCTCTAGGCTGCAAAAGGCGGAAGCCTGTAGGGATTTGAGGAATAGCTGGAGGGGGGATGCTTGCTCTGCCTTGGTTTTGCTCTGTGTTTGTAAGTAGAGTATCACCATAGATTACTGGTTCCCAACCGGGGGTCCACGAGAACTAAATTAAGGCCCGCGAAACCAAGTTATAAACCCATAATAAATTAATCTTTTCAATTAAAAGTTTTCTATTATAAAAAACATATTCAAATATTATTCTAAGTTTAATGTTTAACTCACAGTTATGATTAAAGTTTATGTTCAAATTCTCTGAATTTTTATTTTGAACCTTGGGGTCCCTGCACCGAACAAAAAAGTCCTAGTGGTCCCTGGTCAAAAAAAGGTTGGGAACCACTGCCATAGATAGACGGTTGTGAAAGTTATGCTCTGGGTATTAGGTGACTGGGGTGGGCTGTAGTTCTGACTTTTCAACTTCTGTTGAGTTTCTCTTCAACTTGCCTACAAAGATTATTCTTCCTTGCTTCTTTCACACCTCCCCAGAAACAATCTGGAAGTCAATGCAGATGAAGTAACACTGGCATAATATTATCACAGCAGCCTGTTGCACTAAGGAACCTCACCTCCACATTTTTGAACCACTTGTCTTCAAGGGCAACCCTACGTAGAATGTGTTATGCTAGTCAAGTCTGAATGCTACTAAGGCATGTGAGGTTGTGATAAAGTTGGTAATTAAACAAATTTCTGACTTTCTGTTCTTTTAAAGGGTTTTTAGACTTTGCACATGCTCATGCTGCTTCCAGGGCTGGCATTGCATTGGCATTGTTGGTCATCTGCTGAGACCTGAGTGCCCATTGCAAAACCCTGTGCTGCTCCATCGTAATAGCTGCTACCACTACTTGCCCTGTTCCTCATAGACAGTATAATTGGGTCCATCTGTGTCCATCCACTATGTAATGGTTGTGCTATATAGAGATCACTTCTCATTCGCATGTGAAGCAGCAGCAAGTAGTAAAAGCCTCCACAGTCTAACTGCTATTGTCTGTATGAGGGGGGCAGAGGCTCAGACTGGAGAGCACATTGGCCCTAATTGCTACATTGGGAATTGAAGTGTAAGAGAGAGTGGATACCCATCTCAATATCCAGCATCCCCTTTATATGTTCTGCTACACCTGTCTCTGTAGGATAGGTTTAGTTTTGCAGAACCTGCCAGAGAGCCAGTGTGGTGTAGTGGTTAAGAGCGGTGGTTTGGAGAGGTGGAGACTGATCTGGGGAACCGGGTTTGATTCCCCTCTCCTCCACATGAGTGGCGGAGGCTAATCTAGTGAACTGGATTTATTTCCCCACTCCTGCACATGAAGCCAGCTGGGTGACCTTGGGCAAGTCACAGCTCTCTCAGCCTCACTCACCTCACAGGGTGTCTGTTGTGGAGAGTGGAAGGGAAGGTGATTGTAAGCCGGTTTGACTCTCCCTTAAGTGGTAGAGAAAGTCGGCATATAAAAACCAACTCTCCTCCTCCTCCTCCTCCTCCTCCTCCTCCTCCTCCTCCTGTCACTGTGGTTTAAGGCCATAGCTTGAATTAACACTGTGTTAATCCTGGTATATGTTTCAATTAATATTTCCACACGGTCTCCCTTCATTCTGTGAAGATAGATCATGATAGGTAGCTGTGTTAGTCTGTCAGTAGCAATAGAAAAGAGCAAGAGTCCAGTAGCACCTTAAAGACTAACAAAATTTCTGGCAGGGTATGAGCTCTCATGAGCCACAGCTCTTCTGAAGATTTAAACTGTGGCTCACGAAAGCTCATACCCTGCCAGAAATGTTGTTAGTCTTTAAAGTGCTACTGGACTCTTGTTCTTTTCATTCTATGAAGTAATTCTGTAGATTCTGCTAGCTGTCACTTTTGCCATTCCTTCACTTGTCTGATCTGTATTTTTTTCTGGTTGTCACCTTCACACGGTATTTCATGGCTTAGCATGCGTTGCTCAGGTGCAGTTTGGTAGGAAGTGTCTATTCAGCTTAAGTTCTGTTGAGTGGCATAAGGTGCAAGTCATTCCAGAGTAGTTTAGAAATGAGCTAAACTCCACGATGGAGAAGGGAACAAAAACATCCAGTTCTGCTGGGTGGTTGAAGATTGGAAGTGGTGTCGTGGATCCCTTGTTGCATTCGATGGTTCTTGAGGTGGGAGTCTAGCATAAATGACTCTCTCAAAGCCCAGTGACCTTACGGAGGGGCAGGGGCCATTGTTTCTGCCAGCTCCTTCTTTACAGAAGATCCTTCCCTTGTGAAATGCCCTTTGTAGCTCTGAAGTCCAGTGCAAGGTAGACAGAATCCTTCCACATAGCTGGATTAGGGACTGTGGCAGAGTGGGTACTGGGGGAGTCTGAATCACATCTTGCAAATGGGAGATACATTGGAAAACATGAGGATGAGATGAAGATCTCTAGTCCAGAGAAGGAGCAGGAAATTTTACCTACCTTTCTGTGTGTTAGATGCAGAGAGACAGAGGCTGAACCTCTTCTGGAATGATCCTGGAACCTGATGGAAAACAGGACATCCTGGATCCACATCACAAGTGCTTCTAAAGCTTCCAGAACCTATGGTTTTGTTCAGAACCCTACCTATAGCATTCGTGCTGGCTTGAGTTGCTAAACTGGTGCAGGAATCTCACTTGTTCGGCCTTTTGAAATGTCAACTAACTTGTTAGATTGTGATCTTTATTACCTGATCCTCACCAAGTTTACTTGGAAGCAATTGTGGTTATGGTGGGGATGGGGCTAGTCCCAGTGATCCCCCCCCCTTTTGAATGAAATGTTCTTCCAAGCATATGTGTTTCGACTACAATTTTTACTTAGAAGTACATTCCATTGAGATTGGGTGGCTATTCTTCAAATAAGGTATGTTCAGGATCAAAATATTAGGCTAGTGGTTAAGTCCTGAGAGTTGTGAGTGGTATGTAGCAGTTTGTAAGGTGTTTTGTGAGATTCTACTGTGGTTTTAAGATGGCATTAATAGGTAATCATAAATCCCTCCAGGATCAAGAGTTTAACAGCCCTGTTCAGTAGAGGATCTCTCTGCTAAAACCACTGTGATGGAACTTCAGCAGAACCGACTCCTGTTGCCTTGTGGCTACATGACTTTGATACTCAAGCAGTTGGTTCTAATCAAGATTTTATATTAAATTTTATGCATATAATTATCCTTCATGTTCATAGTGGTCTGTCAGGAGATCTGTTATTTTTTTGATCAAAAATGTTTTTGATGTTTTTACTATGCCCTGAGGTCAACAGAAATGAAAGTTAAATCCTTCCTGTAAGGAACCTATGCACTGAGGTGGCTGGATCACTCATGCACATGAGAATAGCCAGGCACTCAGCAGAAGCTTTCAAGACTGAGCTTCTTCTGATTCTGTCTGCAAACGTTAGAAATGGCTTCTCCATCTCTGATCATGATGAGCCTGTTGATGTCCTGGTATGTTGTTGTATTTTGGTTATAAATCTAAAATAAGGTAAAGTTAGATTATAACCTGTCCTTGATATCAGTTGTGAAAAGAATCTACTTTTTTTTTTTGGCTCTGCTAAATGAAGCTATTCCCAGAGGTGCAAGCCAGCAAAGAGACAGAATATGCTGTAAACGTGACAGGCACTGGAGATTTTCAGTGACTAAAGCGGAGATCATAATAGCTGCCTGCTGTTGTATTTGCATAATATGTGGAAACACAACGGTGAGATCTTTAATGAACGGTGGCGCTAAGAAGGCAGTGAGTCTTGGAGTCACGTAGGCAATTAAGCAGACGTGCTTTGTTCTGTCAACTATGCACTTAGGGTAGTATGGCCTCCTGCCTGCATTTAAATCATGCCTGCATCTTAAATTATGCCCTTGAATGTTAATCTTTCTCCTGCTATGGGATATGTGGTAGAGTTGCCAAATCCAGAATGTAAATCCTATAGCTTTATGAGAGGCATAGAATGTTCTCTTGTGTATATTAAAACATTTTTATCTTGCTTTTCTCACCCTAGATGGTGACCCAAGGCAACTTTATAATGTGTCCCATCCCATCACAGAACTGTAATGCTTAGAGCAGCTGTGATTGATGGAACTTCTCCTGTTGTATATCTCTTAAGACAACCCTAATTTGAAGATAAAGGAAGAATTCACTCCCAAGAATGAGAGAGAGCCATCAGCTGCATATAGGCCAGGGTTTCAGTTGTTTTGCCACAGTGGTCAATTGGGTAGCTACTGTACCAGTTTGACAGCAGTGACTGGAAACGTCAGGCAGTTATGGCCTTAACCACACAGAGATGCAAAATGGCATCCCTGCTGTGATAGAAGCTGTGAGCAGGGTGGGGCTCAGGGTCTACATACCTTGTCCCCACACCTCTTGGTGCATACTTAATGGATGGCATCTTGCCCTGGGCCTCCTAAAACTAGTGCAAACTTCAGGGGATGGGTCTGGAATACAGAACAGCAGCTAGAAATTTTATGGTGAGGAGGCATGAGTGTACTGAGGGTTGGCAGGTTCCCATCATCCTAACAGTGGTTATTCATTGGTGAGTAAAAGGCATTCTGCACATGCTCAGAGGTATATATTATTTCACACAACCAAGTTCCAGCAAGGTAGTCTGCAACTGAGTAAAACCAGATATCAGGCAGAATGAAAGTGGGCGTTCATAATCCTGCTATTTCCCTCCCCCACAACTCTACCTACTTCTGTGGCAAATGTCCCAGGTCAAACAGTGGAGACAATCCAAAAACATCACCATTTCTGCTCAGTTATCTCACTTGTCATATGGTCATTAAAGAGGAGATAAACAAAGAAGCAAAGGTCCCTATGAGAAAGGGCAATGGGACAGAGCAGAAGATAATAATTGCTGTAATGTCCACAGGTGTAACCAAGAACATAGTATAGGCGGCTGTGCAGATGACTGCCTCCTCTCTGTTCTATATGAAGAGCAAACATGAGAATCCCTCCCCCCATTGCGCCTTAACTTCTTTGATGGAAGAAACTTCTAGTGAAACACAATTTCTTAAAAAAAAAAAAAAAAGACACATTTTAAGGAGAAGTTCATCTCTCCTAGCAAGTGCCTGTTGCTCTTTAAGAGGAATCTCTCATGGTATGAAACTCTGCTTGGGCAAGGCTTCCCCATTGGGGCTCATGAATATTTAGCAAGTCTGAGCAGGTTGGTCTCTTTCTCTCTTGCTCTCACATACACACACAGCAGAAGTGGTTAGAATTTGATTCTTGGTTATGCTGCCTCTTCCTCCTCTGATGGAGACATTTTGCTGAAAACCCCAGAGAACTGCTGTGTCTTAGTCTCTATGGTACGAGGAGGCGAGCGTGCATAAAACAGAGTTTATGTGGTGTGAAAATACTCTATTAAGCTTGCTCTTTCCACTGCATCACCACCAATGCAGTGTATCAAGTGAGTTTGCCAGGGATATTAACCTTCATTTATTTACTTTTCCCCAATGGTAGATCAGAGAGAAACTGTGCATTGGGCTGGAAGTAATTGGCCTGAATTGCATGTAAGAAGAAATTGGATATAGGATGTTTGCCTCCTTTAGGCCCTAGAGCATAACTGGTCAAGTGCTAATAATTGCAGCTGCTTGCCCTGTCCATCCAAGAATATCAAAAGCCTTCTACCAGAGGTTTATGGCTTTGGGTAACTTTTGACACTTTCCTTGATTGTTTGTCTTATCTTGTCACAGCTTAAAGGAGGAATGTGTAGTAGATAACAAGCATTTCCTCCCATACATTAGAAGGTGATAGGGAAAAAAGTGTTATGGAAAAAGTGTTATTAGTTTTTAATGCAAGAGATCGTAATCTGGGTCTCAACTCTACCCTGGGATTTCTAGAATACTATACTTTTTGAACTAGGAGACACTTCTAAGAAATAGACTTCTAGGAAAGTGTACATTGCTGTGTATTTTTGTGCATACATTCATAGGTTGGTAGTATGTGAGCAGCAGAGTCTGCAAGTCACTCTTGTCCTTGAGAAATTCATTTGTAATGTGGCTGTAAACTCCTGTGTGTGCTTTGGGGGTGATGGAGCAGCATTAGCAATGAACCAAGGTAGCCTTCATGTGGGAATAATTATTGTAACATGCTCACTAACCATAATTTGCCCAGCTCTGCTATTAATTACTGCCATACACAGACACAGCTAGCTTATGTTAGAGTAATTCATCGCTTCTGAGAGAGGCTAGAATTGTGTGTGGATACATCTTTGCTCATCTGAATTTCATCCGTTGCATTTGTCTGGGCTGCTCGGTGTTCCTTGGATTTCTTGACACAGGATGTCTCCTTCCTGGCATGATCATCTCTTAGCCAGCTTCGTGCCACCTATACTTTCATCCCTTCGAAGGCAGAGTAAAAAAGGTTATATTTTTCTTCCCTTGTGAGCAGGCTACAGTGAGCAAAGATACTTCCTAGTCGGAAGGCACAGACTCAAAAGATTTAACTAATAAGAATTAAATGGTTTATTAAGGCACTAGGAATAATAAACTAGAAAAAACACTGAAGAAGAAAGGCAAGAAAATGCAAAACCTATTCATTTATTATGCTTCTACGGTGCATTATTCACAGTACCATAATAAACCACTTAATTCATACTAATTTAAATGCTTGAGTCTCTGACTTCCTGCTGGCAACTGTCTTTACCCATTGGGATGATATAGCACCCAGAATAACACAGTGAAGAAAGTGCCTACCTGTTCTGCTTGTCCCATGTTGTTGTGTGCCATCTTTTAAAATTTAAATGAAAAAGTCATATACATATACTGATATACATTATATGATGAGGAAATGGAATAAAGCAGAACATCCGATTGCGTTATTTGTGATAACTTTTAGATTTCCAGATCAAGGTCAATATAACTGAAATAATGCTTTTATTAACTAAACCTTCACCTTCTGATGATTAATCTTGGAAACCAGTTTCTAACTTAATTAACTCAGTAAGATAAAAGTACCATAAATAATTCTCAAATTTTCAAAGTTCAGTGAGATAGCCAGAATATTAAAAACGATAAACATCAGTTTACACCAATTTACTACCTAATCTAAACTATTGAATCCTATCTTATCTAACTGTAATTATATCGTTAACTGACCTGTCCTAGATACACCGTAACATCTCCTCTTTCACATTACTGCTAGGATACTGATAATTCTAATATTTAATAAAAGGTAACCAGATCTCTGCAGATTTTTTACTTGGCCA
The DNA here is from genome assembly GCF_029931775.1 of Euleptes europaea. Taxonomy (NCBI): domain Eukaryota; kingdom Metazoa; phylum Chordata; class Lepidosauria; order Squamata; family Sphaerodactylidae; genus Euleptes; species Euleptes europaea. The sequence goes on along the minus strand of NC_079317.1, from coordinate 98,618,400 downwards.
AAATTTATGAGACCACATATATTTAAACATTGTAATGCTTTCTCATATTGTTTGGACCATTCTAAGGCACTAGATAAGACGGTAGCGAGACCGCACTTTGCTGCATGTTTGCCAGCAGGGAAGATAAAAACCTAATGTATGATAGTATCCTCTGAAAGCATAAAGGCCAGATTTGATACCACAAACCTAATTCTTTGGGGTTTCTTTCTTTTTCTCCTTGTGGTTCACATAGAAATTTGAAGAATGAACTTGTTTAATAAGAAAAGGAGCAGATATAGGTTATCTGTCACATGTGAACATTTCATCAATCACTCGCTGCTGTTTGTCTCTTATGCGTCTGCTGACAATTTTGCATTAGAGCAAATGATTGGATCAGAATCAGAAGCTTGTGCCTTCTTGCAGGACGGCAATGTGAGGGCTGTTTTAGTAGAAAACTGGGGGAAACTAGTTAATAATATGATTCAGATTTTCTCCTTGTTAGCTTGTCAGTTAGACATCAGTATAGTCTGGAAACAGTAGGAGTGTGAAGTAATGTCTTCTAGCATGCTCTGCCCCTCTTTTGCCCTCTCTGAATAGAAATGGCAGCGGTACACCTGTGCTCAAATTAACAGGAGGAGTGGTTCCTCTCCTTTTGCAGCGATCCAATTGTTGCTGTTTTTCGAAAGCTACAGGGGACCAAATAAGTGAGTAGGGGAAGCTTGTGGCCCCCTTACCTTCTCATAATTTGAACACTGAAATGAAGGCTCTGCAGGAAACCACAGCTGTAATGGGCCAGAAGCTCTAATAAAACTAGCGACCTGGACAATTGGGTTGTGCCGTGGGACTGGGGTTTTTGCTGCCCAGTGATGGATGGGTCCTTTCTTACCTTCTGCCTTTCCCATTTAAGCGTGGAGGAGTACATATATATTTTAGGAGCCTGAAGCTACTCTGCTTATGAAGCGGCTGTTCCCCTGTGTCTCATTTCTTGGACTGAGGAAGTAAAGGGGTGGGAGGCGAGAAGGTTGCCCTCACTTTTTCAGAGTTCAATGCTGGGTCGTGAAGCGCTCAAGCTGGTCTGTGGTTTATGCTATCCTAAGCACATGTGCCAGGAACTGGAAAGATTGCATTTTGTGGGCTGCCGAGACTTCTGTTTTGCTACCTGGCTGTTCAGCACAGTAAACAGAAGAAGCCTGTACTGGATTTTTAAATTCAGAAGTTGTGACTCTTGTTGCTTGGTTATGGTATGCATTTCTTTTCTGCCAGGTTCCTATAAGTGTTTCATCTTTATTCTTACAGTTATTCTCAGAAGGGTGCTGATTTTGTGATTCAAAGCCTGTAAATGATTGGGTTGAAAATACCTGCAGTTTAAAACAAAAAGAAAAGGCCAGCACTATGCCCAATGTTTCTCTTAAGGTAAATGCTACTATGTACCCATTTAGGTAATATAGGAAAAGACATTCCCATCTTTCCTGTTTCAGACATATTTTCCCGCGCCACCTTGCATTGAGACTCCAAACAAATTCCATAATGCCCTGCTCTTGTCAGAAAGGCCAGTCAAGGAAATTTGCATACCTTAGTCATCAGCACTTAAAATGTGATGAAGGGAACTTTCTAGCTAGTTTCAGGTTGCTTCACCAGCACCGCTCACTTCTGTCTGCTCCAGAGCCCTTTGTGTTTTAGAGTGGTGTCAGTTTCACTGTTTCACCGTTGCATACCTAAGGCTGTTACTGCACTAGGTATTCCCAGCGATGTATTAAGAGTTTGAAAACGTTATAAAAATACTGTTCGCACTTTCTATGTATTCCCAGCGATGTATTAAGAGTTTGAAAACGTTATAAAAAATACTGTTCGCACTTTGTTTGGCCCCTTTAGTTGTGAAGACGCCTTCCAACCATTTATAAGCCGTGGTATCCAAAAACCCTTTTAAAGCGATTTTTTTTAATAACGTTTTCAAACTCTTAATACATCGCTGGGAATACAAAGTGCGGTAACCCCCAAGCTTACTCTGCTTTGCTGTACTGGTGTGAAAAATATACATTCCCAAATATTTGTCACTTTTGGGGGGGAAATGGTGGATGGAGGGCTAAAATGGGTTTTAGACAGAATTCATCTGACACTAGGGTTGCCAACCTCCAGGTTGGAGATCTCCTGCTATTACAACTGATCTCCAGCCGATAGAGATCAGTTCACTTGGAGAAAATGGTCGCTTTGGCAAATGGACTCTATGGCATCCCTCCCCTCCCCTCGCCAAGCCCCGCTTTCCTCAGGCTTTGCCCCAAAACCTCCCACCGGTGGCAAAGAGGGACCTGGCAACCCTATCTGACACCAATATCACAGGGCGCTTGAACTCTGATTGCAAATCCATTTCAGAAATCTGGTACAAGTACACTTAAAACTGCCTTTCTGTCTTTCCCAGCAATAGCAGAGAAAGGCTCCATATCAGTGACTTGTGTGGTTTGGGGGCTTGATAAAGCCTCTGAATCTTTATCTGCCGCTTCTTTCTCACTTCCTTATCTATGTAGTTGTGAAAGTTGGAGTCTATTCCCTGGCCAGACCAGTGTTCAGGGCAATTTTGTGTGAGATTACTCTTCTCATAGATAGCAAACCTTGACCTTCCTTTATGTGGGTTTGCAGTTGTGCCTTACCATTTTCTCCAGCAGAGAATTCCATAATAAAGCCACTCAGAGATCACTAATGAGTTTAATTTTATGGCCCTTCATTGGCCTGTTGCTTAGTGTTTGATTACCCTGTTTTATTGCTCTAATTATATTGTTAATTGAGTTTATTACTTGTTTCTTTCTCTCTCTCTCTCTCTTTTTGATTAAATGTAGATTTATGCCCTGCCTGTAATTTGCCATACAGTGCTTTCACTTTTCCCTCGTCTCTGCCCATGAAACCAGCACTGCATGGGTTCCTACATCAACGTTTTAAAAATAAAGGTAACTTAGAAAAAGAGGGACATAAGAACATAAGAAAAGCCCTGCTGGATCAGACTAAGGCCCATTAAGTCCAGCAGTCTGTTCACACAGTGGCCAACCAGGTGCCTCTAGGAAGCCCCCAAACAAGACGACTGCAGCACCACCATCCTGCCTGTGTTCCACAGCACCTAATATAATAGGCATGCTCCTCTGATTTTGGAGAGAATAGTCATGCAGCATGACCAGTATCCATTTTAACTAGTAGCCATGAATACCCTTTTCCTCCATGAACATGTCCACTCCCCTCTTAAAGCCTTCCAAGTTGGCAGCCGTCACCAGATTTTGGGGCAGGGAGTTCCACAATTTAACTATGCGTTGTGTGAAAATGGGAAAGCCTTTTGGTTCTTGGTATGAAAGGAGGACAGAGGGACAGGCGTCCAAAGAAGCAGAAGGGCTTGATTATTATTTTTTAATGTACAGTGCATTTTAGTTAGAAAGAACCAGCCAAACCTTTGGCCCCTCGTTTTATCTATAGCCTGAAAGATTCCGTGCTGGCCAGTTTTCCTCTTTGCTTACAGTGGAAAAGAAAGGTTTGCGTTAAAACTAGTACAATAACCTAAACTAAACTTAGATGATAAGGAGTTTATGGAAAAAGATATTACCATACAAGAAATAGAAACGGCTATTCAAATTTTGAAAGTTAATAAAGCCCCAGGTCCGGATGGCTATATAGCTGAATTTTATAAAAAATCAAGTCACATAATTAAAATTCCATTGTTTAAAGCATTAAATGATGTTTTTAGAAATGGAAAATTACCAAATACGTGGACAGAAAGTAACATTATAGTTATTCCCAAACCAGAAAAAGACCCAACTCTAACTAGCTCCTTTAGACCCATTAGTCTTCTAAATATTGACTGTAAAATCTTAACTTCAATTTTAGCAAATAGATTAAGACAACTAATAAACAAATATATTAATCCAGACCAAACAGGTTTCATCCCTAAAAGATATTTAACATTGAACATCTGGAAAAAATTTAACCTGCAGGAATATATAAAGAAGACAACAGATAAAGCCGCTTTTTTATTCTTAGATGCTGAAAAAGCGTTTGATAGAGTGGAACACCAATATTTGAAAGAAACCATACTTAGTTTTGGTTTTGGAGAAAATGTTTACAAATGGATTAACATCATATACAATAAATGTCAAGCTAAAATAAGAATTAATGGGGAAATAACAAAGTTTTGAAATCATGCGAGGGGTTAGGCAAGGCTGGCCTCTGTCTGCTCTATTATATGTTCTATCTCTAGAGATAATAATCAAATTAAAGGCATACGGATTAAAGAGATAATAATAAGAGATAATAATCAAATTAAGAGATAATAAGAGATAATAATCAAATTAAAGGCGAGGAATTTAAATTAAGCCTTTATGCAGATGACATAGTGCTCTTTCTAACAGAAACAGATACATCTGGAACTGAGATTAGAAAAGTTATCACAGAGTTTAGTAAAATATCTGGATACAAATTAAATGCAAATAAATCATAATTTTTTTTTTAACTTTGACCAACAAAAAGGAGAAACAAATGTGGGCAGAAGATCTAAGAAAAGCAGAAAACATTAAATATCTAGGTATCTGGCTAAGTAAAGATAGAACTAAATGTTTAAATTTAAATTGCGGGAAAATAGCTAAAGAACTAAAAGAATATGTCCAAAAATGGCTTCCTCAAAATGTCACACTTCTAGGTCGAGTCAATTTAATTAAAATGATAATCTTACCAAAAATAAATTTTATTTTCAATAACTTATTTGTAGAAAATAATTGAAGAATGGCAAAAGATCTGTAATAGATTTATTTGGCAGAATAAAAAAAACAGATTCAGAAATAGCAATATATATGAACTTAATGGCAAAGGTGGGATAGGAATGCCAAATTTACTAGTATATTATCAGGTAGCTAGGGTAAAGTGGTTAAAATCATGGGTAGTAAATGATGAAAAGGAACCTTATATTAAGTTTGAACAAGATTTTGTTAAATTTCCGCTAAATAGATGGCCATAGGTAAAAAAAAGATAGGGATTTTTTTTTATAATAAAGATAATAACTGCATTAATACCATTCTAAAACAATGGGATGTATTAAGAGAGAAACTAGCCCCAGATATTTCCTCACTGTCTTCCTTCCTTTGGAACATCTTAGCCGAGAATCCAGAATTCCAACTCCCTCGCAGAATAAAGACAGATAAACAAAATGATTATCATTATTGGATTAAAAATAATAATAATTTAGAACCTCTAGAAAAAAAATTGGATAAGAAAGAAGTTAATATTACCTTTATAGAATATTTACAAATGAAAAAGTATTGGAATAATTTAAAAGAAAAAGAATTAACTGAAATTAGAGAAAAATCTGAGTTTGAGACATTAATGCTTCAAGATAAAGTTTCAACTTCAAAAATATATGCAATTTTAGTAAAAGAAAATTTAAATTCAACATTAGGCTGCAGGGACAAATGGAACATTTATTTAGATAAACCATTGAGAGATCAAGAATGGGAATATATTTTTTCAAAGGGATTGGATTTCTCAGTTAGCTTGCAAATAAGAGAAAATCTAATTAAGATGGTATATATGTGGCATTTAACTCCAAGTAGAATAAGTAAAATCTACAAATCAATCAACAATAGTTGCTGGTACTGCGATAAAAAACAAGCAGACTTCATATGTGGTGGAAGTGTGAGAGAGCTATAACGTTCTGGACTGAAATAGTGAAATATCTGCCTGTTGGAATGGAGATTGATATCCCATGTAAACCTGAGATACTTTTGTTAAATTTAGCCCCTATCCTACCTAAAGATAAACGATGTATGGGATTACACATGATAACTGCTGCTAGAATGACTTTTGCCAGACATTGGAAACAAAAAACGACTCCAAAGATAGAGGAATGGTTGGTTAAAGTAAAATAAATATATGTATTAATTAAGTTAACAACATATCAGAAAAATGGTGATACAATGAACCTAGCCGAGCTATGGTTACGAACTGTAAATAAAATGGAAAATCTTATAATCAAGGGTGGGAAAGGACAACTTTCTGCGATGACAGTCTAGCTATTTTATAGAGGACTAAACTGTGAAGCTGTAATATATAAATTCAGGGTGTGTTTTCTTAAGTTACAATATATATATTGTATTTTAAATTATGAAGACTGCTATATGTTTTTCTATATGTTTTTTTGTTTTTGCTGTTAATTTTATTGAATAAATATATATTTTTTAAAAAACTAGTACAATACATTTGTATGCCATAACTTTGAAAACACCAGTCTACAATGAGGGAAATTCAAATTCTTTTGAGATCTTTGGGAGGGGGGTACTTCCCACATCACTGATGTCATAATTGGTGCTAGATCTTGACTGTACTAGTGTGTCTGTTATTCCCATCTGCATATGTTGGGATGAATAGTGTAGCAGGAAATTTTCAAGGGCAAGAGCTCCTCGTGAGACCCCAAGGTTTCATTCCCTGTAAGACAATACAGCAGCAAGGAAAACAAACTGTAGATTTAGTCCCTGAAAAAAAAGTTCCCTGGATTGAGTAGCGAGCCCAGGATTAGGATATGCTGCAGATGGAGCCTGATCTTTAAGCAGAGGGATTGTGGTTCAGTGATAGAGCATTTCCCTTTGTAGTAGGTGCCAAATTCAATCTTTGCCATCTCCAGTTAAAAGGGTCAGGTGATGGGAAAGACCTCTACTTGATACCCTGGGGAGCCACAACCAACCTAAATAGATACTGTCCTTGATAGGCCAATGGTCTGATTCAGTATAAGGCAGCTTCATGTGTGTGGACCAGATGCCCACCACCTCTTGCTTAAGAAGTGAGAACCCTCATCTGAAACCTAAGTATCGTTCAGATTTATCTACTGTAGGACACTGAAACAAACTTGATGCTGCTTCAGCATAGTGGATAACAAACTGGTTAGAAAATCATCAGTTTGACTAAATCAAGCCACCCTTGCATTATAGGGATAATAATCTCCTTATTCTAGGGTTGTAATTATAATGAGATACCTTTGTGATGAGCTCCACTGGTTCAGATTAAGGGTCCATCTAGTCCAGCATCCTGGATGCAGTGGCCAGCCAGATACCTTCAGAATTCCTATAAGCAGCGCACAAAGGCTTTGGTGGTCCTCTTCTGTAGCTCTCTCCTTGCCAGCGACTGGGATGCAGGGGGTAATCTGTCTCTGAACTTGAAAGTTCTGTTTGGTCAGTATGGTTGATAGTAGCTGATAGATTACTCCCTGAATTCACTTTTCTTTTAAAACAGGCACCTAAGATATAAATGTGTTGTTGTTTTAAAATAATTTATAAGTGTTTTTGAAAGTGCACGAGGCACTCCATACCTTGTTTATTATATTCACCCTAAAGCTTGCCTCCTGAATTTCCACTGCGTACAAATGTTGAGAAGGAGGACATGTATCTTTTCACATTTTTAAAACCTTGCACCATCTTTGAAAAAAACTTCACCCTTTCCTGCACAGATAGGAAAAAAGGGAACATGGGCGGTATCAAATGAGAAGAATACTAACAGAAACAAATGGGCCTCTTTGAATTAGCTTTGATGAAGGAAGATTTGCATGAGCCTGGGAGGGGCTTTGGCTCAGTGGTAGAGCCTCTGCTTGGCATGCAGAAGGTCCCAGGTTCAATCCCTGGCATCTTCAGTTAAAGGGAGTAAGCAGGTAGGTGATGTGAAAGACCCCTGCCTGAGACCCACTGCCGGTCTGAGTAGACAATACTGACTTTGAAGGACCAAGGGACTGATTCAGTGTAAGGCAGCTTTGTGTGTTGAGAGCCAGTAGTGGAAGAACCACTTAAGTTGGAGGAAAGGTTCAAAGTATGCTGGGCAAACTCGTAGGATAGAAGTCGAAGCCTCTTTCAGTTTCACCTTTTCTCAGACCAAGTGGGTATCCTAGAGATGGCATTTCCTAGGCCCAGTTCTGGTTGGTGCGTGTTTTAAAATCCCGTAAAATTGCTCCCTAAAAAACACAGATGTCGAAAGCCCCAGGATGGAGTTATTCTTGAGAGGGTGATAGCCCGTATTGCTGTTAACAATCTCTTTCCACCAGGCTCTCCAGTTGATGACATCTTTGCAGCAGGTCTGGAAAAAGTCCCCCTGTGCAATCCTGCTCTGTGATAACTTTGAGTGGGACACTGGTGCTACAGGATACCCTGATGTGGCTTTCTTTAACGTGCTCCACTGCAAAAATTAATGTGGCAGCAGTTTCATGAATGGGGCCTGGTGCCAGAGATAGCTGGCTCCAGCCAACTCATTGCCTTCTCTGGTCTGCTTGGAGGGGAAGTCTTGCTGTTGTGAGTTTACTTGCACTTTGTCTTAGATCACAATGGGTAGCTGTGTTTGTCTGCAGCAGTAGAAAAGAGCAAGAGTCCAGCAGCACCTTAAAGCCTACCAAATTACTGGCAGGGTATGAGCTTTCAAGAGTCATAGCTCACTTCAGATTTTGTTAGTTTTTAAGGTGCTACTGGACTCTTGCTCTTTTCTACTGTTCCAGTCTTGTTATCCGCTATGTTTAAAAGGCTACATTCTTGCAATTCTGCTGCTCTGTTTTACATAGGATGTGTAAAAAATATCCCATCAGTCCAGTGACCAACAGCAGGGCTGAATGCAAGTGCAATATGAATCTGTGCACAAGAATTAGTTGTCAAAATTATCAATTTTATGTAATTGTTAAACAAGTAAAGCTTGCCTCTGATTCTTCTGCACTATGAGGAAGACACTTCAAGCGCTTATTATTTTTCCTTCTTTTGTCCATTTTTAAAGGCATATTTAAAGGCATGCCTTGTGTTGTAGGTAATGATCAGAGGAACAGCAGAAAAGGTGAGCAAGGCCAAGCACTGACCTCAAAATCTAGTGGGCATGCTCCTAGGCTTTACAAACAAAACCACAACAGTAGAGAGAGAGACAAAAAATTACAAGCAGGGTCTATATTACTATCAAATGGGCTGTTGAACAGGGTCAGGTCGTGGGGGTAGAAGGCCACTGCACATGGGACACCCCAGAAAAATACTTAGTGCTGACAATTTATGAGTGTGGAATCCTTCTCACAAGAGAGTGATGTTTCCGAAAACCACAGGACTGTGAAATTTCACTTTAATGCTTGGGAATCTGAGAAGGCGTTGAGATGCGTTCTGCAATGCATTGACATCCCGTGGTACTCTAGCAATGGCAAACCTCCTCTGAACAGCTCTTGCCTTGAAAACCCCATGGGGTCACCATAAGTCAGCTGTGACTTGACCGGGGAAAAAATGCTTTCCACTTGGCTTTAGAGTTGCTGCTGTGCCTTGGTGTGTGTGTGTGTGTCTGAGGAGGGGAGGAAATATTTAAGACTCTACAAATAAAAATACTTTGTGCAAATATTCTGCAAGAACAAGTTTAGCTTTGCTATGAATTCCTTCCCCCTTGCCGAGAGAAAATGGTTGCCAGTTATAAGCTCAGTAGAGTTTGCCAATTCTATCAAACATAGCATCTCATTCCTTCTGCTTTCATTGACAGAGCGGTATTTGCTCCACTTCATTCCCCAGACCCAGGTGCTGGCACAGTTCAGGGCACAGGAAAGTTAATTTTCCCAAGGGTGGGGGGGATGAGTGAGATGCTAGTATGCATGCAAAGGTCACTTCAGACCCTGGCCTCTTTACACATCTTCCTCTTTCAGCCATGTCTTTGTGCAGAATGCCAGATGGCTCTTGAAAGCAGCTTCATTCTCCCCAGCCAGCCACTGTTTTAAAAAGCACCATTCTTCAAATGCACCCCTCTGCAGGGTCACCTGCAGGCACAATACGAACGTCATACAGTGTTTGGTTAGGTTGGAATGAAGGACAGAAACAAATGCATGGATGTGTTAATCTGCTACTCATAATGGATTTTAATGCAACCCTTCTGAATGCCCACAAATGTTATTTGCCGATTTACCTGATGTTGGACATTTGTGGCCTAAAAGAAGGAACCTTTTTGAAAAGTTCCTTGTCTGAAGGCAATTTGTTCTTGCCTGGTAAGTGCCTAACTATAAGCCAGGATTATTAATTATTCCTGGGCATTGTACCAAGCTATACACAAGCTGTTGCTGCTGGATTCTTCACAGTTTACACCAGGAGTAACGGCTAGCTAGTTTTCATACTTATCACTAGGGTTGCCATCTCTGGGTTGGGAAATACCTGGAGATTTTTGGGGTAGAGTCTGAGAAGGGTGGGGTTTGGGGGCAGGGAGAGACTTCAGTGGGATTTAATGCCATAGAGTACACTTTCCAAAGCAGCCATTTTCTCCAGTTGAACTGATTTCTTTTGGCTGGAGATGAGTCATAATTCCAGGAGATCTCCATCCATCACCTGGAAGCTGACAAGCCTACTTCTCACCTTAATAGGGTTCCCAACCGCCTGGTAATGGCAGGCAATCAATTGCCCACCAATTAGTTGGCTGCCTGCCGACACTCAGCTGATCTGCAGGCAGAAGCAGTCCGGGGGAAGTGATCAGTGTCTCTTGTGTAATGACACACAGCCAGCCTGGTGTAGTGGTTAGGAGCAGTGGACTCTAATCTGGAGAAGTGGGTTTGATTCCCTGCTCCTCCACATGAGCGGTGGGCTCTAATCTGGTGAACTGGGTTGGTTTCCCCACTCCTACACATGAAGTCTGCTGGGTTATCTTGGGCTAGTCACAGTTCTTTCCGAACTCTCTCAGCGCCACCTACCTCACAAGGTGTCTGTTGTGGGGAGTGGAAGGTGATTGTAAACTAGTTTGAGACTCCTTAAAAGTAGAGAAAATCAGGGTTTAAAAACCAACTCTGCTTCTTCTTCGTCATCATCCAGAAGCACCAGAATTGCACCAGGGGGATGCTCTAACACTCTCCCCCAAAACTCTGTGGATACCATAGCTTTCCCCCCCAAGTGCTAGACTCCCCTCCCGTGTGATGCCAGCACTTCCACATAAACTGAAAGCAACGTCATCACGTAGTTGATGCTGATTGCCTTCCCCAAATCCATCTCTCTAAACCTGGCAACCTTACACCTTAACTTCCAGTTTGTGGTGTTGATAATGAGATGTGTATTTGGCAGTAACCAATCCAAAAACAATCAGAACAAACCCCATCCATTAATCTCCAAAGGATAACAAATCTGAATTAAATTACCTCACACGGAAACTGTAATATTTGTAATATATTGCTGTGGAAGGGACCAAGGAAGTTCCTAGCCACACATGTCTGTTAGATTTTGGTAGGGCAGATTTTAATAAACTCAGAGGCATGATGAGAATCAGTCAATGGACAAGACTGCTGGAAGGGAAAGGAGCAAGTGAAGGGTGGGCTCTCATAAAACAAGAGCTCTTGAAAGCTCAAGACCTCACTATTCCTATAAGAAGGAAACATAGTAGAGAATCCAAGAAGCAAATGGGGATGAACAGAGAACTTCATGATGAGCTAAGTAGAAAAACGTATCACCATGGCGGTTGGACTAGATGACCCTGGTGGTCCCTTCCAACTCTATGATTCGATGACTTTGTGGGAGAATGCAAAACACGGGCCACCCTGCTCTCTTTGCATCTTGGAGGGGAGAATCCTTTGGGTGAGGGCTACGATCCATAAAAACCTCATCCCTTTTGGATGGGGTGGGGGAAACTCTGGCCTTTCATTGCCTCTAGAATTGGGAGGCTTTTTCCTGTCTGCCTGAAATTTGGGGAAGTTTCTTTTAGTAAAGGTATAATCTACCGGTAATTTCTCCTCCACACTGAGGAGAGGAGGAAGGGATTTCTACAGACAGAAATGTATTTCCCATTGAAACCAATGGGGGGGAAACTACTGAAATGATTAATCTGACCAAACAAAGGCATTATGTTAAATAATATTTAGAATTGTATTCAATAATATTTAATATTATATGAAAGAATACATACAATATTATGAATGAACAAAATTACCCAAATCTAAACCTGAATAAAATGTCTGCATCCACAGGGTTAAACCATTAAACAGTGTCTCTTAGTAGATAACTGGAGCTCTTGATTAATCTCTCTTTCCTCCTACGCTATTTGTACTAAAAAAACAAAACCCTGGCTTTATATTCACTGGAATCCTTCATTTCTCCCAGCACCCTCCCCCCCACCCCGGATTAAAACACACACACCTTGTGTTGATTTATTTCACACCCACAGATTAAAATGTTTGGCAATCTCCTGCTTCCATGCAGCTTACTGTCTTTTGGGTCTCTCCAGGCTCCAGTATGAGGTGTCCTGTGCTTAGCAGTAGTAAACTAAGCAGCACCTGATGCTCAAGGAATGAGAGGAGCAGCTGCAACTTGTGTGCTTTGACTTGGCAGGGCTCCATGGGTGAGGTGCCCAGGTAGGCTGAAAAAAAGATAATAGTCATTTGTTACAGTAGATTTCCTGACATTAGTTGGGAATGGGAGAAGCAAGCTTCCCATGTGACCCAGGGGAAAAGAAGGTTACAAAGGGCGAAGACGGATGTAGCAGGTATACACAGTGAAGGGATTGGTTTGGACATTTTGAGTTTAGAAAGACCTTTTCTTCTCCAATATACAATGGGTGAGGGGAGGACAATCCTGCAGTTATGTTGTAGAATCTAGGACTTGGCAGTACTGTTCAGATGACACATGTCATCTCCCCAGAAGATTTTTGCAACTGTTTAAAAATGTTTGTATTTGTTGTTTGGTCTTTAAATGATAAAAAGACAATAGATGAACACATAAATGAATAAACATTCATATGGTACTTAGCTTTTTTTTTTTAAGGCATAGGGCCAGGCAAGACTAAATGGCCATTTGATTTGCAGGAATTTATGCTAATCAGAAAGCAATGAAAATACATAATTATGCATTTTATATATACACTCTGAAATATATAAATGTCACAAAAGCGTGATAAAGCAGATAAGCAATACAAGAAGATAAAAATTCCAAAATTCTACTGAATATTATTATTAAAGTACCAAGGTTCTTGATCCAATATAATACCAGTGAGACACTAGTTCTCAAGATAGCTTCACAGCATAAGCTAAACAAGTTCTACACAGAATGCTTTAATGTATGTCTTGAATCCAACACAAGAGGTAAGCCGCTTTTAGCCAAATGATAGTGAACATAGTTCTTATACTATGGTGGTGGTGCAATTAACCTGCTTTTTAGAGATAGAGGACATCCTCATTCCTCCCATTGAATTTGGAGGCACAGTTGACTTCCAGCTTCCTGTCTCCACAGTGGAGAATCTCCATTAAGCTAGTTTGTTTATTGTCTTGGTTAGTAGAGCTGTGTTTAGTAGGAGCTCTGGTTAAACAGTTCTCCTATACTGCCCTTTCAAATTTCTGGCATGACTTTTGTGGTATGATTTTAGAAGCCAGGATAGGCACAGGTCAGGAGCACAAATAGTAGCTGCCACACTCCCAAGGACTAGGATTGCCAACCTCCAGGTGGTGGCTGGAGATCTCCCGCTATTACAACTGATCTCCAGGCAACAGAGATCAGTTCACCTGGAGAAAATGGCCGCTTTGGAAGGTGGACTGTATGGTATTATACCCCATAGAAGTCTCTCCCCTCCACAAACCCCACCCTCCTCAGGCTCCACCCCAAAAAATCTCGAGGTATTTCCCAATCCAGAGCTGGCAACTCTACCAAAGACCTTGTCAGCCTCCACTGGTAGGATCGATCTGAATCTATCCATAACAAAAGGGCAAGCACCTCAGGTATTGGATCTGTTTTCAATGGCCTCCAAATTGGAACAAGTAAGAGAGATGTTATTAGCAAATAATCTCACAAAAACATCACAGCTATGGGCCAAATTAACATTACGAACAGGGTTAGATTTAGGTGTTCACACCATAAACCACTTTAAACAATTGAGCTGGATGAGATTCAGCGGATGCGGTGGTGGTGGTGGAGGGAAAAAAAAACACCTTCACTGCCACCTCGTGGGCCTACAAATGGGCTCTGTCTGATTCATCCCACATCTTCTGTAGGCATCAGTCTAGTTCCCGTTCATATCTCTGGGGTCCTATCAGAGCATGGGAGAAGACATCAAGGAGCAACCTTGTTTATGACTCGGCCAGCCCATCATTCTTTGGAGCTAAATACTGAGGAGGCTCTCAGAATCCCCCAGAACTGCCTGGAAACCAACAAGATCCATTAATATCTTAGGGTGAAACGTTCTTATTGGTCTACCGCCCCTGCATTTTTTAGCCCCCTCCTTTGAGGGGGCTTTGCAACACTATAGTCTAAAACCTAAATGAAGATGGGGTTTGGCCCACTGATAGTCTTCGGGCTATTTTCAGATTATTGGCAGGGGAACCCTACCCAGGCCCCAACAGCAAGCATTTGGGAACTAACTTCAGATCAGATGCAGGGGAAGACTGATGTGAACAGAGAGATTTATCTATTTAGAAGAAGGGCCATGGCTCAGTGGTAGAATATCTGCTTGGCATACAGAAAGTCCCAGGTTCAATCCCTGGTGTCTGCAGTTAAAAGGAGCAGGCAGTAGGTGATATGAAGGACCTCTGTCCAAGACGCTGGAGAGCCGCTGCCAGGCTTAGGCAATACCGACCTTGAGGAACCAACAGTCTGATTTAATATAAGGCAGCTTCATGGGTATGTGTGTGGTTTTTCCTCTTTAGATATAATTCCATATGGATGCTGGAGCAGCAAGCTGTGCTGTGGATTCAATTTTGGCAATTCCCCCTCTTCATCCTGGTGATCACAGCTGGTTAAGGATAATTTTGTCTTCAGAGAGAGCTCTTCAGAACTTTATTTTTCTGTTGAGACTCAGGTATTGGATCCAAGAGTAGGGTGAAAAACGGGAGGAAGAAATTTCTGGGGTGAAAATGGTAGCGCAAGAACAGTCAGGCTGTTCAGAAGGATTTTTGCCCTTTATTATATAAGGCATTCTGGATCATTGAGCCTAGCCCAACCCATTACAAATAAATAAGGAAAACCTTTCCCTTTGGAAAAGGCACTATGGGCATGTTGCAGTAGTGGTTGCCTTGGTGTCAGGTTGTTCAGCCTTAAGAGGGAGAGGGCTCCCTCAAGGATGGTTCTGACAGGAAAAGTGAAATTGCATCACAAGGCCTTGGCCTAGTCTTTAAGGACCTCAGCAGGAACTTCTCTTTTTGCTAGCTGCCTCCTTATGGCCTAGGAAGGTTCTCAGTTTCTCGGGGTAACAGCAGACTTAGGGATGGCTTACAAAAACCTAGTCAAGCTGCTGCCTTTGTAACAGATGCCAGATTTAAATCACTTTTCTTCCCAGCCTGTGGATATTGTGTATTTGGATTTCCAAAAAGCTTTTGACAAAGTCCCCCACCAAAGACTGCTAAGCAAACTTTATAGTCATGGGATAAGAGGACAAGTTCCCTTATGGATTGAGAGCTGGCTGAAAAATAGGAAGCAGAGAGTTGGAATCAGTGGTCAGTTCTCCCAATGGCGGGATGTGAGCAGTGGGGTGCCCCAGGGATCTTTGTTGGGACCGGTGCTTTTCAACCTGTTCATCAATGACCTGGAGTTGGGGTTAAACAGTGAAGTAGCCAAGTTTGCAGATGACACCAAATTATTTAGGGTGGTTGAAACAAAATTGGACTGTGAAGAGCTCCAGAAGGATCTCTGCATACTGGAAGAATGGGCATTAAAATGGCAAATGAGATTCAATGTGAGCAAGTGTAAAGTGATGCATATTGGGGCAAAAAATCCCAACTTCACATATACACTGATGGGATCTGTGCTGGCAGCGACAGACCAAGAAAGGGATCTTGGGGTGGAAGTGGATAGCTCAATGAAGATGTCAACCCAGTGTGCGGCTGCTGTAAAAAAGGCAAATTCCATGCTGGCCATAACTAGACGAGGAATAGAGAATAGAACTGCTGATATCATGCTGCCCTTGTACAAATTTATGGTGAGACCACACTTGGAATACTGTGTACAGTTCTGGTCACCACACCTAAAAAAGGATATTACAGAGCTTGAGAAGGTGCAGAAAAGAGCAACCAAAATGATTAAGGGACTAGAGCAACTGTCCTATGGGGAGCGGTTAGGATGCTTAGGGCTGTTTAGCTTGGAGGTTTTTCTCCCTCTCCCATAATACTAGAACACGGGGTCATCTGCTAAAGCTGGAGAGCCAGAGATTCAAAACAGATAAAAGGAAATATTTTTTCACACAACGCATAGTTAAATTGTGGAACTCCCTGCCCCAGGATGTGGTGATGGCTGCCAGCTTGGAGGGATTTAAGAGGGGAGTGGACATATTCATGGAGGAGAGGGGTATTCATGGCTATTAATTAGAATGGATACTGGTCATACTGCATACCTATTCTCTCTAGTATCAGAGGAGAATGCCTATTATTTGGGGTGCGGTGGAACACAGGCAGGATGGTGCTGGTGCAGTCGTCTTGTTTGTGGGCTTCCTAGAGGCACCTGGTTGGCCACTGTATAAACAGACTGCTGGACTTGATGGGCCTTGGTCTGATCCAGCAGGGCCTTATGTTCTTATGTTCATAGCTGCAGCTGTAGTGGGCAGACATTATGGACACAGACTCTAAGGCAAATTTGATTTCATTGCCTTTCTTGGGGGAGAAATTTTAATGACAACCTCAATGAAGTGTTAGCAAAAACCAAAGATGATAAGAAGGCAATTCCTTCCTACTCTGACAGGAAAATAGGTAGAGAGGGAAGACTTCGCCAGGTTTTCATTCACAGTTGTCCTCTCATGCTACCTTGGCTCTAGGAAAATAAATTGGCAGAAACCAACTACAAATCAGCAATCAGGTTGATAGTTTTGTTTCAACAAAGGATGCTGGTTCAAGAACTGATTGGGAGGAGGGTGTTTCCAGCTATTCCAGGGCACGCACTTCAGCTTCTCCTCAGATTGATGGGTCAGGGACATCGCCAGTGGGAGTTGCTTGATAGAACTAATTCATACTTCAACTCATCATTTTCTGCAGAATCTTCCAAACAAATTTTAATGCATATTCCATGCAGTACAGCATCTCGTAGAATTCAGGTGGTTCAGCTGGTACCACTGCAAGAAAAAATATTGAATATCTACTTCCACTTACCATCCTAAATAATTAGGTATCATCCACAAACTTGGCCACTACACTGCTCACCTCCAAGTCCAGGTAATTTATGAACAAGTTAAATAGCACTGCTCCTAATGTTCTGGTCTGGAGTTATTGCAGAGTTGGAAGAAAATTTATTAGGAAAGGTTAAGCACACACATGCACAACATCACCCATGTTAGCATTACATGACTGGGAAGTCTGTGTATGTTTCATGCACAGCGTGGTGTAGTGGTTAAGAGCGGTGAAGTCTGATCAGGAGAACCGGGTTTGATTCCCCACTCCTCCACATGAGCGGCAGAGGCTAATCTGGTGAACTGGATTTGTTTCCCTGCTCCTACATACGAAGCCAGCTGGGTGACCTTGGGCCAGTCACACTCTCTCAGCCCCACCCACCTCACAGGGTGTCTGTTGTGGGGAGGGGAAGGGAAGGTGATTGTAAGCCGATTTGTGTCTCCCTTAAGTGGTAGAGAAAGTTGGCATATAAAAACCAACTCTTCTTCTTCTTCTCCTCCTCCTCCTATCCTAAGACTTCAGTGTAACTTTGTGTAGGGCTACAATGATGTGTGTAGTTCATATTATTTGATCTTCAGATTAGCTCATGGTCAAAGCCGGGGGAGGGGGGTATGGCCATGGAAAAAGAAGCATCTGTGCCTCTTTCAAATGAACTAATTGCCTGTTGCTTTTTTCGCTCTTTGGCTCTTCATTAAGGCATATGACAAATTGTGTTATCTGAGTGTGTATAATAACCTATTATTGAGTGGAACTGAATTTAGAGCAATCAAAATGGGAAACCCCATAATCATGTGGTTTCAGAAAAAACAACTTGACAGTTCTGGAAGCACTCCACAGAGAATCTAGCAGCAAAAATTCCAATCAGAAAAAGAGGTTGTGATAAGAGCACTGCTCCATTAGTAAACAAAAGGGAAGTATGTAGAAGTTTGGAATCTCTGGAGGGGGGAACCTGCTTCCCAATCAATTTATAAAGGGTACTTGTGTGAGTTGCTGGGTTAATTTGAGCATGTGCATGGAAAATTTAATGACTTGGCCACACCTATTAACATTGGAATTTGCATTGAAATTTTTAGGTTGAGTACCTCCGGCACTTACTGCATTTGTCTCAGGAGAGTTGGAAACATGGACAAGTTCATTTTCCAACCGTTTCTTTTAAAAATTATTTGATTTATGTGTCCCGATACTCTCTCCTATTTTCTTTTACCTATGTTTTCTGGAATACTAAAAGAGAAACATGAGAATAGTGGAGATGAGTTGGATTTTTAACTTGGACATTTGGCAAGGGGAATGATCAAAAGTGCCCAACTCAAAAACAGTACACTTCACCACTGAGAAACGGGTAGTCCCAGCAGTTGTGTTGATTTATTTACTAAAATGTATTGGAGCAGAAAGCTTCCTCCTTGGATAATTGCTGGGAGGTGCACAAGCTCCTCTCTAACCATCACCCATTGTGTTTCTCGGTTGTTCAATCAAGCAGAGTGAGAACCAATGTCACCTTGTCTTGGATCATTAAAAAAAAAAAAGAGTCATGCTGTCCAGCGTGGTGTAGTGGTTAAGAGCAGTGGACTCTAATCTGGAGAACCAGGGTTGATTCCCCACTCCTCCACATGAGCGGCAGACTCTAATCTGGTGAACCAGGTTGGCTTCCCCACTCCTGCACATGAAGCCAGCTGGGTGACCTTGGGATAGTCACAGTTCTGTCAGAACTCTCTCAGCCTCACCTGCCTCACAAAGGTACCTGTTGTGGGGAGAGGAAGGGAAGGAGGCTGTAAGCCAGTTAGGTTTCTCTACCTTTTTAAGGAGAATCAAACTCTCCTCCTCCTCCTCCTCTGATGTCCAGTCAACCAACTCTGTATTTTTCATATTCTTTTGAATCCTTACAGTTAATTACCCAGAGACCTGAAATCCTATTTTAAGCTAGTGTGGCTTGCTTTCCCTTCTTTTCTAGTGGTGATTTGCTCTTTTCCAGGCTGAGGGCAAGGGTGAACACTGTCAAGAAAACAACTGAAATTGCTTTGATACTTTTTTTCTTAACTAAGCAAGATGCCCATTGAGAACTCTGCCTTCTTCCACAGTTGCTCTAGTAATTCTCATGGGAAAGTAACAAGAGAAGGTGGAAGAAACAAGGATGGATTAGTTTATATAAAACAGTATCTTGTAGTTGTGCTTAATTTCTTTTTTCAGTTTTATTTTGTAAGAAGTAAGTAGTTACCTTTTAGGTAAGGTGACATTTGCCACTGATGCCAAATTCTACAATCATTGCTTTTAGTTACATTAATGTAAACAAAATCCAGATAATCTATATCGTGAGTGCATAGCATGTGGCCCAGAGAAGCCATGTTGTACAGCCCGTAAACCCCTCCCATAATGCTTTCACACATGTCAAATAATGCACTTTCAATCTACTTGCAATGCACTTTGTAGCTGGATTTTACTGTGTGAAACAGCAAAATCCACTTGCAAATGATGGTTAAAGTTCATTGAAAATGGATTGAAAGTGCGTTATTCAGTCTGTGTGAAAGCGCCCTGAGAGTCAGCATTCTGACCCCTTCCTTCAGAAGAGGGGAAACTTCTCTCCATGTTCCAGAGCAGGGGCATAGTGAGGTGTTTTTGGAGGGGAGAGTCAGAATACTGTCTTTTGGCTGTTCTGTGGGCTGAGAGTTGGTGTTTTGACCTTCTCTGCCGGAAAATTCTTTGTTGCACTCCAGGGGATGCAAGGAGAAATTTCCCAAGGGGCAGTGAGACCATGGCCTGTCAGCATACCAGAAACCCTTGCTTGGGGAGACCCATTAGTCATACTGACTACATGTATAATTTCTACCTGCTGGTGAGCTTTCACAAAATACTTAACACAGAACTTCCAGGCAACGGGCGTAAAAAGCTTGTGAAGTTTAAGAGGTGGCTTTTTGCTGTGCTTTCCACAGTTGGCCAAGCCTGGCTTAGTTCTGGTTTGGCGATGGCACATTCTTTTTGTGACATGCACACCATTAGGCAGGGGAGCAAAGGCATGACAAGATGGACAGGAATATCACAGCCGAGACAATGAAAGGTATAGTGGTTGAGAATCATGAAGTTGCCTTACACTGAACCAGACCCTTGGTCCATCAAAGTCAGTATTGCCTGCTCAGACCAGCAGCAGCTCTCCAGGGTCTCGGGCAGAGGTCTTTCACAACACCTACTTGCCTAGTCCCTTTAACTGGAGATGCTGGGGATCGAACCTGGGACCTTCAGCTTGCCTAGCCACAGCCCCTCCCCAATCAGCTGTGGTTAGGGTGACATAAAGGAGGGGAAGTGGGCCATAAACAATAAAATGGATTTCAATAGGGAGAAATGTATGTAACTTCACCCAGGCAGAAACAACTTAAGGCACAGGTACAGGATGGGAGACAGTTGGCTTGACAACAGTACATGTGAAAGAGATCTGGGAGTCTTAGTGGACCACAAACTGAATATGAGTCAACAGTGTGATATGGCGGCTAAGAAGGCCAATGCAACTCTGGGCTGCATCAATAGGAGTATTGTGTCTAGATCAAGGGAAGTAATACTACCACTGTATTCTGCATTGGTCAGACCTCACTTGGAATACTGTGTCCAGTTTTGGGCTCCACAATTTAAGAAGATGTTGACAAGATGGAGCGTGTTCAGAGGAGAGCGACCAGAATGGTCAAAGGTCTGGAATCTATGCCCTATGAGGAGAGACTTAAGGAGTTGGGTTTGTTTAGTCTGGAGAAGAGAAGGTTAAGGGGTGACATGATAGCCATGTTTAAAGATTTGAAGGGATGCCATGTTAATGAGGGAACTAGCTTGTTCTCTGTTGCTCCAGAGACTAGGACAAGGAGTAATGGATTTAAACTAAGAGAAAAGCGATTCCACCTAAACATTAGAAGAACTTTCTGACAGTGAGGGCGGTTCGACGGTGGAATGCGCTGCCTGGGGGGGGTGGAGTCCCCGTCTTTGGAGGTCTTTAAGCAGAGGTTGGATGGCCATCTGTCGGGAGCGCTTTGATTGTGGGATCCTGCATGGTAGGGGGTTGGACTGGATGGCCCTTGTGGTCTCTTCCAACCTTGTGTGCTTTTGTGATTTGTGATTTTGTGGGGACGGAGAAGTTCACTTTCAGCAACTGACAAGCCTAGTCACATAAATTTACTGCATGCTTATTCCTGAGGTATTCTAGCAAAGTTTCTCTGACAATTTTTCATATCCTCAGAGAGTTTTAGAGGGTAGCTGACTGGTCTGCAGAAGAACAGTTAGATCTGGGTCCAATAGCACCTTAGAGACCAGCAAGAGTTTCAGGGTATAAGCTTTTGAGAGTAAAAGCTCCTTTAGTCAGACAGTAGAAATAGAGATCTGAGTCCTTTTATCCTAAGTCAGAAGGGCTGAATAGGGACATAGGATTTTTATCTCACTTCCCCCCCCCATCAAGTCATAGCTGACTTATGGTGACCCCGTATGGCAAGAGACTTTCAGAGGTGGTTTCTCACTGCCTGCCTCCGCATCACAACCCTGGTATTCCTTGGAGGTATCCCATCCAAATACTACATGCTCATTTTCTGCCCCCAAGCATTTCCCCTTTGCTCTAATCAAGCTGATAACAATATTAATTGTATCTTTGCAACTTTTACAAACATTCTTTACAAGACCTCTCCCACCTTCTGATGAGGATAAAATGACGCAGATCTCCATTTCTACTGTAGTGTGTCTGACAAAGGGAGATTTGACTCTCGAAAGCTTATATCCTGAAACTCTCGGTCTCTAAGGTGCTGCTGGACTCAAATCTAACTGTTTCACATCCTCAGAGTTATAGTGTGGGACATGGACCTTATATGCTTATGTTAGAGATATGTGAACTGTCGTTTATATTTAACACTAGGAATTAGGTCTCTTTAGTCAGGAGGTATCTGTAATGTGTTATGCAGGTGTGCACTTGTGTCTTGGGGACTTCTAACTTCTCAAAGGCCTATTCCCTTGCCTTTAATGGATTCTTTTCTTTCTGTATCTGTATACAACTTTTGGATATTTCTGTATCCATGCTTTATGCCATTCATTCACGTATGGTGCAGTTTGCATTTGTAGTGTAGTGTACAGTGGTGCCTTCCAATAAACTGTTTTACTGGTATCAGTAATGTTGTGATAGAATTTATAATTTCAAGATGTTCCCTAATGTTAATCTAGTGTGTTAATTTGAAAGGTCGCATGTTCAAATAGGAGGCTCAGTTAGCTGAGAGTGCTTGCATGAACCTGCTGGAGTTGATCCTTAGATTAAAGCTGTTTGAACTAATCTTCATTCTTTTGGTCTCTTATTTTGGAACTCAGAAACATTACAAGTAACACTGTGGAGGCCTGTATCTGATAGTCATGTACCCACCAGGATAATATGAACCCATTATAGAAGAGGACCTTAAAAAAAATTTCAACACAATATAACTGCGAAGGAATCTCAGGTGGGAGGTGCTAAAAAAGACGTTTCTCTGTCTGGAGCCCTGGAGAGCTGCTGTTGGTCAGTCAGCTTAGGCAATACTGAGCTAGATGGGCTACTATTGCAATACAGCGACTTCATTTGTTCATAGTTGTGCCAATTGTGCTGTGCCCTGTATGGGGGCAAAACACATTCCATACTGACCCATCTTTCACAGAACCTTTGTATATTGCTATACCTGTGAATAGGCTGTCCCTTTCAGGAAAATTTCTGTGCCATGACTGATCTCAAGAAGAATCTTATTAGAAGAATCTCTGATAAGCTGCCGAGGAAGCCCAGTTTGAAAACCATTGGCCTGAACGGAAGGCAAGAATGTTAGCATATATAGGTTAGTGATGAGAGATAACAGCTTCATGGAACAAAATGTATGAATTTCGATGAAGCATTTCAAAGCTAAACTAAGGTGTTTATCGTAGCAAGAAGCAGAATGCTGAAGCATTTGGGCAATTCTTTTTTTTAACTAAAGTTTTTATTATTTTTTCATATATTCCATAGAATCAATTAACATTATCCATTAGTCTCTTCCAAATCTTAGTTTAACCTACAATGTATATTACTAACATCTTCCTCTACTGTGACTTACCCTCTTCCTTCATCTATCTCTAATCTTCATAGTCCTCTTTGCATTTATTTTCTAATTCTGTATAGAGCATTCTATAATTGTTAAAAAAACATTACTTAACTGCCCCATTTATATATTTCTATAATATAACCATTTGTAACAATTAGAATTAGTCCAAGTCATAGCCTTTAACATTTTGCATATTAAGTTCATTTTTACAATATACAGTCCATGCCTCCCACCCCTTAACAAATTCATCATTGTCTTTTTGATTTAATAACGCAGTCAATTTCGCCATTTCTGCTAGTTTGAACATTTTATGTATCCAATCAGTTTTGTCCGGTGTCTCAGTCATTTCCCATTTCGCTGCCTTTGGGCAATTCTGAGTGCTGGATCCTAGTGAGAACTGGAAGCAGGCAAGGATGGGGTTACCAATGGCAAGATCGTCTTGCCAGTCACCTCTTTTCTAAATCTCCCAAAGCATCCAGCGAAAAGGGCTGCAATTCTGTCAGACAAACAGCTGCTAATTAAGTTCCTGGCCTGAGTTCTTTATTCAGCCCCCTTCTCCTCCATTAGCCAGGGCTCAGCGGCTAAATGGCGAGCTTCCTGGGGCCTGTCATGGCTGGGCTTGGATAATTACTGCCTAATGAGGGCACAGGCGGCATCTGTGAGGACAGAGAAACATTCTGCGGTAGGCAGTAGCCTCCCCTCCTTCCAGTGTTTTCTTTGGGGGACAGACCTTCAGGCTATTGATTAGTGTGATCTTCTCCAGTGAAGAAAACCCCCTTGGGCATATGCCTCCTGTCATTAGTATTTAGCCTCCAAGTCCTTAGTTGTCCTGACAGCTTATGGATGTAGCTCAAGATGTACATCATAGCAAGATTCTGTCAAGAGTGCATTGCGGAACTCCTTGGGTTGGATGTAGTTCAAGGATTGGGGAGTGTAGGTGGCTACACTCTTCTCTCAGGAGGTAAAAGCAGCCCTTACCGTTCTTACTAGGAAGGTAGATGCAGTTGCCCGGAAAGATGTCTGTTCTTCTCAGACATACGAACTCAAAACTCTGTTGTGGAAATGTATCAGTAAGGCAGAGGCAGAATATCTTCTTGTCTTCCCTTTTCCATCACAGTTAGCATGTGGACACTGTTGCCTCTTGACCATGATGGGCTGGAGCAATGTAGACATTTTCTACTTATCACATCTTTCAGTCATGACAAATACCTGCATGACATTGTTCTTTCCATTATGCACATCTCCTTCCATCCTTACATGAGAGGCAAAGGTTCCGATAGATGAGCAGGTTTTCATGTCTTTGTAGTTAAACATTGATCATCGAGAAGTGTGGCTGCTCTCAGTTCTGTTGATAACTGCTGTTTTTTCCTGATGTTTCTCCCATGTTTTCCACATTGATATAGATTCATAGCTCCATTTTTGTCCTGCTTTCTTCCAAAAACGAATCCAATATGAGGTCTCACTGTGGGGTTTACTTGGTCTTTAGTGTGTTCTGTGGGATAAGTGGAGTTGAATTGAGCTCTGCTGTTGTACATTTTAGATGCAAATCTCTTTGGAAGTTATCTCCTAAATATCCAAGGTTGACTTCAGATAAGTGCTATCATGTCCTTAGTTAAATATATTTACAAGGTCAAGATTAGACACCTTCATGCAACCATCCCTTCCCCTTCACGGGCACCCCCCTCACTTGCTCACTCTCTCACCCTCTCACACACACATGTACACCAGGTGGGAGAATGCATTCATTATCATTCCTTATAGCTTTGCGTGACAAAAATAATAGAATGAGAATTTGAGGGAGGGGAGTGTGAGGTTGTAATACCCATAGCTCCTAGTTGCTTCAGTTTTAGGGGAGCTTCAGTTTCTAATAAGAGAGTATGAAGTTATGCTCTGTAAAAATACTGGTCTTCTACATATGCCATAGTTAGTGATAAGGTCTTTTAGAGTGTTTGTTTTAATGCTTTCCTTTATTTGATACATTAAGAGTTTTCCTTCACTTTTCTCTGTGAACATTTAACCTAAGGTTTACTTAGAGTGCCCTCACCCAGAGTCAGTGTTACTACTTGGTTCATACTGTAGCCCAGAGCATTTAAAGAACATTAGACCGCCTACGTATTCTGATCACTGAGCAGATGCACCTTTGTGTAAAAGGTGGTGGCAGCAACAGATCCCACAGATGGATACTATGTAGAGTACATTGCATGAGTATGATTCTTATGAGATATTTTTTTGTACAAGAGAATTGTAGTCAAGTTGAGGCCTAAAGGTATGGGATGTTCTATTTTTTTTTTTAAAGAGAGAACTTAGGTATTTCTCCTGACTGGTCTTCATGCAAAAACAATTGTACTATAGTACCTCTTCCTAGAGACTAGTTTTAAGCTGTTATGCCAATAAAGATTTTTGAATTTGAAATTTGAATTTGACTAGTTTTAAGCAACTTGGATATGAAATTAATAGGGTAGCCAGCTCTGAGTTAGGAAAGACCTGGAGATTTTTTTTTGGGGGGGGTGGAGCCTAAGGAGGTCAAGGATTAGGGGGAGGGACTTCAATGGGGTATAATGCCATCAAGTCCACCTTCGAAAACAGACACCTGGAGATCAGTTGAAATAGCAGATCTCCAGCCGCTACCTCGAGGTTGGCAACCCTAGAAATTAATGTGAGTGGTGTGACTGACTTGGCATTATGTTAAACATCACTGCTAGTGTGTGTTCAGATGCTTCCAAATGGAAGTTTTTCTCCATCTTGGCTTCCAAACTGGAGTTCTTGCTTTCTTGCTTACAGCTAAAAGGTGCTTTCAACCTCTCCCGTGAGCTGCTTCTGTTATTTTCAGTAGCTTGTCAGCCGCCCAACTGAGTTAACAGCAGTTCACCAGTCTGCATTAACTGACTTGCCCTCAATGCCCTCTCAGATTACTCCCTTCTGAGGAGTAATTTCTCCCCCTCCATTGTGCAGCCTTGTAAAGAAGCATTCCTGTCACCCATACCACTTCTTCTCTCCCTGTATTGCATACTGCTGCAACCGATTACCTTCCCTTAACTCTGTGTGGCTAACACAATTGCCTGTTGAGGCCCAGAACTGTGGTATGCAACAGCCATACAGGCAGCCTTGTTAAAAGTGGTAAAATGCCCCTTGCAATGCGTTTACACCCGGAAGGGCCGCATCGCAAGCGGCCCTTTAGCACTCAAACTAAGAGTTTGAGTGGCAGAAGGCCCCTCGCGAGGCGACACTTCTGGTTGTAAACCGGAAGTGACGTGCGCGCGGTGTGTACGTGCGCGTGCACGTTTGCCCGCCGACCCTCAGGTGGTCGGCGGACAGAGGGGTGAATTTCCGGGGGTTTGCCCCCCCCAACCCTCAGGTGGTCAGCGGGCAGAGGGGTGAGTTGCCAGGGGGTTGCCCCCCCCAAACCGGGCACCTGGCAACCCTATTCCACATGAATGTTGAGCTCCACCTAGGCTTCCTTACAACAGTATTGTTTGAGGGAGCATCCACCTGAAATTCGTGCTGCTTCTGTGTTTTCTCCTGCTCTACTGCAGTCTTTCCCCAAAATGGTTTGATACAATCTTTTTTGGAAAAATTGCAGTCAAAGGCACCTTTGGATTCTATGTGGATGGGAAGGTGTGCGTTTTTTCAGGTTCCACTTGCATACTGGCACTGTTTCCTTACCTCAGCCCCTGCAGGTGCCATTTGCCCCACACACATCAGAGGCTTTAATTTTAAAATCAGGGATTGCTAGATCATTATAGCATATAATGTTCTATTGCCATGGTGCATCAGTTCCCAGGTGTCATTCAAGCCAATGCATACAGTTTCCCCCAACCCGGGTTACTTTAATGTGTGATGAACCCAGGTCCAAGCAGGGAGATCCAACCCATGCGTAAAAGACCTAGATACCCTTATATAGGGAGTTTCCCTACAGGTGTCGCTAGTTCCCATGTTAGGCTCTTCCCTGGCAGCTGAGTCAGCCCCTCTACTCATCAGGAGTACTGGGGCCCAGATCCTTTGAAGACTTATTGGTCTCTTCTAGCATTTCCTTAGCGGAGGGGTGCCTGCTGGCTGCCAGACATGCATTTCTGGCACCCGGTCCATGCCTCACATCCAGCCCTTCACCTCCTCTGCTCCTGGGATACTTTAGTAGACTGTGGCGGGTGTGGTCATGGGCAGGTCCATGCTGGGGCCTCCAGGACTGAGGGCCCTGCTGGTTCAGGGAGTGGCACTGGGGCTGGATCAGGGTCCTTTTGGGAAGGCCCTGGCATCCCAGCTGCACAGGAAGGGTCTGCCAAGGTGGGGCTTGGGGACGGGCTGTCCTCCTCTTCATCCAATGAGGACTCATCCTCGCATGCTATACCAAGGTGGCCCATGTAAAAAACCCCATAGTCTTTTTCCCTTTCCTGCTTCTTTCTCTCTTTTTCACCTTCCAGCTAACCTACCTTTATCTGTCCCCTTTCTTCAGCTTTCCAACCTTCCCACACACCCCAGCAGCCTCTACGCAGGAAAACCATAGCCCAGTTGCATGGCGCTGGCCACTGGGGTGGTCCCAGTTGCACAGTGGGGATCCCACAAGGATTTATGGGAATCATCTCACATTCCACTGTATACCCTTCCCCATACTATTTCCTTTTTCCCTCCTCCTGGCAACCTCCATATCCTCACCTTTCTTTGCTTCCTTCTTCTCACCCACCAACTAACCTACCTCTTATCTGACATCAGTCTTCAGCTCAGGTATATTTATTATTTAGTTTATACCCCCACCTTTCTCCACATTGGGGACCCAAACGTTTCGTACATCATTCTCCTCTGCTCCATTTTATCCTCACAACAACCCAGTGAGGTAAGTTAGGTAACTGGCCCAAGGTTACTCAGTAAGCTTCCACAGCTGAGTTATGATTCAAACCTGGGTCTTCTAGACCCTGGTCTGAAACTCTAATCACTGCACCCCATCGGTTTTCATGGGGTGGCTGCTGTTGAACAGCAGCAAACAGCCGGGCCTGGGTAAGTCATGGAAGTTACCTGGTAGCAAGTCACCCACTTGTTGCTTCCAGGCCTGGCCCCAATGAGCAAAGGTCAAACTAGCTCTAGAAAGGGTCCCGTGCACTGTCCCTGCCTTTTACTGATGGAAACCAAGGCTTAAAGGCTGGAAATAATATGTGTTTGCCTAGCAGTGGCCACTGAGGACATTCCTTTCTTAAGGCTACAGGTGCTGCTGCTATTATTGGGGGGAATACCAATAATAGCAGCAGCAGGTTTTTCTTCAAATCTGGGGCATTTTTCAGGTTCATAGAAAGGATTTGTCTTGTGTGATCATGCCTTTGGTCTGGATTTAAGTGTCTGCGCATTTGTCTATGTTGAGAATTAGATCTATTGATGATAATGTGATGTTCCTTGCCTAGTTTCCTCATGGGGCTCTGTGCTTTGACACAGAACTGATTCTTGTGACTCCGTTCAAGAACGGAGTTCAAGAACGGAGTTACTTTTCCATGTAATCGTGCCTTCAGCATATTTGGAAATATTTCTAACATAATGTTTAGAGCTCACAGATAGACTTTATAAGCAATCACATGCATCTCTTTGCAAGGAAATGTTAAGTAGAAACTGCAGTGTTTCAGCTAACATAATTCTGTGGCTTCAGAAGAACTTTATGGGTAGATAATCCTCTCATGATACTTATATAGTGGATGTTCTTGTGAGTGCTTTAAAATGGGGGAGCAACAGAACATTTATGCCAGAAACCATCTTTGTTCTGGTATGAAAAGACTGGAACTGCCTAACACTGACCATAGCAAATCGCTGGGTAAAGGGATGTGTATGCTGATTGTGAAGAAATAAGGCCTGCTGGATACATCTTGATCTAACCAGAATTGCTAAATGAGTGGCTTGGGGGAATGCAGCAGATGTAATGCATTAGGGTGCTTGAACACATGCAGGATGGTGTGTCTCGCTGAACAATGTGTTCACATTAATCTTGATAGCAAAGCATATGATGCAGGATAGAAATGGAATAACAAATCTATAAAACAAGGGCAAATGGAGTAAGTCGGGCTGTGTATCTTATGCATCAGAAATCCAAGTTCTCCCTCAAGGAAAGACACACTCTGTGCTAGAATGTATTATGCATACATTTATGTTGTTTTATTTATTCGGCTTCCAAGATTGAAAAGCTCGAAACTGGGGGTGAGAGGGGGAATCTGGCAATGACTGTGTGGCCATAGTCAAGGGAAGGGGAAACAGGCATAGTGATTACAGTCAGATAGCCAGCATGGGAAGGGAATCGTTGTGGGGAGGGAGAGGTCTTCCTGCACAAAGGCAGGAAAAGGCAGCTGGTTGGGGTACAGTCTTCATTATAAAGCGGCTAGATATTTTAGTACCTGGGGTGGGAGTCTGACTTCGCAACAAATTTGCACAGCTATGCTCTTAGAGATCTGAAGAACACCAAAAAGTATTATGTACATATGTGCTATTCTGTTGCATGCATTTGCTGTTCTGTGCTCTCTACAAGTCCCAATTCTGAGCCAAGAAAATTTAAATTGTAATTGGATTAAATTATACAAAATAAAAATATTCAGAAATGCTTAATTAGCACAAAAGCTGCTCAATATTAATATTAATTCATTCATTCATAGCCTTATTTATTGGCATAGTAATATTAATATTATGAAGTACTTTTTGGTAGTTGTATATATTTATGAATGAGCAGTTTGCTCGTATGAGCCAAATAGTACTTATAGTGTACATGGTAAATCTGAAAAAAACAGAAATCCTAAGTCTGTTGTCATTTCATTTTCTTTGGCAGGGCTGTTGTGCCCCTTGTAACAGTTTTATGGTAATTCAGTAGGCAAAGTGTTTCCCATCTCTGCATCCCCATGCTGGGAAAAGCTTTACCTACAGGATTCCTGCCTGTCATGCTGCTTTTAGAGGATAAGGAGACCTGCCAGGAAAAAAGTCCTGTCTATAGGGGAGCAAACATAACTGTGTTGGGCATGAAAGTGTTACCCCTGAATACAGTAGCCTTTCTCAGACATGAGGGCTGGACATTTGCTTATAAAAAAGGAGATTCTCTGGAATCTATGTACATACAAATTCACATTGTGCTTGTAACTACTGGAAGATTTTGGACCTCTGAGGGGTCAATAATGTAAGCACTTCAACTGCTTCTGTTTCCTATTGTTCTGCACCTTGCTATCTCTTTATACCTCAGACAACACTGAACAGGACAGGTAGCTGGCCTTTGGGGCGCTGTGAGCTGTAGTTAATATTTTTAACAGCGGCTGAGCTAGAAAATCCTGCTGGAGCTATGGGTATAAGACAAATTTGTTTCCTCATCAGGCATGCTCCGTCTGCTTCATTACCGATTGGCAAAGCGTAACCTAGAGCCGACAAAGCAGTCAATCACTGAGGAAGCGGAGGCTGGGCTGTTGCATGTTCATAAATCCAGTCAAGCTTGGCATGCAAGATGATGGCTGCACTCATCCAAGGGAGCAAAATGTCAGGTGGCCCCAGTGGGGAACGAGCTTCATTGCCCTTACAAACTAGGAAGTGCTAGTGATGGAGGAGGGGCCTTTCTCTGCTGCAAAAACGGAGCTTTTCATAGCATTCCAATGAAGGGGGCCTCCGGGGAGTCAGGAATTGACTAAATGCCTATCTAACCATTGATTATTTGTGAGATTTGATTTTTTTTAAAAAAACTTACATCAAAGAACATATCAAACATCCCAATTATTGTTTTTTTAAATAAATGTCACTGAGAACAGTATCCACAATCTTTTAAAATGCAAACTACATCAGAATATATATTTTTTAAAAGCCGATTTATGTTTCTTTTAACTGCCCCCACCCCAATTCCCTGACTTGGGGAAAATGTTGCTTTTTTTTTTTTAACGTTATCAAAAGAGAGGGTAAGACCAAGGGTGTGGTGGTTCCCGTCCTTTTTACCAGATCTTGCACATGATTATTTAGTAAGAATTGCTCTACCTGTTTAAATTAAAATCACATTATTAAAACAGCACAAGTATTATACAAAATATTTCTAAAAACTATACAAGTATAGAGTGATGATGATGGTATTTGGCAACTGTCACATGCATCTGACGAAGTAAGCTGTGGTGCACAAAAACTACTGCCACAATAAATCTGTGAGTCTCTAATAAACGTTTTCATGTGGTCTGCTCCACAGCCCCCAGCACAGATCTTAAACAGTCTCACAGTCAACATCCCTCAGAACTATAGAAACAAACCAAACATTTAGATGTGGTAGGAGGTATTAAGTAACCATTACAACCCCTCCCCAGGGTATTAAAGATATAATGTAATATTTAGGGGGGCACATAATCTGCCAGCCAAAAATGGTGTTTCTGTGCATATTCTTGATACCACCAGTGTCATTAATAACTGGGGCTTGGGGTTGAGGACATCCCAGGTCCTAACTCTCTGCTGTGGTCATATTGTGTTTTGCCTGTAGTGTTACATCAGAGTCATCAGACGTTCCTGACAATTTCTCCTCAAAGACTGGATGCCCCAGAGAAGGTATGGGGATCTACAGTAAGGTATTCACTACATCATCACTTTGGGCAGTAGGACAAAATTTCAGTCCAGTAAAGCCGAATAAAAGTTTCCAGAGTATAGGTTTTCGTGAGTCAACGTTCACTTTGAGAGATACATTCTACTACTACAGACTAACATAGCTATCCACCCGAAACTATCTTGGGAGTGTTGTTCCTTTATTTTCTATCGATCACCTTTCTTTTCTTTCAACAAATCAGTGTACTAGGTCTCTTTGTACTATAAAGGGGCAAGAGTCGTTTTTCTTTGTCATCAAGGGTAGATTGCTAAAAAATTTAACCATTATACAAGGCCCCTTCTGAAAAGACATACATTTTTGGATTTTCCCCCAATATGTTTTTTCCAGTTGTGAAGCCTCACTTTCTCTTTTTTCTGGATCGGGGTATAGTTCATCTTGTCTCTAATATCATGTTTTTGATATCACATTTCTGCCTCTTCTGGTGTTCTACTTTTCTGAAAGCTGTAACCAGATCACCAACATAGGCATGTGCTAGGCCTCTCCTGTGTATTGTATGCCTTGCCTAGATGTGGGAGCATGGGATTAGGAAGTCCACAAATAATTTCGTGAGATGAAGTCTGGATTGATGAATGTCTGCACAGTTGCACAGATCTAAAAACAGTCTACCCATGTACTTTCCCCAGAATGCAGAATTAGAAGCAATATAGAACCAGCCAACACTCAGATGGGCAACAGCACCATTAATTGGTGTGTGTATGTAAAGTGCAGACAAGTCGCAGCCAATGTATGGAAACCCAGTAGGATTTTCAAGGCAAGAGACAAACAGAGGTGGTTTGCAATTGCCTTCCTCTGCACAGCAACCCTGGTATCCCTTGGTGGTCTCCCATCCAAATACTAACCAGAACTGACCCTGCTTAGTTTCTTAGAGCTGACGAGATCAGGTTAGCCTGGGGCATCCAGTTCAGGGCATTCATTGGTAGGAGATGCTTATATAACCATTACAGTGTAGTGCATATGGGACCATGCTAGCTGGCCAGCCCTGGAGAATATGGGACATCCTCACATCATGATCTCTTATCAGATTGGTAATAAACTGGATTTCTTTGTGTTGGCTGGTGAGCACTAAAGTCCTGCCTGTCTAGCCTAGAAAGGCAAGGAAGCAGCCTGTGACGGATTGCTTATCACATCTTTACAGACTACAGGAAAAGAAAGCTCCCCCTGTCCATCATGTTAATGTGAAAACTATTGGTGGCACTGGTGTGATTTTTTAAAATCCTCTTAAAAGATATGGGGATTTAAGAGCTCCCATGAGCAATGATAGGGATTGCCAGTTGTCTTGTGTCTGTCTTCGAGTGGGAGTCTGAAGTAGTCTGAACTCATTCTTTTTACCATGGCATAAATCAGAAATTGTAGCAATAGATATTGCTTCGTGCTTCTCTTGCCTTTAGATCCAATCACTGTCTTGTCCTTGAGATTTAACACTTTGCCTGGGTATGTTTCAGCAGCTTCTGTAATGCTAGAGGATTTTTAATTGTGTGGGGTATTCAAACATATTTTCTGACAAAGTGGTCCACCTTGTCTTCATCCCGTTTTCTTTGTATTTACAGACCTGATCCTTATAATGGCTCAGGTAGGCTAACAGCCTGTTATGGCAAACATGGCAGGTCTTAGCCCTAAGAGGATAGTCAAACCTATACGAAAGGGTCAGACACAGCCATGATTTTGGGTTCAGGAAACACAAGGTTTGGGGATAAATCTGACTTTAAAAAACTATTATTGGGGTTAACACTGGCCCCACCCCATTGATATAAATGTCTACATATGTGCAAGGGTCACAAAAAAAGTAGAGTTTGCCAGCCAAATGGTGCATAAGTGCCACCTGCAACCAGCAATAGAAAGTAAGAAAGGGGAACTGATCCTATGGGATCAACATCCTGTGGGGTAAGGGGGAGGGGTAAGGCTGTGGTGTGTTGAAGGGACAAAAAATAAAGTCACTGGAGCAGAGGGAGGAAGGAAGATCTGTAGCAGTGGGAAGCGAAACCTAGCTGGCAATGGGATTTCCTGTTTCCCATGAATCTCCCCCCACCCCACATACACTTGTAGTTCTGCAACCAGTTGCCTATCCACCTAACTATCCTAGAATCCAGTCCACATTCCTCTAGTTTACCCATCATCATGGGGAACCTTGTCAAAAGCTTTACTAAAATCCAGGTAAACAACACTGACAACATTCCTTCTATCCAGTAAACTCGTCATTCAATCAAAGAATGAAACAAGGTTGGTCTGGCAGGACCTGTTGGGGACAAATCCATGCTGACTTCCCTGGATCACCAAGTGATGTACTGGGCCCAGAGGTACTTAAAGCAGGCCCCAGTTGGTGGGCTCCTGTATTGGCTCAATTGTTTACTTGGGTGGATAGGACTGGCATTATGCCAGAGGCATGGACTAAAGCAATTTTGGTGCCCATTCATAAAAAGGGAGACCATACAATTCCATCTAATTTTAGACCTATCAGTCTCCTCTCTTATAGGGAAACTCTATGCTAAACATCTATTAAATAAATAAACATACACTTGTATTAATTACAAGAGTCAGACTGCTTGCTAACATTTTCAAGTTTTTCCTACAGTGATGGCTTGTATACATGTTAACCTTCTAGCGGCAGTGACCTAGGTATAAACTAAGGTTTCCCATGGGGCAGTTTGTTCCCATGTTATGCAAGAGCATGGTTTTCTTAGAAGACGTCTGTTGTTTATGAAGGAAAAAAATCTGTAATGGTGGATAGTGGTAATGCCTTCTTGAAACATTCCTCCAATGCACCATTATTGAATGTTGGATGTGTTCCAGAGCACATACTCTGTTCATGCAGGGCAGTAGGTAAGTCCAAGAGTGCAAGAAGTTGGTACACTAAAAAGTCACCCCAGAATCTTTTCTAACATATAGATATTCCTTGGTAGATGGACAGGAGGAGGATTACTTTTCAAATAGATGTTCAAATTGTTCCTAAAAAGGGAGAAGTTTGAGATCTGTTTTGTTACAGGTAAACTGTGGATTTTTCAGGGTTTTTAAAATTATTTCTCATCACAAGCTACAGCTAAGCTTGTAGTTACTTATACCCAAATATATTGGTTACCTTTAGTAAAACAGAAAACGGGTGGGGAAATACAATGTGTGTACAAGGCATCAGATTGGCAAGGTTGAGGGTAAGTGATAAAATGTAAAGTATCCCATTATAACTTTGTCCTATTGTTCATTTCCTTAAAAGCTGTCTCCTATCAGAAAAGTTACCTTGGATGACATAGATCATTATTCTAATGAAAAAAATACACTTCTGCGACTGTTACTGATCGTACCTAAATCCCATATCTCAGGTATCCCTGCTCAGGTGAGGGTGAACAGAGTACAGAATACTGGTACTACCAGACCATTGCTTGAACTTCGGAGTTTCCTGAAGGTGTGTTTCTTGCTGTGTTAACTTCCCAGACATGACTCATGAGACTGAGTTCATTATTAATTAATAATAGAATTGTAGAGTGACCACAGTGCCTTGGCTCTAGGGATAGGCAAAGATCTAACAGTATCCAAAAATTTTGTGTCTCAATAGTGGAACTAAAAAGGAAATAAATACTTCTGTAGCAACCTGTCCCCTAACACAAGTGCAACCATCTTTTTGCTGTACTTCTGTGCATTTGGAGGCATAATGTTGGGAACAAAGGCTTTGCCGTGGGTGGCCCCATTTCCACTGTGAGAGAGTCCACCAATGTAAACTGCTGAAGTATAGAAGAGTGCAGTGTGTCTCTGTGTGCAGGCTTTGCTATTGTTTCTGCAGTATATAGACCCTCCTTTTATACCCACCCTTGATAAATATATAGATTAGAGGGAAAGATTTCCAGCAAGCATTAGGCTTGCACCTTTCCTTTTGGAAATTTAAGAACTGCTGCCATTATTCATATACCTCTTAACAGAGGCCTTTTATGCACAGGTTGTTCCCATCACTGTCACACACCCCCAACTACTTTGGGGCTTCCTTTTAATTATGCATGTATTTTCCAACCTTCAGAAGTCGACTTGTGATCCCCTTGCATTTTCCTCACGTTTTCAGGGTGCTGTTTTACCCCGAGTGTCAAGTCCACCATGATCCCAAATCAAAAGCTGCTCTTGTGGATACTTGTTACTTAGGGTTTTTCTCCCCACGCACATTCTCACTTCTCCCTCCCACATGTCTGTTCCCCTCATCCAATCCTTCCCCTCAAAGCCATTATTGAGTGCACTAGCAAGAAAATAATGCTGGAATACCATGAGGCTGCTTATTTGGTCAGTTTCACAGTGAGTTTGGGTCAGTTTCAGATCAAACAGTTGAGAGAATGGAAATAATCACAAATGACCTATGTGGCTGCTTATTTAGTCAGTTTCACAGTGAGCGTGGGTCAGTTTCAGTTCTTGGCAGGACAGAACAGAGCTGGGCTGATTTGTCCCCCTCCCCTTATACGCATCCTCTTATAGGCATGAAAGCTGATGGAATGATGAATGTCAAAAATGACTGTGCGAGTGTTTTTATGTTCTTAAAACCCCTGCATTGAGTTACGCAGAAACAAATTGGTGTGTGTGTGGGGGGGGGGGTGTCCGGACCCTTCTCTGCTTTGACTGTAAAATGGCTGCTCGGTTCAGATCAAATGAGAGAATCCCACTGTAGGGCTGGCGGGGGTCGGTGATGTATTTCAAAAAAATACACCACAGCCAATTACAAAGCATCTTTTTCAGGGGAGAGGGTCTCACACATGGTTCACAAGCTCCACATTTTCACTAGGGATGCATAATTGATCACAACAAGAAGAAGAGTTGGTTTTTATGCGCCGGATTTCTCTACCACTTAAGGAAGAATCAAGCCGGCTTACAGTCACCTTCCCTTCCCCTCCCCACAACAGACACGCTGTGAGGTAGGTGGGGCTGAGAGTGTGACTAGCCCAAGATCACCCAGCAGGCTTCAAGTGTAGGAGTGGGGAAACAAATCTGGTTCACCAGATTAACCTCTGCCACTCACGTGGAGGAGTGGGGAATCAAACCCGGTTCTCCAGATCAGACTCCACTGCTCCAAACCACCGCTCTTACCCACTACGCCATGCTGGCTCCTGGTACTGCTGGAATTTCTTCAGGGCAAAAAGCCCCCATGCATAGTGCTTTGAGAATTCAATTGTGAATGCTGTGCAGTTAGAGAGCAGCAGATCCAGCAGAAACAGGCCATACATAAAAGGCCGGAGTGTAAGGATATGTATGTGGCCTTGTGCCAACAAGAACTCTTGCTATTCTTTCTCTTTCCTTCTCTGTCCAAGTTTTCTCCCATGTGGGTAATTGCTTTCCTAGAAGTTAACTATTTTTTCTACTTTAACCATTTTCCCCAAGGGATTAATCACTGTTAAGAGAGTGAAGACAGAATGGGAAGAAAAATGGAAGAGAAGGGAAAGGGGGACTATTTGGTCTTTTTGAATAGCATGGGGATACAAATGTATCCTGACTAGTGTTTTTCATATGTCCTGCTACGTATAATCGCACCAGAAGGTGGCACAGTCCATACCCACCTCTGGTCATCTGTCACCCATTGTTCCTCTTCACTCTTGACTCCGCTTCTGTGTCTTCCCCCTACCAATGTAAAAACTGGAACCTCACAAAAGAGTTACAGATTTTCTTGTACTTGTCCCACCTGTACCTTCAATTTCAACGTTTTTTCCCCTTTCTTGTTTCTGTTCTGAATTTATGCCACTGCGCCATGATACCATTCACTGTAAGTACTTTCCTTTTTGTCTCCTATAATTTTTTTTAGCAGAAGCTAAACTTGACCACAATCCCTTTTTAGGGTCCCCTCCCCTTAATGTTGATGTATATGGTTACACTGGTGAAACTGCAGGAATTCAGCATTTATTTATTTATTTTAGAATATTAAAAATACAACACACCCCACAGTGCAAGTGGAAATATACAAAGAGACCTGCCCAAACGGAATTAACTGTGATGAATAATAGAGAGCCACAAAATTTGGATTTGCTTGGCAACCAAACGTTGCTTCTGGGAACCAGCAAGGCTCAATTTTCTTGCCTCCTGCTCTGCAACCATAATTGCATTCCTCTTGTACCTAATCAGGGAGAGAGATGTGAGGTGGGTGAGCTCTGTACTTGTGTGCTTCTCCTGCTACTCCAGCCCACAACAGCACAAGAGCAGCTTGGTTGCATTTTTTAAAGAGGCATACTCCGCTTCCTTTTGTTGCTGGCAGCTTTTGTGAAAAATGTGTTACTCTTGTGGTGGGACCTGACTGGAGGCTTTCCTTCACAGGTGCCAGGATTAAATTTCTGCTCACCACTGGCGAATTGGTGATTATCAGTGATTCAACTGTTGTTTTTCATTGGAGATAGTCCCAATTTGCTGGTTCTTGACCCTGGTAAAGTACTGTCCTGTTTTGTCTCAGTTTTTGCCTTTGAGATATTCTTTATTAAAATTTTGTTAGTGTGCTGCTAGAATTGTTATTCTTCCGGATTCAACATCCTTCTGAAAGTCTCTAGGAGCTAAATTAATGAGGACCAAACTCCATTTTCAGTTGGCGGTCCTTGATCTGATCCCCCGATGTGTAGTTTTGCCTTAAAAAGCAACTGTTTGTATGTGTGTGGGGGGGGAAAATATGGATTGGGGCTGTGTCCCTCCAAAAGGGGTGTAGTTAACTCTGATCCCCAACAGTATTTTCTCAATTGACCTCCACCCAGCTTGCTTTTTGTCCCAGTAGGGAGAAAAGAGACAGTGCCTATATATTTTTCCTACCGGGGCTAAAAGTAACATGTGTGCTGGAGGGTTGGGGTACATGTGAGAACAGTTACCTTTCTGCTTCCCTGGGGTTGCAATGCAAATCTATATCATCCTTCTCTTGGCTGCTTTTTAAGTTGGGAGATCCACAGTGTAGTCCTAAACCCAGTGGATTTAGAAGGGTGTACGTCTGTTTAGGATTGCACCGCCAGTCATTGAAATCCATTGTAACGGGTAGTTTGGCCCCGAGTGGGAAGTAAATGTGTCTTGTCTCTAATACACATGCTTATAAATATACGAACAGTGAAGTATGTGGTCATATTCTGGCATTTCACATGCTGGCAACTCTCATCTCAAACTGTTGATAATAACAGATTGTACATCAATTATGTTTTTGTGGAATTAAATTTTTCTAAAGATAAAACATCCTTGTGGCTTTTAAAGCAGTGCAGAGTGCTGTGGAATAAAGGTTTATAACAGAGTAGAACCTGTACTTTAGCAATTTGTAATTGGGGGCAGCTTAGCTGGTGTAAGGATAGCGGTATATCCCTATTTGCATCTAGAAAATATTGAAAGTATGCCACTGTAGAGATTGGTTTGGATGCACCCTTAGTAGGCTTTGGTTATGAGTCTGCAGAAAGTTTACTGGATAATATGTTAATGAATATGCAACATCATAAACCTTGCTCTGATATATATCTTCCCCCCTTCCCCCCCACCTTCTTCTTCTGACTCAGTTCTGAAGATAGGGTTGCCAACAACCTGGAGAAAAACTGCCCAGCCCCTTTTACAGAAGCATAATGGGATGTTATTCACCAGGTGGCTGTTTGCCACTGTGCCATGCAAAACTTCAGTTGCCCATTTCCACACATTAAGCCTTTGTTACAAGGACCAGACCTTTTTTCTCTCTGTATTGTTGGCAACCCTATCTGATGGTCTTTGGTTGGCTGTCTCTTAAAGGGCAGTCCCATCCTCAAAGGAGTCTAAAACTGATTTGGGCCCTGATTACTTTGACCTTGCCTATATGGATATTTGTTTTAATTTTATGGTACCTACCTCACCCTGAGGCCCTGCAGATTCTCTCATCCACCCCATCTCGAGCAGATTCACAACTGATTTTTAAAAGGGGGAATGAGATGAGTTAGTGGGAAATTGAGTGAAACAGACAGTTGCCCAAAAAAAATGAGAAAAGAAATCGGATTGTCAAGGCTCTGTAATGACTAGGAATAGGATGAGGGAACTTTGGGACTTAATTTCCTGTTCCTGTTATTCAGGCCTTGTGTGGATGATATTTCTGCTTCTGTCTCCTAGGAGATAGGTTGGGGAGTGGGAAAGGGGGAGACGGAGCAGGTTGCTTCTAGAATACTAATGGCGTTTGCACTGGGGACTAGCACAGCAGAACAGGGAGAGGC
Organism: Euleptes europaea; assembly: GCF_029931775.1. Lineage (NCBI taxonomy): Eukaryota > Metazoa > Chordata > Lepidosauria > Squamata > Sphaerodactylidae > Euleptes > Euleptes europaea. The sequence continues at coordinate 98,578,614 of NC_079317.1, read as the reverse complement.
ATGTGCTGCCTGCTGCTTGGGAGAGAAGTGGGGCAGGGGCTTTAGTAATGAGAGCATTCATCTTCTTTTTGTTTTCAGTGTCAGGGACAAGATAACCAACACATCCTAGAATTAAAGAATGCTTTCTTTCTCTGTATCCCTGCAGTTATTCCTCCCCATATAGCTATTTTTATTGCTTCTAGTTGAGCCAACCACAAAACTGAAATGGAAGACCCTTTCCAGATGATTTCTTTATAGTTTTATCAATGTGAAGCTGTTACTTGGTTGTTGCAGGGGATCCAGATGCCAATACCAGTACTTCTGTTCTAGGAAAGTTGCATCTTACCATTATGCAGTCTGTAAAGTGTTGTCGTAAAGAGTTGGGGAAACGTGATTTCCCATCCTACTTCGTTGGATAGATGAAGTTGCTGCAGTGAGTGTTGTGGTTCTTTGAGTGTTATGGCCGCACAAAGACTAATACTGGTAAGGCTGTTGGAGACTGAGACCCTTGCCATTGGTAATTCTTATGTTATAAATGCTGGCAAGGCTAATACCCCCCTGTTTGGCAATGTACCTTCCTTTTATGTTTGTTTTATGGAAAGTGATAAAGAAATAGCTAGCCTCAGTGGCTGTCCTGTCCCTCTTTCTTTGTATAGAAATAAAATATAGTGCTACTATATTATTTATTTTTATTTACAAAATCTATACCCGCCTTTCTGCCCTGACAAGGGTGGCTACTAAGGTGGCTAACAATTTAAAAGAACATGATAAAATTGCATAATAAAACCATTATAATAAAAACACATATTATAAAACCATTATACTAGCACATATATAAAACATACATCATTAAAACAACTTTTTAAAGGGTTTAAAATAAAAACAGAGTTAAAATATATACAAAACAGTTAAAATATGTACAAAACATAAAAACATTGGTTAAGAAGGAGGGATCATTGAGGGAATGCCAAACGAAACAAAAAGGTCTTTGCCTGCTCTTGGAATACAACAACTAAAGGGTAAAGATGAATCTCCCTGGGTAGAGAGTTGCAGAGCCTTGGTGCCATGACCAAGATAAGAAGGCCCTCTCCTGGGTTGCCACCTGCCTAATATCAGAAGGCGGAGGGCACAAGAAGCAGGGCCTCCTAAGATGACCATAACGGTCAGGCAGGTTCATGAAGGATTAGGCAGTCCTTCAGGTATGTTGGTCCCAACCAATACAGGGCTTTCAAGGTCAAGACCTTGAATTGGGCCCAGAAACAAATTGGAAGCCAGGGTAGATGGGCCAAGACTAGAGTGATGTGGGCCCTATGACACACTCCAGTCAACAACCTGGCTGCAGTGTTCTGTACCAATGGAAGTTTCCAAACTAATCTGGATGTAACCAGGGCACGTACCACAGTGGTCAGATCTTTTCTCTCCGGGAAAGACTACAGGTGGCTAACCAGTTTTGCAGCCCCTCCCCCTGGCACCGTTCAGCCAGCCAGTGAGGGAACTTACTGGCAGCAAACTTAAGCCTAGTTCTCTGTTGTCAGCAGCATGGTGACGTGACTTCCAGTGTGCACTGGAAGTGACATCATCACATCACCGATGACTGTGGGGAAGCTCTGGTATTTGGGCAAAACTCTATAGTAAAAACAGCTTCTACCATAGAGTTTTGCCCCAAAACTAGAGTGTCGCCATGGTCGTTGGCAACGTGATGACATCACTTCTGAGGCTCAATAGAAGTGACGTTGCCGCATTGCTGATGACAGAGAACTATGCCTAAGTTTGCTGCAGTTAAGTTCCCATCTCCCCACCCCCCGACCCCACTGGTTGCTGGGGGGGACCTGGCAACCCTGTTGTCCAGCTGTAGGCCTGGGTCCAAGAGCACTCCCAAATTACAGAAGTGTTCCTTCAAGGGGAGTGCAACACCATCCAGAACAAGTGACACCTTAAATCCCGGGTGCTGGAATGGGGTTAGTTTATATGGTTTTAGTTACCAAGAGTCTATAAGGTAGACTCTTCGCTCTTTACTGCTGTTAGAGTGGGTAGGAGCTGGGTATTGCTGGACTGAGAGTAATATTTCTAGTGTGATACGTCGCAGATTATTATTGTACTAAGTAAATACAATCATTAGGGTGTACAAGAGTCTAGTGTGCTTTGTTGAAATAGTGGAGTGATCTGAGAGAGATACATCAATCCCCTTTCTCATCTGGAAGATTCTGGCTAGTAGGATGAAAAAACTTTTTTATCCCTTAAGCTGTTCATTTGGATGGAGGATTGGTAGCTTCAAAAGGGAGTGCGGTGGGAATGGGTGGTTATTAGTAAACAAACAGTCCTGTAAAAGGTACAACAGAAAGCTCCCTGTACAAAAGATCAGTGGAAGAGTTGTACTGAAAGTATATCTCATGAGGTTAAGCAGGACAGGAATTTGGCTTATTAAACATCTATGGAAAACAGTCCTTTGTGTCACTTACATACCAAGTACTGTATTTTATACCTACCAACTTCTTGATGGTAAATGGATTGCCATAAGCTTAAATCCATCTGTCCCATTTTGTCTCCTTCTCTCCCCCACCCTTAGTTTAAAAGAGATGTTTGGGGCTGTTTGCCAAGTAAAAGAAAAGCAAATTGAAGGAAAGGATCCTTTCAAATCCTGAGAAGAGACTGTGTTTCAAAAGTAAACAAATCAGGTCTTCAAAAATCCCAGACACCTGGGCACCAGAAACGTTTTTTTATGCTGGCATCTAAAAATCTGATCCCACTGCCATGCACAGGCCTGGTACCTGAAAACGTAATACGGCCACTTAGGAACTGGAAATACTTTTTCAGCCCAGTAAACTGATACTTGAATGTCATAATAGTAAATAAATAACACAAAGTAGTCTGCTGTTAAGACAAGAGCTTTACACAATGGCAAAGGTAGTATGAGGATGGTGTTTGTGGGTGAATGAGAGAGAAGTGTCTGCCTGTGTATGGATATAAAAATGAGCTAATGTGCAATCTTAGATATAGTCCTTTATACAAATAAAGGCTCCTTTGTCCCTGCTTTAGTCGATAGGTCACCTTCTGGAATTCCTACCTGAGAACAAGAGAGAGATTATTTTAGTATCACCCAGCAGCGTTTTCCAAAGACCATTTCTTTCTGGTGGTTAATTTACACTTGCCATCTGAAATCTTCTTCTTCTTCTTTCTTTTTACTACACTTACTATAGTTTCAGTATAAAATCATTGGTTAGCTGTTTTTGCTGCTTGGTATGTTCACAAAGTGTGGCACCCGGTTCAATTTTATGTTGGCAATTGCTGCTTTTTAAGTGCCTTGCCAGTATGATTTCTCTCTACAAAAGCATCCAAATGGTTGGTCATGCTCTTGGCCTCTCCTTCTCTCCTTTCGCAGGAAAAAAAAAATTCTGCTTCATTCTGTCTTCTCCATACTGATGAAGGCAAGATAGAGAGGGTATTTGATTAATGGGGAGCTGCAGTCTTTGCTTTTTCTCCTGCAGTTCTGCCGAGGTTTGTTCAATGTCCTTTCTGCTCATTTCAAAGGATTTTAGGTGTACACTTCACAACAAAGACTGGGCATATATTGTTCACGTACGTATGCAACTGATATATTTAAAATATTGTCTGTATCATTTTTGGGGAGGAAGTTATCTTAGTGCTGTGTGGAGCAAAAAAATAAACCTGACTTGCTTAAAAGAGTAAAAGAATCAGTGCAGCTTGGGAGGAAAATGTTGAATCAGGAATAACTGTTATGGGAAGGGACCCACAAGGACTCATGGGGGAGAGGGAATCCCATTTCTCCCCTCTAGCCACTGGCTTGCCTCCCCTTGTTCCAGTTCTGCTGTCTGCTGTGTTTGGTGTGCCATTTTGGATTGCTACAGCAACTAGGGTTACCATGTCCCTCTTTGCTATCGGCGGGAGGTATTTTGGGGCAGAGCCTGAGGAGGGCAGGGTTTGGGGAGGGACTTCAATACCATAGAGTCCAATTGCCAAAGCAGCCGTTTTTCTCCAGTTGATCTCTATTGGCGGGAGATCAGTGGTAATAGCAGGAGATCTTCTGCTATTACCTGGAGGTTGGAGCAACCCAAAACAGCACTCAGTAATAATTATGAATCTTGTAGGTTATCTGGGCTGTGTGACCGTGGTCTTGGTATTTTCTTTCCTGACGTTTCGCCAGCAGCTGTGGCAGGCATCTTCAGAGGAGTGTCCTTCAGTGTTACTCCTCTGAAGATGCCTGCCACAGCTGCTGGCGAAACGTCAGGAAAGAAAATACCAAGACCACGGTCACACAGCCCGGATAACCTACAAGAACCAATGAACTCTGACCGTGAAAGCCTTCGACAATAATTATGAAATCAGAGTGAATTTTATAAAAGTGCAAAAGTGAAATTAACAAATATATACAAAATATTATGTACAAATTGAAGTACAACTAGATACAAGCATCAAACAATTTTTTTTTTGTTTGATACTTGTATCACTCTAATTTCATAATTATTATTGAGTGCTGTTTTGGGTTGCTCCAATTATCCTAACAGCACTGAGCCTTTATTTTTGTTGGATTACCTGGAGGTTGGCAACCCTAACAGCAACCCAAAATGTCACCTGATTTCTGGTTTTGTTGTTCATGTCTGCACATGTGCAGATGCCACTGTCGGGGTTTTTGGAGGGAGGATTTTTAAGCCAGCTATTTGTTAGATACAAAGGTGTTAAATTATAATTGGAAGAGCTGCAGAAACCCTATGTTACAATAGAAATAAAAAGATATCTGGAGTTAAACAGCTTAAAATGTCATCTTTATACGCCTTTTTCCTGTAGTTATTGTGTTGGTAATATATATACTGTGTTCTTGAAAAAAGTTCAAAATAGATTATAACAAATCATAATATAAAAACCAACACAATAAACTAATTATTAAAATTACTAGAAAAAGGTTGGAGGAATACTCCTTTTCTCAAGCAGACATGCTAATTACAGAGGAAGAAGGCACACTCACAAAGAGGACTTTGTCTGGTGCCTGAATGCTAATGCTGTGGTCTTTGCTTAAAGTCAAGGGGAGGGGAGCTCAGCTGTTGACTTCAAAAATGGGGAGGAAGCTGCAAATCACTTTGGGACAGACTAAAAATGTGGTGAGGAAGCCACTGCTGCTGCCATCCCAGCACTGGCCACCACTTTATAGAGGCTGCTAGGTCAGGAAGTAGGGTTGCCAAGTGCCCGGTGGTGGCGGGTAAAATCTCGCCGATTAGGGTTGCCAACTGCCAGGTAGTAGCAGGAGATCTGCTAATTCAACTGATCTCCAGCCGATAGAGATCAGACCACCTGGAGAAAAATGGCCCCTTTGGACATTGAACTCTACGGCATTGAAGTCCCTCCCCTCCCTCAACCCCGCCCTCCTCAGGCTCCGCCCCAAAAATCTCCCGCAGGTGGCGAAGAGGGACCTGGCAACCCTACTGCTGATCCACTGGGCTGCATGCACTCTGTGCACGCGCACCCACGCACGAGTCACTTTCGGGTAACCGAAAGTGATGCAGACGCTCTGGCAATCTCGGATAAAACTCTATGGAAACCATAGAGTTTGGGCCGAGATTGCTAGAGCATCTGTGTCGCAGCCACGGCCCCGGAAAGCTCTCGCCGGTGGAGCTACGGGGCCTGGCAAGCTTACCAGTCTGGAAGGAAAATCTCCATTCCCTGTGACTGATTAAAAACTTGTAACTCTGTCTGGGACAGTTAGCAACTGGCTTCCTGTCCGCAGGTCAACACCAAGGAAGGAATCCTTGGGGATAGGCAGGTATTGGTATTTATGTCTTAATTCTGCCTAGTAGGTTATTCTTCCCTTGATGCTGTATTGTTTTTATGGTGTTTCTTGTATGTTTTTAATTACAATTGAAATTGGGTCTATATTGTTATTATGCAACATTTTAGTGTGCCTGGTGACTTCATTGAATTGATTTTAAAATTAAATACATACATACATACATACATACATATATATATATATATATATATATATATATATATATATATATATATATATATATATATATATATATATATATATAAAAATCAAGCTGCTATCGTTACTTAGTACCATTCTCATAGAACTTGGCCCTCTTTCTTTGGCCTGAGAAACATGGACAGGTAGTTTATGTTCATGTGAAAACTTGATTCTGACTGGTTTATCTTTTATGACTGAAAGATTGTGATCGAACTGTTTTAGGGTATATCTGTGGACAGTGCCATCTGAAACTTGTGCGGATCAGCAGTGCCAGGCCGTAGGCCCTCACTTGTGCTTTCAAGGCCAGAAGTACCTTGTTTGAGCCATATCATAGGCCAGGATCAATACATGGAGTGGAGAGGTCTTTTCAAATCCACTTAGGCTGAGTAAGGGCTCTATTTGCATCATCTTCCCCCCAGAAGCAATTTATTGAGTCCTTCCCTTCAAGTTGTGGTAAATGTAAGCTTGAGTGATGGGAGCTCTCTGTCTAAGAGATTCATATTACACAGGAGAGAAGTCTCCTGCCAATAAACTATTAAGATTCCTCTCTGACTGCTTCAACCCAGCCAAGACTAGGTGCCCTAAGAGACCTTTTGATTACATCCATCCTGCTATGATCGGAAGTAGTCTTCTGCCCCTTCAGAAATCTCCTTAATTACTTGCATACGAGAATGACCCAAATGAGTGTGTTTTCTATAATTAGTTATTTAACAAAATATATACTTGGCCTTTGTAAGAGCCACCAAGGGGGTTAACAAATTAAAAACATACTTAATAAAATTACATCTTTAAAACCAACAAAAACACATCATTAAAATAAAACCCAGGCTAAAAACACACATACAAAAATATAAAAACAATTAAAACATTGGGCAGACAGGAGGGATCACTGAAAGAATGCCAAAAGAAACAAACAAACAAAAAAAGTCTTCACCTGCTGGTGGAAGATGGCAGCAGATGGAGACAGACAGTTCTCCCTGAGGACTGAGTTCCAGAGTTTTGGAACCGTGAGGGAGAAGGCCCTCTCCTGGGTTGCTGCCTGCCTAATCTCAGAGGGTGGGAACACCTGAAGAAGGGCCTCTGAAGATGACCACAGTGGTTGGGTAGGTTCATAAGTGACTATGTCATCCTTCAGCTATGTTGGTCCCAAACCATATAGGGCTTTAAAGGTTTAAAACAGCACCTTGAACCAGAAATAGATTGGGAGCCAGTGTGGCTAGGCTAAGACTTGCATTATATGGTCCCTCCAACCCACTCCAGTCAATATGCTGGCTGTAGATGTAACGTATGTGTTAAAGAGCATTGGGGACAAGATGGAACCTTGTGGGGGCCCAAAGGTCAAGCAGCAGCCCCCCCCCAGCTCTGCCTTCTAAGACCCACCCTCTGTACAGCACCTGAACCACTGCAAAACAATGCCTCCCAATACCAGTTCAGAAAGGCTGTCCAGGAGGATACCATAATTGGTGGTCTTGAAAGGCCCCTGAGAGCTCAAGGAGAATCAACAGAGTCTCACTCCTTTTGTCCCTCACTTGGTGCAGGTAATCCATTAGGGCAACCAAGACTGGCTCTAAGGAAAGGATGTTAACAGTCTGCTTCATCCAGGAAAGCCTGACGTTTTCCAGCCGCCACCCATTCAATCACCTCGCTCAAAAATTGAAGATTTGAGACGGATAGTTATTGAGACTTCCTGGGTCCGGGTTAGGCTTATTTAGAAGTGGATGCACCGTGGCTTGTTTCAAGCTAAGGTGACCACTCCCTCTTTCAAGGATACCTTAACTATCTCTTGGAACCAGCCAGCCAGACCCCCCACCCCCCCACCCCGCCAGATGTATGTAGCCAGAAAGTTAGTTGATTGCTTATATCAGGGGTCCCCAACCTTTCTGAGCCTTTGCAATTCTGGCACAGCATGGTGGACGCTGCCACAAAATGACTGAATGAGGAGGTGGAGCCCACCATACAATGGCTACTGCAGCTTATCTTCAGTTGCACAGTGAAGATCCTTGTGCTCTGGTGGCAGTCACTGCCGAGGCAACATTTAAAAAAAAGCAAAGCCAATCAAATCTCCAATGACGAATAAGAAGCCTTTCTGGGCAAGAGCCCCACCTGCGCGTGCTTACTTTACGTAGTGCTTTTTGGGCACCACATTGGAGGCCCCTGGCTTATATGAACAACCTTGGCTTATTAAGGTTGTGCTTGACCTGCCCTGGGATAGGTTTCCTGTGGAGACAGTACTCTAATTTGCTTCATTCTGTCTGGTACTGTGCTTATAATCTGCGTTCTTAGAGACTCCTCGCTATTTTTGTGTTGGTCCCTGCACCACAGAGGAATGAGATCTCTATGACCTGAGAACAAGCTCTAAAGTGTGACTGCCTGACCAGTTCACTGGGTGTTCTGCCAGAGCTGTTAGTGCCAGTGGTGTGATAAGGTTCCAGTGTCCATACTCTAGTTGCACTAGTTAGAAGTAACACCCTTTGCATTATCCTCGATTGCAATCCTTTACCTTGCACCTCACAATGAGGGGACCTGCCATACAACTCAAGTCACTGCTCAACACCTATGAAATTGGTTGAAGCAGTTTTGCCTGTTGTGATAGAGAGACATCCACTATGTTTCTCCATCAGATCCTTAGCAGTAGAAAAGAGCAAGAGTCCAGCAGCACCTTAAAGACTAACAAAATCTCTGTCAGGGTATGCGCTTTTGTGAGTCACAGACCCATGAAAGCTCATACCCTGCCAGATATTTTGTTAGTCTTTAAGGTAGCCCTTATTCTTCTTAAGTTTTGGTCTGGCAGACCTAATGTGATAGCACTTTCTATACTGCATCATGATATCCAAATAAATCCTAAGGGGTAAGTCGTTTGGGATGTCGGCTGTTGTGTGGGAGATCAGGAAATGGAGCACCTGCCTTCACTGAAAGCAGCTATAAGAAAGGAGAAGGGTTGATAAATGCACCAAGAGATATGAGGCACTGCCAGGGTTGCAGCAGGATGCACTCGGTCCCTGTATGCATATGTCCATGTGTTGAAAGGAGTTCTTAACAGTCCCTCCTCTGGACAGAGTTTATCCTTGCTGTTATGTAACATTTGCACTAGATGTAATTAAACATGACACTGATGAGCCACAGCAAACTGCTTAGTGTAAGTGTAATGAAGGAGACTTTTATAAGAGGGGAAGGGATTGCTGCAGAATGGAGCTGTGATTCTTTCCCCCCTCCACATTCTTATGTGACTGTATGATGGGGTAAGAGGTACTCTCCAGTGTCTGCATGATTATTGGGCTTACGAAGAGTATTAATTAGCACGTAACTGGTAGTATTAATTTATCATCAACTACTTGTAAATCCTACAGCTATTTTCTCATCTTCCATATCCCATGGCACAAGAAATAGGTTTTCCTAATTTATACAGCTGTTTTCATTAGCCCTCCAAGTTGGGCTAGTTTGCTTCTAGGATTCAGCACTTCATAGACACATACAGGGGGACTGTATCTATGTCTTCATAGACACTTCATAGTGTTAAGTGCTGTCAAATCACTTCTGATTTATGGTAACCGTATGAATTAATGACCTCCAAAACGTCCTGCCGTTAATAGCCTTGCTCAGGTCTTGCAAACGAAAGGCCGTGGTTTCCTTGATTGAGTCAATCCATCTCATGTTGGGTCTTCCTCTTTATTTGCTGCCTCCAATTTATTCCAATCTCCTTCTGATTTCTTGGTTGCAGTCTCCTTTTTGGTTGATGACTGAGCCAAGGAATAGGAAATCTTTCACAATTTCAGTTTTTTTTATCATCAACCTTAAAGTTGTGTAATTCTCTAGTAGTCATTATTTTTGTCTTCTTGATGTTCACCTGTAATCCTGCTTTGTCACTTTCTGCAGTAGTCATTTCAAGTCTTCACTATTTTCTGCCAGTAAAGTGGTGTTATCTGCATATCTCAAATTGTTAATGTCCCTTCCACCAACAGAACCAATGTCAGTTTGCAATACAACCTCTATCACCTCTTCCTTTTCTAAATCCAGCTTGAATATCTGGCATTTCTTGCTCCATGTATGATTATAGTGTTCGTTGTAAGATTTTGAGCAACACTTTACTCGTATGAGAAATTAACACACTCGTCCAATAGTTTTGGCAGTTTCTGACACCTTTTTTCACAACTGGAACATAAAATCGAGCATTTCCAATCTGTGGGCCATTGTTTTGTTTTCCATATGGGTTAATATAGTATTAAGCAGTCTCATTACTAACAGCTCTTCCTCCAAAGCCCTGGCATTGTTAGAGACCTGGGGTTGTGATTATTGTTCAAGTAAGGAGACACTTTGCTATGATAAAAAATATACACCCTGTCTGTAAATTTCTCTTCCTACTGGTCATCCAAAGTTTTTGTATAATGACGGCTTGCTCCCTCCCCCAAAAAAGTCCATTGTCTAAAAAAAAACCCCTTCCTACCACTTCCATCATCTCATCCACACATTGAGACCTCTAATTTTTACTCGTAGTTGGCTCTTCATGTGGAACAAGCAGCATTTCTGAGAATGCCACCTTGGAGATCCTGGAATTTATTCCTTGGACCCATTTCAGTCCAGCTTCTGCCCTGATTATGGAAAGAAGATGGTCTTGGTCACCCTCACAGACAATCTCTGTTGGCATCTGGATCAAGGCGGGTCAGTGCTGCTGATCCTATTAGATCTTACAGCAGTGTTCGACATGGTCAATTATGATCTGTTAGACCACCGCCTTGCCAACATTGGAATTGAGTGGCTGTGCTACTTTCTCCGTGGTTGGGGACAGAGGGTAGCACTTGGGGAGAAGGTATCACCACAATACCCCTTGGTGCATGGAGTCCCTCAGGGAGCGATCCTCTCCCCTATGTGGTTTAACATCTATATGCACCCCCTCGCCTAGCTAGTTAGGAGTTTGGGGCTGGGTTGCCATCAATATGCTGATGACACCCAACTATATCTGCTGATGTACGGCCAACCATTGCAGACACACTGGCCAGGTGTTTGGATGCAGTGACAAAATGGTTGAAACAGAGTCAACTGAAATTGAATCAATTGAAGATGGAGGTCCTGTGGCTGAGTTGCAGGGGGGAGCTGGTGCAGCAGCTCCCATCTCTTGATGGGCTGCAATAACATCAGCACAATCTGGATGCTTCCTTGTCAGTGGAGGCGTAGGTCACAGCTGTAGCCAAGGTGGCTTTTTTCCACCTCCGCCAGGCTAGAAAGCTGGCGCCATACCTGTCTCATCTGGACTTAGCCACAGTGATCCATGCAACAGTCACCTCCAGGCTAGACTACTGTAACTCGTTCTACACAGGCGCTGGTACTAACCTTTAAAGCCATAAATGGTCTGGGACCTACGTTTCTGTGGGGCTGCCTCTCCTGGTATGCCCCCCAAAGAGTGCTACGCTCAGCAAATAACAACAAGTCTCCAGCCCAAGAAGTATCCAGATGCTCTACCAACTGTGCCACAGCCCCTCCCCAATCCACTGGATTACTGGAGGTGGGCATTTATCTTTCCAGTGTTGTAATATAATTCTTTTAGCAACAGTACGGGCATGGAGGGTCATTTCCCCACCCCCAGCACCACACAACTACACTTCCCAACATCATTGGTGACTGTGTGCACCACAGCCGCTGGCTTCTCCCCCACACTATCTACCAGCCTATCTACGCAGCATGTAATGTCTATAACCTGTGCCCTTGCAAAATCAATACACCTGTCACAGATCTTCCAAGGGATCATTTCCCTGCCTCCTTAGCCTTACTCCCTCCTGCCCCAAGACCTTCATTCTCTCCAATAGGAGCTGTCAACATAGGACCTTTTTGTATCCCTTCAATTATAAAAAATAAACCTTAAAAAAAAAAAACATGGGAGTGGGATACTCCAGTAGGTCCCTAAAAGTCTCATCTGCACAACTTCTGTCAGCTTCTGCAAGTCAGTAACCTTAGCCTCAAGGGTATGAACTCGTTCCCCCAGAGCCAGGAATTAATTGCACTGAGTACACACCCACAGCTTTTGCCCAGCTAGCAGTTAGTCATGTACAAAGCACCCTGCGGAATACACTGGACAGCCCCCATCTCATTAGCTTTTTACCTTCATGGCCTTGTCTTTTAGTGTCTGTTAAGGTAAAGCAACATTGTTTATTTAGAGCTTTACAGTTATCCAGTAATAAGAGGAACAGAATTTATTTGCCCAGGCTTCCTCAGCTTGTTGCTGGATATGCATAGTTGCTTAACTCGTTCATCTCCTCCCCTTTTTCTCTGGGGCTGTCTTGCTCACAGGGTTGGGGGCCTGTCTGCAGAAGAACTGCGTTCGCCACTTTTCTTCCCTGATTTAAAAAAAAAAAAAGCGCATTCCAGGACTGGAGAAGGAGATGTGTGCAATCTTCCAGTCTTTATTAAAAACAGTCATAGACCAGCACAGCTCTTCACAATTTACCATTAAAACCCTTAGTGTTACGCTCTACCCACAGGTTAATACAAATAGTAAAAAAAAGAAAAAAAAGTTGTTTGGACTCTTTGCAAACTATATAAATTACCCATTAAAATTATTGACACGCCGGTGTTCTCAGCAGCGTCTGGCGGATTCTACAGGCTGCTGCACAAAACTTAGCCGTTCCTGCTGTAACCTGTGGGTTTTCGTCTATCAGCAATATTTTAGTTTGCTCCTGACCTGAATGGCTGGAATGCCGACTAAGCCAGGGAGAGATAAACTTAGAACGAACCTCTTGATATAAAGGACAGCACAGTAGGACATGCTCTGCTGTTTCAATTTCCTTTAAAGCACAGGGACATACCCTGTCCTCCAGGGGAACCTTTCGGTATCTCCCATCCACAACCGCCAAGGGAAGAGCTTTGGCATCTGGCAAGGGTGGATGCTTTCCTATATCTAAAGATCTCTAATTGGGAGAGGTAGGCGGCAGGAGAGGCTACATATCTGGACTGTTCTGCTGACAGGAAAGTTGGTGCGTTCTCTAGGTCTTTTTGGCGCTCCATATCCAGTGTCCTTTGTTTTATAGCTTTGCCTCGCCTGGTCATAGTGCAATCTTCCAAGATTTTGTAAAAATTAAAAATAAAACGTAAAGCAACTTGCTAATGCATGGCAAAACTTTGTTTGAAAGGAGCCTTGTTTGCCACTTCCCTTTCAAAAGCAATACCTCTTTAAGAATTTAATGATACTGTTCATTTAGCCTACAGGCCTTGAGCAATGTCACACTAGGTGCAATAAAAATAAGAATAAAAATAGATAATGTAAATAACTAACCAGTTACCGTGCTTGAAGTTAAAGGCAATATATACTTCAGTGCCACACAGAGGTGGGGAAAAAGTCTAAGAAATCGCGGGGAGGGGACGACGACATTTTTAAGTCTTAAAATGATGTGGGCATTAAGGACGGTTGTAGCATGTCATGAATAATGATTGCTAGCAGAATACAAAATAAGGCCCATGACACTTGTGCAACAAAATTTGACTCAGGATTCCCAATAGCTGTAAGTGTCTAAGAAGGAAATGTTTTCTCAGTAACAAAATGTTGTGGTTAGAGTGGTTGAGGAAAACGCTGAAGTCCCTGCAATAGAATACCTATTTTGAAGGAAGATATATCTGCACTCCAAATACTAAATGAGTAGCTCTGTATTTCTTGCACTATAAACTGTCCATCTGCAAAGGGTGTAAGATAGCAGAATAAGGTTCATGACCCTTGGTCTGAAGGGATTTTTTAGAACCATCAGGTATTTTGACTTATGTGTTGGGTGTGTGTGTTTAAACTTTTAGAATGGCACTTTGTTTCATACCAGTTTCTGTAAGGAGAAGAATTATATGGATTGCTAATTCATGATCAGGAAGAGCCCTGTGCTACAGAGTGGTAAACTGCAGTGCTGCAGTCCAAGCTCTGCTCACGACCTGAGTTTGATCCCAATGGAAGCTGGTTTCAGGTAGCCGGCTCAAGGTTGACTCAGCCTTCCATCCTTCTGAGGTCGGTGAAATGAGTACCCAGCTTGCTGGGGGTAACGTGTAGTTGACTGAGAAAGGCAATAGCAACCCACCCCATAAAGATAGTCTGCCGAGTAAACATCGTGATGTGATGTCATCCTGTGGGTCATTAATGACCCAGTACTTGCACAGGGGACTACCTTTACCGTTACCTTGATTCAGCATGATGTAGTGATTAGGAGTGGTGGACTCTAATCTGGAGAACCGGGTTTGATTTCCCACTCCTCCACATGAGTGGCAGACTCTAAGCCAGTGAACCGGGTTGGTTTCCCCATTCCTACATATGAAGCCTGCTGTGTGACCTTGGGCTAGTCACATTTCCCTCTGAACTCTCTCAGCCCCACCTACCTCTCAAGGTGCCTGTTGTGGGGAGAGGAAGGGAAGGCAATTGTAACCCGGTTTGAGTCTCCTTAGAGAGCAAATAGGGGTATAAAAACCAACTCTTCTTCTTTTTCATGATCTGATTTCCCCCCAGTATCACTCACTATGAAAGACTGATTTGGGAATCCTTTCTTGGTTGTGAGGGCAATTATACAATCTAACTGTGGACCTGAAGTGGGGTTGCTCCCTATGACTGGTGTAGGGTGAGGGTTGATATAAGCCGTGATCTCTTTTTTAGCCTTCTCATGCCCTCTGGGGTATCTGTTTTGCCTTTCCCAGATGGTGAGCGACTGGCTGAGGTGACAGATCCTGGCAGACGATCGGCTGGGGCCCATGTGGCGTCTCTTCACAGGAAGGCTGAAGACTCCAGCGAGAGCCGGGAGGATGAGCAGATGGTAATCTTGCTTTTGCTTGGTTTCTTGCTTTCTCTGTGTGTTTCCTTAATTGGAAAATAGTTTCCTAACAGTTCCTGACTGGAAGTAGAGACACCTCCGCTACTGTGCTGTGATTAATATGCATACTAAAGGAGATGGGATTCTAACTTATCCCAGTGTATGTGGAGGTTAGTGAGAGGAGTCCTGTGCTGAAATGTTTTGAAATTTGGAGACACAGTCTACAAACATTCAGAGACATTTTAAATAACGGAGGCAGAGTTTTCTCAGGATCTCCTAGTCAATATTACATGGCAGTATGGTGTCCAGATGAATATCCAGGACAAACAAAATTTGATAGACAATTTTGTGATTGCCAGCGACGATGTTCCTCTTCTGAGAGGGAAGGATGCAGGCTAGCCTACTCCTTCTCCCATTTTGATCCTCTCTGTTTCTGGGCCAGAGAGAAGACTTATCTCTGTTTAGCTGGGAGACAACTGTAGGAATGAGTTTTTATCTTTTTTTTCTATCTCTGAAGTGGCAAAGGTGGGGGGAAATGCGTTACAGGCCCAATATAATATCACTAAGATGATGTCCTTCAGAGCCTGGTGGAGGGCGCTGGTCTTTCCCTGACCTTGTGTTGACTTCGGAGCTTAGAAAGCCGCTAGACATCTCATACAAAATGAAAAATGGTTCCCACTTGTCTTGAGGCTCTGGATGTTTGGGGGGGGGGCTTTTCTCAGATTAAAAGATGCACTCACCAGTACTGAGCTGGCAAGTGCAGTTGTGGACCCTTGAAAATATTTCACTTGACTTTGTGGCTCATACATTGTGGCACAAGCAGTGGCTTATCCCTTGACAAACTATTTATTGTACTATTTGGTTGTATTATCTGAATTTTGATCTGTTCTGTCCAAATGATACGGGATGGTTTACAATTAGACAGACACAACTCAGCACAGTCATGCATGATTTAAAGAATCTGAACAGAAACTTCATCAAGATCCCTCTGTCATCCCAGTGTGAAATTTCCCCCTTCTCATCCCTTCCCTCTTTCTCAGGGAAGTCCCTTCCCTGCCCCAACCATATATCTTTCTAAGATTAAAATATTGATGGGTTTTTTTTTTTTAAAAAAGGACAAGGACAGTTAAGGAGATGCAGGGGAGAAGTGCTGTTAAGTCACTTCCAACTTATGGCAATCTTATGAATTTATGACCTCCAAAATGTCCTGTCATTCACAACCTTGCTTGGATCTTGCAAACTGAAGGCTGTGACTTCCTTTATTGAGTCAGTCCGCCTCATTCATCTTTTCCTGCTGCCTTTAACTTTTCCTAACATTATTGTCTTTTCCAGTGACTCTTCTTATAATGTGATCAAAGAACAACAGCCTCAGTTTAGTCATGTTAGCTTCTAGGGACACTTCAGGCTTGATTTGATCTAGAACCCACTTGTTTGTCTTTTTGGCTGTCCACAGTATCCGTAAAACTCTCCTCCAACAACACATTTCAAAGAAATCTACTTTCTTCCTGTCAGCTTCATTGTCCAACTTTCACACCCATACATAGTAATGGGAAATACTATGGTATGAATTATCCTGATCTTGGTCACCAGCAACACATCCTTACCCTTAGGAGTCTTTTCTAACTGCCCTTCATGGCTGCCCTTCCCAGTCTCAATCTCCTTCTGATTTTTTGTTTACATTTTCCCTTTGGGTTGATGACTGAGCCAAGGACCAGAAAACCTTTGACAATTTCACCTTTTTCATCATCAACCTTAAAAGTTGTGTAATTCCCCAGTAGTCATCCCTTTTGCCCTTTTAATTTTCATCACTAGTTATTTCAAATCTTCACTATTTTCTGCCAGTACTGACCTGGATGGCCCAGGCTAGCCTGATCTCGTCAGATCTCAGACGCTAAGCAGGGTCAGCCCTGGTTAGTATTTGGATGGGAGACCACCAAGGAGTACCAGGGTTGCTGTGCAGAGGAAGGCACTGGCAAACCACCTCTGTTAATCTCTTGCCATGAAAACCCCAAAAAGGGGTCACCATAAATCGGCTGCGACTTGACGGCACTTTACACACACACACACACACACACACACACACACTGTGGTGTCAGCTGCATAACCTCAACCTGTTAATGTTCCTTCCACAATTTTCACTCCACTGTCATCTAAATCTAATCCTGCTTTCCTTATTATGTTTCCTTATTAAATTATATAGATTGATGGGATAGGAAGATAAAATACATCTTTGCCTGACACCTTTGCCAATTGGAAACCATTCTGCTTTCCCATATTCTGTCCTAACAGTAGCCTCTTGTCCAGAGTTCAGGTTGCTCATCAAAATAATCAGATGTTATGGCACATCCATTTCTTTTAAGACCAGCCATAGCTTTTCATGATCTGCACAGTAAAAAGCTTTCCTGTGATCTATGAAACACAATCTGACTTTCTTCTGAAATTCTCTTGTATGTTCCAGGGGGGAGAGCTACAGTATTCCCTTTAAAATAGTGAAAGATACAGATGAGACCAATAATGACAACAGGGAATGGAGATATCTGATGTGTAAGCTTGGTGGTCAGCAGCAGGGACATATAGGGGGTATCCTTTTGGAAATGTCATTGTGAATGTAAAGGACACAGCTTTCAGTACATGGGATATTGTTGTGAATGTCTTTTGAAAGAAAGTGATTGGTCTTTGAGCAGTGACTCATTCAGCATGGCATTGTTTTGTAGTCTAAAGGGGAGATTTGCAAAGTCTCTGCTGCAGATGCAGAGCTGCCCCCAAAGTGGTGGTTAGTAAGCCATTCATATTCTGTGTAGTTCATTGCTCCAAGGCTTTATAACAGAGCAATGCCAGTACCCAGCATTCAGTTAGTTTCCTCAGGCAGGCTGTGAATGCAGAAGATAAACTTAGTGTGGAAAATAACCTGATGTCACCAACATTATACAAGGAATATTCAGAAGAAAGTATCAATAGTTACGGCTTAGAAACAGCACAGAGCAATTAGCATAAGCAGAGGAAATTGTATGTTATACGCCCACACACACATGCAGATGCTAATTGAGCCCTGTGCAGCAGCAATAATTCTTAACATTTAGCAATATGTCGATTATGTATCCTTAGAGACCAGGGAAGATCAGGACTTGTTCAGGCGGAAGCAAACCCATTTTAACTGTTGTACTCTGCATTTTGAACAGATTGTTGTGAGATGCTACAGACAAGGGCACAATCTCCACTGTCTAATTGATGGCTACGTTCACCCGTGTTGTGGATGTAGCATAAGATTTTTAATGTACATTGGAGCCAGGCCCAGCAGCATGAATCTTCTACGTATTCTGAAGCTCTCCTTCGAAACTGCCCTATGTACTATGTAGGTGGCACCACTGTTGCTGTTCAAAAAATGGGAGGTTGAGGGCAGGCAAACAAGCAGTGAAGGGACTGTCTTGACTGTGCTGGCCATACAGTCTTTGAGACAAACCCAGACGCCTGAGATCTGATCCTTCCTCTAATCATTAGATGTCAACATTTCTTTTGTTTAATCTCCAGGAAATCAGTATTAGCATTCTAGTGGATTCTGCTTGTTCAACAGTATCAAATATTTGTAAACAATTTAGGATGCCATTACAGCTGTTTATTCTGAAACAAAAAGTCTCATTTCTATATCAAGAAAACACTTTTTTCATTATGAATTATCCACATTTAAGCTGTATTTGTATACACATCACTGGCTTTTTGTAGAACCTTGAATTTTGTTTTCATTCCTTCTTGGGACAGTGGAGATAAAGCCACAGAAGATGGAGGGGAACAGGACAGATTCATCTGCAGAGGAAAATGTTTAGGAACTGAGAGCACTTATTTCTGTGCAGCCAGACCCTGTAAACTATAGAACATCTGTGTCTGTATCTGGCTGTGGCCAATCTTGTTCCATCTACACATAGAAGGAACATGAATATGACCAAGATCAGGACTGAATATGGATGGCACAGTCCACGAAAAGCTAGGAGTGGTGCTGGTATGAGCAGCCACACAACGTGCCATAATCTCCCATGCAAACGTAGTCTTAGAGGTGCAGGGCCCAGAGTCCTAGCTCCCCAGTCACTATACAACCCTTTGGGAGCATATTCATTTTCAGTATGTATGGTTATAAGAGCTAATATATTTTATTTCTATAACTTTACCCTGCTGAATGAGTCCCTAAACCAGACTTTGCAAAATGTTAAAAACCCTATAAAGCATTCAGCAATGGTTAAAATCAAAAACATGAAACCCATAATTATTACATAAAAGCCCCCCCCCCCAAAAAAAAACCTCCAGAATCCCTGGCCAATTTGGCCCGGAGGAAAATTGCTTCCTGACCCCAAAGTGGCAATTGGCATTTCCCCAGGCATGTAAGAAAAGGCCATGAGAGCCAAGCACTAACACAACCCCTCCTGCCCTCCTTCTCATTATCTTTTTAAGTTCACAGAATCAGCATTGCTGTCAGATGGCCATCTAGCCTCTGCTTAAAAACCTCCAAAGAAGGAGAGCCCACCACCTCCCGAGGAAGACTTTCCACTGAGGAAATGCTCTAATTGTCAGGAAGTTCTTCCTAATGTTTAGCTGAAAACTCTTTTGATTAAATTTCAAC
Organism: Euleptes europaea; assembly: GCF_029931775.1. Taxonomy (NCBI): domain Eukaryota; kingdom Metazoa; phylum Chordata; class Lepidosauria; order Squamata; family Sphaerodactylidae; genus Euleptes; species Euleptes europaea. The sequence goes on along the minus strand of NC_079317.1, from coordinate 98,559,284 downwards.
CCACTGGTTCTGGTCCGACCTTCCAGGGCAACAGAAAACAACTCTGCACCATCCTCTATATGACAGCCCTTCAAGTACTTGAAGATGGTTATCATGTCATCTCTCAGTCGTCTCCTCTCCAGGTTAAACATACCAAGCTCCTTCAACCTTCCCTCATACGACTTGGTCTCCAGACCCCTCACCATTTTTGTTGCCCTCCTCTAGACACGTTCCAGCTTGTCTACATCCTTCTTAAATTGTGGTTCCCAAAACTGAACACAGTACTCTAGGTGAGGCCTAACCAGAACAGAGTAAAGCGTTACCATCACTTTGTGTGATCTGGACTCTATATTTCTGTTGATACAGCCCAAAATCACATTTGCCTTTTTAGCAAAATCACATTTGCCTTCTGGGCATGGAGTAGGGGACACTGGAAATGTGGTGTGGGGGGGAGTAGTTGGAATTTCCTGCATTGTAAAGGGGGTTGAACTAGATGACTCTGGTGGTCTCTTCCAACTCTGTTTCTGTGATTCTATGAAATATACACAACTTTGACATTCACTGAGAATTGAACTGCACATTCAGAAATACTATATTATACAGTCTACCATAGAATAGACCAGTTTGATGGACGTGGACTGCATGTTTGAATACTTCTGTTGAGTGCAAAAAGTTTGCAAACAAAACCATCCTTGCATGAAAAAGTAATGTCAAGGGGGGGGGGAGATTCTAGTTGAGCCTGGCTCCCACAGATGCTTGTTGTCTTTGTATAGGGAATTTTTATGTGGGCATCATTGCAATGTGCATTCCTCCACCTGCATTTTGAGTTGATAGTTTTTGAAGGGCTACACAATGCAGCATTTCTGAATGTGTGGTTGGGTTCTGAATGCCTGTTGCAATGCTACAACTTTTCTCGAGGTATACAAAATCACTTTATTGTCATTTTCCAATTAGATTGCGTACTGCTGTGCAAGGGAGAGTAATTGTGAAACAGAATAGCAGCCATATGGATTGTTTGAGAACCATTTTAAAGCCATTGTGCTGAATAACATTCCAGGAAAATAATTCAAAGTTAATTTGTTTTGGTTCCTTCTGCTGAGTAAATGACAAGATCCACAACAGGACATCCTTCTGCTGTTGTTTGGCTTGTCTGGACACTCCTCACTGCCCTTGTGCATTATCAAATGCAAGCCTGGTGATTTACATTCTGCCAATTCTCTCCAAACCTCTTAGCACAGAATTGCTTTCTGTCCTATATAACTTCAAGAATTGGCCTGTTGTCTGCCAGAAGAACTTTGCCAGCTCCTCCGGTACAGATGAGCAGCAGCTGAAGCACTGCAGCTATCCATGGTGGAGGTAAAAAAGGTCAGGATGACTATGACGTTGAAAGCCATCGGTGGTTAGGTGGTATGTTAAAACCTCAGTCCCTTGGATCTGTGTTGCAGGCCATGGCAAAAAGAGAAAATGCATGATGGACTTAGTCCTTCATGCACTGCCACACCCAAAGTTCATTGAAATGAAACGAGAGTGCATACAGCTAGGAAAAGCTCAGCAAGAAGCTAGTAACAATGACTTGGCAGGGAGGAAAGCAGCCATGAATGGTAGTCCTTGTCGCAGAATAGCCTCGCTGACCCATGAGCCCCGTTCCATTATGGCCCTCCAGGGCACTCAGGCATTTAGTTAAAATAAATGTGGGGTTTTTTTAGCCCCCAAATGGAATGCATTTCTCCACAGCCCCCCTCCTTTAGTAACAATTGTTTGTCTTTTCTCTCACACACACATGCTCTTTCTCTCTCTGCTCAAGACTAAAGTGAGTATCTTCTCTAACAATGCCAACTGGAACATTTTCAAAACCACTATCAGTACTAGTGTTTTGTTTCTTTTTCATTTTACTGCCACCAGTATTTTTGTAGCACACAAAGCAAACTGAGGAGTAAAGTTGCCAAATCTAATAGACTGGCCAAGTAGTCAGGGAGGTGACAATTGGTTTCCTGGGGAATCCTAACTTTCAGCATCTGCTAAGGTTGCTGTATCCTTCATTACTGCCTCTAACACACTTTTTGTTATCATTATCATTTATTATATTGGGATTTGAGTACTTCAGAAAATGTGCTGTCCTCATCCTGTGTAAGGTGCCATCAAGTTCCAGCTGACTTATGGCAACCCAGTAGGGGTTTCAGGGCAAGAGATGTTCAGAGGTGGTTTGCCATTGCCTGACTCTGCATGGTGGTCTCCCATCCAAACACTAAGCAGTGCTGACCCTGCTTAGCTTCCAAGATCTGATGGGATCAGGTTAGCCTGGGCTGTCCAGGTCAGGGCATCCTCATCGTAGAATAGACCATTTGACTAGCTGAGTATTACAGGCAGTAATTTTTCACACTGCTATGCACCCTTTCAATGCACATTGAGTGGTGCCAAGCCTAATAGCAGTTTTTGCTCTTGGCATACAAATTGAGAACTGGACAAGCTGCTGCCATGGGCTGAAATAAAAAAAAGATGTCAGATTTGTTTTGGTTCCTGCAGGTTGCAGGCTGCATCCCTGAGCATGCACTCCTCTGTGTAAAAGCTGATGCAGACGTTACAGAATCCATACCCCTAGCCAGTTCTGTATGGTCAGTAGCCACATCTGCATGGTAACATCTACAAATATTCCCTGCCACCCACATTTCCACACCAGTGATGTGCGCTGATGGGAGCAGGGACATTTGCAAACTGATTATCATTGGGATTGTGCAGATTTCCTCAACTGTGCTCCATTTATTATTCTGTGGCTCCATTTTTAGACAACAAACATGTGTTAACTTCTTATAAAGAAATGACTGGGTTTAAAATTGAGCTGGTTTAGACATTGGATTGTTACAACAAATGGACCTAAGTCATGAACTGAGGTTCAAGCTGTAAGTTTGCTTAAAGACAGAGATTCTTTTGTGTTTTGCCCATGGAAATTTGAATCTCCCTATAGTCATAAGTCATACAACAACTTTGATTATCCTTGTGTTGATTTCCCACAGACCAGTTCAGAGATAGAATCCAAAAGAGTGGCCTTGCACGAAATTACCTCATTGATTTCTTTTCTTACAGTATGTTCCCCTCAATTTCCAGTTTAAAATAGCCCTGCCCCCCTCCCTCAAATCATGCAAAAGTTACTAGCCTGGAAACATATTTACTAGCTTCCTTTCCCACCCATACTTGTGTTAATCATTTGTGGTCCAAAAGAGGAAGAGAGCCAATTTTTGGTAAATTTCTCTATCTGGACACGAGAAGTAATTTATTTGTAATGGATGAGTGGTTATTTCCAGGCTTGGTTTAATGGAAACAACGCTAATCCTGCCATGGAACAAACCTCCTTTCTGCTGTTACGTCCCCTTCTGTTGTTCTAAAGAAGCACTTTGCATTTGCAACGGACACTGTGACCAAGGCAAGAGAGCCCTTACTCAAACTTTTATATACTGTGCCCTTAGCTAAAAACTCCAGAGGCAAATTGAGATATCTCTGTCCCAAACCATTTAGGGCAGGGGTGTCAAAATGGCGGCCCGGGACCAGATCCGGCCCCTTGAGACCTATTATCCGGCCTGCGAGCTAGACAAGGCAGCCTCCCCGCCCCACTGCCGCTGGATGGGGGGAGGGCTGGCCGAAGAACTTGCCCCGGGCCCGGGGAGAGGAGGAGCGCCCAAGCGAGGCTTGCTACAGAGCAACTCTCTGCCTCCGAGCTCCCAAGGTCTGCGCAGAGGCGCAGGGCGAGGGCTCCAGCCCCACCGCCGCCTGCAACTGCTACCATTCAGCTCCCAGGCCCAGCCAGCACCACCTGAAGGCTCTGCAAATTGGCTGTGCCGAGGGAGAGTGGAGCAGGGAAGGGGTGGAGTGGCCTGCCAACCGAGTCCTTAGATAGGGGGAGAACGGATGAGCTACACCTCATCTAAAGTACGGCCAGAGAGAGCTCTATAGGCCAGGGGTGGGGAACGTCAAGCCCAGGGGCCATATAAGGCCTGCGAAATCATTTTGTCTGGCCCTTAGTGGGTCCTGGCAGATCTCTAGCTCAGAAGGATCTAAGACTGGCGATCCGCTCAAAAGCGAGTCCCTCTAAGTGGCAGAAAATTGGAGCAATCTCCGGTTGTGCCTCTTGGCTAAATGTTTGACCAAATATAGGCTAATTTTTAAGTTGATAATTTTGTATGGCCCGTGAATAATGTTATAAATATCCAAATGGCCCTTGGCAGAAAAAAGGTCCCCCACCCCTGCTATAGGCATTCTCAGCATTCTTTAGCGAGTGCCTGCTCACGCACAGGTGCGTGGCAGCATGGAGCGCACGTGGAGCGCACAAGGTAGCAAGCTGCACGTGGCTCGCTCTCCTCAGCATGGCAGGGAGTTGTGCTTTCAGCGGAGATCCTGCACTTGGTCCCGTCTCGCTCGAGCCCTTCCAGGAAGGCCCCCCTCATGCAGGGGAAGGAGTGCCATGTCACCTACCCACCTGGATTCCAGGGCCATTTACGTGGGCATCTTCATAATCCAGGCATGTTTGTTCATTCTATTTGATCTTCTCTTCCCGCCCCCCATGTATTCTGGTCCCTGTGTAAGTCAGTGCAGACCAGAACCTTTAAGAACATAAGAACATAAGAAAAGCCATGCTGGATCAGACCAAGGCCCATCAAGTCCAGCAGTCTGTTCACACAGTGGCCAACCAGGTGTCTCTAGGAAGTCAACAAACAAGACAACTGCAGCAGCATCCTGCCTGTGTTTCACACCACCTGATATAATAGGCACGCTCCTCTGATACCGTAGAGAATTGGTATGCATCATGACTAGTATCCATTTGACCAGTAACCATGGATAGCCCTATCCTCCATAAACATGTTCACTTCCCTCTTAAAGCCTTCCAAATTGGCAGTCTTTCTCAACAATATTTGTTAAAGGGGCGAAAAGGGAATGGGGTGGGGAGAGAAAACCCTGCAAATTCTTATGCTTGATCACGTTGGAGGAAAGGGGGAGAGCACTGAAAACGTCCACCCCCCCAAGGGCAAGCGGCTGGTGTGCAGCAAAACCTCCCAAGGTGTAAAAAAGAAGAAAAAAGGTGCCTCATTCAAGTGATCTTGGCGGGGAGGGCTACCAGGGCCATCAGATCTGCCCTGATTCTTTGTGTAACAACTGGGATGTACTAAAACAAATGACAGGCTAGCCTATTAGAAACAATGCGGGAGGCTGCACAGCCCATTGAAGATAATGGGAGCGTGGATTGCCCATTGACTTGCATGGACTCCAGTGAAATACATTCCAGCACAAAAAGAGTTGCAAAGAAAATGTGGAATGGATTTTCCAGTAAGGTCGCTAAGCCCAGATACACTACTCTGAGACTGGATTGACAGCCCCCAGAGTGGAATGACGGCCCCTGGGACTAGCACAAGTGTTCTGGGCAGGAATGACAGCCCCCAGACTGGAATGACAGACCCTGGGATTAGCACAAGTGTTCTGGGACTGGATTGACAGCCCCTGGGACTAGCTGAAGTGTTCTGGGGCTGGAATGACAGCCCCCAAGGTGGAATGACTGCCCCTGGGACTAGCAGAAGTGATCTGGGACTGGAATGACAGCCCTCAAGGTGAAATGACTGCCCCGGGGACTAATTGAAGTGTTCTGGGACGGGAGTGAGAGCCCCCCAGAATGGAATGACAGCCCCTGGGATGAGCAGAAATGTCCCGGTACTGAATTGACAGCCCCCAGACTGGAATAACAGACCCTGGGATTAGCAGAAGTGTTCTAGGACTGGAATGAGAGCCCCCCAGAGTGGAACAAAGCCCCTGAGATGAGCAGTAGTGTTCTGGGACTGGATTGACAGCCCCAGGGGTGGAATGATGGCCCTGGGACTAACAGAAGTGTTGTGGGGGCCATTTAGAATTGCTGGTTTAAAAACTACTTAACCTCAGACATCCTTGAATCTTAATGAAAGATTCCAAACGATATTATTTAAAGAGGAATCTGCTGTAATTTATTGCATATCAAGGTGGAACGAGGTGCGAGCCTTGCACCTTCTGCTGTTTTTAATAGGATTTTAACTGGCATTTTATTCTCAGTTCTGATTCCATTTCCAAAGGGCCACCAGAAAGCAGAGCCCGATTTGGTGGCTGGCCTGATTGTACTAAGAGACAAGACATATCTTAGCGGTAGTATGAACTGTGCACACTTAATAGTTTTGCAAATATTTCTCCTGAGACTCCTGTACTTCCTTTATATCCTGCCTTTCTCCCCAGTTTGGACCCAGAGCACCTGACATTGTTCTTCTCTTCTCCATATTATCCTCACAACCCTGTGAGGTAGGTCAGGCTGAGAGCATGTGACTGGCTGAAGATCACCCAGTGAGTTTCCATAGCAGAGTGGGGATTTGAACCTGGGTCTTCCATATCCTAGTCTGACACTCTTAACTACCTCAGGACATTATAATAAAGCTGTGATCACTTGAAGGCATAATTTTGCTGGGGAGTGAGCCTTGCAGAACGTGGACAGGAGTTACTTCTTAGTGTAATTATTCATAGGTAATAGATAGGTAAGATAAGGTAAAAGTGTAATTATTCTTTAACAATTCATAGAAAACACAATTTATTCTATTGTTTAAGAGAGTTGTTGATTATATATGTATATAGAAAAATATGTGTATAACATATGGGGGCGCCATTTGGTACTTCCCCCCCCTTTTGCCCTGAACCCCCCCCCCACTCTCGATCTGGGCTTGTGAGGCATGGCCTGGCCCGACCAAGTGACATTTATGTCATATCCGGCCCTCATAATAAATGAGTTCGACACACCTGATTTAGGGCTTTAAGACCCTGGAAATGAACTGGCAAACAGTGCCATTCTTTAAGAACAGAAGACATATGTTCTCCATTATCTATGCCAGCCAGCAACTATTTGAAATTTCCGGAAAGTCTTCAAGTCGACCCAGAGGGCTATAGCTGGTGGGCCAACCAAAGTCAGTTAAAGGCACTGTTTGCCACAGACAGATACCAAGAGGCAGGAATGGCTTTGTATTATAGTACTTTCTTTCAGCACGTCAATGAAAATATAGACTGTATGAAATACAGACTGTAAGAAAATATATCTGTAAGAGGTACAGATGGATATAGTAGTAGATGTCGTTTAATGGTGCATTACTCATTCTCAAAACACAAATTACTTTTTTTTATCCCAGTGTGAGTTCTAAAAAAATAGGCTCTCAAGTTTTCTATGTTGTTTCCCTCTTGAACTGCAAAAGAAATATATTTATCCTTCAGTGCTGATTGTATTTTTGGTGGAAATTGATGCATATTACCTGACAATTGTCCCAGGATGTTCCGCTTTCTACTTTCTTGCATATTCCACTCTTGCTGCTGTCACCATATATTTAAGTAATTCGTTATATATTTTTGGCATATTGTCTGGCAAAATATTTAACAACATACTTTTTGAATCTAGAACAAATTTGATTTTCAATATTCTTTGCATTCCATCATGTATTATTTTCCAATATTTTCTTGCTTTTTTGCAAGACCACCACATATGGCAGAAGGTTGCATCTATGCTTTGACATTTCCAACACCTTCCATCAAATCCCTTATTTGCCTTTGCAATATTTTTAGGCGTTGTATACCTTCTAAAGTACATTTTATACCAATTTCTCTAGGCATCTGACATTTTGTAAATTTTATTTCTTTTAACTGTAGTTTCTTCCACTGACTCATACCTATAACTGCTCCTAAACTTTGCATCCATTTTATCATACAGTCCTTTACTTGTTCTGTTTCAGTTTCATACTGTAACAATAGCCTATATACTTGAATCTCCCATTATTGGACACTCAAAATGTGTCTTTTCTCTCAAAAGTCCACCTTCTTTTTTGAATTGTTCTTTCATTTTTGAGACTGAAACCATCTGATGATATAACAGCCACTGAATATTCTTTCCTTCATCTTTAACATCTTTAAGCCAGGTTTTTATCTTTCCCCCCTTGTCCATCATATTCTCAAAAGTTATATAATCTGTTTCTCTTCAGATAACATTATCACAATATACCTCCCCTGGCACTGTCAGTGGCAAAACCTGTGGGCTGATCCTGTTTCTACACTGAAACCATATTCTACTTAGTCCATCTTTTAAAATATGTTTCCCGTATTTCCTTTTTGAGGCTTGTGTGGCCCCTACTTTACTTTCTTTTAGGCACCAGACCAAAACACATCTTTTTATCCAGGCTTTTAATTAGGGGGTTTTATCATACCTTTATTTTTTAATAGTCTGCTTCTGTTTCATGGATAGTTTTTATGCTACTTATACCCAATGGCTTGTTTTCAATGACTTGTTTTCAATATTGTGTTCTTGTTTTTAATTGTAAGTTGCCTCGAGTAGGACTTTGAAGAGGTGGCAGCGAAAAATTGTAAATAAATAAATAAGAAAGGTTCATAATGTGGGTATGCAACCCAGAGTAACTGGCTGTGTTCCCCCACAAATAACCTGAACTGTATAGTTTCAGCGGGTAGCCTTGTTGGTCTGAATTAGAACAGCTAGATTCAAAAGTCCTTAGCGACTAACAAGATTTTTGGGATCTGAGCTTTTGAGAGTCAAATCTGATGAAGAGAGCTTTGACTCTCGAAAGCTCATACCTCAAAAATCTTGTTGGTCTCTAAGGCGCTACTGGTTTTGAATCAGGTTTACCTGCACACAAGGTCATTTGCCCACCTGTGTTGCTTGCAACAGAAACCACTTTGTTCAGGTAACCAGTATAACAAGTGCCAATAGCCATCAGAAGAGGCTGTTCTGCAGCACCCACATTAAGAAACAAGGCTGGGAAGGACCCAGGCAGTGGCTGATAACCAATGCAGTAAACACAAGGGAGCACACAACACTAAAGAAATAATTAGCCAACTTTGTCTAAGTGAGCTAATTAAAGCCACAGAGGAAAGAAACGCAATGCCCTCTGAAGGCGTTATTACAGAGGCATCATAATAGTGCAGGAAGGAGGGTGGACTAGACACTGGGAGGCACGGACACTGCATATTTAGTTTAAATGCTGTGGTAGCAGGGGAGTGGTTTAAGTGCCATGCACTTACTTGCCTAGCTTCTAGCTGCCCCAGTTCCCACAGGGTCAGTACTGATCCATGCCATAAGGCCAGGCCCAGCAGCTTCAAGCTGGCATCAAGAATCCTGCTTCTCACAACATTGATGTGCAGTTTGCAGCTGGGTCTCAAACTGTCGAGGACAGCACAGGCGGAGTAGGAACTGAATAAATGGACTCTTTCCACCATCGTCCCCCACCACCCTCCCCACCCTCCCCACCACCTCCTTTCTAGGGTGCCTGAAGCGGTGGGAGATTAAAAAGCTTCTGTGTTCTTCAGCGGAAAAGCTTCCTCCCTGCAGCTGCCAGGAGAAGCAGGAGTGTGTGCGCTTTGCGGGAGGAGGTGCAGCCAGGCAGCGTTCTCTGTGCCAGAGCTATTACAAGGTTGTTCCATGCAGAGGCCCCTGCAAATTGATGCTTCACAGAATTTAGCAACATTGGGGTAAAAGTTTCCATCTCTTTTCTTTTCTTTTCTTTTCAAGAAAGGTGTGTTTGTTTTGGACCCCAGAAGTGAGTTTCAAAGTTCGTTTCTAAAACACAGTGAACTTTCCCTGTTTTCCTAAACTTATAGAGGAAGCTATTCAGAGCTAGGTTGCTCTTGATCCAAGTTCATTCCCAGGTTTTGTATGAATGTTATTTGTTTAACAGGGAGAAGCAAAGGGGGAGAGCAGCTACAGATTATTCTTGAACATGAGCCTGGACAGGCAGATCTTACACACTTTCTAGACCATCTTTAAGATGCTGTAGGTCTCCTGTTTCATGTTGCTGCTACAGACTAACATGACTACCTATTTGGGTTGATTGGACAGAGATAGTACTCATTTGTTGCAGAAGAGCCACTTTGTTTTTCCCCACCCCCATGAGACCCTCTGTTGTACTATTTTGTCTTTGGGGGAAATGCAGGCATCCCCCCCACCCCCGTCCCCCAGCTTGTATGTCCAGTCTGGTTTAAGATGTCATGTGTACTGTGAAACAAATATCATGGATTTCTGTTGATTCACGTTCATGATTTCACAGGTAATGGATCTTTCTCTCACTCAGACACTCACCCATTCATGCTCGCACATACACACAATCTTCATTAAGCGGTCCCGTCATAATCTAAGGCCCCAAACTCTATCTTACTTAGCTGTACTTAGCTGTAGAATGATTGCATTCTATCAGATGCCCCCATTTCTCAAAGAAAATTGAGAGCTTCCCAGCAAAACTATCAATCACCTGCAACATCTGCATCCTTTTAATGTACATTTTTCTATATACATGAGAGAGCGCAAGATCTGTCCTAGATACTTGCTTCATCTTTTAATGACATAGACTGCAATCCTAAAAACACTTTCCTGGGAGTAAGCACCAGTAGTTAGCATGGAACTTACTTCTGTATAGACCTGACAAGGATTTCTCCCGTAGCCTCCCTGCTTTTTAAAAAAAGAAGTCAGGTGAACAGGTAGTTTTTAACTATAGCAAGGCTAACCTTGTACCCCGATACATTTGCATGGAGATGAGATGCTGAGCTCTTGGTACTAAAGTTGGATTAGTGCTACTTTTTCTGTCCTTTTGAAAAGTTCCTTAGTGGGGAAAAGTATAGGTAGTTCTATTCTTGGAGTTCCTCTAGTTACCTGGTATCTGACTGTTGTTGTTTTTTAATGAGCCCAGAGTAGCTTCATCCACTGCTCTGTTCAGTCCTTGACACAACGCTGCCGGTGCTTACAGTCTGATCCACACTGAGCAGTACTTGATAGATCTGTTATGCAGGGATTTCCTCACACAAACACAGGGACTGAAAAATGAAAGCTTTTCTTGCTTATAAAATCATTAGTTTCCATTGGTTTGGGTAATGTAAAAGCCTCTCTTGAAACAGCAAAGGTAGGCTCCTGCTGGTCTTACCCACCATACCTGTCAGGCAAATGTGGCACATCCTGGCTGTGCTTATTAATTGCTATCATCCATGGCTGGGGGCTTGAAGGAGATTGAAGGCAAGGACAGGCGAGGGCTGGGGCACTGTATGACCCATCCCTGTTTTTCCCCTGTTCATTTAAAGGTAAAGGTCCCCTGTGCAAGCACCAGGTCATTCTTGACCCATGGGGGGGATGTCACATCCCGACATTTTCTAGGCAGACTTTGTTTATGGGGTGGTTTGCCAGTGCCTTTCCCAGTCATCTTCCCTTTACCCCCAGCAAGCTGGGTACTCATTTTACCGACCTCGGAAGGATGGAAGGCTGAGTCAACCTTGAGCCGGCTACCTGAAACCAACTTCTGCCGGGATCGAATTCAGGTCATGACCAGAGCTTTGGACTGCGATACTGCAGCTTACCACTCTGTGCCACGGGGCAGTTCATTTACTGTGTGACAATATTCCAGCCCTCTTTGCTTGTCTGTTAAAACAGGTGACAATAAATTCTTCCCTGACTCCTAGGGGCAGAGCTGGATTAGACCACTAATGGTACAGAACATCCTGCCAGTGTCAGATGAAAGGCGATGTAGGAGTTCATGAAGCTTTTACTTAGAGATAGCTGTGTGTTGGACTGTACAATTATGCTCCTTCCACTCCAGAGCATTTCTAAAGTCATTTGATGTACAGTGACTCTCTGAAATAAAAATCAATATAAATCTGCTACATCCCAAAATGGGGATACTTTGTCCCCTGGAGGCCTTATTTCTCGCACAGTTAAAAAATGGCAGGGCTTCTACAAAAGAACTATTTCTGCTCCTCTTAAGGTTTCTGATTATCAAATGATGTGCTTTCAAACTGGACCTATTTCTGCCTTGATGTAATATCAAAGAAACCTATCTAGGTCTGCCTGTTCCCTGTGCAAGCAAACCAGTGCATCAGGGGCACAGGTAAGCAGTAGGAGAAGAGGTCAAAGACAAAGTGGCAGCACAAAGGACTCAACCTGTGACCTTTTGCTTCAGTCGTTTCTTTCTGAGAGTTGAGAAGGTTCAACATAAAGGCCAGGCACATGGTTAATTTTAGCCATTAAGCATGAAGGGCCCTGTACTAGCAGAAAGTACTTGTTGATATTTATGCGTGGAATAAGGATGGACCATTGCTAGGTATACAGAACCTGAGCACACAGCTTACAAGTGAAGCACAGTCGGGGCTGAATCTGCCTCCTACAGCAATATTAATGTTCCATGCATCATTTACTCAGGAAGCATTGCCAAGGAACCCTGCGTACATTAGCAATGAGTTTTTTTGCAGGAAGGACTGAATACAACTGTAAGGAAGAAATGTTGGTGAGTGTGTGGGAATTGCATAACCTATGGTTGTGTAATTTATATCACACATTATGCGGAAGAATCAATGGCAAATGTATGAACAGATCTGCCTCCTACCAGTGGAGGGCAGTGATGCACTCAGGCTAGTTAATTTTTTTAAGACTGCAAAACTATTAAAAAAATAGCTTTCATAAAATAAAATTCTGGACAGTCAGTTTTACCTTATCTGTGAAGTAAGCCTTTTAAGAAAGCAATTGTAACTTCAAAGTATGCATACATACCAAGTGAAATACTATGCTGTCTCATGTGACTCTGTGTTTCTACGAATAGCATATCTACATGGGAAAGGCCTATCTCTCACTCACATTTTTATTCTGCCTTTCCTCTAAGAATCTCAGAGCAGCGTACACAGTTCTCACCTCATCCATTTTATCCTCAGGAAAACCCTGGAAGGTAGGTTAGCTGAGAGAGAGTAAGTAGCTCAAGGTCACCTAGCAAGCTTGATGGTTCGTGTGGGATTTGAACCTGGGGCCGTTTATGCTTGGTAATTAGCAGCGCGTTCCAGGCTGAAGTGCCCCGTATATGTATTTTTTATTTCTTCACGCTGAACCGTCATTCCAGTCGTCGGTGGGAAGCCAGCGCATACCTGCTTCACATTTCTTAAGAGCCCCTTTAACGCGACCTTTTGTATTTGCTCCGCCCCCGCATTGAAGCATTTACTGAAGGAACCATGAAAACAAATCACAGCTGTGGCTTAGCTATGTAAACGACCATTGCTAATGGCTATGCAAACGAAAGAACGAAGGAGCAGGCGAGTGGGGGGGGTGGAATTTGTTTGACTTTCTCCTCTTGCATGGGGACCGTGAATAGTCATTTTAAAGGACGGATTTTAAAAAGCGGCTTTGAGCGAGCATCAAAATGGACCCTGCATAAATGTCCTGGGTCTTCCTGGTCCTAATCCAGTATTTTAGCCACTCTACTATATTAGCGTTTTTATAACAGGATTTGTTTCCTGCTGAAGCAAATGATAGTGAGCATTTCTTCCACCCAGCCTCTTAATGTGTGCACATAGAAACACTGGTGTTTCTGTTTGTGCTTCTGTCTCAGAATGACTCAGAAAGTCACAGTATATTTGAGTGCAGGGATATGTTCTCGTTCCTTCCCACACTGCATCTGGTAATGGCAGTGCTTGTATGATGTACACAAGTAGTCAGTGGCTTGTTTGCATTAACTGTTTTACCAGCAGCTTTTTCTGTGTGAGGGGGACAACCCTATATATAGCCCTGTTATACATTTAACAGTTCTAAAGGCAGAAAGGATGAGATCCACCATCACCGGTAAAACAGCCTCTTGGCTTGACCTCGGTAATCCTCTTTACATATTACATTTATTGGCAGGTAAAATAACTGCTGTGGATTTCGTTCTGTAAAGAGAAAGATGTGTTAACCTTACAAACTTCTGGAGCAAGAGTCTGGAGGGAACACTTGTCTTTACACCCTTTTGGAGAAATGAGACTGCCACCAAGAGCCCCACAGACTCAGTTTGTAATCTGGGTTGTTAATAAGCTTTTACGGTTTCATTTTTATTGTTTTCTCAGAAGAGGCTTAGGAATTATTTAAGCATACTTTGCAAGCAGCTCAGTGAAATAATTAATATATTTTCCCATATATATTACATAAAAGTGAATTGAAGATTAATCCATCTAAATTATGAGAGGAAACCCAAGAATCGTATTTATTTTACTTCCTCTTTAAAAGAAGGAGGAACACAGAAAAGCACACATTCAAAGAAAAATGATGGGCCCGTTATTGCCAAGTCTCTGGTCTAACCTGTCCTTTCTGGGCAAAGTGATGAAGAGAGCAGTAGTGGACAAACTCCAGGTTTTCTTGGATAACTCATCTGCTCTAGACCTTTTCAGTCTGACTTCAGGCTGGTCTATGGGACAGAGACTGCACTAGTAGCTTCAGCTGCTGACCTCTATCTGAATATAAACTGCACCATCCAGGGCTCATCCACATGCACATTCTACAACTTTATGTATTTATGCTATGCTGCTCCTCCAGGGAACCTGCCCAAGTCAGCTTACAAAATAAAATATAACAAAAACATTTAAAATTATGAATTTAAACTCAGCATTTAAAACCCAGCCAGAGCATTAAAAAAATGAATCACTGAGAAACTTAAATGAATTAAAGAGTTTTCAGGCTAAAAGACCACCATAAAAATGTGTTTTAAAGATCAGCCCCATAATAAAAAATCTGGTTGAACAGAAACATTTTGGACTTCAAGTACCCTGGCACCAAGCTTTAAAGGTAAGAACTGACATTTTGAATTGTGTTCGGAAACAAATGCAAATATTTCAGCTCTGGAGTGATAAAATATTTAATGTAGATTTTAAACAGTATGTGGGCAAGATGGAATCCTGTCCATGCCACAGGGCCAAGCTGCAGACTCTCAGCAATGCCTTCTGGAGTCAGCTAGTTGAGTAAGTGTGGACCCACCAAAGCATGGTACCCCTTACTTCCAACCCAGCCAGCCTCTCCAGAAGGATATCAAGGGCAGTAGTATCAAATAGTATCAAATACAGGAACCCCGTGGCGCAGAGTGTTAAGCTGCAGTACTGCAGTCAAAAACTCTGCTCATGACCTGAGTTCGATCCCGACGGAAGTCGGTTTCAGGTAGCCGGCTCAAGGTTGACTCCGCCTTCCATCCTTCCAAGGTCGGTAAAATGAGTACCCAGCTTGCTGGGGGTAAATGGAAGATGACTGGGGAAGACACTGTCAAACCATCCCGTAAACAAAATCTGCCTAGAAAACGTCGGGATGTGACGTCTCCCCATGGGTCAGGAATGACCCAGTGCTTGCACAGGGGACCTTTACCTTTTTAGTATCAAATATCACTGAGAGGTCTAGGAGAATCATCACACCTTCTGTCACTCTTTCAATGAAGATCATCAGTCAGGGTAGCGAAGGCCACTTCCATACCAAGCCCAGGTCTGAATCTGGATTGAAATGGGTGTAGATAGCCACCACCTACTCAAGCGCATTGCCCCCAAAAGGAATATTGGCCATCAGGCAGTAGTTGCCTGTGGGAGCATCAACTAAAACAAAACTGACATAAGAAATTGCAATATTCAGAAACCCATGGAGAAAATTTTAATTTCCCCAAACGTACTGTTATGGATCTAAAAGTCACTGTTCTATTGTGGGAGGGGGGCATACACAACATACTTAAATAGGAAAAAATAGCATGAAAAATCTGAATTAGAACTTATCGATAAATTAAACATTATCTCTTACACTGGCCTAAACAGAGGCTTGGGTATTCTTACTCACTGTCATCATCTTATATTCTAATAGCGAAGTCGGCCACATCTTTGGATACTTAAATCTGGTGATTGGAGCTGTGAATGGGCAAGATAGATCTTTCTACAAACTTGAAAAGGGCCCCAGGTTTGTAGAAAAATGTGAAATCCAAAAACAAAATACATTGGGGGGATTAAAAACCCAAAAATTATAAAAGGAGTGCCTGTAGCTTTAAGCAACAGATTCCCTAAGTGGCTGTTGCTTGGCAACCACAGCATTCCAGGCTTCAGTTTCTGTGAGTAAAAAGCAGAGGGAGGGTGCAGGGCCCTTTCCAAGCCTATTTTGACCTTTGAGGGAGGACTCACTGGGGCCCAGCTGAGGGTTGCCTAGAGATTTTGTGGTGGAGTCTGAGAAGGGGCAGGGATTGGGGAGAGGCCTTAGTGAAAAATTATGCCATACAGCCCACCCTCCGAAGTGGCCATTTTCTCCAGGCAGACAGATCTGTGTCGTCTGGAGTACAGTTGTAATTCTGGGAGATCTCCAGGTCCCACCTGGAGGGTGGCAATTGGCCTGGCAGCAACCGCTGAGTGACTTGATACCACCCAATTTGCATGACTCAGCTCCACCTGGCTGCTTAGCACTGTTCAACAGCAGCCACCCTATGAAACAAGTATTGTATAGTGGTTAGAGCTTCAGAGTAGGGTCTGGGAATCCCCATCTTGCTATGGAAGCTCACTAGATGATTATGGACCAGTCACATACTTTCAGCCTAATGTCCCTCACAGGGTTGTTGTGTGGATAAAAAGGAGAATACTGTAAACTGCTTTGGACCCCAATGTGCAGAAAGATGTGGTATAAATGAAGTAAATAAATAATATAGATAAAAATGGAAGGCAGATAAAAGGAAGGCTTGTGAATATCTGAGAAGGAGCCAATGAATCAGGGAAAGGGGAGAGGATATGGGGGTTGCCAGGAGGAGGGGAAATAGTGCAGGGAGGGAGATGCAAGGGAAAGTGAGGTGTCCCCCAACAAGTCCTTGAGGGTCCCCTACCATGCAAGTGAGCCTGACCCAGTGGCTGGCACCACACAACTGGGCCATACTTTTCCGGGGCAGAGGCTGCTGGTGGGGGAAGGAGAGGGAAAGCTGAAGACAAAGGGGCTGATAAATGGAGGTTCACTGTTTGGTGGGAAGGAGAGAAGGGGAGAGGCTATGGGGGCTTTCAGGAAAGAGGAAGAGGAAATAGTGCTGGGGAAATAAGATGCCTCCTGCAAGTCTTTGCAGATTCCCACTAGAAATTTCTAATAACTCAACAGTAACAACTTTTTAAATACTTTAATTGGCACTTAATGTGTTGTATCATACTGCAACCCTTTACTGATGTTACTTAATTTTTCTCATCCTTCATACTTCTTCTTTCTTGATTTGTTGTATCGAACCTACTTTATTATACTTTATTTGTACCCTGTGAGAGACTGGGACCTTTGACCTCTTTTATCATCCATTGCTCACAACAACCAAAACCATTCCAGTTGGGAATCATACCCACAAAATTTATAACAGGATTCACACCAAGGCCCTCTCTTCTCCAACTCTTTGTCTTTCTCTCTCCCCATCTGTGTTTTTTCTTACAAAAATATCTAAAATGATTTCCTTCCTATACCATCTGAAGAAGTGACTCATGCTGGAATAAATATTTGTAGAATTCAGGTGCCACTGCTACAATTTTGCTACAATAGATTAACAGAACTAAATATCTACAGTAATGTGAAGCCTATTATTAAACAATAGTATATTTTTCTTCTATATGTTAAACAGAAAATTCCCCAATGCCAACCTTAGATTGACCCAGACCTTCCAAAAATAGCACACTCTTAACGCATACAGAATTCACACCCAAATATGGAAAATGTAGAATGCATTATAGAAGAAGAAGAGTTGGTTTTTATATCCAACTTTCTCTAACACTTAAGGAAGAATCAAACCGGCTTACAATCACATTGCCTTCCCCTCCCCACAACAGGCACCCTGTGAGGTAGGTGGGGCTGAGAGAGCTCTAAGAGACACGCTGTGCGGTAGGTGGGGCTGAGAGAGCTCTAAGAGAGCTGTGACTAGCCCAAGGTCACCCAGCTGGCTTCATGTGGATGAGTGGGGAAACCAACCCGGTTCACCAGATTAGCGTCCGCTGCTCATCTGGAGGAGTGGGGAATCAAACCTAGTTCTCCAGATTAGAGTCCACCACTCCAAACCACCGCTCTTAACCACTAGACCACGCTGGCTCTCCTACACCACACTGGCAAGAGTATATGAGCACATGGCAAGAGTATATGAAATTGCAGCCATCTGATTGTTACTTTTGCAAACTGCAGATAAGCCTTTCACAGATAAGACTTTCACAGGAGCTGATAATCGGCAGAATGCTTAGTTCAAAGGAGCTGGATCTCTGAGCAGCCTTCAATATTTTTTGACCATAGTATACTACTGAGCTGCCTCTCAGTGCTGGGACTAAGAGGGATCAATATCAGAAGGTAGTGATGGGGGATTCTTGCTCTGCCCCATGGCTACTGCCTATGGGGTTCTACAGGGTTTGATTTTATCCCCCTTGCTACTTGATATCAATGTATCTATGATATCTCCCTGGAGGAGTTCATCAGGAGGTATAAGCTGCGGTGTCACCAATATGCAGATTATACCCAGCTCTGCCTTTCTTTTCCTGCTAATTCCGAGGATGCTATTGATGATCTGCACCGGTGGAATCAATAAAGGGCTGGATGAGGGTGAACAATCTGATACAGAGACCTTTCCTCACGCTGGAGTTACTCTGATTTTCTTGGGAGTCGATCCACAAGCATTGGGATCAGTTTGTGCAGGGTTCTTCGGCAAGTCTGCCCCCCCCTCCCCCCGGTGCAATTTTACAGTTGTGGAATCAGTTTAATAAAGATTTTCAAGAGAGGGTGCTTTTGTCATCGGTGTTGTTTGTTATCAGTGGCATCAAAGCCCCCCCCATTTTAAACAGCCCTAAAATAGCAACATAACACTTCAGTGTCACAATGATAGTTTCAGCAGGTTCTCTGAATTCCTAGCTTTTATTTTTATTTTTAAAGAGGAAGTCTCTAGCTCAGGGGTGTCCAATCTTTTGGCTTCCCTGGGCCACATGGGAGAAGAAGACTGAGTCCAAGTTTCTTCTCATTTATGAAATAGGGTTATTAATATTATCCTGGCTTACAAGGGGTATAACTAGATGTTCATTGGCAAATCCATAGAATAGAGACGCTAAAAATAAAGACTTAATGTGCCTAGAGCATTTGATGCATCTCTGGAGGCGGCACAAGCCTCTGAAAAAAGCAGGATGATGCCAGTGACAGCAGAAACATCACAAGGTGAATCTTAACAAAGGGCTTCTACATAATTAGACTTCTGCTGTGTGCGCTGGTACAGGAAATGGTGAATGGACAAATTACCAATGCCCTTTACTAGCGGCTATCAATTATCATCCAACCAATCAATAAACCGATGCGTGAGCAAAATCAGTTTAAATTTTAAGCTGAAAATGAGAGGTGGTAAAACTGAGCAAACTTGTGAATGTTATTCTGCTCTCCAGTTTGCATTTATAAAGCCAAGCCTCAGCTGGAGCGCATTGGGAGTGCATTTGGTTCCAGGAGGGCAAATCTCCAGATGGCATAATCAGCCCATCACTTTTTTTATAGCTTATTCTGAGCCGAGAATCTCATTGTTTATTCCCAGCCTATGTGCATGCTGCTGAGGCAGGGCTGCAGCTTTCTTTAGAGTCATATGTTACCTTGGAGGCGTGGGAGCAGCAGGAGCATTGCTCCTTCCTGCATCATTTAGGTAATGTGAAAAAACCAGAAGCACGTGGGAGGAGCCCCCTGCCGCGGCTCCTTCCGTCTGCAGTGCTTGACCCTCTGTAATGCTAGCACAGAGAGAAGAGGCAGCATGGGTTCCTCCCAAATGATGCTGGGCTGCTCACATTTCCCCGATGATGCTGGTGGCAAAGCAGGGGCTTTGTTTTCTGGGTTTAATCCCTGGCATCTTCAGTTAAATCAGTGGTTTCCAAAATGGGCAGTACCACCCCCTGGGGGGGTGAGATTACCTAGGGGGGCACTGAGAGGCAAGGGGGCAGCAGGGGGCAGTAGAGGTGGGCCCCTTCAACTGTGTTGTTGGATAGGGTAGGGGGCTCTGGGGTTGAGTTTGTGGAACCAAGGGGGCGGTGGCCCAAAAAGTTTGGGAACCACTGAGTTAAAAGATGTGTTCAGTAGCAAGGGAAGGGAAGCAGTCTGTTCAAGGGATTCTGTGGAACTACTTCCTGTGAAGTCTGGCAGATGGTTAGAGTATTAAAGGCGACAAGGCTGTCTTGTGGTCAAGACCTTATGCCTAGTAAGTAAGAATCACATCAATGAGTCCCTGATGTCCATTATATATCGACCATTGACTCAGGGCACCTTTCCTGGGTCTTTAAAACCATTGTTAGAGAAGAATGATGTGGCCGATTTTTGCTTGGTCTCTAAATTACCCTTCCAGGGTGAGATGATCTATCAGTAGCAGAACTACTCCCAGTTTTCCTGGATGACTAATCTCCTGTATCTCTTCAGTCTGGCTTCAGACCAGGCTATGGTGGCCTTAGTTGGTGTTCTTTGAGAGACCCAGCGTGGTGTAGTGGTTAAGAGTGGTGGTTTGGAGTGGTGGAGTCTGATCTGGAGAACCGGGTTTGATTCCCCACTCCTCCACATGAGCGGCAGACGCTAATCTGGTGAACTGGGTTGGTTTCCCCACTTCTCCACGTGAAGCCTGCTGGGTTACCTTGGGCTAGTCACAGCTCCTATAGAGCTCTCTCAGCCTCACCTACCTCACAGGGTGTCTGTTGTGGGGAAGGAAAGGTGATTGTAAGCCGGTTTGTTCTTCCTTATGTAGTAGAGAAAGTCGGCATATGAAAACCATCTCTTCTTCCTCTTCTTCATCTGATTGTAGACAAGGGCTGTGTCTCTTCGCCCTATGCTATTCAATCGCTACATAAAATCCCTAGGGGAAATCATCTGTGTTTTGTAACTGGTTGTCATCAATATGCTAATGACACCCAGCTCTGCTGTTCTTTATCCAAATCACCTGGTGATGCTGTAGAGCTCCTGAACCAGTGGCTGACTCTGTGGTTAAATGGTCTGGGTGTGCTGCAGTTTAAAGCTAAAGTTCAGGAGTGTTTTTTGTTGCTGTAACATACAAAGAATGTGGAGGTAAGGCAGCATGGTATAGCTAAGCAGTGGTTGGGTGGGATGGGTCGGTACTTGGATGGGACACAACCAAGCAAGACTGTGCAGCGGAAGGCAATGCGAACCACCTCTGCTTCTCACTTGCCTGGAAAGCCCCTTGTGGGGGTCACCATGAGTCAGCCGCGACTTCACGGCACTTGACACACACAACATACAAAGAATAGTGGCTGCCGGCAGAAGAGGCAAGGAGAGGGAAGCTGCAGGTCCAATCTTGGGCAGGTGTAGTGGGAGTGGTTGGAGCATAGACAGTGGGGGGGGAGAGAAATTAAGAGCCCATAGGAGGAGGAAAGTTGGAGTGGTTGGCCAGGGGATTCATGGCCTAACCCATGAATCATTGCAGGTGTCTCACACTCTGTTTTAATTATCTTCTGACTGTAACTTTCTGAGGTGAGTCCCTCTGGCACTAGCCAAGTCACACCTACAGCAGTTGTTTCACAAGGGTTCACATTATAGGTTGTTACATCCATGTGCTTTTTAATATTCCAAATCTGGCACTGCAGACATCTGCTCTCTGCTGGAAAAGCCATCATAATTTGTAAAAAATCTGTATGAATAATGGGTATAGAGGAGTCTCTGAGAAGGTGGGTGATTATAACTTGTCAAGGTGAAAACAATCAAATGCATCTTTTTATTATTATCAAGGAAATGAAAGCAGAAGAGCTGGTGCCTGAAAAATTAAAACTAGAGTGCTACATGTACCTGTCTTTTCATGCATAGCCTAGCCTTTGTGTATGAAAAAGAACTCAGGCCTAGTTCTTATGAACTGTATGGTATAGCCATTGTGGTGAGTAATTAGAGCATTGGATTAGGATCTAGAAGACCTGGGTTTGAATCCCCCTTCTGCCATGAAGCTCACTGGGAGACTGGGCTGGACACTCTCTCAGCATGGTGTAATGGTTAAGAGTGGCGGACTCTAATTTGGAGAACCAGGTTTGTTTCCCCACTCCTCCACATGAAGCCTGCAGGGTAACCTTGAGCCAGTCACAGTTCTCTCAGAACTCTCTCAGCAGCACATAACCCACAAGGTGCCTGCCATGGGGACAGGAAGGGAACATGATTGTAAGCTGCTTTGTGACTCCTTAAAAGTAGAGGAAAGTGGGGTATAAAAACCTACTTCTTCAGCCTAACCTAACTCTGAGGATTGCAAGGAAAACATTAAGAGAGGGACACACATGTACAGTGTCCTGGGCTCTCTGCAAGAAGGATGGAATGATAGATAGACAGACAGAGTTGGATGCAGTGGTTTAGCTGTTTTTAGGCTGTACCATTTCAGACTGCAGATGGGGGTGTGTGACCAGACTGATTTTTTTTATTTGTGACATGCTAGTTTCCTCTGAATAGGAATGTCTCTGTATTAAGAAGCAATCAGTCATATGAACTCAACACCTACAACCTGAAAAGTGCAATCCAACAATAGATCCATCACCTCACCTATTGTTTTTGATAACTAGATCTCAGTCTAGTGTATGCTTGCACAAAGGAAATCTATTCACAATGTGATCACAAGTCACAGGGGATTGAGCTGTAATTACATGCAAAAGGAGTCAGTTGTGCATAGAGCTATCTCCCTTGGAATACTTATTAACATTTCCACAATCATTACTTATTTTGCAGGATAGTACAAGGAACAGATTTTTGTTTATTTTAGGTGTTCTTCATCACAAAAGACTCATATAATCTCAGCAAAAGTAATGTTCAACTTTCTCATAAAACAATGCAATGAAAAACATATTGGGATTGTGGAATATGTACTACACACACACACACACAAGCTACCACCATTGCTTTTAGGTATTCCCTGAAAGTGGTTATCACCCAGGTGATGCCAGTGAGTTTTTAATTTTTTCCTATTTTAAAAGAGAGCCAGCATGGTGTAGTGGTTAAGAGCAGTGGTTGGAGTGGTGGAGTCTGATCTGGAGAACCGGGTTTGATTCCCCACCCCTCCACACGAGTGGCGGAGGCTCATCTGGGGAACTGGATTTGTTTCCCCGCTCCTGCACACGAAGCCAGCTGGGTAACCTTGGGCAAGTTACAGCTCTGTTAGAGTTCTCTCAGCCCCACCTACCTCACAGGGTGTCTGCTGTGGGGAGGGGAAGGGAAGGTGATTGCAAGCTGGTTTGAGTCTCCCTTAAGTATATGAAACCATTTATATCCAGTCTTTCCTCGTGATTCAAGTTGCCTTACCATAGTTTTAAACAGTTTCAGTTAAAACCAAAAATGAAATGGCAAACTCCATATCTCACCCCTTCCTTAAAAGATGCCTGCTATTTAAACTATTTTTGTTTGTGAATTATTGTAAGAACTCTTCAGTACAGCTCTTGGATTTTATGTTACCAAACTGGAATAGTGCAATATTGTTTTACTTGAGTACTGTGAAATAGGCAACAATGTGTTGGTCAAGCTAGGATAAGTACCAGTTTGTAATAATGGTATAAGGGAGTAAATATGAATACCAAATATTCAAAACAGAAAGCAGTCTCAGAAGGGGATATTTCTATGTCTGTAATGAAAATAATGCATCAGACAAATATGACAATTTGGGTTTATACTTTTGGGGAAAACCACATGAGATGAGGCTAGGAAGAGAACCACCTAGTTAGCACACCTAGTTAATACAGGTTAGTTACCACACATTTTGTCTCTTCAGAACAGTTACTTGCTTTAACAATGTAATAATAGTTTTACATTGCTGTTAAGTGCAGAGGATTTTGATACCTTGGAATGAAGCCTCTTTCTCTATTAGAGCAGAGGTGAAAGGCACATTTCCATATTAATTCCTGTCCCTGCCCAATTTGAGACCTTTGTCATTTCAGTTCCCTGGCAATGTGTCCTTGGCCCCCACATAAGAGCTTTTTCCCTAAACGAAGTGGAAGTCGGCTCAGAAATAATAGGTTTAGATGTGGTTGCCATCAAAGGCTTTTTGTTCCTTGTCCTGCCTGTGTGATGCTGTAATAATCTCTGCTGCCTGCGCGTGTGAAGATTTCTCTTTTGGAAGGTTGATCACACACTTGAGACAGAGAAGGAGGACACAGAGCAATATTTGGGGGGAAGCTCACAGTGTGTCTCTAAGAGCCATGCTGAGAAGTGGAGGCCAAAGGCACCATCTTGCTGCCTGATATAGCAGCTGGGATGTGCCTTCTACAAAGAAACCATGAAGCTAGGACAAAGGGCACAGAAGTACCCAATGTTCTGCCAGTGTATGGCAACTTTCCTAGGGTGACAAAACTTATGATTCCTTGGAAAGTAGGGGGAAGCAGGAGATGAATGTCAACCCCACTCTTCAGATGAGTCTGCTGCGTGATGCAGTTGTTAAACAACTTTCTGAAGGTCACTTTGCATGTTGGTATGAATTGGGTGGCAAATCTCGACAGGGATCTTCTTCATTCCAATCTCTGGATTTTCATAAACCATTAACATTCCCGCAGTTTAAACTCAGAGGCCAGAAGAATGCAAATGCCCATTTTGTCTAGTTCAAGTAGACTCCCAAGCTCACATTGTTTTAGCATGTTCACGAAATAATATTGCACAAAATAAATATATCACTTCCTGGATAAAACAGCTAATGACACTTTCTGAGAAGTGGATACTGCATTATCTGCTATAAAGTAGATTGGTGAATTTCCAGAGAGATATGGCAACTTCTCTCTTGACAGTGTCAAGAAGAAACTAATCTTCATTCTCCCTCCCTTTTTTTAAAGTGTGAGATGGCAGATGACTAGCTAATGTCTGTTAAGTGTAAGGAAAGGGAGAGGCAGCTTGTTTTTTCTTCAGAGCTCTGTCATAGTTTTGTGAGAAACAAACCCCAATTTTTCTATGAATGTATTTCTTTGCCAGACAAATGTTAGAGTGTTTGCTGTATTTTCAAAATGCCACCTTTATAATAGTATGTTGAAGGTTAACCTGAAACCAGTAGTTCTTATGATAGAATTTGTTCTCTCCTGGGGTCTAGGTAACTCCCAAAGTCCAGTAGTCTACCTGAAAACCGTTCTAACATGCTGGAAGCACTACACACATATCCTTCTAGAAAGGATGGAGCCATGGCTGACAGCAAAATATAAAGAGAGAGTAGCATGCAGGGGCTGAATGTGAACAGGCTTACTTTTCTCCACTGCAAACACCTGCAGTCACTGTTTCGGCCTTTTCTGTGAGAGCTGGCTACCTCCAGAACTGTACACACAAGGGCAAGAAGAGGACAAAACAATCATACCCAGGAGATTTAGATGGATGGTACTATTGGGCTGTGATACACTTTATTTATTCATTCATTTATTTAAAGTGTGTACACTATTCTTTGACACAGTGTATCCCCAAGGACATTTGCAAGATTAAAATTCTGCATTAAAACTCCTTAAAACACCACATTTAAACAAAATTTAAACTCATTGCTCAAAGTAGTTTACAATAAAGCCAACCATCTTGGTGAGCATTCTACCTTTTACTATGAATCCCTCAAAGTGGGTAAAAAAAAAAGATAACTATATCTTCCTTCTGTCGCCCCTTCCCAATATTAGTCCCAGTTGTTGAGTGAACGAACATTTTAGCTTCATCTTGCAGGACAAGAGATCTTTAATGTCCTGAGATCCAAGGATGGAGGAGCCACATTCTTCTGATGCTTCTGATGATGGAATGCAGTTGCTTTGCTGGTGGGGTCTTTAGCCCCTCCTTTGAGACGAGAGGTCATCAATGTCCTGAGTCCCAAGCATTGTTTTTGATACAATTCCATCAGTTTGATACAGTTTGATACAATTCCATCAGTTTGATACAATGCCCAGACAGTTGCTTTACCAGAAAATAATCACTCAGCCAGTACAGGCTGCTATAAAACTTTCTGCATGCATGACGACCTAATTGGAGAGTCTGCTATCTGTAGCGTCTGGTTGAGCATATACTAGGTGGGAGCTATTGGGGGTGACGGTGGGGAGCGGAGCAACACTGTGATTGATGAAGGCATCCCTACTAGAAGGATAGCAACCCTACTATATACAGATTTATAATCAATCAATCTTTAATTTACAGTAATTTGACAAAATCAAAATAGCATACAATTACCATAAAACAATATTAATTACTCAACAAACCCATAGATAAAAATCATCGACACCATCCCAATAAAATCCCATTTCTAAAATGGACCATATTCTAACTTCTAAAAGGTTTATCTAATAGCATTTGCTATTTATAACTTGCATCTTTCCGTGCCTTATATATGGCGGCATAAAGTTCAGCCACACAGATTTATAATCATGTTTGGGAACATGGTCATGTTTGGCTCATCACATGGCCAGGGAAATGGCCGGCTAGAGTCAATTGTGAACAAAAATTCTACCTAGTCCTCTTAGTGTGCCTAGGCAATTGCCTAGGGTGCCAGAGGTGTCTGTGGAGGAGGGGGGCACCAAGTAGCAGGAAGTAACAACGTGATTCTACCCAGGGCTGCCCATCCAGTAGGCATACTTAGGCAATTGCCTATGGTGCCAGCAGACCCTTGCCTGTGCTGTCGGAGTCTGCTGCAGCAAGTGGCAGCCATAGGAGGAGCCACCCCTGGCCCCAGTGGGCAGCCCAAGGAAGTCGTCTCTCTCCCCCCCTCAGGGGCGCAGGGCAGGCTGGGCCCTCTGCCCTTCCCTCTGCCATGCTTCACCTCTTTGCCTCGATGCGCGGGCATGAGGAGGGCAAGCAGCAGCTTCCTGCCACAATGCAGGGGAAGGCGAGGATGGTGGGCAGTGGCTTCTCCACATCTCGTCCAGTGTGTTGGGATAATTTATGTGTGAAGGAAGGAAGATGCAGCTTGTCACTAACAATATACTCCCAGGATTGAAACTCCTAAGCGTTTTACAGGTTCAAGCTTATCTTGATTCATGCTTTTCACACTCCAAGCATCAAACAGCTTTGGACTTTCTCAGGATTCCCGTGGAATGGCTTAAAACAGGGGTGGGGAACCTTTTTCCTGCCAAGGGCCATTTGCACATTTAGAACATCATTCGGGGGCCATACCAGGTGTAGATCTCCCGGTGTGTGGGGAGAGGCTAGATTTGCCAGGTCTCTGGCCACCACCTGGAGGTTGGCAACCCCAGGGGAGGCCACACAGAGAAGGCCTGGAGGGTGCCCCCGCTCCCCCAGTCCTCCCCCCCCAGGCAGGA
The DNA here is from genome assembly GCF_029931775.1 of Euleptes europaea. NCBI lineage: Eukaryota > Metazoa > Chordata > Lepidosauria > Squamata > Sphaerodactylidae > Euleptes > Euleptes europaea. The sequence continues at coordinate 98,532,299 of NC_079317.1, read as the reverse complement.
GGGCAGCCAGAAGTGGGCCCGAGCAAACGAGGCGCCAGGGGGGCGCAGCACGTGGTCGATCAGCAAGGGAGGAAGGAAGGAAAACAGAGAAAAAGGAAAAGGGAGAGAGGGAGAAAGAAATGGAAAGAGGGGAAAAAAAGAAAATGACCAAGACAGACAAAGAAAGAGACAGAAAGAGAGGGAGAGAGAAAAGCCTTTCCCCACACACACACATACACACCGGCCCCACACAACCTGGCCCCGGGCTCCATGCCCTCCCCCCCAGAGTCCACAAAAGGCCCCCGAAGCCCGATTGGCTCCTGTACACATGCTCTGCCGCTGGGAGCCGTGGGCCTCTTCCCCCCCTCGCTGCTCAACAGCCGACAGGCAGTGAGAGGGGCTTACAGAGTGCCCTGGCGTTCCTGCACGCTGCGGCTATAGAGGGCAGCCTTGGGGGAAGCGTCCTTCCTCCTCCTCTCGCCGACCAACAGCTGTCAGTCGGTGAGAGGAGGTCCAAAGGGCGCCGCAGTGCCTCTGCAAGTTGTGGCCCCAGGAACACCCTCAGGGAGGGCTGCCCTGCCTCGCCCCTCTGTGGCAGGGCCCCGGAGCTCCCGAGGGCCACAAAAAATGTACTTGGGGGCCGCATACGGCCCCCGGGCCTGAGGTTCCCCATCCCTGGCTTAAAAGTTACCTCACAGGCCTGAGTTGTTGCCAAGCAGGCCCTTTCCCCCCATTTGGCACAAAAGGCTGCAGCAGGGAGGCAACAAACCGTGCCCTCCCGCACACACACTGGACTCAAGAGTCAGGGACAGATAAAGACCATTAGAGGCCCTAAACACTGAAAAGAGTATGGTCCCCCTCATATGTAATTCAAAATAAAAACAATACTAAACCATAAAATAAAAATGTACCTTTCAAAATACCACAAAACTGATGTGTAGGCTGAAATTAGAATACTTCTTTCTAGATTGCTTTAAAATATCAAACTCTTTCAAATAAAATAATCTCTCTCTCTCTTCTGTGGTGCCTCGGCTTTGCTGGTGCCCTAAGGGTGTGCTTAGTCTGCCTGTGTCGTGGTGCAGGCAAGGAGCGAGGGCTGGAAGCGTACTCCGGGGAACAGTCCAAGGTCATTCACAGTTCAGGCAAAGTCCAAGATCTCAATACTGGCAAGTAGGGCTGTCATTTCGGTTCGGTCCGAACTGAAAATCAACCGAATTTCCCCTGATTCGGTGATTTTCTGTTTGGACGGATCCGAACACAAAACTGGCGGGCAACCGGGGGGGCGAATTCAGCGAGTTTGGGAGTTCGCGAATAAATTCGGCCAATTCGGCCCCCCTTCAGGGGAGCCCGCTGAAAGGCGCGGGCTGCCCTTTAAACTGATCTGAGCCTCCCAGCTGGGAGGCGCAGGTCAGTTTAAAGGGCAGCCCGCCCCCCTTCAGGGGGCTCCGCTGGAGAGGCACGGGCTGCCCTTTAAACTGACCTGCGCCTCCCAGCTGGGAGGCTCAGATCAGTTTAAAGGGCAGCCCGAGCCTCTCCAGCGGAGCCCGCTGAAGGGGGGCGGGCTGCCCTTTAAACTCATGTGCGCCTCCCGGCCGGGAGGCACAGATGAGTTTAAAGGGAACCCCCCCCTTCAGCGGGCTCTCCAGCGGGCTCCGCTGAAGGGGGGCGGGCTGCCCTTTAAACTCATCTGCGCCTCCCAGCTGGGAGAGCCAGCTGGGAGGCGCAGATGAGTTTAAATGACAGCCCGCGCCTCTCCAGCGGAGCCCGCTGAAGGGGGGCGGGCTGCCCTTTAAACTGATCTGCGCCTCCCAGCTGGGAGGCTCAGATCAGTTTAAAGGGCCCCCGCGCGCCTTCAGGGAATCCCTGAAGGCGCGCTTCGGCCGAATTTTCCCCCGAACTCCGGATCCCCCCGAATTACCGGGGATCCGAAGCGGGGGAGTTCGGACTTCGGCACGTACCGAACCCACAAGGGTCAAATTCGGCCGAATCCGAACTGTACCGAATTTTGTTTTTTTGACAGCCCTACTGGCAAGGGAAGTCCGAGGCGTTAGTCAGAGTCAGTCCAAGGAGTCAGGATACCAGGAATCCAAACTATAGCAGGGAAACAAGGTCGGTACACAAGGAGGTTGGTGACAAGTTGCTTGCACGACAGCCAAGCCTAACTGATGGCTTAAATCCCTTCTCCTTCTGCTGTAGCAGAGCCAGCTGATGCTGATTGGGATGAGTTCCCAGGTGGTGCTTCAGCCCTGCTCTTCCTCATCACTGCTACTGAGGGGGTTCCTCTGTAAAGCCTTCAGTCTAGCACTCTGCCGCCTCTGCTGCATTGCCAGACGGACCTGTTTTCTTCTCTGCTCCAGTGGCCTTGGCAAGGCCTCTGGAGACACGGCATGTTGCAAGGTGTCAGGTCCAACTGGAGTCCTTGAGCTGGCAGGATTCAGGCCTGGTGAGTCATCTCCTGACTTTGGCTGATCCTCTATTCTGGCAGGCTGTAGTCCCTGTGGTTGTTCCTGTGGGACTTCTGCCTGAGGATGTCCCTCTGTTCTGGCTTCTATTTCCCCTTCGTCGGAGGAGGTCTCTGCAGGCTGACTCATGACAGCCTGTTAGATAATCCCGCACTGCCAAGACAGCATTCCTATGCACGATGGCTGCACTCCAGTTCCTCCCTCCGCCTTGCCATTTCTTGTCAGTGACAGCCACCCAATCTCTGACCCCTCGCAAGCTTCCCTGCTCACAGGAGCCCTACCTCAGGCTCCGGCAGGAGGTGGGGAAACACCACAGCCGGCCATGTCAGTAGACCCGTGCAGTTCAGACTTCAGCTCTTTAAAACAGTGTGTGAACTGAGGTGTTGCCACAGAGAGCGGCATGAGAGCGCAGCATCCTGACCGTGCTGCAAGGCCCAGGGAAGATGTTGCTGGCTTAATCAGTGGCAGCTCTAAGCCTCCTGCCTCACACACACGTCTTTACACTTCTCGGAACCCTACAGTCACCACCCAGAGGTTGACAGCAGCACCCTTGGCTGCTAAGCAAAGCTTCTTTGCCATTCACCCCCCACCCCACCCAGCACCATAGACACCACTTTGGCAGCAGCACCTACCCACGTATTGCTTCTCTTCACCTTGCTTAGCCTGGATGCTGCGCCTCCAGTGATGAGGGGAGGAGAGTGGGCATGGGTGATTTCCCCATGGCATGCCTTGATGCAGTGCAGGTGGGGCGGGGACGGTGAGTGGTAGCTGTCCCGTGGTATAGGAGTGGGTGGTAAAGTGATTCACCCCCTAGGGCAGTGGTCGGCAAACCGCGGTTTGGGAGCCGCATACTGCTCTTTGGCGCCTTGAGTGCGGCTTTGGAAAGCGCCCTCCTCCTCCTCCTCCCCCCCTTTCCCTCCCCTCACAGCACAGCCGGGTTTTGCACGTGGCACTCGAGGGCCGGCAATGCCAAGGCGGGCGGCGGCATCCCATCAGTGGGCGGGTTTTTTCATGCTGGTTTTGGCTGGCGGAGGAGGCCGAGGCCAAGGAGGGGCGGACAGGCAGATGGCACGCCGGCCGGGGAGGGAAGGAAGGAGCCCAGGCGTGGTGGCGAGGAGGAGGAGGTCGGGGCCCGGGGGGGGGAGCCAGGTTTGATTCATGCACATTTTCCCATCCAGATTCTCAAAACTGCATGGGGGGTTATTGGTCATTTATTAATGGGAGGTTTTGCCTTGGATTTGCCACTCAGATGCACATTTTCCCCATCCAGATTCTCAAAACTCTGCATGGGGGGTTATTGGCCATTTATGAATGGGAGGTTTTGCCTTGGATTTGCCACTCAGATGCACATTTTCCCCATCCAGATTCTCAAAACTCAACAGTAAGCCCCCCTGCAGAGTTTTGAGAATGCAGATGGGGAAAATGTGCATCTAGAGAGCGGCAAATCCAAGGCAAAACCTCCTGTGCATGAATGGTTGTTAAAAGGCGTTTTGGCTCTCAAAAGAAATCTCAATCGTTGTACTGTTGATATTTGGCTCTGTTGACTAATGAGTTTGCCAACCACTGCCCTAGGGCACCAATCTAGTTGGCAGCTTTGGATTGTGAAATTCCTGGAGATTTGGGGGGGCGGAGCCTGGGGCAGGTGGTGTTTGGGGAGGGGAGAGACCTCATTGGGGTATAGTGCCATAGACTGGGCTGGATCTTAGGGGTCTGGCGGGGGCACTTGCCCTGGGCGTAAGGAGAGGGGGGCGTCAGCACGGGGATGGGAAGTGCGGGCATGGTGAGAAGGAGAGCCGTCGTGCTGCGGCACGGGCACAGCTGCCCACCCTCACCTCGTACTGGTCCCAGACATGAGGAGAGAAGGCAGCGCCGGCATCCAGAAAAGAGGAGCACCACCTCAGCCCAGCTGGTGTGCGGGCCGCCCAGCCTCAATTCAGAAGAGTGTGCTGCCGGGCCAAGCCCGGCCTCTGCTCTCCCTCTCTTTCTCACTCTGCGGGGGTGGCCATTGCATGCCCCACCCAGCATGTTTTTCTCTGCCCCTGGGGGCCACCAGTGCATGCGGCACACCCCTCCCTCCTCCCTGCCTTAAGCGTTCCTTCCCCCAGCTCTACCTAGCCATAGAGACCACCTTCCAAAACAGCCATTTTTCCCCAGTGAAACTGATCTTTTTTATCTCTTGTATCTGGAGACCAGTTGTAATTCTGGGAGATCTCCAGACCCCACTATCCTAGGCACCAAAAGTGCTTGGGCAGCCCTGATTCTACCTCAAGCTGTTAAAAACTGTAGGATGGTGCTGAGGAGGAGGCTACATGGCACCCTGCTGAGGCTAAACTCCAGAGGTGGCTTGTGCTTCCTCCCTTCACTAGTTGCAGCTGGCTGGGAATTAATTCTGCCAGACGAGGAGTTTGACAAGGAGTCATTTATCACAGGCTAAAGCTTTTTGTTTCCTTCCTCGAGTACCCTAATCGCCTGGGCAATTTGTCTCTGTATAATGAGGAGTGGATGGCACAACCTGATTGGGACGGGCCGGAGTCATTTCCTGTCAGCCAGCTCAGAGCTTCAGGAGTGACAGCAATGTGAAGGAGGGGACACAGGTTTGAGAGACTCGAGGGGGGCGCACCCCATGTTGTCCTTCTCTTACACACTTTCCACACGCATTCTCCAGGCATTTTCATGAGTTCTCCTTGTATGGTAATATTGTCAAAGCATAGATGCCAAACATGCGCCAATTTGCTCTCCCTCGCTCCTGAGGGCTCTCAGCTCTTGTTTGTGTTCAGTGAGCATTTCTGCCAAGTTGTTCCATTTGCTTTTTTCCCCTAAAGTCATCCTGGGATTTGTGGCTGTAGCTCTACATGTTTCCTTGACCTTTGAAACTCAAAAATAGCAGTTTTGGATGTGTTTTAAAAGTAGGCAGAAGACAGCCCACGTAAGACAATGGGGACAATCTTTCAAGATAAGGTGTTTTCAGAAGTGGCACAATGAGCATATTTGAGGCTGCAGCACAGCTAAATGTGAATGTTAAATGCACAATGGAAAATGAAAGAAATCTATTTTAAAATTAAATGTATGCTGTAACAAATGCAGCTTTCTCATTTGTAGGGTTGCCAGGTGCCCGGTGGTGGCAGGTAAAATCCCGCCAATCCACCGGGCTGCCCGCCAACCAGCTGAGGGCCGGTTCTACCCCGCCCTCCCCAGCCAAAGACAGAGATTCCTGTTGCTGCTGTAGTTGCCAGTACAGCACAACAGCAGTGGGGCCTCCACATGGCAGGTTTCCCCAGTTTCCCTGCCCCAGTCTCCCAGCAGCGCTGCCCCCCACACCACCAAATAGGGTCAAAAAGAAAAGGGGGGGAAACTCCTGTGAAAACAAATCAAATGGCCAAAAAGGGTTAATTAAGCAAACCTCAAAATACATATAATTAAAAAAAACCCTTAAAATGAGTTTTAGTTATCTATAAATTACATGATCAGATCGTTTATTTGTGGCCCTTGGCCAGATAAAACAAGATACATGGACTAAAATGGTCTTACCGACAAAGGTTTACAGTCCGAGTCTTAAGTCACTTAAAAAAATAAAAAAATAAATAAATATCATCTGAGTTACATCTGCCATTTGGACTAAGAGACTACTCGGTGGCAACGAATTTTCATTGCAGCTGTACAAAATTTTGCTACCTGAGAGGTGATTGAGGGATTATCTCCTTGTAGGAGCTTTTCTATCTTTTCTCTTTCCCTGTTGGGTCCCATTCTCAGTATGAGGGGCTCAATAAACTTAGAACGGGGTATAGTGTAATAGTTACAGTTCAGGAGAACATGTTCAGTGGTTTCTAAATCCCCGGATTTGCAGGGGCATAGTCTCTCTGCCCTGGGTATCTTCTTGAATTTCCCCTCTAACATAGCAGAGGGTAAGGCTGCGCAACTAGCCAAGGTAAAAGCCCTCCTATATTTGTTTATCTCTAAGTAACGGAGATAGGCTGCCAGTGCAAGGATAAATTTGGAGTGGGGGGGAGCCATAAATAGGGGCACTCTTGCTAGATCTACTTGTCGCTCAATATCTTTAACTCTTTGGTTTATAGTTGACTTAGCTTGATCCCACCCTAACTGAAGTAGTGCTAGGGGGGTAAAACCCAGGTTATTTAGTTTGTCTTCAATGGCTGTTATCCACTTTGACCTAAAGGTATCACAAAGAATCAGTGGAAGAAGACCCTTGGGGTTGAAATTAATTTTCAGCCAGAGATAAAGTGAGAGCAAGACAACCCTTGCCTCCACTTTCATCATGCCAGTTTCTAAACGGATCCCATAAATTGCATATACACCATAAAAATTGCTCTACTATACATATGCAGTTGATCAAAGAATATGACACAACAAAGAACACCAAATGCATTTTGGCTAATTACCTTTCTCAGTGGTACAATAAAACTAATTCTGATTAATATAAAGGTAATTGCCATACAAATGTATCCAAATATCCTGTAAAACAATATATGAGAAAACAAAGAAAGGGGAAAAAATCATGTTTAGGGAGTATGTGTAATTTATGGATAATTAAAACTCATTTTAAGTTTTTTTTTAAATTATATGTATTTTGAGATTTGCTTAATTGACCTTTTTGGGCTGCTTCCCCCCCCCCCCCCAACACCACACCACACCACCAGCAGTTTTTCAGTATTTTGTTTTAATTGGTAATTGAATATTGTTATATTGGTATAATGTTATAACAATATGTGTATATCTTCTCACTTGCAAATTCTATGGCAGTTTGAGAGCTTCTTTGATAGCCCCCCTTCTGGCAACTTTTCCCAGCCATTCGAAGGATTATCACTTACTCAATCTTTTGTCTGGAAACGAATATAACATATCTCTGGCAATTGCCAAATAATATCTCAGCTGCACTAAAAATTCAAGCTACTGCCATTAACTCAGTGCCTAGTTAAATACCCTGTAATTCTGTGGCTAATTTAACTGCAATTTTAATTCACTACATAAAATATGTATTCAATATTTTCCCCAAAGCGACAAATGTTCCTTCTTTAATGTATTTTAATTATTATCATATTATTTTATCTAAAGGCCGATGTGCTATATAAGACTTACTTGAATAAATAAATGAACATGTGTATATCAAATGTTCTCAATTCTGAATTTTAATTTTTTTTAAGTCTCTAGCCCTTTTTGTTGGAGAGGTACAAGGGAAAAGGCATATCTCTGTACGAAAGAGGCTAGAGACTTACTTTAAAAAAATTAAAGTTGGGAGTTCAGAGAACCTTATATATATATTACTATAATGTTATGTTGTTACAATTATATTCAGTTGCTGATTTGTTTGTTTTCAAAGCTCCCCAAATGGGGGGATGGGGGGAGGTAATGGCTGCTGCAGGTAAAGGATCAGGGGAAATGGCTGCTGTGTGAGCAAGGCCAGGAAAATCCAAACATTCCTACCCACACAGTAGCCATCTAGGCTTTGCTGCAATCTTTCCCGAAACTTCAGAGCAAAGCAGGTTTGGGAGAGATCAGAGAAAAGCAGAGGAAGCTCTGGGAGGGGCACAAATGCACCATGATACTGTGGGAAAGCAGGAGAAAAATCTGCTTCTTAACAGTATTGGAATAGGGCAAATAATCTGTATGGAAATAGCCACAGAAAACCACCCCCAAACCCTCAATACCATTTGTGAGAATAGCCTTATATCCCAATCAACATTTTTGGAGGAGGAGGAAGTAAATCCAGTGGTTTCAATAGAACTTGTGTGTGTGTGTTAAGTGCCATCAAGTCGCTTCCGACTCATGGCGACCCTATTCATGAAAGTCCTCCAAAATGTCCTATCTTTGACAGCCTTGCTCAGATCTTGCAAACTGAGGGCTGTGGCTTCCTTTATTGAGTCCGTCCATCTCTTGTTGGGTCTTCCTCTTTTCCTGCTACCCTCAACTTTTCCTAGCATGACTGTCTTTTCCAGTGACTCTTGTCATCTCATGACGTGACCAAAATATGATAGACTCAGTTTAGTCATTTTAGCTTCTAGGGTCAGTTCAGGCTTGATTTGATCTATAGCCCACTGATTTGTTTTTTTTGGCAGTCCACGGAATCCGTAACCCTCTCCTCCAACACCACATTTCAAAGGAATCTATTTTCTTCATATCAGCTTTCTTCACTGTCCCGCTTTCACACCCATACATAGTAATAGGAATACGATGGCATGAATTAATCTAGTCTTGGTGGCCAGTGACACATCCTTACACTTCAAAATCTTTTCTAGCTCCTTCATGGCTGCCCTTCCCAGTCTCAATCTCCTTCTGATTTCTTGGCTGCAGTCTCCCTTTTGGTTGATGGTGGAGCCAAGGAATAGAAAGTCTTGAACAATTTCAGTAGAATTTACTTCCAAGAAAACTAGTTTAGGGTCATAGCCATGCCACACTCCCAATAAGAGTGCATATATTGTCCACCTTAGGGTAGAGACGTATCATCTTTAGGGCGTATACGTAATATGGAAGTGTCTTCCCTGTGTTCCATCCAAACATACTTTTCTTGTCCAGGCTAAAGTTTTTGTAAATTTGAAACAGAAGTTAGCTGTGCACAGTACTGATTGGCTGTCTCCTGTATTATCACCCTAAATCCTGTCTCGCTCCAATCTTTGGAGCAGTTATGCAATTTTTTCAAACAATTTTTAAAACTAATGAATTAATGGATAAAACATACATGCAGGCAAGACTTATTGCAGAACTGGGGTTCAGTTCTTTGATAGCTGTTTGTTGTTCATGTGTAGTTATTGCATAGTTGAAAGATGCACTGTGAGTTCTCAGGGGTAGGTTTATCTCAGCTGTGTCCCGGAGCTGCTCTGTGAACAGTGAAGGCTGTGGAGTCTAGAGTTGACAGTGTTGCCTTGGCCTGTTGTAAGCCGATCACCTTGACCAGGCTGTCTTTCCCAAGTTTACCAAATCTTGAATGTTTATTCCTGGTGTTGGACTCCCAAAACAAATTCTGGATTCTTTTGGTGAACCACCTTCTCTGCTTCCTAACTTTCCATCTGCCTGAGCTGGTCCCAGTTTTAGTACTGGAATCCCCCAGTAAAAGGTAAAGGTAAAGGTCCCCTGTGCAAGCACCGGGTCATTCCTGACCCATGGGGTGACGTCACATCCCGACGTTTCCAAGGCAGACTTTGTTTGCGGGGTGGTTTGCCAGTGCCTTCCCCAGTCATCTTCCCTTTACCCCCAGCAAGCTGGGTACTCATTTCACTGACCTCGGAAGGATGGAAGGCTGAGTCAACCTTGAGCCGGCTACTTGAAACTGACCTCCGTCGGGATCGAACTCAGATCGTGAGCAGAGCTTTTGACTGCAGTACTGCACCTTAACACTCTGCGCCACGGGGCTTAATCCCCCAGGCCTTAAGGTAAATGCTGGGGGGGCCTCCCATGCCAAGTCTGTGCTGTCTGGAGCTGCTCAGTATTTCATGGCCACCATGCCAGCCATGGCTCTGCCTCAGTTTACATTCAGTCCAAAACTTGTAGCAGATCGTACACTGGAACTGGTGTTTTGGATAATGCTGAAGAAGGATGGTTGAGGGCAGGGGGATGGAGCTTTATGTAACTGCAGTGCCACGAGCAGGACAGATCACTAGCTGGTGTTTTGGCTGAGAATAGCATAGAACCCCTGCAGGGATGGGGGATCAATTAAAACAATCCACCTCTGAAGAAGGATGCATCCAAATTTCTGATGTCTCTGGGGGATTTTCCATCTAGCTGACAGTTGTGCCATGGAGTTTATCAGAGTCTGGAATGAGGAAACCCTGCAAGTGGTGAATGCAGTTGTTCCTAGATGCTCTCTCCTGGGTGCTCCATCATGAAGCACTTTGATTCTCTAGAGCAGTGGTCGGCAAACCGTGGCTCGTGAGCCGCATGCGGCTCTTTGGCCCGTTGAGTGCGGCTCTGAAGGCGGCAGGCCGTTGCGCTTCTTCAGGAGGACAGCACCGAGGCGGCGACGGCGGCGTCTGGGACGGTCATTCCAAGCCTCGCAGCCGGTTTAAAGCACAAAGGAGGCGGCACCCTCAGTCCCGCGTGTTCACGTGACGAGGAACAGGGAGGAAATCGAGTTTGAGAGAGGTGGGGGGGTTCAACTCCGTTGCGGGGAGCAGAGCAGAGCATTTTCCCGCGATTTCGTGACCGGCGCTCCGCTTCACGTGACGGGGACTTCCCACCTCGCTTTCGCGGTCGCCGCTCCAAGGGGGAGGAAGCGATGACGTTCGACCACCCCCGGCCCTTCGATGGGAGCCCTCACGCCAGCCACTCCCCCTCCTGCATTGGGCAGGGGGTCTGAGCAGACAATGCTGACCTGGTAGAGTCGACCAACCGTCTGATTCGTAATAAGGCGGAACCCGAACAGGCTCTAACTGTGCGGTTACTGCAGCCTTCACACAGCTGAGCAGGGAAGCTTTTCCAAAACAGAAAGAAGCAGATAACACTTGCGTGCGTGAGCAGGTGGGGTATGCATGTGCCAAAGCAGCGCACAGCACACAAAGATGCATCCAGATCCTAAAGAGATGCAGGGCCAGGTGGAGAGGGAGAGGGGGGTCTTTTCCCGGCAACCAGGCAACCTTTTTGGAAGGGTTGCCCGGGCCGGGGGTTGGATGGCGCCTGGCTCTTGAGCCGTCTGCTGGAGCAGATGAAGCTGAGCATCAGTGTTCAGCCCCCCCCCCCAGAAGGCGGCCGCAGCGGCGAAGGACGAGGCTCCAGCCTCTTCTCGCGGCTCAGGCGCAGGGTCTTCCTTTGCCAGGCTCCGGCCGGTCGCCGGGGAGAGGCGGGGCAGGGGGGCCGGCCGGCCTCTCTCGTCCGCACCTCCCACCCTCGCAGGGTTGTTGTGAGGGCCGGCGGCAGGGGAGGGAGGGAGTGCGCTCGCTCCTGCTGCAGGCAGCTGACGGGAAGGGGCCTCACGCACCCCGCCTGGCTGCAAGGCCTGCCCCCCCCCGCGGGTGCCCCATCGCTAATGTGCAACGGGGAGCGCCCCCCCCCCGTGGGAGCCGCCGTAGCAGCGGTGTAATGATCCCAATCTGCTGCATCTACCACCAGTGGATTTTTAAAAAGCTGGCCAAACGCCCCCGGGTGGGTGGGGGGGGGCAGAGAGCCATAGGTGGCCAGCCGCATGAAACCCCGCACCTAATCTGGAGTTGTCTCTTTCCAGAATGATTGTGCCAAAGCAGGTTGGGGAAGCCACACAGTGGAGCTGAAGAAAACACAGAAAGTGACACTAGTGTGATGGTATTGCGCAGAAGACCCCACCCAAAAAAACTGCTGCCCTTTTTGGGGGGGGGGGGTAATGCAGCAAAATTTCCATGTGGAAGCAACTGATCTTTGTAAAGATTTCAGTCAAAGCACCTTTGCATGCCACATGGACAGGAAGGTGTACATTTCTGCAGGTGCTGCCTACATTGGCACCATTTTTTTGCCTCATCCCTTTGGGGCTGCCACCTGTTCCCCATGCCGCTGGAGGGCTTTTTCAGGCTTATTTTTTGAATCAGTGATTGCTAGGTCACCTTACTTACAATTTAATTTTTATCAATTAATAAGATCATTATTAAGTATGATATCAAGTTTTATTCAGTGTACCTATAGTTGAATTAAGACTTAAAACTTTAATTAAAGTTTATTAAGTTAATAAACAGTGTACCTACCTATATAGTTTAAGTTTAAGAAATTTGGCTCTCAAAAGAAATCTCAATCGTTGTACTGTTGATATTTGGCTCTGTTGACTAATGAGTTTGCTGACCACTGCTCTAGAGGGATGACTGCAGGAGTTATGGTGAAGGAAAACTTAGGCCAAGTCCAGCCAAACAGAACTGTGTGGCAGTCATGGCGGCAAACAAAGCATGCTTTCCCACCAGCAGCCCACCAACACAGTGTCATCTAGCAGTACTGTTCTGTGTTATGAGCCTCATAGGACTCAGGAGCAAACAGTGGGACTCTCAGAAGCTCATTGTGAACAATTTGAAAGGGGGCCTAAAAATACCCAATTTTCCTGAAAGACTGTTTTTCCCCCACATGTGCCATCCTTCTGTTTTCAATGTGTTAAGTCAGGTGATTTTAATTTGCTATGGTGCTCCCCATTAAGAGGTGAGATTCCTGTTCCTGTATCAGTTGCTGAGATGGCTTCAGTGAACTTTCAGCAATTAAACATAGTGGGGAGCCAACTGGAGAGCATCCTGTGCTGGAAAGGCTAATAATAGAAATTGTAAGTTCTCTTGGTGTCCTGTTGAGACCGTCATTTATTGTTTCTGCTACTTCTTACAGGTTGAAGACCTTGGGGTTGATGGGTGGTTTTCAAAAAGACGTGGATTTGATGGAGCTGGAAGACCTCCAAAGCCAAACATCACCAGACATGTTCTGCCATGGAATGAACAGGTAAGCAGGATAAGTAAAAAGGACTTTAAAATAATCCGGAGGTGGTGGGTTTCTTGGAGAACGATTAGAAATCACTCATGACAAATTGTAAAGTTACTAGTTGACCCAGAGGAGAAATGCATTCTTCCATTTGTTAGTTTTGGGGAACAATCCATCAGGAAATCCTCCTGTATAAACCACAGAGAGATAAATAAGAGCTGTGCAGGAGCTCTATAGTCCTTTTGCACAATTCCAGTTCATTTCAGTGGTGTTTTCAGAGGGAAGAAAATCACAGTGGATCTTGCCCTTTGATTTCAGTCCCACTTGGTCTTCCTAAAGAGTGCCAGGGTAGGCTGGCACCTACCAGGAGTGCTTGATTCTCCCACCTTGGAACAAGAATGGCTCACTGGTTGCACTCATGTCTATGGTTAAATGAAACCAAGTAAAAAAAATCCCCACCCCATCAACCAGTTTCCCCTTATAGATAAGGCTTGCATCCTTCTAAAAAAAACTCAGCCTCATAACAGCTTATTGTGTGTGAGTGTGAGTGTTAAGTGCAGTCAAGTCGCTTCCGACTCATGGCGACCCTATGAATGAAAGTCCTCCAAAATGTCCTATCTTTGACAGCCTTGCTCAGATCTTGCAAATTGAGGGCTGTGGCTTCCTTTATTGAGTCAGTCCATCTCTTGTTGGGTCTTCCTCTTTTCCTGCTGCCCTCAACTTTTCCTAGCATGACTGTCTTTTCCAGCAACTCTTGTCGTCTCATGATGTGACCAAAATACGATAGCCTCAGTTTAGTCAGCTGATTATAGTCATTAGATATTGGTGCAGAAGATTTTACACATACCTACATTCTTAGCCAGGCATCCAAGGCAGATCAGTGGCCAACATGAATTTAAATCATCCTGTTCCATCATCTCTGGACCAGCCGGTTTTTGCATATTCTCCAGCAGAATATTACTGTAGGAGGTTCAGGGTAAAGCCCAGCATTGCAACTGAGATAAACAGAGAACCTGTGCTGAGGCACCTGCTGGTTTAATGAGCTCATGCATTATTCAGCTGGCATTTTGGTTGTCACTGTGACAAGCATAGGAAAGCCCCTGGAGAACTGAGGCGGAGAAGTGGTGGTTAGTAGAATATATTCAGATTGCCATGGGGGGAGGGTGCTGAGTGAGCCTTTAGGGGAAAGGATGCATTTTGGTCACTGAGACAGATCTGGGAGCTGCATCACAAAATGAGCAAATCCTGTGGATCAGTAATTGCCATCAGCAATAGGGCAGAAGAAGGCTGTGGCTTGCTGTGGTGCATAATGGGCTTTGTTCCCTGATTTGTGAAGTGTTTAGAGTCCCATTATGTGTCAGGTTTCACAGGAGGCCGGTCAGACTCCTGCAGCTGATTTTTTCAAAGTAACAGAGCCCTGATGCACGTAACACATATTGAAGAGTCAGTCTTTGAGTATTTAACCTCTGTTTCCAAAGAAAGGAATATTCCCTGGTGGCTGTTGAGAATGTCCTTTACTAACATATTAGTGCAGTCCTGTATTGATGAGGTTTCACAATGGCTTTGCAGTTTGTCCATTGCAAGGGAAATAGTTTTTCTCGCTCTGATATCCTTCCCAGAGTTTCTGCTATTCCCTGCTCCGGCAGATTAGCTAAGCACCATTGACTTCCCTGAAGCAACCCTTCTGCACCAGCTGATGATCCAGCCCTACATTCCAAGTCTCACAGTGATGCTTAGGGAATTGCAACCAAGATGTGCCAGATTGTAGTCCACAGACTTGCAGCCAGGAAATGGGGGCAGACCATTAATCTCTGTTTCGACTGATACCGTTGTGATCATGAGAGGAGAGGACAATCAAGCGGGCACTTGTCAGCATCCCGCAGGGATATAGATTCAACAATTGCTGAAGGACAGTTCACCTGTTATCTTGTTAAGTAGGGACTATTAACTCTTGCATTTGACACTCAACTACAGGTGCCACAATTTTTGACTCTCATCTAGACATAGAATCTGAAAGTGGAGCTGAAAGTTATAACAAAATAATAATATTTATCATACAGTGTACACAGAAATAAAAACACTGGGCCTTATATAAGCTAAGAATATATTAAAAGAATATATATATAAATAATTACTAACTTTCCAACATTGTTGATGATAAAAATCAATATAAATGACCAATAAATAACCAGATGCATTTGGCCTGTACGGCCTTCCTCAGTAGTCATAGGTACAATTACAATTGTTATAGACACACATCCAGAAATACATGTAAAAGGTGTGCTATAAAGCAATAACCTGAATGAGGGGGGAAGAAGAAAAGAGAAAATATAAAACTCATAAATATCACCTTTGTTATTTTCATTAGAAAAGTTTTAAATACTCCAATTAATACCCAAAACGTTATTTTTTTAACCTTATATATTGTGTGGCTCATTGTCACTTATTGTTGTATATCATGGATATTTCACCATTTGAATTGGCTCACACAGAAGTCTAAATATCAAAACATGTCCATGACTAAGGTTTTAATCACAATTCCAAAAGCATAAACTTATCTCCCCACAAAAAAACTTTTCTGATGCCAATATTTTAAAAGCCAATTAAAAACATACCTTGTAATGTATTTCTAATGGTGTACAGATGTGTATACCATCAACAAGTGATAAAGCGTACTGGCAACAACATTCAGATAAGTTCCCCTAATATACATTGCCGTAGGATGATGCAATACAGTCCACATGATACATCTTGTCAGCAAAGGGGGGGAGGGAGAAAGGCAAGAGAGTTTTATGAGGCACAGAGCAATTTGTTTTACACAGTTGTTTAAATGCAGCACATCCAATCTGCTGATTCATTAAGACCTTGAGGTGTCAAATGTCTGCAACTGGACTCTCATCTAGGCATGGTGGTGTAGTGGTTAAGAGTGGTGGTTTGGAGCGGTGGAGAACCAGGTTTGATTCCCCACTCCTCCACATGAGCGGTGGATGCTAATCTGGTGAACCGGTTTGGTTTCCCCACTCTTCCACATGAAACCAGCTGGGTGACCTTGAGCTAGTCACAGCTCTCTTAGAGCTCTCTCAGCCCCACCTACCTCACAGGGTGTCTGTTGTGGGGAAGGGAAGGTCAGTAAAATGAGTACCCAGCTTGCTGGGGGTAAAGGGTAGACAACTGGGGAAGGCACTGGCAAACCACCCCGTAAACATAATCTGCCTAGTAAACATTGGGATGTGACGTCACCCCATGGGTCAGAAATGGCCCGGTGCTTGCACAGGGGACTACCTTTACCTTTTAACCTAATTATTAGAGAGGTTTGAATATGTGAGAGCCACCTTTGGTCAAAGGCTGAACTAGGAATTTTAAACAAATAAGTGGTGATTCTGACCTCTGTCAATGGGTTCCCAAATAATTTGAGCTAGGGCATCCATACCAGCTTACAGTACAATCTGTGGGACATTGTAAAAGGTGAGTTTGTGAGCTAGAGTACGTAGGCAGCTTCTACGTGAGAATGACCCCACTGCAGAAGCAGCAACAAGAGGCTTGAGAGTGGGCAGGAGTTTTCTGTTTTCTGTGCCACTTGCTGATGCTGCCTCCCTCCCTTTCCTGCTTTCCACCTGGGCAGCTGGGCAAGGCTGAACCACGGCTCGGGTGAGAAGGCAAAAAGCTTGCTAAAGGGATAAACCAGTTAAAGGGCTCCACCCTCTCCCTCTCCTGGTTACTGGGGGAACAACCAGTGGACACACCGCCTGCAGCCGCCCCACATTTCTTCCTTTGAGCCAAATCAGAGATTTTCCTTTGACCTGGTTCAATGAACCATGGTTTGATAAGGATTGTGTCAAAGCAAAGAAAGATATTATCAATTCATATCAGGCATATGTGACAAATGCACCCCCTTGGGCGGCCCTGGAAAAGATTCTACAAACAGATGTTAGCTTGGAAGAAAAAGGAAGCCATGAAGGAAAACTGGACGAGGATCATACAAGCATCTAAATCTAACAATTCTGTCTTGTTTTGGAAAACTATAGCTTCTTCCCAATCAAATGGACCTCCTATGGCAGATTGCCATATCTCTCCAAGGATCTGGGAAACATACTTTCAAGAACTTTATAGTGTCCCTGATGGAGGGTGTGGCTAGAGCACCCAAAGGATAGAAAATCTTCCCAAGTGGGCTCCTGTATCCAAGAAACAGATTGAGAATCTTATAATCCAACTGAATCTGGGAAAGGCCCCAGGAGAAGATCTAATACTGGCGGAGGTCATCAAAAATAATTTGGATTTTTGGGTTCCTGTCTTGGCATTATTATTCATCTGCATTGATACCTATGGACATATTCCTAAAGACTGGGGACTCTCTGTCATTGTTCCGATATACAAAAAAGGGAAGAGAGACGATCCTAATAATTATAGACCAATAAGCCTACTTAATGTCATCAGTAAATTATATGCAAGGCATCTGCAATGGAAGCTCCAAGACTGGATGGAACAAGAAAACCTACTAGCAGAGGAACAAGCCGGCTTCAGGGAAAGCCGATCTACTCCCGCTCAGTGCTTAGTTCTTCAACACCTAATTGAGAAACACTCCTCGCAAGGCATAATTTCCCTCTATGTGGCCTTTATTGATTTCAAATCAGCTTTTGACTTGATAGAGGCCAACTATGGAGGAAACTGGAGGCCTCTACGATAGATAGGCGGCTGTTATATCTAATTCGCATGCTACATGAAGGGACTACGCAAAGGGTACGATGTAATCCTCAGGGCCATATCTCCAAGGCAATTACAACTGAGAAAGGTGTCAAACAAGGATGCATATTGGCCCCACTTTCATTTAATTTTTATATCAATGATATGGTAGCTCAGCTCCATAACACGAACTCTCATCCTCCAAAATTGGCAGGGAAGCATATCCCAGTGCTGCTGTATGCTGATGATGCAGCAATATTATCAAGATCACCGATAGGGCTTAGAAGAGCTATGGAAGCAGTGGCAACATACTGCAAGGAGAATAATTTACAACTCAATTACCAAAAAACAAAAATCATGGCATTTGCAAGGAGACCCAAACTATTATCATGGCACATTGAGGGACATGAGATAGAACAGGTCAAATGCTTCAAATACCTGGGAGTAATTTTTCATTCCTGTGGAAATAGAAAAGCCCATGGTGAATATGCTGCTGGGAACGCACAGAGAAGCGCAGCCGCCATATTGAAATATCTTAGGACTAAAGGTGGCCATTGCATCCTGGCGGCCCTCAAGCTTTTTGAAGCCAAGTCGATTGCGCAGCTTCTGTACGGCACTCATTTAGGCCCTTATGCCAATTTATCATCATTAGAACGTGTGCAATCTAAGTTTTTGAGATCAGCCCTGCAATTACCAAAATGTGTTTCCAATGCCACTCTACACCTTGAGACAGGCTTCATATGTGTGGAAGCCAGAGAATGGATAGTTGCAATTAATAACAGGCTTAAGCTATCCTGTCTCCCATGTGGTCTCGCTCCCTTAATTATAAAGGATGATTTCCAATCTGCAGGGAAACGGGCAGTGATGGATAAATTGTCAACATTAGGATTCACACCACAGGTACTAATTGATCAAGGCATTGATCAAACAGCGTATAATTGACACAGAACATCAAATAGATCTAGCCAAAACACCTATCTTCATCATTAGTGAATCTAGGAGGTATCTTACTACTCCTATGGAGTATTTGACCAGTCTGGAAATTCCTAAACACCGAAGAGCCTTTACCTTGGCCAGATGTCAAGCCCTCCCTTCAGCCATTCAAGAAGGCCGGTTCAAGAAGATCCCATATGAGGAAAGGAAATGCCCCTGTGGTTCCGGATCCATAGAAACTTTAGAACATGTCTTGTTTTATTGTCAACATTATACAGCTATCCAAGAAAGGTTTATCTCGCCAATAATTCACAAATTCTCTGGATATGCGGGATATACCTACATTCCCATTCTGTTACAAGATGTAAACTCCGATATAACATATTCAGTGGCTAGTTTTTGTGCCGCTGCAATGGATTCACGGCGGAGGTGGGTCCGCGCCAATCCACAGTCCTGAAATGAGGGGTGACAGCGCTAATGATATGTGTTCCTTTTTTACTGAAGTGATTTTATTCATGTTAATAAGTAAATCAACATGTTTTATTCTGATATACAGATATTCTATATTTATGTAAACTGGTGTTTTTATAGGTTACTTGTGCTGATCATTGACCGTAATAAAGATTATCTATCTGGTTCAATGGAGAGAGCCCCAGTAGCCCCACAAGTCATGCTTGAAGGAGCATGATGTCATGTGGCAGTTCACCAAAGCAGTGGGGGCCTGCTGCTGCACACACAGGGGCAAATCCTTGTGTGGAAGCAGCCTTAGTCTTATTTTGGACACACAAGGTACATCATGGACTGCTTTTCTTAAGTGCCCCCACATCAGACTCTCCTTGTCTGTTAAAGCTAGTATGTCATAGGCAAAGAATCTAGTGCTAGCCTTCCCTCTGATATATTAGCCTTGTACACACAACCCCTCTGTACCCCTGTTCCAGAATCATAGAATCTTAGAATCATAGAGTTGGAAGGGACCACCAGGGCCATCAAGTCCAACCCCCTGCACAATGCAGGAAATTCACAACTACCTCCCCCCTCCACATGACCAGAAGATGGCCAAGATGCCCTCCCTCTCATCATCTGCCTAAGGTCACAGAATCAGCATTGCTGACAGATGACCATCTAACCTTAAAAACATCCAGGGAAGGAGAGCTTACCACCTCCCGAGGAAGCCTGTTCCACTGAGGAACTGCTCTAACTGTTAGAAAATTCTTCCTAATGTCTAGACAGAAACTCTTTTGATTTAATTTCAACCCGTTGGTTCTGGTCCGACCTTCTTGAGCAACAGAAAACAACTCGGCACCCTCCTCTATATGACAGCCCTTCAGGTTCCGTGGATTGCCAGCTCATGAACATGGTGTAAGCGTGGAGGCACTGTCTATGTGTACACTTCCTCCCCATGGCTGGACAACAGTGACCCCAAATCACAGGCAGGGAGTGTATGCATGGGCACTCCTTGCATGTGTAGGCAGGGGTGGGGCCTGTGCACTCTTCCTTTCCACATGTTCAGTCAACACCTGGAAGACTTGTGCATAGAAGCACAAGAACTCTCAAATATGTGCTCCATCTTTGGGTTCCAGTAAACAAGCTGAGATGTCTTCCCACAAGCGTATCTAAACTGTGAATAAGCATCCCTATCTACAGTTTTAAGTAGCACGCTGAAGCAACCACCTGGTAGCAGACCTATTTGTGAGCAAATGGCTCTGTCTGCCGTTTATCAGTAATCATATCTCATGTTCCTTAATTGCACCTGCATTGTTCTTTGCTTGTGAGTATGCAGACGGGCAAAGAGCAGCACAGAATGTGATCACTTGTTCTGGAAGCAAAGGAAAGTGCTTACAAGTGATACCTCAGGCAACTTTAAGTCACAGGTTGTTGACTTGATACAAGTTAGTATCTAAGATGGAGATCTTTCAATTCAAAAATGGCTATGGTCTTGATAGTGTGATGTAAGTATATGTCAGAACCTTCATTACACTCTCATGTTCTATGAACCATGTCCTGCTGAACTGGTGGCCAGAAATAATAATATAAATTTATCACATATATCAAGTCAATTAATTACATGATTATGTTTAAGCAGTATAAGAAGCCTCAGAGGGCCAAACGAAATAATGAGAAAAGTTAAATGATGAGGGGAAAGTTAAGAGGGAGATGAAGGAGCCTGCCAAAACTGGGGCATATCTTCATTACAAAGTTAAACCAATTAAAGTGTCATGGCTTCTCCCTAAGGAATCTTAGGGAAGATAGTTTGAGTAAGGTGACTCAGATTATCTTAACCATTTACAAAAACATTATAAAACTACAAAGCCACAAGAATTAAATAGGTTTAAAGCAGGCATGTTTTGTTGTAGCTGTTTCTGGTTTGATAGGACCATCTGTTGGGCATGCTCTTTCAAATGAAGTGGTATTGTTGGTAGGGGCCATGTTGGGGAGAAGGACACCCCTTCTGTCTGGGCAGTGTCCACAAGGAATTTTTTGTAGACTGCCCATAACTGAGACTGGGCAAATATATTTTCACAGTAATGTGGTATTCATCAAAGGAAGCCATGGCCCGCAAAGCTGGTATGTGGCCTGATCATAAGCTAAACTTATTACACTCCTAGTGCAGATGTTGCCAGGGCATGGCTGTTGTCAGAGTATGGCTCTTATGTGTAGAAAGAGGCCAGTAACATTCACAGTGCCAGCTAAATGCTGTCTGTGAGCAGTTTGAGGGTTGGGCAGTTTAAAGCATGGAAGAAGTAATGCTAGAATGCAGTTTTCCCTTTCTCGGTTTTTAAAAATTCAAATTATACCCGGCTATGAAACAAGTCAAGTGCTTTGCTATACTTAACATCCTTGGCACTGATCATTATGACCAAACATTGTTACAATGTCCTTGACTCGACTTCTGCTGTGCTGACTGTCAGAAACAAGGACACGGCCAAGAACGTCTCAGGGTAACATCACTGCATGCTCTAATAGGAGCAGAGGCATCGACATCCTTCATTGCTCTGGGCTGGATCTGTGTGCAGGCCATAAGTACAGATTGGTTTCATTTTTATTGAATAGTGTTGTAACAGATGGGAGACTCAGGTGGTCATTCAGTCCCTACCTGATGGCCAATGCAAGCCCCAATTGGCATTTTCAAAGCAGCTGCAACTACAAACCTAATTATGAGGGAGAACAAATGAATGAGAACCAAGTATCTTGTGCATATGATTGGGGGATGCAATAATGAGCCTGTCTTGGGGGATTAGCATACAATGAAAGGTTTGCACCTGTTTAAGGAGGCTTGGAATTCCTCCTCTAACTTGACTCTTGCAGCATAAGAGAGTTTTCATTATTTCTGATTTTAACATTCTGCCTTGTCCTTTGCATGGTGGCTCTGGTCTTTATACAGCAGATACAATTACCGTAAATATATCAGTATCAAACTAACAAGTCCTGAAGCAAGTATATGAAGTGTGGATGATGTACACACATCTTTAGACAATCATACTTATGCATGTATTGGGGAGTCCCAGTACTGTCTATGTTCTCAGGCATGTATACGTGGGGGTTTAAAAATGATGCTAAATCATATGCACCTTACACCGTTGCTGCAGGAACATGGATGTACCTGCAGCAAATGTACAGCTACATTTAGTTTCTTCTCATGAAATGCATGGGCTTCTTCCTCTCTAGGTGAGGATGAAGTTGTCAATATGCTTAGATGCCTACCTTGCACTTCTAGGAGGAAGAGATGTTGCATTCATGCTGTTGGCTTTAAGGGCACCAGTCATAAACAAGAATGATGTTGCACCCTATGCTGTTTATACTTGCACATGTACAATGTGCATATATGGCAAAGGAATCACCCCAGAGATCTTACCTCTAACCTAAATGCTATGTGTATTTTTGCTCTCTAGTACAAAGGGAAAGCAAACCTGCATGTATTTGAAGACTGGTGTGGAGGGGCTGTGGGTCATCTAAGGAAGAATCTGCATTTCCCCCTCTATCCACATGTGAGTACAAACTGTTTTGTGAGTAAAAGTTGTTCCATTTTGAATGCCTCTTGAGGGAGAAAGGCAGCACATATATATTTTAAAATGAAGATGCCAGTTCCTGTAGTAAATATTCTTAGCTCCACTGCGTTGAATTTTCATTCTGCCAAGTTATTTGGCTTGTTCAGAATGCTAATGGAATTTCAGCAGATGTGTGTCAAGCTATGGTCTTCCATACTCATGTCTACAGAACTCCCACTGGATTTAGGGCAGACTAAATCTGGGTCATCTTGCCTGGTCTAATACACTCTAATGCAGGAAGCCAGTGGGATGAGGGAAATACCCACACGGCCATGAATGGTGCAGTTCTCCCATCACTTGAAAGCTCATGCTGTGCATGGAGTTTCTGAGTGACATTTTGGGGGAGGAAGAATTTTAACAAGCAAGCTTGGTGAAGATAAATACTCTGGTTTTTTCCCATGTGCACAAGTTTGAGTAATATATGATTCAAGGCCTTGTTAATGGAGTGTTATACACAAATATGCCTCCCCCCTTCTTTCTGTTTCTCAGACGCGCACAACAGTGAAGAAATTGGCTGTGTCACCCAAGTGGAAGAATTATGGGCTACGTATATTTGGGTACATTCATCCCTTCAAAGATGGTGAGTAAAATTATCAACTTCTAACTCTGTCTCCCCTGGCCTGGATGATCCAGGTCAGATCTCAGAAGCTAAGCAGCAGCCTCCCCGGTTAGTATTTGGATGGGAGAGCACCAGGGAAGTCCAGAGTCATTACACAGAGACAGGCATTGGAAAACCACCTCTGAACTTCTCTTGCCTTGAAAACCTTATGGGGTTGCCATAAATCAGCTGTGACTTGAGTCGCCATAAGTCTTGACTGCACTTTCTTCCACCACCAACGCTGCCTACAAAGACAGCGCTTTAAGAGCTGGTTTCATTGTTGGAGTCCCTTCTCCTCAGGCAGAGATATCTGTGCCTTTCAAGAAAATTCCACGCAGCTGCTCTTCCCTCCAGTCACTCAAAATGGGGAGTTGTTGGCCAACTGTGGAAAGATCCCATTTCTCCCAGGAATGTCTGTATAACACATGTTTCTCTTTACTGCCCTCCCCAGGTCAAGAGGCCTACATGCATCCAGAAAGTCTCCAACTGACTTTCCCTGTCTGGATTGGCTGTATAAAGGGAACTCACTGTGCAATCCTAATCAGAGTTATACTCTTCTAAGCCCATTGACTTCAAGGATGTAACTAGAAGGATGTAACTCCGGTTGGGATTGCACTTCCAGTCTCCTTTCCTTCCTTTTTTAAGTAACCAGAGCTGAGTCTGAGAGCAATTGCATATGGAACATTCAGTGGAGTTACTTCTATAGGCACATCCAACCCAGCCAGGCTAGGAAGCACATGTTGCTCCCACTCAGATCTCCTGCTTTTCCTTCCTACTACAGTCTACCTCACAAATTTTCATCTTTATTTTGCAGGAGATTTCCAGTTTTCTGTAGCTTCAGATGATAACTCTGAATTCTGGCTCAGCTCTGATGACATTCCAGCCAATGCACGTCTGGTGGCATTTGTGGGCAAGGTGGGCACTGATCTTCACTTCCTCTTGGCTCCTGATATTGTCATGCCATATAAGGTTCAAACTAGACATGATGTCTGACATGAGTCAGGCCAGAGTTCCCCTGACCCGTGTATTCTTTTTACAGTCAGATGTGACGTAACATTGGGGAACTAGTATTCCCAAGCTGGGGGCTGATTTGGCTCAGGAGGAGGGCTTCAGCTGTGTGTGGCCCCACAGAGAGGCAAATAACCCTTGTAGCTATTTCAGCTCAAGAAAAGGGCACAGCAGGGCAGAATGAACTCCCCCCGTACTATGTGTCTGAGCCTCTTACTCATGTCAGACATTCTGTCTAGGTTGGACCTAAAAGGAAAACCCGTAGAATCATGGTAATGTCTTCATAGCATCTTTCCACAGCATCTCTCCATGTGCATCTTTCCATGCATTTCTTGTTGCCTTCTTACAGAGAGTAGCATCTGGCACCATCTCCCAGGTTCCTTGCTGGGAGAGTTAAATGTAAACGCAACCAGTAGTGTTGCCGCTGAGAGCTGTACAAACCATGAGCCAACTCAGCTGTGATTTTTGCATCTGGAGGCTACATAATTAAAACTTGGATCTATAACATAAAATATAGATATGTGTGCATGTTATAAACATTATCCTGTTGTGCTAGTAGTGTTTTATGATAAGATTCCTTTTTTGCATCTGTGGTTCAGAAGCTGATCCTTTTCTTGGTTTGAGCACTAATGTTGACTAGGAACTTCGATTAGGTCTCTTATCTATATCCAGGTGTGGATGACGTTCCTCCAGTTCATTCTCACTGAAAAGCAAAGCCCTTAGCTTGGATCCCTGTGCAGTGTGAGTGAACCAGAGCTGCATTTAGCTTTCCTGCCCCCCTCCTGCTTCAGTCTTCTTTGACCCTCACAAATGTGGACACACACACACACCCCAGGAACACAATGGGGTTGAAGTGGATAGCTGCAGCTAGAGGGAGAAATTGGCCAAAATTAGCCTCCCCTCTTCCATGAGGAAAAGTGCAAATGGAAAGGGAGGTTACTGGGTATACCATCATTTCTGAATCTGGTGCACAGTAATCCTATTATATCTAAGTTAGAGAATAATTAAATTATGTAAACAAGAAACTGTATTCTCCATATAAGGGGGGAATCATTTTTGCAGTTTAATGGCTGGCAAAGTGTTTGGGATGTAAAACATTTAGCTCAGCTGATAACCTTGAAATCTTTGCTACACTGGGAAAAAACAGGCTAAGAAGCATAGCTAGGAATTAATCAAAATAGCATCAGGTACATAGATTGGGAAGAGGCCCGTGGCACAGAGTGGTAAGCTGCAGTACTGCAGTCCAAGCTCTGCTCACCTGAGTTTGATCCCAATGGAAGTTGGTTTCAGGTAGCCGGCTCAAGGTCAACTCAGCCTTCCCTCCTTCTGAGGTCGGTAAAATGAGTACCCAGCTTGCTGGGGGTAAAGGGAAGATGATTGGGAAGGCACTGGCAAACCACCCCGCAAACAAAGTCTGCCTTGTAAACATCGGGATGTGATGTCACCCCATGGGTCAGGAATGACCCGGTGCTTGCACAGGGGACCTTTACAGAGATTGGCAGTTTTTTCAGAACTTCCTTGAAGTCTTCCCTCTGGTATGATGCTTGAAAGCAGCCTGGTAAGTGTTCCTTCATCCATGTTGACAAATACCCCCTCTGGTTTTGCTCCTGGGCTTGGAATTTCCTGACCCTAGGAAGAATGCATTCTTGTGCCCTATATAGAGAAGTCGAAATGGAGATAGTGGATTCAGAAGAGAACTGATTCAGATACTCAGTTTATTTTGATTTCTGAGACCCTGGTGCTCTTCTGGAAAATCAATTTTCTTGTCAAGGACAACGAAGTATGACAGTGGCCTCAGGGTTTAACTGGCTAAGTATTATTGCTGCACTTGTATTTAAAGTTAACAGCATTCTGTAGGTGTTCAGGAATCAACAAAGGTTACTGACTACAAGATTAGATTCCTTTATAATAATTGTGGCCAGGTTGGCTAGATTTGCATATATTTCATATGTCTGTGTGTCATACAAGTACAGAATCTGAGTGCCTAGGGCCCCCTTGGGGTGTGACAATTTGGGAATCTTTATTTTTACCTTTTAATTAAAGCACGTTTCTAGTCCTCATTGTTACAGAAAGAAACTTGAAAATGTGTAGAGAGTGTCTGCTTAAGGCTCAGAAATTGAGAGAAAGGTGTCCAGACCATCTGGTGGGCAGGGTGAGGCTTCAGGACTTTACATAGCTTCACGTCATATTCCATGCTGGATATGGATTATAGTTTATAAAGTAGAACAGGTTTATTTAGTTAGCTACTTCCATTTATCCCCTGCCTTTCTCCCTACTGGGGACCCAAAACAGCTTATATCATGCACCTCTCTTCCGTTTTATCCTTTCAGCAATTCTTACAAATGCAAATACTGTTTTTTGGGAGTGGGGGTCTGAACTTTCTTCTCTAAAGTTTCACTACTAAAAACAAATCCTGTTAATATTGTTTCTCTCTGACAAGGAGAAGGTGGGGGACACAGAATTAAGGGGGGCAATAAGAGAACCACCAAGCAACTGCATAGTTGATGGATGAAAGAAAGAAAGAAAGAAAGAAAGAAAGAAAGAAAGAAAGAAAGAAAGAAAGAAAGAAAGAAAGAAAGAAAGAAAGAAAGAAAGAAAGAAAGAAAGAAAGAAAGAAAGAAAGAAAGAAAGAACAGCAAGGTTTCCTCACAGCTTCCCTGCCTCAGTCCAGTCCACTATCAGCAGCTGCCACCACGACCTGGGCACCATGGCGTTTGCAACTTTTTAAAAAATACCATTATATTGATATACCAATGTGTAGCTTTGCCAGGCACACCATGGCAACTGGCAGGAGTTGGGGAGGGATATGTGGAAGACTGGTAGTAACGGCATGACATCATGTTGGGAAGACCCAGAAGTGGCAACATGCCTCTCTAGGAATCTGTGGTAAAACCATAGAGTTCCCAGTGATTCATAGATTGGACTGACATCACGTCTGGGGTTTCCCTGGAAGAGATGTCATGCCATTGCTGACAGCATTTTTTAACATTATTTTTCTTCCACCAGCTGCTGACATGGTGGCAGTAAATAGGAGCCAGGGCAGGGGATGCCCCACCCCTAGTGTAACAGGTTCTCTGCATTTCCAGCTTTCATTAAAAAAAAATTAAGTCTCTGGCCCCTTCCATTGAAGAGATATGCCTCTCCCCTCATATTCTACTACTGATTTTTTAATAAGCAAAAAGGCCTGTTGCGGCGGGGGGGGGGGGAATGGCCACTATGGGGATAGAGACAGAGAAAATGACTGCCACATAGGCAGGACCGGAAAAATCCAGATTTTTTAACCCACAGGTCTTGGAAAGATGAGAAAAAGCCAGGGAAACCCAGGAAATGCACAAATGCACCACAATGCTGTGGTGTCCTGCCCACCAGATTGGAGGCAAATCCCAGGCCACAACAGGTCTCTCAGCAAAGGTTTTAGGGTCCCAGTCCAAAGTCAAAGCCCAGGGTTCAGCAGCACAGTCCAAAAGAAGTACAAGGTCAGGTAGCAAGGTTCCAAGAGCTTTAAGCAAGGCAGGCAACTGGTAGGCTCCTCAGCAAGGTTGCAGACAAGTTTCTCCCACACTGGCTGCAGCCTTTCTTCAGCCTTCGGTTTCCCTGCAGGTATTGCTGCGTCCCACGTTAGGCTTCTCCTCACAAGCTGAGTCAGCTCCCCTACTCATGAAAAGCACTGGAGCCCAGATCCCACGATGACTTGTCTTTCCAGGTATTTCTTTAGCAGAGGGGAGACCTCAAGCCACGAGGCTTGGCTTTTGCACTGGTCCATGCCTCAGGCCTAGCCTTTTGCTTCCTGTGCTCTTGGGGTGCTTCAGGAGACCATGGTAGGTCTGGTTGTGACTCATGCTGGGGCCTCCAGGCCTGAGGGCCCTGCTAGCTCAGGGGAACAATGCCAGCTCTGGCTCAGGGTCCCTTTGCGAAGACATTGGAAAGTCCATCCCACTGGAAGGATCTGCTAAAGTGGGGCAGGGGGCAGGTTGTCCTGCTCCTCTGAGGATTCCTCTTCCAGCGCTCACCCAGGGTGGTCCCTGACATGTGGGGAAGCAGGGAAAAAACCTATGCATTTCCTATGCATTTATAATGAAGTGATAAATCATAAAGGCTTAGTTTCAGAGGGTAGCTATGTTGGTCTGCAGTAGAACAACTAGATTTGATTCTAGTAGCACCTTAGAGAACAATGAGATTTTTGGGATATGAGCTTTTGAGAGTCTGACAAAGAGACCTTTGGTTCTTGAAAGCTTATCCCCCAAAAATGTCTGTGCTACTGGCCTCACATCGAGCTATTGCTAAATATTGTTCATTTACAACAGGAAGGAGTTACAGCTATCTAGTCAGAGTAACCATAAGTCGGACGAAGTTTATATTCGTTCATTTGGAGGGGATCTCTCAGCATATTCTGGTTTGCTGTAGCAGCATTTCTTGCAAAGCTGATGCAAGCTGCCGATAAGGAAACTTCAGTTTGTAGTACTAGGTATAAAACAGGCTAGATATGAAACAAACTGGAAGCTGAGAAACAAAGATTACAAAGTAACAGGGAGATAACTAGATATATAATCAGAAGTCATTCCCTAAGAAGTAAGCATGGCAGTCATCACTAAGGGCATTTTCACACTCATTTTGAGAGTTCTGTTATCACAGTTCATATATGCAGGGAATAATGCTTGACTTTTGCTAATAAGCCAGAGTAGTGTACAGATATTACATGTAAACCAGGGTGACCTTGGTTCAAATTCTTGCTTACATGAAGCTCACTCTTTGACCTTAGGCCGGTTGTGCACTAAGCCTGTCATAGCCTTCATGGGGTTGTTAAGAGAAAAACAGCCTTCTCCCACAGCATGCTGCCTTTATGTGCTAAGTTACATACATATCATGTTCTGTCAGTGTCAAAACCATCTGTTCACCGTGGTGGTTTGAATCATTTTGGATTTCTCTCCCTGACTGATGTAGATAAAGTGCTTGGGATTGTAAAGGCCACCGCTTGCAAATTAGATCCTTGCCTGTCTTGGCTGATTAAATCTTGTCAAGAACAGTTGAGAATACCTCTAGCTACAATAATTAACACATGTCTGTTAGACCATTTCCCTCAGGCAGTCAAGGAAGCAGTGGTTAGAGCACTGTTGAAAAAGAGCCTCTGGACAAAGAGGATGTAGCCAATTATTGGTTAGTCTCCAACCTCCATTTTTTGGGGAAGATTACCGAGCATGTGGTTGCAGAGCAATCAGGCATTTTTGAGTGACAGTTCTTTGCTTAACCCATTGCAATCTGACTTCAGCCCATGGTCTTAGACTGGAGTAACTCTCCTTAGGAATGCACTGTTAGTCTCACTGGACAATCTACATCTGGAGATTCACAGTGGTAATTTGTCCTTGTTAATTTTATTAGACCTTTCTGCAGCCTTTGATACAGCTAATAATTTCATCTTATTGGACCTTAGAGATTAGTAGTTCCTAACCTTTAATTTACTGCCACCCCCAGATACTCAACAATATCATAAAATGCCCCCCAAGCCACAAGTAAAACTTTATGGCAGAAAGCAGCACCTCAGACAAGGCAACTTTACGTATATAGGCATGTTTATGATATGTGCATTTAATACACATATCTCAGGTGTACATTCATTTTCATTCTGTGTCCTGAATCACGGGTCGATTACACATGGCTGTTTTCGCATTTGTGTGTCCCCTATCTCACCCCTGCAAATCCCGAGTGCAAAAAAATCGAACGCACGGCACAGGGGACAGGAACAAACAAGTGGAGAAGGGGCAGCAGCAGCCCCCTGGAGATGTGCCTCTTTCTCCCTCTCCCCCCCTCCGTTCCGGCGCCCTTCTCCGCCTCTCCCCAGCACCAGTCGGCGTTTCAGCCCACCTTGCAGCCTCACCCCAGTCTGAGAGTTGAAGCGGTGAAGCGGCGGCTCCTTCCAACGCCAACGCTGTGCACTTCCAGTCACCCCTTCTCCGCTTCAACTCTGACTGTGGGGTTCCGGGCAGCAGGCTGTGAGGTGGGCTGAAACGCCAGCTGGTGCTGGGGAGAGGCGGAGGAGGGTGTGGGAACGGGGGGAGAGAGGCACGGGGGGCGGGGAGGAGCCGCCATTGCTAGTGTCGGGGCTGGGCAGTCTCCTGGCGGGGAGTCGACCCAGGCACCGAAAACGCACCGGTGAACTCCCGGAAGTGTAGCGCACTCCCCAAGAAAAGTCGCAATAAGCCAGGACCTGGATAACCTGGAAATGTAGCAATAGGAGGTGAGTTGAGCGCACGTGTGGGAGAAGGACGTGCATTTTGACTTCATGGATTCGCTACGTTCCTGGGAGAATAGAGAGACAAAACAGCCATGCGTAATTGACCATAGTCTGGATGCCACGTTCAAATGAATAAACAAGCTAAATGAACAAGCTAAAACTGAATCCATTAAAAAAAAAAAACAGAGAAGATGCAGGTGGAAGGATGATATTCTGGAAGTGACTGACCAACCATTTCTGGAAGGGTTATGTTTGGTTTTAGGTGAAGTGTTTGGTAGTGTTCCAGGACCCTGCTTTACTGTGAGAGAAGCAGGTTGGCACTGCTGCTAAGAATGCCTTCTTTTGTTAACAGATTGACTTCCCTTCTAGATTCAGCTGACTTAGCCCTATTGACCCATGCTTCTGTAAACGTCCATATTCCTGGCCAGGGGCTAGTAGTTAAGACCCTTCGCAAGATAAGTGTTCAACTAGAAGCTACCTGGTTTTCAATCATTCTTTGTTTTGCAATCTGCATACATCCAGACAGTTCAGTGTTACTCACACCTGAGGCATCTGCAGTCCTTTTCTAGATGAAAGCCCAGTTTGTAGCTATCCGTGAAAGAATAATGAATTCTCATGCCTCTCTGCTCCTCCAGTCTCATTTACAATAAAAAAGGCGCTTTTTCCCCGGGCAAGTTGGAGCCTTATGCCTGACCAATCAGTAAACTAATACAAGGGCATGTGACTACTGGGGTTTCCTAAAACTACAATAACTAGGATGCACTTTTCTAAAAGGGCAAATACTATTTCCTAGCATATTACCAATACAACATGAATTGCAAGTCTACAAATACTAGAAAGCTACTAATTCTGCCTGGGGGCAGCACAGTCCATCCTGGATTAAAATTCTCCATGTTTTTCTGCCCTTGAAGACAACTTTAAGGAGGCTTCATTTAGTGAAACATTGAACTTCACAGCTCTTAGCTGGCACTGGGTGGTGTTTGAATATTAAGCATATTTTAAAAGCCTCATTGGCTTCCAGTTTGTTTTTGACATTCAGTTCAACTGTTGGCTTTTACCAAGCAAGTTCTTCATGATCTGGGGGCCCCTTATCTGAAAGGCTGCCTCTCCCAATTGACCAACTTAAGTCTCTTCCTCAGGCTTTCTATTTGTTCCCTCTGTTCTCCAGAATGTGTACATTTACTGCAAGGTAAGTAAGTGTCCCAATGCTGAGGAATGGGCAGTCAAGGACATGCAGAAAGGGAATTCATTGCTAATACTCCACAGGACTTGCAAAACCTTTATGCTTCCCAGGGCTTTTTATTGGGCATCAGGATTCCTTTAATTTGCTTTTTAGATGGATTGTAGTTGATTGTAGTTATTTGATGTTTTATCTGCTTGAATTTCTATATTCCTACGTGAGTTAATAAATAAATAAAATAGAAATATGATTGATTGTATGCTCAAAATGATCATTTTCTAATGAACATTGAGCAGCACCATTTTGGATTTTCTTGCTTTTTAAAAAAATTGTCTCTGTCAGATGCTGAGTTTGGCATTCACATTTGCATGCTTTCATTTTTTCTGTAGCTGGGTTCTGAGTGGACCGCCCCAGGAGAGTTCACAAAATTCAGTTCACAAGTTTCCAAGCCTATCCGGTAAGTGTTGCCCTTGGGTAATCCCACTTTTAATAACAACTAAGCTTGTTTCCTTTCCAGTTTTCCATATACCTCATACTATAGCAATCATGGTTTATGAAGAAACTTGTCAAATACATTATTGGGGAATGTTTGGGCAAATCTTCCTTTCCTTTCCGTTCCGCTGTTAGAACAACTCTGTGACACAGGCCACTGTTTTAGGGTGAAGAACTGAGGCTGAAAGACTGTGAACTGTGCAATGGGGTCATGTCAGAGGGTGATCTCACATCTAGAGCTTCCTCATGCAAAGCCAGTGTTATCCCTTGGGTCTCTTAATGCACCCTAAGGTGGGAACATGGATTATTGTTTCTGTGTAATTTTGTTCTTTTATTAGCACTTTCCCTCTCTCCTCGTTTTGGCCTCTTTTCTGTACTTTCAATCGCAATATTACCTCCCCTCCCCCCATTCTTTTTCCTTTTTTCCAGCCTTGTCAGTTTAAAGCTACTTTCTGTCTAGTTTTGGAACGTATCAGTTCCCGTTCTTTTTGTTTTGCCTTCTTTTTGACACAGCTGTGGATGAAGCTGGCAGCTCTCTTCTGGGCCTGTCTTTGCCTGCTCCATCAGTTCACTGTCAAGTGGGACTTTCCTTGGTGCTTTAAAGAGGTGGTCTTTTTCTTCCGCTCTGTGTCTTTACAGTGAATTCTGTGTTCAGTATTATGGAGCTGTACTACGTTGTGGATTTTGTTCCTGTGCAGTGAATGACCGTGTTCGGTCAGTGCTCTTTTCACACACATAGACCCTTTGTCCTCCACCAGCAAAGGGGACTTACTTGGCACATGTTGTAAGCTGAGCTCGTAATGGTGGTACTCAGGAAAATGGCAATCCAGGGTTATGAACCCTTTTCTTCCTGATGGTTGTCCGTGATCTCTTGTCAGATGCTCTTTATAAATATATTTATGCTCCTTGTGGCTTAGCCTCTTGTCTCTCTGTGATATATCCTGTGCTGTGCCCTTGGTCTGGCAGAAGAACAAATGTGAAGAACAAGGGCGCGGCAGAGCTTTCTTGCTGGGGTCAGGACATGGGAGCTCTGAATTAATAGTGAAGATGCATTCTGAATGCTTATTGGTTTCCCCAGCTGCTGGAAGAAAGAAATGAGGGAAGCCATCCAAATGCAAAAAGCAATATGAATGGACAAACACCTGCCTGGAGAATGGAGAGACCCAAACTGAGTCTGACTACTGGACACACTGGCAGATTCCCAGTATTCCTGTGCCTTAGCAGAGATAACTAATGTGTTTTTTCTTTCTTTCGTTTTTTTTTATAAGTATTTTTTATTATTTTTATAACATAAAACAAAACAGAAAAGAAAAATTACAAATCGATACCTACAATATACATAATAAAATTTCGTTAAATAATAGAATGAAAAAAGTCGAGGTATCTTAATAACCCACCACCCACCTTAACAGGTGTCCCATCACTGTGTTTTTTCTTTCTCATGGTCTTTCAGTAAGGGGATACTACTGAAGCAGTGAAGGAGGGTGTTAAAAATCCAGCACATGCTGGGGAATGTTGACATTTTCAGCAGAAGTGCTCAACAGCACCTCTGTAGTAGTTAGTAACCCAGAGGTCCCACCAGAGGTTAGGTCCCACCAGCTGTCTGCCCACAGAAGAGGATCAGTTCCCACCTCCTCCCAGAAGCCCCCTAAAAGCTGGTACTGTGGGTCATGACACCCTCATGGATAAGAAGCCAGAGTGACTGAAATGAGGATGGAATCAGGCCAAGATCTACCCTTCTCCCCTGTTCTGTCAGTGAGAACAGCAAACTACAACCCAGGGTAAATCTCAAAAGCCAATGTATTCAAACTTCTTTTCATGCAGGTTTGTTTGAATCTGGCAACATAAAAACTGAATGTGACATGTTGGAATTGATGCAGTCAAACCCCATCTGCCCTTTTCTACTGAACAGCCATAATTTTTTTCCTGCAGGTTCCCAAAGCATTTAGAGACAGGATTGAATGGAGGGTCAAAGTAAATGAGAGGCTGAAGGATTCATGATCAGATCTTCTCAGCATCTTTTAAAACTCAGTTACAGCCATGTTGAGTCCCAATTGAGGATGGAGTTGCCACCCCCCACAGAATCAGCCCTTTAAAGAAAAAATATGGATAGTCATGATTGCTCTCTTTAAGTATTTGAAAGGCTGTCACTTAGGGGAGGAAGGCAGGGAGCTGTTCCTGTTGGAAGCAGAGGATAGGGCTTGCAATAATGGGTATAAATGATGAGCAGAAAGGTACTGGCTGGGCATTAGGAAGATTTTTTTTACAGTGAGAGTAGTTCAGCAGTGCAATTGGCCGCCTAGGGAGGTGGTGAGCTCCCCCTCACTGGCAGTTTTCAAGCAACAGCTGGACAAACACTTGTCAGGAATACTCTAGGCTGTTCCTGCATTGTTCAGGGGGTTGGACTAGATGGCCTGTATGGCCGCTTTCAACTCTATGATTCAATATTTTCCTTTAATGAGTTAATAACAGCATAGGAGATCTCAGTTTCTGTTAGTGAAACTGTGCAAAGTTGGAAGGGTTACAACCCATCTACACTCCCTATGCAGACACAATCCAAGTTGAGACCACATGGGCTGTAATTTGCCTTTAAAAGACTAGAGAGGATCCATCTTGTCTGACCAAAGGTTAACCACAATCCAGCAATAGTGGGTTTGTTAACATAATTTTCTTTGGCAGGATGTGAGGCAGAAGAGAGAGCCTTATACAGTTTATTTCAGAGCACCCCCAGCAGATTCAGAGGCAAAACTCTGCAACCTTGTGTCTTCATGGCTTACAGATGATTCAGTTTGTTAAATGAGAATTTCATTTGTTTCATCCAGTTGTTTTCTTCCGCTGTAAAGTGACATTTTCTCTCATGTTGTGGAGGGTATGCACGCACACATCCATGTCTTCTCAGTTGGTTCAGTTTGAGCTTAGAAGACTGTTAAAGAATTCAGAGCATAGATAAGCCTGTTATATGAATGTATGTTGGGGATGTGATTAATTTCAGACATTGTACTTTTCTCCCAAGGCCACCAAAAGTTTAGTGATTGGGGGGAATTAAGTGCATTCTTCTAAGAGGGTGGGGTAAACCTAGCAGTGAGTGAGAACTGTGCAGATAGAGAAGTAATGGCCAACTGGCAACCTATGTGCTACTTTCAACCCCCCGGGCTATTCTATTCAGCCCCCAGCTGATTCCCTCTTGCACTGCGGAGAGAGGGGGGCGGTTTGGCTCAACCTGTATAGTAAACTTGGGCTTCCCAAGAATCAGGAGGTCTAAGAAAATGTGCTACTGCTGTGCTGATTGGCTGCCCCTTAGCTTTCTCAGCACTGCAACAGAGATGCCATGGCACTCTTCTTTCAGTGCTGGAGAAGCTGAGTCAGCTAGCCAGACCTGAAGGTGCTGGCAACTCTCAGGTACCGCTGAAATTCACCTGAGGAATGTTTCTGAGGGCTGCTTGCCAACCTTCCCAGCCCTGAAGAAAGGGATGCCTCAGCGGCTGTGATAATGCAGAGGCCTCTCTGAACAATTTCTTTGGCCACATTCTGACTTCACACTTAACCAAAGTTGAGGGGGAATGTACACGAACCTGACTTGTTGCCAGGTTCTTGCTCCTCCTTTCTTACTGTTAAAAACTAACTTTGGTTACCTGTAATGTTAACCAAAGTTTGTTTTTCCTTCTGTAACTAAGATTTTAAACCAGAGCTTAATCCAGGTTTACAATCCCAGTTAATTTGGGCAGAAGTAACCCACCTGCATTTTGACAAAAAGAGTAACCACAGCTAGTTTTTAACTGTGAGTCTGTATGTTAGAAGAAAGTGGGGAAGCAGTGAGTGAGGAGTGTGAGACTGGCAATAAACCAGATTTGTGGCCTTTTTTCCTTAACTACACTTATGATATCTGAATATCTAAGAGAAAAGTAAGGGTTGAAAGTGCTTATGAAAGGTTCAGTAGGCAAAGAACACCCCTGCTCAGGGACAGAGCTTTTATTAAGGAGGATCGTCTCTTCTATTTTAAGATAGGAGATTACTGTGGGCACTTTCAGGACATGCAATAGGACCTCTGTCCTCCTCCAATTTTTAGACCAGTGTTATGCCCTGTCTTTGAGCCTATAGGCCCCTTCGCAATTCTGCCACAGGATGGTGGGTGAGGAAGAGCCAACCCCAAACTGTTAGGGAGTGAGGTTATACATAACTTGGGATGCCAGCCTCAAGGTGGGACCTGGGGATCCTCCAGAATTCCAGCTCATCTCCAGACTACAGAGATCAGTCCAGAGAAAATGGATGCCTTGGAGGGTGGACTCAATTGCATTGTCCCCACTGGGGTCCCTGTCCTCCCCTGGTTTCATCCCCAAGGGAGAAGCTCTGTTTAACAGTATGCCTTTTAAAATGAACATATTGTTTAAAATATCTTCTTGCATACACACAGTTTACCTTAAGTTACACTGTGAAAATGCTTGTGTTGTGGTTGCAGCTGCTGACGAGGCCATTTTTTAAAAAGCCTTCACAGCCAACCAGATATCCAATGGCCAATCACAAGCCCTGCAGGGCAAAAGCCCCACCCATATCCTAAAAGCACTTGGCAGACACCAGGAAAGGTATTGGCAGGTGCCATGGCATCCACTGACACCATGCTGGGGAGGCCCTGTTTCAAAACATTCACATAATTGAGGCCTATGTTGAGATTTTCTATGTTGTGACTCATAGAAATCTTCATGGTGGTATGGATAGTTTCATGCATCTATCTTCAGTTAAGGGAAGCTATGAGAAGCAAAAGGTTACCCTTTGCATCTAAAACTCAGTCTAAAAGCTACTGTGTCTGAAATTATCTTGACTCTAAATTATATAAATCCAAAAACAAACCACAGTCCATGCAATACCTTTTATTATGATCAATCAAAATGTCACAAAACATGCAATAAATCTGATTATTTGGCCCTTTAAATCATTCCTAATTTTTATTTAATTCCAGGTAGGCTTACCAGGTCCCTCCTCTGCTCCGACGGGAGGCTATGGGGCTGCGTGCATGATTATGCACGCTCGCATCACTTCTGGTTTATAACCGGAAGTGCCGCCTCGCGAGGGGCCTTTTCCTCTTAGTTTGAGTGGTAAAGCAGCCCTTTACCACTCAAACAAAGAGGAAAAGGCCCCTCGCGAGGCGGCAGTTCCAGTTGTAAACCGGAAGTGCTGCGCGCATATGCACGTTTGCCCGCCAACCCTCAGGTGGTCAGCAGGCAGAGGGGCGAATTGGTTTGCCCACCACCACTGGGCACCTGGCAACCCCAATTCCAGGGGATAACTTGACAGAGGGATGGATCCAGACTATACGGGCAATTTCCATAGATTTCCCCCTTCTGGCTGCAGCCCCCTATGACATTTCCTCAGTGCCCCCTATCCCCCAGGAGACACATGCTGTGGAGATCAGTGGGATGCAGTGGGAGTGGGGAGGCAGGAAAGTTCCATCCTGCCGTTAGGACAGGGGTCGGCAAACTCATTAGTCAAAAGAGCCAAATATCAACAGTACAACGATTGAGATTTATTTTGAGAGCCAAATTTCTTAAACTTAAACTATATAGGTAGGTACACTGTTTATTAACTTAATAAACTTTAATTAAAGTTTTAAGTCTTAATTAAACTAGGTACACTGAATAAAACTTGATATCATACTTAATAGTGATCTTATTTATTGATAAAAATTAAATTGTAAGT
The DNA here is from genome assembly GCF_029931775.1 of Euleptes europaea. NCBI lineage: Eukaryota > Metazoa > Chordata > Lepidosauria > Squamata > Sphaerodactylidae > Euleptes > Euleptes europaea. Next base: position 98,494,639 of record NC_079317.1, on the reverse strand, counting down.
CCCTGCCATTTCCCCTTCCCCGTCCGGAGGCCTCGTCTGGAGGCCTGGTCTACCGCCATAAAAGCCTATTGGTAGACCTGGCCTCCGGCTGAGTCCCATTGGGAGGCCAGGTCTACCCATTGGCTTTCTTGGCAGTAGACCTGGCCTCCGGAGGCCCATAGAAGCCAATTGGTGGACATGGCCTCTGAAGGGGGACTTTTTCCCCTCCTCGGAGTCCAGGTCTACCGCCAAGAAAGCCAGTGGGTAGACATGGCCTCCCAATGGGACTCAGCCAGAGGCCAGGTCTACCAAAGGAAGCCCGCCCTGCCCAACAGCTGATAGGTGGGCGGGGGGGGCAGGAACCACCAAGCCGCCCGCCCAGCAATCGCGCGGCTAGAGGGGAGGGGAGGCTTTAGCCTCCCAACCATTGAGGGAAAGGGGGACCCGGCCATTCTCCACGGCAGGGGGGGGGGAGAGACAGCGCGCCCGCTCACCTGCTCTCTCGTGCGTGCGCTCTCTCTCTCTCTCTCTCTCTCTCTCTCTTTCTCTCTCTCTCTCTCTCTCTCAGGCGCGCCTGCTCCGCAGCCCGGCTGCGGGCGCGAGAGCAGGGGCTCCGAACCAAGTTCGGAGAGCCGCACTCAACAAGCCAAAGAGCCGCATGCGGCTCGGGAGCCGCAGTTTGCAGACCCCTGCATTAGGAAATTTACACTGAATTTAACCCACAGTCTATTCCCTAGAGCTTGTTGGATTCCAGCCCAAGGATTTCTTGTAACCATTGTTATAACTGGGAGGAGCTTGTTCCTGAAGGCTTTTCTTTTTTCTTTTCTTTTCTTTTTTTGGCTTACAAAGAAAGCATACCCAGGTCTTACAAGACTTCTGGCACCCTGTAGTCTACCGTTTAAAAGCACTCAGTGTGCAGTATTAATGAACTGCAGATTCCCTTGCAGATGATTAGTTGTGGACAATTCGTTGGGATAATCTAATTAGAGAGCAGATGAAAGGTAGGGGGAGGGAAGGGCGGAGAGTCTTTTTGATGGCAAGAATAGTTTGGGTGCATTTGCCACACATAGTCCAATGAAGCAGCTGATTGGAGCCCAGCCAGCTTGGATAGCAGGAACTTGGTATATGTCCCAGAGTTCGAAAGGGAAATTAGAAGTCTTTATGATGTCTCTGAACTAGACTAACAGGGCTAGCAATCTGGGATTGACAGTCAGTTGCTGAAAGTCAGGGATAATAGGGAATCTCCGGTTTCTGTGCTCCCCTGCTCGGTTCCTAAAGAAAGGTGAGGTTAAAGCAGTCTCTCTAAAAAATTTAAATGGTTGTGTTTGCTGTATGCCACTGGGAGCTCGTACTTCCAGCAAGATTCAACATGGCCCTTCTTCAATCCTTGGCATTAAAAAGGCACTGCTCCGTTTAAGCCACAGCTGCTGGTTTCCTCCATGTAGTTGCAGTAGCCAGCAGCAACTAACCACCTCCCCCTTCTCCATGTGCGTCTGGACCTCGTTTCCTTCCCAGCACTTGAGAGCCTCTTGCATGTGAAGCATCAAAAGTTCTCCCCGCTCACAGAGCTTCTGCTGTTGTGAAACAAACCCAGCATCCCAAGTGTCTGGTGTCTTGGGCAGCTTCAGGCGGAGAGCATTTCTTTTCCTGTGGTGTGAGAGATTGCTGTGGTTACCATAGCAGCAGCATGCAACACACCAAGCTGGTGAATGTGTTTGAGAAGGGTTTCAGGAGCCCGCTGCTTTTTGTGATCAGGAAGCAGCGTTAGAACAGCAAGATCTGAGCTGCAAATGCAGCTTTCATGCCCAGCCTCTGTCAACTGGGTGGGAGGGATCTCTTCTGTCTGGAAGATATTCTATCATTCTCTCCATGTCTGTGTTTTACTTATGCACCCCCTTGTAGCCCGCCACTTTCCCCTTCATTAGCTCTCTTCTTCGTCCACTCTCCTCTTCAGCGTGGATGGTGGCTGTCCAGGTGCTTGAAATTTCACCGTAGCCTTTCTTGTTTTGCTTCCTGTGCCTGTAAAGGTGTCTGTATCCCAAGCACTGCTGCACAGCCTGGAATCTGACTCACAATTTTTACCTCCGGAGATATTCAGGCTTGATTTGAAACTAAAGAGCTGGAATGTTTGGATCCAGCGTAGCTGTACAGAAATCATAGATTCATAGACTTGGAAGGGGCGATGCAGTCCAACCCCCTGCTCAATGCAGGATCAGCCTAGAGCATCCCTGACAAGTGTTTGTCCAGCCGCTGCCTGAAGACTGCCTGTGAGCGGGAGCTCACCAACTCTATGGAAAGAACGGAACATATGTAGGGGATGTCTGATGCAGACTGTTACCATAGGAAGCTGTGGCCAGGGCTTCTAGGAATTGGCAAGCAGAGTCTCTGTGTGCTGCAATGGCAATGCAACTGCTGCAATGGCACCGACTTTCGGTCTCCTGATCTGCATCCTCTGTTTCTTCCCCCCTTTCTCCCGGCATTCACATGTACAGTTGGGGGGGGGTTGCTTACTGGAACTGACCCCTCCCCACCCCCACTATATTTCCCTGCAGTCTGTTGCCTCGAGCGCCTTTCTTTTCAGTCCCGCTCACTTTCAGGCCAAGAGCTTAGCTCAACAAAAAAAAAAAAATGCTTGGGGCAATGGGCCCCAGGGAAGCTTAGTGGGGGATGTTCAGCTCCCTTCACCCATAAGCCTCTTTTGATGTTACGAGCACACCTCCAACCTAACCCCCTCCCCCTTTGTATTTGAATGGGGCAGACATGGTTTCAAAAAGTGGCTGCTTCCATAATACCTAGTTTGACCTTTAGAATTTATGTAGAACTTTTCCAGCGACCAAAACAATTTGTATACATTTTTCAGTAATCCTTACAACAGCAACCCCCACTGTGGTACCCTACCCCATGTGCTTTGCAGGCCCTGCTTGCATGCCAGCTGCCCCACTTCTTGATTCCACTCCATAGTCCTTCTGTCTCTACCTTCTCTTTGTCCTCCTTTAGCTCATTCACCTCCCTCTTTCCTGAGTCAACTTTTACATTCCTTCAGTTCCCTTTCTCTTACAACAACCTTGTAAGTTGGGCCATTATTTATGTGTTTTAATTGAATTATTTTATAATTTTAATGGTATTTTTAATTGTCGAAGGCTTTCACGGTCAGAGTTCATTGGTTCTTGTAGGTTATCCGGGCTGCGTAACCGTGGTCTTGGTATTTTTTTCCCCTGACGTTTCGCCAGCATCTGTGGCAGGCATCTTCAGAGGAGTAACACTGAAGGACAATGTCTCTCCTTCAGTGTTACTCCTCTGAAGATGCCTGCCACAGATGCTGGTGAAACATCAGGGGGGAAAAATACCAAGACCATGGTATTTTTAATTGTTTAAATGTTTAATTTTTTTAATGTTTGCCGCCTTGCGAACCCTTATTGGATGGGAAAGTGACATTGAAATGTGTATAATGAAGCAATTGATTGTTATCTTTGTATTTCAGATGGAATAGGATGGATGGAAGCTTGGGTTGCCAGCAGGCCTGGAGAAACAAGTCCAGTCCTTGTAATAGAGGTGTAATGCATAGAGGCAAATAACATCCCCTGGCAAATAGCACCCTATTAAGCCTTGGTTAAAGGAACAGGACATTTTTCTCCAGGCTTGTTGGCAACCTTAGTGGGAACTAAGGATGGGAGATATGGGCTTGCTTAGGAACTCTTAATGAGTTTATATCTGAAGTACAGACTTCCCAGGTGCATCTACTTAATCGCTATACTACCTCTTGTCCTCTCTTACATCAGACATAGCTTTTCGGACTTTCGGCTAAGAACAAGTGCAGTTTACTCCATGAGTGCAGATTTTGTACAGCGTATCCTTTTGAGCCGGCCACTCTCCTGTTTCGACCCAAAAGGGTCATGAGACATAGAGAGAGACTGAGAATGTAAAGAGTTTGGCTAAAGAGTACTTTTTAACCCTCTAAATCTTTATCCCATAGCTAAATCACACTGAAGCTCTCTATAATAACGCATCCTGTTCAGTGCTTCCCAGTGAGGAAACTGCTAAGTGAACAGCCAGACACCATCACTGTCCTGCCTGCCGTTCCGTGTCAGTAGGTTCACATAGTGCTGCAGATTCAGTTCAAAACAGGGTGGGTAGCAGCTGGTTTTGCCGGTGTTACCTGTGAGATTCCTGAATGCAATGCTTCTGCCTCATAGCCCCCAGCAGAATTTTTCCAGGGTATGGTAGTTCTGTGATAGTAGCATACAAGCATGGCAGTCCTGCAATGCTGGGAAGATGTTTTCTGATGATCCCTTTTGCTTCCTGCACAGCCTCCTCTCCTCCAGGCACTACTACTTCGAGCTCCTCCACAAGCAGGATGACCACGGATCAGACCACGTGGAAGTTGGTGTGAGTAAACCCCTTTTCCCTTCAGACAGAGTTTACCTGTTAGGAAAATTAAGAATGGGTTGGAAAACAGAAAAACGTCTGGCCTTCTCTCTTCTTGTCTCTGGCTAAAAATATTAATAGGAAAGAAATCTTCCATGTCCATCAAGTAATCCCTCAATACTCAAAAAGGCATTTTTAACAAAACGCCAGCCCAATCAGTTTTAAAATGAAATCAGGCCTTGTTTGCAATTACTGGTTAGGAAATGGTATCTGGCCTTGGGGTATCCCAAAGCACAACATGTCAAGGAAATCAGATAAACCAAGCAGAGAAAAAATGTGTATGTATGTGTGTTTTCTTAGCTTCTTTAATTGGGGAGGAAAAGACCAGTCCCTAAGCCTTTTCTCTCTCATGGCAGACATGAGAATGTATTTTCTTTTTCAAATTAATCGTGTCCCTCCCCGGTTGGGGGACCAGGGAGAGTGGGCGAGGGATTTCCTAGCTGGTAATTTCTTAAACTCTCTTATTCTCAAGATGAAATGTCTCCCGTCGGCCAGAAATGTTCAAACAGCCTTATTTTCATGCCTCTCAGTGGAGCTGTGTTCCCTTTACGGAAGCCTTCACTGCACTGCAGGCTGCTAGAGGTGAAATATTAGTCTTAAACAGGCGCCGTTCATCCCACTTCTAAATGAAAAGCAAGAAGAGCTGTTCAGTGCAAATGCTCTCTCCTTCCACTGGCTGCCGGCCCTTGCTGTGAGAAATAATTCTAGGTCTCTCTTGCAAGCGAAAAATATCACATTGCTTCTATATGATATCTTTGCTTCTACATGATGTCCACCAATTCCCTGGTTGCTCTGAGCGGGGAAGAAACACATATGCATGCAAGGTTGTTCTCCCTGCTCATCAGCTACTTAGCACGTCTGTGTAAACACTAAATCTGCAGGATGAACAGCATATGGGCCTGTCTGAAAGCAAGTGTGTAATCTAGACAGATGAACAGTGACACATTAATGCCTTTGCTACTTTGCACAATGTCCAAAGGCTCGTCAGTCATTACAAAGGCCCTCCAGGCATCAGAATCAACACTAATAAAGCTCCCGCCTGCAGTGGGCAATTCGCTGCCAGTGGTGCAATATTGTGCCCCACGTGATATTGTGGGATGAGGGTGAAGCTTGTTTACTGTGAAGGAGATTATGCTTTGTTGCCAGACAGACAGAAGTGCACAGCCTGCAAAGAGTTTATGCAGAGCACAATCCTAGGGGAAAGGCGAGCGCTTCATTGTGTGTTGTTGGTGTGATGTGCGGATAGGGAGGGGATAGCCTTATTGGTGTGTGCCACTTAAATTGGCTGACTTTTAAAGGCCTGTATGTGTACACTGCATAACTGGTACAGCAGGAAACGCTGGTTTTATTTTTATTTTTTAAGCTGAAGGTAAAATAGACTTTTTAAAAAAGATTCACAAAGTGGCATGAGTTGGTTGCAAGGGAAGGCATTCGTTGTAGTGATGGCACAGGTACTATCTACACTAGGTACCTGTAACACTAGCACAGCCACATTGTACACAGTATTCATAGTCCACTTGCCCAGCAACAAAATATTGTTGTGTGCTTGGGGTGGGGGGAACGGGGATCCATAATCCACACTTCTTTTGGAAGTTTTTTTTCCCCCTCTCAATAAATTTTTGAGAGCAGGAGAAGATCTCCCTGGGGCAAAAGTATCAGCCAGTGTGCACAAGTGGGGACTGTGGCAGGCTGCATTCTGGGCCCTGTCATATTCCTCCCTCTTTACATTCCTGCCAGCTGTAATTGCAGCCCTCCATCACCATGTTAATGAGCATTCAAATGCACATAATGAATTGACTTTTTCCACTTTCCTGTCTCTTTCAGTGGCGAGTTTTCCTTCCCAGCTTCAAGTTTGAAGTGATTGATTCCCCCTACATCTCACTGTATACAGGTAACGCCCCTGTCTGAGTTTGTTACATGTCCTCTTGAAGGCAGCACGTTAGACCGCCATGAGTGCATGAACAATATATATGCAAGCAGGATACATGCACAATACATAACATGCATAACAAGCAGTTCTATCTATCTATCTCTGTCTAGTACTGCTCATATAGCTATGGCCTTGAGCAGGAAATAAAGAAATAAAAATGCCTTGCTTCGTTTCAGTGTGACGTTGTTCATGGCCGAATTGGCCATGTGAACAATATCATTAAAGTAAAGTAAAGCCTTACTTCGTGTTATTCTTTTGGTATTTAATTATTGCCCCTACAAATTTTGCCACAGACAGAGTAACAGAATCATTTATATCTGATAATAACCGTGTCACCTGCGCCCTCGTACCGCCAGATGCCTCGTTGGACATTTCCATATTTTTAAATAAAGGAGTAATTAAACTGGCCCTCAGCTCATTAAATATAGGACACTCCATGATGATATGTTTGATAGTTTCAACTTCATCATGTGAGCATCTGTGTGTTCTATTTGAGTGTGGCACTTTTTTATACCTGCCCTCCAAAACCACCAAAGGAAGAGTATTCAGTCTTGCCAAAGTAAAAGTTCTTCTGAGCTTTGGTATTGTCAGGCGACAGAAATGCTTTGGCAGTTGCGTGTTCATAGCATGTAAAATTTTGTGTAATTAAAAGGTCTTGCCTGTATTGAGCCCTTTTTCTATGCTAAAAAAACCCAAAACATTATGCCATGAGTCTCACCTTTTTAATGAGTGTGAGAGATGTACCTTGCCAGTAGAGGGATACAAGTACTGCCAAGGACAGACACACCCAAAATTCCTTTCCTCAGAACTTTGAAATCGGCCTCAGAAATAGGAGCTGGTGTGCTACACCCAATGAACTTTCCAATGCAACAACCAACCCAGGCAGTAACCAGAAAAATTTTCCGCTTTCCTCCTTCAGTGAAAGATTTTTCCCTGCTGTCCTCTCAACCAGCTGCCCACATAGCTCCTCCGAGTTCTTGGTTCCTCCTCACCTAACCAGCTTGCAACTTCTTTCAGCTAGACCCGTTTCCCTCACTGCATGCTGCATTTGAGTGGGGTGTTCACCAAAGCTGGCCACCCTACCCACCTCCAGTCTTCTGGAGATGTTACCTTGCCATAGTAGGGCTCTCCAAGTGCAGGCCATTCTGAAGTACATAACCTTTTGTCGGAGGAAATATAACATCCTGTGCTTGGTTGACTTGTGGTCCTGAACTTTTGGAAGTCACAGAATATAAGTTTAAAAGAAAAAACAATGAGCACAGAATTGTTGCTATGATTCACCTTTGGGCGATTTTGGTTTTCTGGCAAGAATTTGGCAGGCACAGATTGACTTGGGCATGTATTTACTTTCCCACTAAACCAGGAGGGCTAAGATCAAAGTTCTGTGCACACTTATGCTGGAGTAGTTCCCATTAAAGTCAGTGGCCTGTATCCTTCTACTCCACTCAGCGAAGTCTGAAGTCATCCTCTAGCCTAAGGTGTCTTCCTCCAACTTAAGAGGCTGTTACTCCAACAGAAGAGCCACTTAAGTAAGAGGAACTTGCTCCAGCTTAAGGTAGGATACCATGAGTGGAAATTATTTCAGAGTAAGCAGTATGCAAATGTGTGTGTGGGGGGGTTCTTTCCAGAGAAGAAAATAAAATAATTGTTGGGCTGAAAATGATCTTGAAGTTATTTAAAGCTACCTGCACTAGATCTTCTACCTGCAACAGTTTAGCCCCCAAGATTCATATTATGGTGGGGCACAAGCAAGTGAGCACCCCATGTTTTCAGGGTGAGAAAACAGGCTAGATAAAATAGTTCCTGAAGACCCAACAAGTGAGCCATGTAGTAGTGATTGTCTGTCATGGCCACTTATAAAAAGGCACAGGGAGTAAGCACTGATGAGTTCAACAGTATGTGTATAAACATTACCTGGTAGACCTTGTGAGTGTAAGTGGTAGCACTTGTGAGTGTGCTGTAGAAGAAGCAGTCGTGCTCCTTCTCCAAAGACTGCTGCCGCCCTATCACTTTGAGCCTTCGTTGGTCTCAAAAAAAAGAGTCCAGCACAAAAGCGCCACTGGCAAACACCCATCAGCCACTGTTCCCAAAGCTGAGTTATGAGCACCTGTCTTGTAAGCAGGGATGGATAGTGTGGAGTTTAATTAAATCCATAGATCTTATGTTTCCTTCCTCATAGCCTGGCCTAACAGCAGGAGGTGTTTGATGAATAGATCCTTGCCTGGCACTCAATACACAAGGTGTCTGTAATTAAGCATCCGGTGGAAGGTGGAGATAAGGTGGAGGGGCTGGGCAAGTCGTCCTCTTCAGCACCCAAAGTACAAGGGCTGGATTGGCATGAGAGGAATGGTGGCAATTGGGATATTGACAGAAGTGCCTGCAAGACAGATGTGGTGTGAGTGAATATGTCCTTCTGGCTGCATCCGTCACTTTGAGTTTTCTCCTCTGCCCTCTGATCTGCAGCTTGTACCCCACAAAAAGTGGGTTTTTAGTTATTTCTCTTTCTGCCCTGCAGCTCTTTACTGTGCTGAGGGACAGTTATTAAGCAGGAGTAATTGCAATAAGTGCTACAAGAAACTGTGTCATCTTTCATGCGAAGATTAGAATATCCTCTTTTAGCTCTTGGTGTTCTTAGGTACTATAAAGATCATAATATCTCTGCGTATCAAAAGTGGTTCTGAAGATGTGTCCAATTTGATGCCAGCATATTCAACTAACCCATGCAATCTACACTGCTGTTCGCTTGTATTAAGTTGCATGCAAATATGATTGAACTTCGAGGGTCAGGCCAGTGTCTTACAGTCTTGCTGGTGCAATCACAGATGTAGGTACCATATTGCTTCAGGAACCATGTCAGCACTGGGTTGCAGGAGTAAGCAGTGGTGTCAGTAAGAACCTCATGCCTAGCCTTGCTCATCCACTCCCTGCCCACCCACTCAATCCTCTCATGTATTTCCTTACCCAGTTCTACCTACCCACTCTCCCACCTGCTTATTCTTGCCTTGCAGCTACATCGTCCTCCTCCTTCTCCCCCCACCCCAAACGTTAAATTCTGGATCCCTTATTTTAACATGATCTACATGTGTTAACAACCACACTGTTTGCAAGCTTCCAGCGATTGGGCCTTTTCTGCAGATTGGAGAGTCAAAACATGAACTATACCTTTAAAATGCCCAAGGAGAGCAGCCATCAAGAAATCAGTGCATTTAACATGTTGTTGCAGGTAACAACACAGTTGTATTAGTAGTCAACAAGCAGAAGTCTGCTGTTCACAGAGGATTCTTTTGGGAATGCCATATGAACAGATGTGACACTGCTTTTGACTAAGTCCAACCATTAGTCTATCAACACCACTTTTGTCTGCTCTGACTGACAGCAGCTCTTCCAGGGTCTCCACGTCCCCTACTGTCTGTTCCTTTTAGCTGGAAATGCCGTGGATTGCATGTGAGACCTTCTGCATGAAATGTAGATGCTCTATACTGAACTGGGGCCTCTCCAATATCATATCAGCAATGTCCTTGAAGCACACATTACAGGAAGTGCATTATGATGACTGTATCATGTATTCAAGTGAGAAATCTTGGATTATATTGCTCTGTGTGGTTTGCGAAAGATTCTCTGAACAGCAGGCCCATATTTGCCAGAGCAGAAGATAACCTGCTCCATTGCAGCAAATGGTGCCACGAAGGGACAGGTGAAAGCAATGATGGTGGCGGACAATTTTGAGTGAAATTGCTAGACCAGATCTAGACTGGCCTTGTCTAATGGATGCAAAGAGCTCTCCAGGGTGCAAATGGCTTGGGCCGCAACTTTAGCAGTGCCTTTGAGCAAAGAGGCATGTATCCACATTTGCCACAATAAAGAGTAAATAGCCTTCCCTTTCAGTTTCTTCCTTTAGCAGCTCCCCAGTTTGGCCTTGTCCTTCCTCTTTTACTATTCCAATTTTATTCAATGTTCTAAAAATAGTACATGCTTGTGACATAAAACAGAACAATAACAAACCAGTAAAATATGTTCGACGTGATCTTCAAATACAGTATGTTCATAGCCCTCCCAAGGCAAATGCAACAATAATGTATTTTCCCCATACCTGATTCAATTGCTGTATTAGTTCTTCTGACGTTTTCCTAGGATCTTATCCTGCTCCAAATCTAACTAAGGGCTGTCATTTTCCCAATAGCAAATTGATTGTGCAAGCTATATTCCCAAGCCCACTTAACAGCAAGTTACTTTATTCATTCTAATACATACCAAGTCCTCTACCAAGTCCCTTTTCTAAACTGGCATTTAATAATATTTCTTTTGTCATAATCCACCTCAAGAACTTTTGTCTTGAATTTCAACCAGCACAAGTTCACCTTACACTTCATCCCGTTGGGAAGAGCCTGGATTTGAATGAGCACAGAGCTGTTGACACAAAGGAATGGCAGGCAAGGATGCCTCTCGCTGCATTATACCAGCCCCATAGTGTTGACAAGGGTGAAAACCTGCACTGTCAGTGAGCTAAACAGATGTGACCAGAAAATCCATGAGGCACATTTTATAAATAAGAATGAGGTGACCATTAGGGTCGTGTGCTCAGTGATTTAAAGCATGAAAGCTTCACTATTTTATTATAGCCTCAAAGTTCTTATATCATACCCTTCATTTTTGCATTGCTAAGTGTGTGTGCTTCCCGGGGGAGGGGGGCAAAACAAATGTGTTTTATATTTGTGTCCTATTTATCATAGGCTACCCAGGGAAGGGGGTGGAAGCCTTAGAGATATATTAAGTGTGGTTGAGAGCTTCAATTTTAGCCTTCAGCTTTGGGAATTAGAGACGGGTTGCTTTCATAGTGTCAAAAGCATCTCTTCACTCAACCACAGTTAGGAAAGCTTTAATCACAGCGAGACTCAAAAGCTCTCAGAATTGTTGTTCTGCTTTATTATGAAGATTATTTGATTTTTTGATTTGCTGTTGTGCTACCGAGGCTGAAGTGCCCTGCAGGTACCCTGTTATTAGCTTTCTAGGAACTGTATTGACGAAGAATTAAAAGTTGTGGAAAGAAGCAAAAACATGAGTAGAATTCGCAGACTGAGCCAGAGAGTTTTGACCCTGTTGGCTCCATCCCCCTATCTCTTGGAAGTGCCCTTCCATTGCCCCACATTTGGTGGCCGGGCAACCCAACCACAAGACTCCAATGTTGTTTTATTCCAACTCATAACCTTGGAATCATCAGGCAACATCTTCACCTGCTTTGAGTCGGCAGAAAGAACCCTTTTGATTCTGTTGAATTCAGGCTGATATTAGGTAGCAGGCTTCTTTCGCTGAGGTTGGGATTGACTTTCCCCAGTCTGCCCTGCTCTCCTTATACAATGCACAGTTCCTCTTTCCTTTTTTTTTTTTAAATAGCCTTGGTGCCACCACTGGATACAAATGCTTATACAAGCTTGGTGCCCTTAACCAAGTCATCATCTCTGAGACCTCTTCTGGCAATGGTCAGGGTTCAGCTAAAGCAACAACCTCCACACGCTATACTATTTGGCGGTTGCTCATCCATGCAGTTTTTCTATCTCCACCCCCGTGAGTTGAGTATCCTGTTCATGGATCCATGTATTGGCTAAGGGCTCACTGTTCAGGGGGTGACAGCATAGGACGTCTTGGTCTGAGCAAGCAGATGTGTGTTGGTGACTTGCAGAATAAGCACCATCTGCTCCCCAGGAAGTTTGAGGCATCTCTGTTTGACATCAACCTTCCCACCCACCTTCAAAGAGCATGCCTGCACACACACACAAAGATGCATTTGTGGGAACTGAAGACACTTTATTGGAGGGTGCCTGGGGGAAAGGGGCTGAGAGAACAAGAGACCATCTCTGCGTAACCTCCGGGGAAATAGGTGTTCCTCTCCTGGGGCAGCATCTGAATGGGGTGGAGGACCAGGAGAGGCAGCAGGTTGCAGACATTTGTTGACATCGAAGGCAGGCTTGGTCCAGGCCAGGTTGGCCAGAGATCCTGGAGGTTTTCTTACCTTCCTCTGGGCACAGAACGGGTCCCTGGGGGAGTGGGGTGGGAGGTAGTTGTGAATTTCCTGTGTTGCACAGAGGGTTGGACTAGATGGTCCTTGAGGAACCTTCGAGCTTTATGTTTATATGTCTGCTGTCAGGACACAGTGGGGCTGGGGAGACAGTGGTCTGAGCCTGTGCTTGGCCTGTGGGGTCTTCACCTGCAGGGTGACAAAATAGACATGCAGCTACAACAAGGCGCCAAGCGTCCTTTGGTGGGGGATGAAATCTCTCTCAGGGGGTCGCCTGGGAATCCACTTTGGGGCCCATGTGGCGGTACTCTGGCACAACTGTGTTCCCCTCCCCCGCAGAAGCTGGCACCATCCAAAACACCCCCACCTGTGCAAAGTATGTCCCTGGAGCAATGGCAAATGCTGGATCCACTTCAGCAGCTGCTCCCCAGGGCTGTGCTCTTGCAAGGGAATGAGTTCAAGAACTGTGTGTTTACCCACTCCCCTAAGCATGGTGGGACTCTGCCCCCCCCAAATAAAATGCCCTGTTTGAGGGGGAGCCTGGGAAATGAATGCCAGCCCATTGCAGAGGTAACAGCTTGGGCCCTTCCCCTGGCAGCTACCCCAGCCCAGACCCCACACGCCAATCCTTCTTTGTGCATGATAGTCCATGGTGGCAGGGGTCCAAAACCCCTGTTACCCCTGCTGGACTGCCACACTGCTGTGTTTGGCTATGGAAGGCAGCATTGTTGGGGTGGCTCTCAACCACTGGCAGAGGAAAAGGGGGGAGAAGGTTGGAGCAACAGACCCCTGCTTACCTTTCCGTGTGTGGCCACCCCTTTGGATTTTGGCTCTGGAGATTGAGTACCTATTAGGGTTCAGAACTGGGAGAGGTCAGCAACGGAGTGTTCACTTTGCTCTCCCTGTTGAGTGTTGGCACAATGTGCCCACTTTGTGCTGTTCTTGCCACCAAAGGGCCTCAGTACTCGCTCTGTGTCCGCACGGCAGGGAGCTGTGCTGCACACCCTACCTCATGAGCTGTGGGGCGTCCTGGCAGGGGTTTTTGTAGGGATGGCAGGGCTCTGATTGGGTACTGGAAAGGTGGGGTGGCCATTGCAGAGAAGGGGACGATTGGTCACACCCTTAGTCAGCATCCTGAGCTGCTTAGGGCCTCATAGGCAAGGCTGCTTCAGTGCGGGGGGGGGCACTTGTTTTTATCAGCTCAGTGGGCGCCTGTAGGCTGCACTGCATTTTTTATTGGCCCAACTTTGCACCTCTCTCAGGAGGGGTTCCCAGGCTGGAAGTGTTCAAGGAGCAGACTGACTCTGGCCATGCCCCACGATCCGCCCACAACTACGCTGGTGCAGAGGCCTGCACCTGAATTATGGCGGCACGCTGCTTCAGCAGAGGTGCACCGGCGCCTGAAAGCGGTGCAGTGGTGCTGGGGTCCTGCACCAACATAACTAGCCCTTACGTCAGCATATCTCAGAGATATGTTGGTGTAAGGGTCGGTCAGCACCTTAGCCAATTCACACACAAACCCTTAGGATTGCACTGTAAGCCTGTCAAAAGTGTTCCTGGTTTTTGCCTTCCTCTAGAAGTCAGCAAAAATGGCTTTATTAGTCATTCTTATAATTTGGTCAGAGCATCTTTAAGAAATCCTGATTGCTACAGAGGCCATCTTCTTAAGTCCTTTTTCATGTTACAGTGAATCGGAACTAGGGTTGCCAGGTCCTTCTTTTCCTCCGGCGGGAGGCCTTTGCATTTAAGCGTGTGTGCACGCATGTGCGTGCGCCAACGCACGTGCGGCACTTCTGGTTTAGAACTGGAACTGCCACCTCGCAAAGGGCCTTTACCTCTTAGTTTGAGTGGTAAAGCGGCCCTTTACCACTCAAACTAAGAGGTAAAGGCCCCTCACGAGGCGGAACCTCCAGTTCTAAACCGGAAGTGCCGCGCACAGTATGCACGCCACGTGCACATTTGCCCGCTGACCCTCAGGTGGTCGGCGGGCAGAGGGGGCAATTATCAGGGGTTTGCCCACCACCAGCAGGCACCTGGCAACCCCAATCGGAACAGCCACATTTTCCCTTATTCCAGTGTTTTAAGCATTGTATTTATTTACCCCCTTCTTCCTGTTTGGCATTCAATACAGTGACATAAACATAAATTATCTCGGCACCTGAGAATCGCAGGCAGGTGAGCACTGCTGGGGCTTAGTGTTGGGTACATCTGCTGGGCTTCCTGCAGACTTGAAACAACCCACACAAAGGAAAATGCTGACATAAGAGGGGAGCGGTAATACCACCATTCCCCTCTCTTCTTCCTGGCAACTAGGCCACGTTAGCAAGCCATTCCTCATTCAGGGATATGATACACTGCAATCAACTTCCCCAGTCTACGGTATAGTTCTTCCCCTTTTCCTTTCTCTCTAAAGAGGCTTGGCTTATTTATTACCTGAAGAGAGAACCAGACCAGAATCCATAAAGTTCAGCATGACTGAGTTACTTTCTGCTGCTTTGGCTTTGCAGACTGAAGCAATGCGGAGCCTTGCCTGCCCTTTTCCCTTCCCCGGTTATGAATCTCCAAGCCTTTGCCGTGCAAACAGAGAGGCAACCAGGTTATTAAGCTTGGCTTTGCTGAGCAGTTTGGCCCCATTGAAACCTGCAGCACTTGTTTATAATGAATCACAATGGCATTAGGTGCCCTTGCTTGAGAAGCTGTTTTCCGTGGAATCTGCTTCAGAAAAATCACACAAGTGGCTCTGTGCCCATCACCTACCATGCTCTGGCACTGTTTAGCTCTCCACTTTGGGGAAACTTTTCTTCCTCCCAAAAGGTTGTCTATCATTTGTTTGTTTGCCATCAAGTCACATTTGACCTATGGCAACCCCTGGTGGGGTTTTCAAGGCAAGAGACATTCAGAGGTGGTTTGCCATTGACTGCTTCCACGTGACGACCCTGGTATTTCTTGGAGGTCTCCCATCCAAATACTTGCCAGGGTCAACCCTGCTTAGGTTC
The DNA here is from genome assembly GCF_029931775.1 of Euleptes europaea. Lineage (NCBI taxonomy): Eukaryota > Metazoa > Chordata > Lepidosauria > Squamata > Sphaerodactylidae > Euleptes > Euleptes europaea. The sequence continues at coordinate 98,479,296 of NC_079317.1, read as the reverse complement.
TGAGATCTGACGATATCAGGCTTAAAGAGGTGTAAAATTTCCTCTCTCTTGGTTTTGACAGATATCCCAGCCTACCCATCTTCCTGTATGTCGTTCCTGTCTTCCTCATTCTTTATAAAAACCACATTTTAAATATATATATAATTTGTGCCATTACATCCAGTCATCCGAAACACTCTGATAAGAGTTTCCCATGAATTACTTCTAGCTGAAGCTAAATCTTTTCTTGCAGGATATGTTATTAGATCTTGGGGAAACTGAAGCTTTCACCAAAATTAAAAAGCGCATTAAAGAGCTTGATTATAACAGCACTACTTTTTGTGCTCGCCGCGTTTGTTCATCCCAATTCTTCGGAATACCACCACCATGTGGTTTGCCCGCTTATACTTACTATCTGACAACTCCTCGTCTTTCTAGAGCCTTCTGTTTAGCTAGACTGAATGCTAACCCCTCTATGAATGCTAACCCCTCTATGGTTATGCAGGGCAGGATTTTGAATATACCATACCCAGACAGGACCTGTCCTTGCTCTTCTGGCTCTATTGATTCATTAGCTCATGCCCTCTTGGAATGCTGCTTTTATGAGGAACGCAGATCACATTATATCTCTCCCCTTTTAACATATAAATCTAATGCCTCTGTGTCTGACATAATGCCTTTTTTATTAAATGACAGGGATCCCAAGGCTACATTGTCAGTGGCAAGATTTATTTCAGACATTATATCCCTCAAACATTAGATTTATGCTGCTCAAGATCAATGGATCAAGGAGCTTCTAAGGGATAAAGGAAAGGAAGCTAAACCTTGCTGCTTCACAGTCTCAGCTTGGTGATCATCTTGCCCCCACGCACCCCACAGCCTGGAGCGCCCTTTCCCCTTACCTTCTGTTTCTCCGAATGCTACAGCATAGCTCACCAGGGAAATCAAGCAAACAAAGGCCTTTTAAAGGGATGGGGTGGGGGGGAATGGCATGCAGCAGTAGGCTGCCCTGCGCCATTTTGAAAGTGGAGTTTTGCTCTGCCATAGTGGTGACTGACAGAGGTGCCCAAGCAGCTGCTCCAAGCATCCCCCTTTGAGGCAGAGAAAAATAGGTTTTGCTTGTCTTGAACTCAAAGGGGAAAGCCCTGAGAAACCCCACTGGTCGCACTCAAAATGAGCACAGCTTCATGTGGCCATTCCCCTTCGATCTGGAGGTTTCCTGGGTTCTGTGCAGGGGGGAACCCTGCGCAGAAGCAGCCCAAGTTTGGGTTGTGTGTGGCACAACTTCATTGTTCTTGAAGAAAATAAATGAATAGAGCTAAGCTTTTAATTTCAGAAGGGTGATCTCATGTATGAGAAACTTATACAGATTGCTACTGGAAGAGTACAATAAATGCTGGTCTGAATGTACCCTAAGACCTGGGAGTTTTCCAGATGAGGACAGGCTTGGGTGGCTTCCCCATTGCTGCTGCAGCTGCTGATAGAGTGCATTAGCAATGGGGCTTGGTTTCCCCCTGTATTTTTCCTGCTGCATGCAGCATTCTCCCCCACCCCATGGATTTTCCAGATTTTTTGGGGGGGGGGCATTTCAGTGTCATTATATTGTGTATCAGGTTCTCTGAATCCTCAGCTTTCATGTGTTTAAATTTTTGTTTTGTTTTTCTTGAGCTCAAAGGGGGAAACCCTGGGAGCTCCACCAGTCATGCTCAGAATGAGCACGGGATCATTTGGGCATGATGTAGCCCCCTTTGTTGTGGAGAAATAAGGAGAAAGGGGACTGGAGAATTACTTTAAAAACAAATCTGGGAAGTCAGAGAATCTGATACATAGGATGTTATAATGATTTAACAATATATTTGACATTCAGTTGCTAATTAAAATAACAAAACAAAACAGTGGAGGGGTGGTCATGGCCTCTACAGAGACTGAGATGGTGAAAATGGTTGTTGTGGGTGAGACCAGGAACATTTGAACGTTCCCACTCACACAACAACCATCCAGGCCTTGCCATGATCTTCCCCAAACTTTCATAGTAAAGCAGGTTTGGTAAAGATCCAGAAAAGCCTGGGGAAACCACAGTGCTTTAGAGAAGCTGGAAGAACCCTGCTTCCCAACCGTGTCAAACCCAGGGCAAATAACCCATGTGGAAAGGTTCTGCATTTGGAAACGCTCTCTTTAATTATCCTAAGTTGCCTGCTGGAGAAATCGTGATGGTTTGAATTTACTGGGTGTTTTCTGGCCTTCATTAGCCTACCTTACAAAGGTGCTCCTGTCCCAATCAGCAGAGCAAGCAGTGCTGCAATACAATTTTTATTTTGGAACATATACAATATACATTTCTTTACTCTTAAAAGAACTGAACTGTTTAATAGGTCTCCTGGAATTCAAGTTATTTATTTCCTTAATTTCTGTTCTTTATGCTCGTGGACCAACAGGTCATGAGCAAAGCAAATTCAGTAAACTTGGTAATACAGAGATAATCAAACATGCAGAAATACAAAATCTAGAACATACAGTTAGAAGGAAGTATCATTAAAAACCATAGATAAAATTTTTGCCACGGCGAGGGTTATATTTGTATTAGTTTCAGCCAATAACTTTGCTACCATCTCTTGTTTTAGGGCAGGTCCCCACTTCTGAATGTATACTGTAATCCATTTATCTCTGGTGAGATCATTCTTTTTTACAATCGATAAAAAATGTCAAACATATCCAAATTACAGGATTTACAATTGCTAAATCGTTCAGAAAAAAGGGATTCCTGAAAAACTGCCTGCTAACTCCCCCAATGCTAGTACATTTAATCTAGTCTTGGTGGAAAGTATTCTGTATTAGGGGACAGTTAAAAATTTACAATAAATAGGTAACATCTTTGGATGGGAAGGCCCAGATAGTACAAGGAGCATACCCTGCGTGAAGCCTTGTTGCAGAGGTTGGTTCCAATATGCAGCTGGGGATACTGGTTTGTAACAGTTTTTTCAGAAGGACCTTGATAGTTCAGAACAGGGTGGAGCTGTCCTGTATTAAAGCTGTGAGCACAGTTTTGTACAGCTACAAAACTGCCTCCTCTCCTGTAACTGTAGTGCTGACAGAAGGTTTCCCATGAGTGCCATAACGGGTCATAGCAAGGGCTGTGGAGTCTTTGGCTGGCTGTTTTTTGGGTTTTTTTGGGAGGGGGGGTTGTTTATTTTATTTTTTTGTGCTCTGGCTCAGCGGCATTGAGGGCTGTGTTTCTCCTTGCTTACTAGGATTTAAGGAGAACCCGGATGAACAGATAGCAATGGACGACAAAGCTTTCCAATTTCTAACACTTCCGTGCTTGCCTTGCTTCAGTTACCTAGTAGGATCTCTGCAAACAGACAGCCTCATCCAATAAACATGACATTAGAGGCAGCCAGCGTTTAATTGATATGGCATTTTGTTCCTCCCAGACACTACTGATGTCGTTCTTGGCAGTGTTGCAGTTGTGCGGGGGGGGGGGGGCAGAGCTGTGCTTTGCTTTTCTGAGCACTTTCATCCCAGGAGAAATTATTACTTGCTTGGTTTGCTGTTTGCTCAGAGAATCAAGTTTTCAGGATAAACCTGGTGGAAGATTTACCAGTGGACCAACGGTAGCCTAAATGAGAAGCACAGCAAGGCATCTCAAGGAAAATTTGTGAGCTGCTGGGTCCGCCCGCCCAGTGTACTATCACCATAGCTACTTGGCTATGGTTTGTTAAGGACTTTTTGAACATATGAGAGTGGCAGTTAAAGCAGAATTGTTTAGGGAGTGAAGGAAGTAAACTGGAGCCTGTTGCTGCAGGATTTGTGTGTGGATTATATCTCTCAGGAAAGTGGCAACTTGTTTTCTGCTTCAGCAATATTGTCATGATTCAGAGCACAGCCTTGACTGCTGGAGGAAACCAAGTGCTTCATAAAAAACACAGTTAACTCTTGTTCAGAAAGGAATTTGAGGAATTGGACACATCAAAACAGGGGTCTGGAACATAGGCATGTGCCACACGCAAACACACAGGCCAAGTCACAGCTGCTCAGAAGGAACATGTCTGCCTGGGAAAGAAGTTATGGAGAGCATTGGAAGTTGGAAACGGTTGAGAGGTAGATGCTACTAGTGGCAATTGGAGAAGGATAGGTGGTTGACCCTGGTTCTCGATAAGCTGCTGGCATGAGGAAGTCATAGAGATGTTCAGAGTCTTCCCAAGAGGTGCTTGCTTCCTCACTTGCTTGCCTTTGACTATGGGTGTGGGGAATTCTGGCGACATTCGAAAGTGCAAGGCTGCCTCTTCTCTTCTGATCCCTCTCTTTTTCTTCTCCCTTTCTCCTTTAGATGAATCCAGTCTGAAAATGAACGAGGTGGAACACGTGCCTCAGTCTCTTGCCAGCCATGCTGGCAGCTACCTCTGGGGAGCACAGAGAGAGGAGCATGGAGCAGATATGCTCAAGCCTGACCCACGAGATACTTTCTTCCTCAGTAAGTAGGAGAGGTCCTTCCAGCGACGGCTGTTTGACTGCTGTTGGCCTATGTGTGAGAATTAAGGGAACCAGGAGCAGGGGCAAGAGAAGGAGAGTCAAAGGCATTTTTGAACCTGCTGCTATAGTGTGTGGATTTTTTTGTAGCGCTCTCCTAGTTACCTAATCTTGTCTTCCTGCCCCATAGACAGGGGTGATCTGCGGAGCTTAGAATTCAGACCCTTTCCAAGAGGGAAGAACTTATTTATTTATTTACTTTCTTCAACCTTTACCCTGCACCTTTTCCTGTAAGCAGGGCTCAAGGTGGCTTCCAACAGTTAAAATATACAATGTAAAACAACACACTCAGATTGAGAATCAGGTTTTAAATTCTAACATAATAAGATGGTGCCTGTATTAGCATAAAAGCAACCCCATCATAGGTGAGGTAAGATGGGAGACAACCAGCCATAGAGAGCTTGCAGGCCCAAAAGGTAGAAAGGAAACCAAGGGAAAGGAAAAATGTGCAGGAAAAAGGTAAAGGGGAAGGAAAGAAGACGAGTAAGGTCAAGGAAATGGAAAAAAGGGGAAGGGGAGAATGAAGAGGGAGGGTGAAAAATAACTGCTGGTTACTAGAGAGCCGTGTAGCATGATAAAAAGAGTGGGCGCTGTAAACATGGCCATCACCAGTGTAGAGATTGAAGCATTTATGCAGGATATTGTTCCTCTAAAATCATGAAGCAGGGTGACCGCTTTCTTGTTTCATGATGGGTAGCTGTGTTAGTCTGTCAATAGCAGTAGAAAAGAGCAAGAATCCAGTAGCACCTTAAAGGCTAACAAAATTTCTGGCAGGGTATGAGCTTTTGTGAGCCACAGCTCATCTGGAGAAGTGAGCTGTGGCTCATAAAAGCTCACACCCTGCCAGAAATTGTGTTAGTTTTTAAGGTGCTACCGGACTCTTGCTTTCTTGTTTGCTAGACTTGAGGAGCTAAGAATGGGAAGTGTGTGTGTGCGCGCGTGCGTGCGCGTGTGTGTGTCTGTGGAGAGGGTGGCTGTATGGATCTGGTCAACTTCAGGCTTGTCCTCACTCTCTAGGAAACTTGAGTAACAGGAGTTGATGACATCGCACAATGTGGGTGAGAGCCAGGAGACCTTCTGAAATGAAAGTCCATGCAGGGTGGGTCTGCCATAATGAAAGTCCATGCAGTATCTGAAGGGCTGTGTGTACTCTGTGCTAAAATAAATTAAAATTCTCTGCTGAGATAATGCAAAGTGCTTGTTAGGAAAAGCAGAATTCTTCTATCGGTATATATATTGGAAATTAAGAAAAACACGCATGTGGTTTATTTTATACCACTTCCACAGTTTTTACTGTTTTGCATAATTTATGCTTGGGGAGAAGCAAGGAGATAAATAGGGCTCTGTAGCCCCACTGGGCAGCCCACACCTGAGGGATACTATGGTGGAGGCAGCCAGCTGCCGGTGTCAAGGTGGTGCTGCTGGTCAGCCCTCTGTGGACATCGGGGGGACACATGACCTTCTGCTAGGCGCAGACTGCAGAGCAAGTGCACCTGAGTCCATAGCAACCCTGGCACCACCCACCAATCAGACAGCAGTGCATGATGACATCCCTTTAAGTGGCACACATAGGTGCAGCCAGCCATTGGCTGCCGATGTGGCGACTGCCCCTCACCACCACTCCCTCCCTCAAGGAGCTCTAGAGGACAGTGATAAAACACCCAGCGACAGTGCAACCTCAACAGAGGCACATGGGTAGAGCATCTCTTTCCCCCACACCCACACCCGGGAAGGTCACCTACAAGGCAGGGTTCCCACTTGTCCCCCAGCCAATGGTTCAACTAGCAAAAGTGTTGCACACTTGGAAGGGGGTGGGAACTGCAGTCCGTCACAGCCTGCAACAGAAAAATGCCCATAGTGAACGGCATGTAATCAGTCCTTTAGGTGCCACTGGACTTGTGTTTTGCAGCTCAGCAAATCCGAAGTCCAGTGGAAACATGAAGGAAGGCGACATGGATCCCAAAATGAAATCTTCACCCCTTTGGATGTGTGAACAGGCAACTATTCCAGGGAACCCAGTGACAGACAGGGAAAGAGTTGTAGATCACGTCAGACTTTATTGAACAGGTGTAGGGAAACAATAAGAAGGTATCCAGTATGGCCCCCTTGCCTTTGCAAGCCACTCCAGGTTAGAGATGGGGGTAGGGTTAGGGATGGGATCAAGCTCTCTCTATTGCAGCATTCTTATGAGTGGGTGGACTTGTTGGACAGATGCTGCAGGAGCTGGGCTAGAACCAGTGAGACAGCAGCCCCATAGCAGAGTGGTAGAATCCACTCTGGTCACTACACCAAGAATGTCATCCTCACTGCCTGCACAGATGCCAGACAGAGACAAAGTCAATGATGACAAACAGCACAGGGGTCCTAACCACTGCAACCATGCAGGTTGCTCCTGCAGTGTGCATCTTCACCTATACAGAATGAGACATGTTAGTCACACATCAAGGAGGTTTGTTCTCCCCCTTGGGGGTGAATGCTGAGTGCGCCCTCTGTGATGCTAAGTGTCCCCTCTGTGCATTTCTCACCAACAAGGTGAAATGTTGCGCACTCTAAGTGCGTGTCAGAGGACTCAGAGACACAGTCCCCTGCCACCCACCTGGTCATCTATGTTGTGGGTGACTTGGCTCAGGTTTATGCAGTGCTGGGGGTGGGGAGTGATTGGATGTGGGGTGGGAGTTTCGCCACTACTGGGGAGGGGTGTGAAGTGTGACTGGCTGCAGATGTGGCTGGCATCCTGTGCTATGCCAGGGCTTGTAGGTGGGACTGTGCCTAGGGGGGTCCTTTTCTGTAGCCTGTATTACTTAGGGTAACAATGCTGCAGTTTTCCCTGATGTGACTTTACACTGGTTCTGGGGGCGTATTCCCAAACTGGGGTGGCTTAGGGAGCTGTCTAACTCTGGCCATACCATTGGGCCCGTCCTTTCCCCCTCTGATGCAGATGGTTGCACTGATGATGCGCTGGCTGGGCTCTGGGGCATCACTTCACAGGTGTCTGGCCACGGCACAGCAGGAGCAGGGTGCTATGCCAGCATATCTCAGAGATACACCAGCATTGCAGCTGGTTGGCTTTCTCAGTGCTCCCCCCCCCCCACAAGATTGTGCTGTTTTCTGGAAAAAACAGCTGGCCTAGTTCTGAAACAGAGAAGATTGGGTGAAATATATGTCTTCACCACTTCAGGTTGCAGGTGGGGGCACACGTCATAGAATGCTCCTGATAGGAAAGAAAAACTGCCTATATATGGAAAACCAGTATGTCAAGGAGAGAAGTACCAGTGTGCCCTTCTCCCTAGCATTCTAGTTTTCTGTATGCATGAATCTGTTTTTTTTTTTAAAGGGAAGTTCCATCATGTGAGGTTTCTCTTGCAGTCTGAAGTGTTACAGTCCAAAAACGGGTGTGCCATGTCACCTGCTGTTTGTGAAAGCCAATGCTGGCTTTTGAATTTTTTGGCAGCACTGCATGCACGTGTTTATATACACAACTTAGAAACTTGCCTTTTTGAAGGGAAGAAAAGGAAAGCCAAACTTCTCGCACAGCAGAGTTCTGCATAAGCTTTCTCCCTTCACCTCTCTCCCCCCGCCCCCCGCCGGTTTGCTCCAGAATCATGGTCCTGGATATACACACTATCTGCTATTTACATGCTATTTGGTATTTATCCTGACTGTAGAACACAAGATAGTAAAAATCTAGGGAGGGTGGTCATTCAGGTTAAATTTGTTTAGGGTTCAAAAAACCTGTATGACCTGGAGAGGTCACCTGGCTTGAAGCTGTGGCTTCTTCTTTTTTTTTTGTTAACTGCCTTTATCTCAGTTCCCCAGATCGAGCCATCCCATGTGGAGAATGTGCTGGTGCCCTGTGCGTACACCCCCACGTATGTGGTGAAGGACTTCCCAATTGCCCGCTACCAGGGCCTGCAATTTGTAAGTGTCCCATAGGCTCTAGCCCCGTCTCCTCTGTCCCTAGGGAGGTATCCCAGAATGTTTCTCCATTCTCCTTGCCATCACTTGCCCTTGTACATGTCTACTCCTGTGTTTATTGATGCCTAACATAATCCAAAAGGCATCACTGGATTTGGGTGGGCGGCAGAAGTTTGTATTAGCAGAGTTCAGAATGTTTTAGCAGGATCCGGACTAGTATCAGTGACCCAGGAAGGAAGGATCTGGACTAGTATCAGTGACCCAGGAAGGAAGGATCTGGACTAGTATCAGTGACCCAGAATGCTCAAAGGTCTGGAATCCATGCCCTATGAGGAGAGACTTAAGGAGGTGGGTTTGTTTAGTCTGGAGAAGAGAAGGTTAAGGGGTGACATGATAGCCATGTTTAAAGATTTGAAGGGATGCCATGTTAATGAGGGAACTAGCTTGTTCTCTGTTGCTTCAGAGACTAGGACACGGAGTAATGGATTTAAACTAAGAGAAAAACGATTCCACCTAAACATTAGGAAGAACTTTCTGATGGTGAGGGCAGTTCGACGGTGGAATGCCCTGCCTCGGGGGCGGGCGGGTAGAGTCCCCCTCTTTGGAGGTCTTTAAGCAGAGGCTGGATGGCCATCTGTCGGGAGTGCTTTGATTGTGGGATCCTGCATGGCAGGGGGTTGCACTGGATGGCCCTTGCACTGGATGGCCCTTGTGGTCTCTTCCAACCTTGTGTGATTTTGTGATTATGTGATCCAGAATGGAAGAGGAACTGCTGGGCTCCACCTGAGCACTGAAAATCGTAGTTTAATTCCACTTCAATGGGCAGAACCTGTTTGAAATCTGATTTTGAGTAAGAAAGCCCAGTTTAGGATCTACATCACAGTGCAGAAGCAGGCGCTGTTCCTTCTGCCTTTGACTCCACTTGGTAGTTCATTTCTGTTGCCCCAAGTAAAGACATGTGCCCTAAAGTATGCCCCAGAGCATTATCCGTTACACGATATAACTTGCCCCTTTCTCTTCCTCCACTATCCTTTCTGTGGAAGCTGGAAACATACATACCTTGCTGTGACTCTTCTCACCAGGTTGCCCCTCCCACAGGTCTACCTCTCATTTGTCTACCCCAATGATTTCACCCGGCTTACGCACATGGAGACAGAGAACAAATGCTTCTACAGAGAGTCCCCCCTTTATCTGGAAAAGTAAGTGTGAAGCAGGAGTGGTAAAAAAGTACAACAGGCTGGCTGCCATGGTGCTAGGAGAACAGTACGCTGGAAAAGCCATAAAATGTTCTGTGTTTGGGAATGGAGAGGCAGCTATTTCTTGTACTGATAATTGTATTCTGCTATTTGACAATTGCATGCTGCTGCTTTATTATCTTAGCCGATATATAATGTATCAGTTGATGTTTTATTCCTGCTTTCTCTTGCTTTATGCTGCAAGTTTTAAACTTTCATGTAGCGTATTGTTTTATATTTTTTATAATTCTGTAATCCACCTTAAGAATGTATAGGTGGCATATAATAATTTAAAATGAATTCATTAATTACATGTCCACTTAAAATATACAGTATGAATGTAGCAAATACATATTTGCTGATCAGGGATCTGTAATTGGGCACATCTCCTCGCTGGCAGCAAACCCAGGTCTGACTCTGCCAAATGTATGAAATGGCATTGAATGGCTTTTCTGTTGTCAACTCTCAGACCCAATAACACCCTTGGCTTCCACCCAGTCTTTCCTTTTTGTAACTAGTGTGTTAGCATTGGCCAAGGAAAACTATGTTTGGCCATTTATGCATGGTCAATTTTGATGCTTGCTCAAAGCTCTTTTTTTAAATGCAACTTTAAAAATGCCTATTCATGGTCCCGATACAAAGGGAGAAATTCCCCCCACTCGCCTGCTCCTTCGTTCCTGTTTGCATAGCCATTAGCATGTGCATAGCTAACATGACGCTGTTATTTTGCATGGTTCCTTCAGGAGATTCTTCTCGGTGGGGGCGGAGCAAACACCAAAGGTCACAATAAGGGGCTCTTAAGTAATGCAAAGCATGTATGCGCCGGCTTCGCAGTCACTTCCAGAATGACGGTTCAGCGTGAAACATTCAAAAAAATATGCGGGGCAATTCAGCCTGGAACATGCTGCTAATTACCAAGCATAAATGGCCTTGGAGTTCCTGGATTCTCAGCATCCATATTGCCCCATGTCATATTCACAAGGTCACCCTTGTGCTTGTGGTCCATCCAGTAAAAGAGCAAGATATTGTTTAGCACCCTCCTCTTCCTAAGGCCTCTAACTCTCAGTTTCATCAATACTCTCTACCCATCAATATATGTGTGTCTTTGTGTATATTTAATGAACTCTTTAGGAGACCCTTTCATAGATCTAATAAAAGAGGCTCTGGCCCATGAAAACTAACATACAGCCAGCCTGCTAGGTGTGAGCGTGCTATGGGACTCCTTGTTGTTTTGATTGCAAGAGACCACCAGAGCTGCCTCTATGAAAAGTAATGTGGAGGCCCATTACAATACCACTATCATTGAGCAGCACATAATTGTGTGTATTCATCCTGCATCTGAGATTTTGTCCCCCTCCCTCCAGATTTGGCTTTTACAAGTACATGAAGATGGATGAAGAGGAAGAGGATCTTCACCAGAGAGCCTTTCTATTCCTGAACCCTGAAAGTAAGTTGTTCCCGAGAAATCAAGATGGAAACTGCTGTGATCTTTCAGTCCATTCTATAAACATTTTTGAGTTCTGCATGTACCACTGGTGTTTTAACAGGCAAAGCTGCTGAGCCATCTGCTTGCTGGGATTGTATTCCCAGCCCTGGCAAGCTTGTCTCTGGTCAGCGCTGTGCAACAGAGTGCTTGGTAAGAAAGGAAGGATATCTGCTGGGAGAAAAGAAATGACCCTGATTGGACACTTGCAAGAGCAGAGTCTGCATCTGCATCAGCAGCATACAGAGTGACCTCCTGCCTTTATTCTTAGAGGTTCTCCTTTTATCTACCCATCCCCAGTCAATGACCCTCACTTGCGTATTCACAGCACCAGGTTGTGATTTCTGAATAAAGTTAGATGGGTGCTTTCTTTTAACAGCTCTGACATCCTCACTGGTGTCTGTTTAAAGAAGGGAGCACAGAGAACTATTTCTCATAATGCAAAGTAAAATAGACAGGAGTTTGTGCATATGCTGCTCCCTGAAAAAGGGCACAGACAAAACCACCTTAACACCAAGTATTTAGCTTCTTGCCATATTCTATGGGGGATTATTTTTGCATCCTCTGCAACATGGTGTGATCTCTGCCTACAAAATGCACCTCTGCCACAGGTTTCCAAAGTTCATGTAGCTTCTACAGTCCAAAGGCATATTACCCAAAGACTATCTGTCCTGATTGCAACTTTTTGATTGCGTTAAAATGCAATCAATACTTTCCCCACTCTAAACCTTGTTTGCAGCAGTGAGAAGATTAGATCTCAGACCTTCACCATGCCTTTGACATGCAGCCTTGACTCTTCTGCATTAATTTATGTGGCTCTCCTACTTACTATGAGGAAAATTCTCTCTTATCAGATTGAACGTCACGAAGTTCTGGGAAAGGGCTGTGCCACCAAACCTCTAGTTCCATCCCAAGGACAGCAAAATTATGTATTGGAAATTAATTGTGGAAAACCAGAAGATTATATACCATTGTTCTTACTTGGCATAAGGTCATTTGGTTTGCATATAGAATTTTGACCCCACATAGATTTTTAGCGAGGGCAGGCTAGAAGAAAGAGAAGAAAGATGGGTAAATGAAGGCCAATAATTGGGGTGCGAGCAGAAAGATTATGACTAAGGTGCTGAAGAAAGGGGAAGCATCCACACCAAGCAGAGCCCAAAATAGCTTCACCCCTAAATACTTCATCCCTTAATTTATTTATTTATTATCTCAACTTCCTATCCTTCTCTCCCTGGCCAAGGCCAGGCTCAGAGCCGCTTACAAAGGAATAAACATCCTATTACATAAATAGGGCCTTTAAAAAACAATTTAAAAGCCCTATAAAACAATCATATCGATAATGTCTTAATTTGTCTAAAGGTGCCTCTAAAGTGTTAACATAAAATTGCATCTAGGCGAGCAGATGGATAACAACCCGACTGAACAGGGAGAGAGTGGCAGCAATGTAGGTTAGGGAGGCCAGCATTTATACGTAAGGGGACCGTAGCTGGCCTCAACCATAGACCTGGTGGAATAGCTCCATTTTACAGGCCCTGTGGAAGTCTTTTAATGTCCCGCAGGGCCCTGGTCTCACTAGAGAGGCTATTCCACCAGGCAGGGGCCAGGGCCGAGAAAGTGAGAAAGTCAGCACTTGTACCTTTTCATATGTTTTTCCAGAACCATGAGACCCAGGAATTTCATATAAGGTGCCTATCAGTGCCCCATGCTCACCCTATATTCCTTCCTCCTTTCTGCTCCACTACCCCCCAGTTCTTTTCCTCCTCATCCCCCACCAACCTCTACACTCTTGCCTCTCTTCTTTGCCCGTAACTCTCCAAACCGTTCCTCCTCACAGAATGCTTTGGCGTTTGTACATCCACAACTTTTGAGACTTCATGCCCTTTGCTGATGCTTCTTTTCTCAGATTTTCTCGAAGAGGAGGAGGAAGGAGCAGACAGTCCTGAGCCCACCGACCCACTTCCTGAGACCAAGGACGGGAGCCCAAATACGCTGGATCCTCACGTGTTGCCTGGGACCCAGAGAAAGGAGAGAACCCTGACCCCGAAGGAATATGGGGATGACATGGACTACTACACCTTCCATCGGAAGCAAAAAAGGTTTAATGACGAAGGGCAGCCGGTCACCACCGGCACAAACAGCGGGCCCAGCCAGAGTCCCGTGACTTCATCCAAGGGGTTCCAGGCGTACAAGAAAGCAGCTGCTGTAGGAGAACAGGACGTTATCCGTAGCCGGTCTCTCAGCTGGGCTCAACATGAGGAGGATGAGGAGGATGGACTGAAGGAGGGTGAGCTGGGAATGTTGCCACCATCCAAGCGGGGCGGCTCCCTCAGCCTCCACCCTCACCTTTCTGTGTCCTTCTTTTCTGGAAAGGCCAAACAGCAGAGCCCCAAGGAGGAAAAACAGCCCGTGAAGGAGAACAAGAAACCCCCAGAGAAAGTGTATGTGACCCGGCTGCAGCCTAGCAAGAAGAAGGCCCCATCTCAAAAGGATGCTTTCCCTGGCGTTTTCCTCTATCCCAAGCCTCCAAGGAAGATGCAGTTGAACTCTAGGACTCCTCAGCGTCGGTCTGCTCCCTCCAACAAATTCCACAGCATCCCTGGTCATAGGATACCTTGGCTCACTGGCAACATTTCCAGGGAAAAAGATCCTTCCAAAAGGAAAAGCCAGCGGGCCAACAAGAAATGGGAGCAGCTGTATGATCAAGAGACCTCCAAGGCCAAGATTAAGCACCACGTGCAGCCTAGTGCGTTGACTGTGCCAGCAGAAGTGCTGTTCAGCAAAGAAAACTTTGAAGTTTCCACCCCAGCAAGGGTGACCCTGGATTACAATTCCTCAGAGGCCGTGCTCTCGGAAGGGGCGAGAGTGACGTCATTCCTGCGGATGTCGGAGATGACCGAATCTCAGCAGGATGAGGCCGAGGGCCCAGAGAAGGCCCAGGAGGAGGAGGTGGAGGAGGAGTTGTCTGACTACAGCTATGAGAACTCTGAGCTGCAGCAGAGCTGGCTAGAGGACTCTATCAATTGGCAAAGGACGTTCAGCGTCAGCCCTGTGGACTTTGAGCTGTTGCGTTCAGACTGGAATGACCTGCGGTGCAATGTCTCAGGAAACCTGCAGCTGACCGAGAGCGAGGTGGTAGACGTGGTGGCCCAGTATATGGAGAAACTCAATGAGAAGAATGGCGGGTAGGAAGGGGGGTGTTGACTACCCTGCTGGGTGGGAGCTGGAGGGAGATAGGCACATGGACCAACTCTCCCACTCAGGAGTTTGTACCTAAAGCTTTTTCCTGTTCGTAAAATTCTGTCTTCACTTTTGGACACCTGGGAGCCTGTCTCCTAAGCAGTGGCAAAGGGTAATTCAGTATATGTAACTGAAATTATTCTGCCCTGAGTAACTACAGCCTATCACTAATTTTGCCCTGACCTGGATGGCCCAGGCTAGCCTGATCTCGTCAGATCTCAGAAACTAAGCAGGGTCAGCCCTGGTTAGTATTTGGATGGAAGACCACCAAGGAAGTCCAGGGTTGCTGTGCAGAGGAAGGCACTGGCAAACCACCTCTGTTAGCCATGAAAACCCCAAAAAGGGGTCGCCATAAGTTGGCTGCAACTTGAGGGCACTTCACACACACACACATCACTAATTTTAGACCATGGAGGGGCAGCTGGTAACTATCGTGGGGTAATGGTCACAAAAGCAGCATGTATACAAAGGCTCAGGTAAATCAGGCTTACAAGCCTTCCTGTTACAGTGCAGTGGCCAGGTTCCAGTTTTATCTAGCCTCAGGGCAAGTATGTCTGATCAAGTCCCCCTGGTTTGCCTGAAGTGAATATAAGATCCTTGTTCCTCCTCTGTCGGGTAAGTGGTGAGGTCCAAAAAAAAAGTTCTGAAGGTTTGAAGAAGGCCTCTCCACTTATGGGAATGCTTGTGGGAGTTGAAGTGTGGTGACTGTGTAAGTCCTGCTTCTATAGTATATTTGTCTCTGCTTAACTGCTGAGGATTAGGCTTGTTGCCTCAGGACCTTCCCAAGAGAGCAATTGTCACTACTTTTAACAGCTGCCGGGGAGGGGGGATTCAACATACAGCAGTACGTCTTAAGATCCTGCTCCAGTTTTGAAACAAGTAGCGGGATTTCACACGTGGGGGAAGGGGGATGCGGTCAGACCTAAGGCCATGTCAGCATCCCATCCTCCCACCCACAGCATCTACACCCTCTTGCGGATCATCAATGTGGAGAAACGGCGAGACACAGCCCGGGGCAACCGCTATCTAGTGGAGCTGGAATTGATGGAGAGGGGTCAGAGGACGGTACGGCTCGCGGAGTACATCTATGTCCTGCTACACCAGGGCAAGACAGAAGACAGCACGGAAGTCAACCCAGAGGGGCCTGCGACTGTGTCCACCGAGTCTCAGCCACCGCCTAGTGCCTGGAGCCTGCTGTATGGAAAGCCCATCCTGTGCCGGCCTCTGCAGCTTAACTGGAGGCACGATGTTATGGTCCATTTTGTGGTGCCAGGTGAGACTGTGTCCTCCGCATCCCGGGATCGATGGATGCTTTAATGTGCTATGAGCAGATGTTAGCTTGAGCCAAAAGGGAGGGAGGCCTGAGCAAAGCTTGCCACAGGCAATAGTTTTTTAAAAAAAGAATTGAAAGTGGTTTGAGAGAAGCTTTGCTTCCCCAGCGTGTCCTCAGGTCTCTTTGGTTTCCACTGTTGCATCTGGTCAAACACATTTTGCACGTTTTTGAAATAATACAAAATATTTGGGAGGTGGACAAGCAGCGCCCATTCTTTCAAACTGCCTCCAAGTCTGTGGGACAAAAGCATCTCTCCATGTCCCAGAAAGGCTTTGTTTGAGACCTCAGCCTGTTTAATACATTAACTGGGTGACGGAGTTGCCGGTGCGCCGTCGTCGCATCCTCTGCCATTCCGGTAACGTATGAAATGAGCAAACCATATGAGAAACATCCATGTCCAGGGGCATCATCCCCAGTGGAGTGGGGTGAGGCTCTGGTCTGGGAATTTCCCTGGAGAACTGCTCCTCCTGCAAGATTTCTTTCCCCCCCCCCATACATTTTATTGAAAAAGAAAACAAAACATAACATACATCCATATCCATACATACAATATATCAGGCCCTCCAAAGGGTGCCGAGTATTAACAGCCTTACTTCCCTGCAAGATATCTTCATTTAACATGGGAAGGAGACGTGAGGAATTAGGCTCTTGCTGTGACTACTGCAGAGAGATTTCTCCATGTACAAAGTCATGAGAAGGACATGTCTCTCCTGCTTGGTAAAAGTTGTCGTGACTAACCCATCGTATAATATGGCCACATTTTTCCAGCATGCTGCTGCTACAATTAAAAAGAGGCCACATTCTGTGGCCTAAATTATGAAAATATAATATATTTGCATATACAGAAATCATATTCTGTTGTGAGAATATGAGAATGCAAAATATGCACTGAGCAGTAGGCGATAAGGGAACAACAGAACTCTGTCTTTGTAATCTCTTCCTGTATACAGTAATTATCTCTGTTAATAGAATATTGAATTGTCAAGGTTGAATCTCTGAATTCTTGGTTAGGCTGGGAACACTTGATGGGCATATTATTTTCCTGCCTTTGCGGATACTTGGCCGTATAGATGTTATGAATGGGAACCTTTCATTACAGAGCTGCTTCCCTATGACTAGTGTGCTGTATGAAATCCCAATGGTCTGTGCTCATATCTTGCAGTGAAAAACCAGGCACGTTGGGTACAGCAGTTTATCTCTGACATGGCCAACCTATACTTGAACACCAAGGATGCCAACTTCAACATTATCCTGGTGGACTTTGACAGTGATGACATGGATGTGGAGAAGGCACTGCAGGATGCACACCTGCCCAGGTAACACAAGCAGTGATGCAAACCCGCTTCTCACTGACCGTTCTTCCAGTGTCAGTACAACTCAGTCTTGAAGCAGTCCAGCAGCTGTCTGCTTTTTGAGTGAAGCTGCTAATAGTTGCCAAGCACATTACTTTGCATCATGCGCAAGGTGCTGCTGGCCCCTAGGGGAAAAAGTGAGACCATTTAAATAAAATCTGATACCCGGTTTCCTCTCCAAGGTCATGTGTGACTGGCCTAGTTTTTTCAGGTGTGTATGAGACTTGAATAGCAAAAGGTAACAGTAGAAATGTCTCAGCATGTGTATGTGAAAGGACTAGCCAAAGACAGAACAGTCCCTGCTGAAGCAGCTCCTCGTGAAATATGGAGACGGTGTGTAACTGGGCTGCAGCCTCTTCGCCACTCAGTCTGTGCGGTGATTTTGACAATCTGACACCAAATGCCCCCTGACAATTTAATAGCCCGTGAATAGTATTCTTAGGCAAGAATAGTATTCTTAGGCTAGCATTGCATCTGGCTCCTATGCATATTGACTTGGAAGTAAATTCATTTGTTCCAGGAGGGCCCCTCTGATAAAATTTGTGTTATGTTGCAGGGCCGGTTGCTACCATTAGGCGAACTAGGCGGTCACCTAGGGCGCAGACCTCAAAGGGGCGCAGAGCTGGCCTGAGGGACAATTTTTTTAAAAATTAGTAGTTGCAAGTTTTGTGTTTTTATTTTTTCTACAAGACGTTTGTTTTTGAAAACTGGTTTGCAATGTGGGGGGCGGGGCATGCGCAAGTAGTTAGCCTCGCCTAGGGCACAAAAAAGCCTGGCGCCGGCTGCAGGTTAAGAGCACCCTTGTTTATTTGGTGTGCTTGCTTTGGTTCTGGTGTGTTGCCGTAATAGGTAGTGATCAAGAAAAAATTAGTGATGGCCTTTCTTTCTAAAAACGAGTCATAGGGTATGCATGTTCAGTTATAAGCTGGCTCAATCTTTTCAGCATCTCACAAACATATGTATCTGTCCTACTGGCCATATGCAGATTTCTTGTATTTAACTGAATAATGTTCAGTGGAAAGGCAGATGATTAATCAACTAAAATTCCATAACTGGCGGTTAGCCCTAATCCTTGCTCATCTCTAGCCTGGCTGATTGTAGTTTAATGCTGCCTTTCAGGTGCTTTATGTCCGTACGATTTCGCCGTCTGGATGCTTGGAGGCCCCTGGTAGTTACAGCCAAGTAACCCATACGGGGCTTTACTTTGGGACCTTCTGTTCTTTCCTACCCTCTGTCATTCCCACACCCTTTCCCTGCTTGTTCTCGTTCCTAGGTACCAATACTTGAAGCGCACAGGGAACTTTGAACGCTCTGCGGGACTGCAGGCCGGCGTGGACTCCATCGAGGTGAGAACTGAGGTGAAGGAGGGTGGCTGCCCCCAGGGCTGCTTTTGGCACCTGGTTGGCCACACAGTCATGGCCTGTCTGTGCTGCTCTCTTTGATCCCTCAGGACGGCAGCAGTATTGTTTTCCTGTGTGACCTGCACATCCACTTCCCCCTCAACATTTTAGACAGCATCCGAAAGCATTGCGTGGAGGGGAAACTGGCCTATGCACCCATCGTCATGAGGCTGGGCTGTGGGAGCTCTCCCCAGGAACCCAACGGTAAGGCTGCAGAAGCAGAGGCCGACAATGGGGCAGTGTATGTGGCAGGAAGCAGGACAAGACTAGTTAGCGGCACGGCTAAAACAAAAGCAGTCCTGGTGGCGCTGCAGCCGTGCTCCCAATCTACCACTCTCAAAGGAAGCCTGTGGCACTACCTCTTAGAAACACAGAATCCTTACCTGCAATTCTCTTTAAAGAGAGTGAGACATTTTTACCTTTTCTTGTTCTCACTGCTGTGATGAAAGACCATAAATAATACACATGTTCATGAAACTGTGTAAACTTTAGCTCAGGCTTCTCATGGCCTCGGTCAGGAAGGTATTGGCATCCCCACGGGACAACAGAGAGGCCAAACAATTTGCATGTGAGAGGTATAGTGTGTCCAAAACAGGAGTGATGTTGCTGAGAAACCCTTAGCAACTTAGAAATTCCTTGCTGAGAAACCCTTAGCAACTCCTCTTATCTAAATTATTTTAACATGAAACAGCCTAACTGATAACACTGCAAAGTGAGGCTCCTGTGTGGAAAGGGGTGTGTGGATGTTTTCGTAGAAAGCAGAAATTAGAGAAGCAAGTGGCAGAAATTGTACACTGAGCTTATTGTTACTAATGCCAAGTTAAATGTTGTATCAATGGGACAATATGCTAATTCTCTGGTCTTCAGGGTATATTAGCTTTATGCAGTAGGGATTCTCTTTACACATTATCTCACAAGATGATGGAATGCCCCCTCTTTAAACACCACCGAGATAAATGGATCACCCACATATTGGCGAGAATTCCTGCCCCCATAACAAGAGACAAAATAGTCCTCTTTTTGCTGATGGATAGAGATCTAAATATAACACGGGCTGTGGCCAAGTATCTCTCCATCATATTTTCCTCTAAGAAATAACTGCTGAGAAATAACTTCCTATGGGTCATAGGAGCACAGAAGGAAAGTGATAGCAAAGTGACTCTCTTTCTGTTAATTATTCAACATCTGCAATTTATTTCATATTTTTGAGTGCTATGTTGGAAAAGTGAGACAAAATCTCCCAGGGGTGGCTGGGATGGAGAGGGCAGTAAGAATGAATGCCTTTGGCTTCTTCCAGTGTTTTGTCATTGGTGAGACAACCTGGAAAAGATGCTGACTGAGACTGGCTGACAAGAACTAAACAATTTCCTGGTGCCCCTTCCTTCTCAATCCATAAACCACTCAGTATTTTTCTACCAAGGATCAGAGTTGGTTGCACATGTTCCTGACGACCTTGTTAGCAAGCAGCCAGGTTGAGGAATCCTTCCTTTTAATGAAGTTTCCTGTTGAAGGTGATAGGGTTGTCCCTGTTTTAATTCTTTTAATTCTTTGTTTCAAAACTATTTAGTGTCTGCACGAGACAGTGCCTTTTAGTGCCAGTAGAGGACAGACTGACTTCTGTGGATAGCAAAGTGAGCAGGAGATCTTCTACCTTCTTCTAGTTCAAAATCCAGGAATCATTCTTGGTCCATCTTTTTTCAGGCTATTGGGAAGTGAATGGCTTTGGCCTCTTTGGGATCTACAAGTCTGACTTTGATCGTATCGGAGGGATGAACACGGAAGAGTTCCGGGACCGCTGGGGTGGAGAGGACTGGGAGTTGCTGGACAGGTCAGGCTACTCTCTGTGACAACCTGAAGCCTCCAGATCTTTGAGTTCTCCAGCAGCCCTAATCTAAGCTTATTTTTATAGTGGCAAAAATAGGTTAACACTTTCCTTCCCCAGCAGCAATACTCTGCCATTTTAAATTTTGCATTTAGATTCTTTGATGTCTTTCAAGTGTGCCACAGCACACATCTAACTGCCCGTTTTATTTTTTAATAAAGAGGGGCAAACGGCGGCTTGGCTCTCCACCCCACCTTTTGCAAAGGCTATCCACCTCAAACTGTTATACACTGGCAGGGAGTTGTGTGCGTTGACTTTGAAAAGGCAAGGAGCTTTCATGCAAAGTCTGAAATGTGATTGGGGCCTGCTGTGGCTGTGCAGAAATGCCCTAAGGCTGCCAGTCTACTTGAAGATTTTCTCTTCAAGAGGTCTGCACCATTTTTCAGCTCTCTTTTGTAGCATACAAAGTACCAGAATTCTATAGGCATCTTGGATTTAAATCTCTGCTTAATTGAGTGAAAGCCAATCTCCTGAGGTTTTGCAGCAGGAATCCTAAAAGGTCTCTCTGTTCCTGACTTACACTGGGGTGTACCAGTTTCCACCTAGTTGTCAAGTGTGCTGTTCTGCCATTAGCACAGCCATACATGGTGCCTTCCAAGCTGTCAAATAGTCAAAATTACTTTTGCAACAAAACTATGCTGCTATAGCAAAATGAATCATTTAGCAAGGCTCCATGCCCAATATTGCATTGTCACAGGACTCACCCAAGAGTTCCTTCTTTTACTTTGCCCTCTGGCATAGGTCAAAGTCAGGATTTGGCAAATTTTTCAAGGAATTCCAGAAATCTGAAATGGCCATCAGACATGGAGCTGGGGAAAGGAGCACCCAGGGCAGAGGGGAGGATGTGTGTGCCACGCGTTCTGGAGCCAGGCACTGAGGTGGAGACGAACACGCCAGGAGGGGCATGCGGTGGCTGCCCCCACAAAAAGAGAGGGAGAGCAGTAGCTGGCGGGGCATCACACACACCAGCCGGGGCATGGGCAGGCAGCTGCACCCGTGCCACGGTGGCGCTCCTTCTGCCCATGCCCATGCCCTCCATGCCCATGCTGGTGCCCCCTCTCCTTGTGCTGCGGGCAAGTGCCCCCACCAGACCCCCCTCCCAAGATCTGCCCCTGATAGCCAACAATTATAACACCTTTCTAGATGCTTTACTTGTTTGTTTATCTTAAAAAGGTGAAGATGTTTATAGAGAAGCAGTCTCTAACAGGTACTTTCACACATGGTACTTAAATTAAGATTTGCCTTTATCACTGTATAATTCTGAACTTACATTGGCTAAAATGCACATTTGATTTCTCTTCCGCTTTATATCCTGCATCAGCAGCATTCACATCTGGCACAAACCACTGAGAGCACCGCAACACATTTCTAATGTCCTACATGAAAGTGATCTGAGCCAAAACAGCCAAGATGTTGGAAGTATCTGTATGTTTTCTTGGTGGGATCAAATAGCAGCTTTGGGCAGAAGATAGATTTACACAGAGAAAATAGTGCAGGGGGGGGTAAGAGTTAAAAACACCATCTCCCAGTGCTGGGGTCTGATCCAGTTCACCCACAGACCGTACAGCTGCTACTTTAAAAAAAATCACTGGGCTGGGAGATCTGGTCATGGATCGCAAGCATCTTGACTAGTTGGCCCCTCAGTCTATAGCAGACATTTAGTGTGTGTGTGTGTGTTAAGTGCCGTCAAGTCGCTTCCGACTCATGGCGACCCTATGAATGAAAGTCCTCCAAAATGTCCTATCTTTGACAGCCTTGCTCAGATCTTGCAAATTGAAGGCTGTGGCTTCCTTTATTGAGTCAATCCATCTCTTGTTGGGTCTTCCTCTTTTCCTGCTGCCCTCAACTTTTCCTATCATGTGTGTGTGTGGGGGGGAATTAAATGTCATCTCTGTGTTTCCCTCCTTTTCCTTCACATTCTTCTGTGTCTTCCTTCCTCTTGTTGTTCCAGAGTGCTGCAGAGCGGGCTAGAAGTGGAACGTTTGCGACTCAGGAACTTTTACCATTACTACCATTCCAAACGTGGCATGTGGAATTCACGCAACAAGAAGACACCCAAAGACTAAACACCATCCCTGCTGAACTCCACTCCCAGCCCTCCTGAGGAGGTGAAGAGGAAGAAGAAGAAGCCACCTTGGCTGTACTATCCTGTCCTGGCGCCATTTCCACACTGCTGCTGGTGTGCTTATGGACACTGCCTCTGAGGCCCGTGCAAGGGCTCTTGGAGCCGAGGATTTCTACGGAACTATTTAAAACAAACCATGTTTACTTTGGGGTTTTTGTGACTTTTCTTAAGGGATCTAATTTCTTAGTCAGAAATTACAAATATTAACTCAGTAGTGCTGAAAGGTCAGGATTCCTGCTAAAGGGAGAACAGGGTGAGCCCTCCGTTGTTACTGCCAGTCAGGAAGGAGCTGAGACAGCGAGGCCAAGTTTATACAGATGCAAAGATCTCGTTAGATCTCAGAAGCTAAGCGGGGTTGGCCCTGGTTAGTATTTGGATGGGAGACCTCCAAGGAATACCAGGGTCGTTCTGCAGGGGAAGGCAATGGCAAACCACCTCAGTTAGTCTCTTGCCTTGAAAACCCTACCCAGGTTGCCATAAATTGGCTGCGGCTTGACATCGCTTTATACACACAGAAAGATCATTATGGTTCTTGCTCATTTGCCTCTCGGGCTCAGTTCAGACATCATGTGAAAACATGGTTTATTTTAACTATGGTTAATTTGTGAAGCCAGGATTCAACTCGGCAGATGATCATGTAAACATTTCTTTGCCTTGACAAATGCTGGTTTCATCACCTTCGCTCTGACCACGAGTATCTGTATTTGGGGAGCATCACTGGGGAACGAGCCAGCATTAAGCCCAATGTCTGTATGCATGTATTCTGAAAAACGACAGTTAAGGCTAAACCATCTTCAAACTATGGTTTTACATCCTGCTTTGACAGACCCTAATAACTAACCATAGTTCGTGGAGTAGCCTGTGTTCACGCAGTCACACTAACCGTAGTTAAATTGAATAATTGTTTTGCATTATGTCTGAACTGAGCATAGTATGATCTCTGGGCTTTGGCCCTAAAGTGAGAGGAAAACTAATGTGCCTGGGCTTCAGCACCTTCACATGTTAAGGGGGGTCAGGGGAATTGAGAGGAATTGAGAAGAAGCATATCAGACAGTGGTTTCAATCCATCAAATCCAGTTTTGGATTTTATTCTTGATGCTATCTCGCAGTGACATCTTACCTCAGGTAGAGAAAACCCCAGCCCATACTTCTGTGGTCCTTTTACATGTACATGTTTCTGTGGCTGATGGATAACTGGAAAAACATTTTGCTATTCTGGGTTCAAAGATAGAGATAGAGATAGATGGCGTAGTCCCTTGAAAATAAGTTTAATAAGGGGGGGAGGGGCCCCAGCTGCTCTCGAAGCTACTTCAGATGCAACATAGGAATCAAGAAACTCAAGTGCCTCGTGATTCTGCATCTCCAACTCATCCAAATGGAGCTTGCATATCTCCCATACCCGGGAGAAGCTCAGCCTTCCACCGCAGGGGCAGCGAGTACATCTTCTGGGCTGGGGATCTGCAGAAGCTCTTTTTCAGTCAAAACAGAGAAGGCAAAGAAACACGAGGCACTTTCACTTCCTCTTTAACATTGTCATGTCTGAAGCTGTCCACATTTCATTAACCTGGAAACCAAAGCTGTATGAAAAGCTACTGTTTTGGCGGCATCACTGGATAAGAAGCTAATTGGTGGCCAGTAACAGTGTTTCCTAAATAGGCATTGCAGGTAGCAACATAAGATTTCTACGAGAGTTATAACAAAATCAGCTTTGCCTAGGAGTCTCATAGAGCACTAGCAAGCGGTTCAGATCATCTGCAGTACCCATTCATTCCCTTTTCATCTGTTTTTGTTTTTCAGCTGTAGCACAAGAATTCACCATATTTGGGATGGCTACAGAGGGAGAGGGTTAGGGTTGCCAGCTGGCACCCTGGCAGGAGAAAATGGTGGAGAGGAGAAGGGATTTGGCATCACATCCACAAGCAACATTACTTCCGGCACAAAATAAGAAGTGACATCATCACATCAGGGCGATGATGTAGGATTCACCCAAACTGCAGTGACGTGATAACAGCACTTCCAGTTTTGCATCAGAAGTGACGCATTAAGCTGAATCCCCCCATTTCCCCCCACCCATTGAGTGGCATCAGAGAATGGGGGGTGTGCCCAGGAGGTCTCTCACTATAGCAGGAGAGCGGTCCTCCCTATAGAACAGACGGGTTTCAGCTTGGCCATCAGCAGGGGCAAGGTAGGAATTTTAAAACCCCTGCTGACTGCAGAATGCAGAGTTGCCGGGGGAGCAGAAGCTATTAGTTACTGCCTGCTCCTCACCACCCACCCTGGTGAGAAAATGGGAGAAGTTAGGCACATGCTTATGCTTTGTCCCCAACCCATTCTAGGAATGATTAAAGCATGAGGCTGGTAAAGTAAAGTGGCTTCCCCATGTAACTTTGCACAGGTTCAGAATTTTGTTTAAACTTTGGGGTAACCTCATACAAGTCTGTGTGCTATGTTTGCACACTAGAGTTCTGTAGCCCTGGCAGATACTGTGCTGGAGTGCTTTGCACAGGTTACAGCACAGTTTAAAGGAGATGCTGAGCCCGTGCATAGTCACACGCGGAAGCTCTTGCCTTGCCAGCCTCACATTTAAATCAAGCCTTTCTGAATGGATAGGAAGGCACTCCCCCACCCACCAAATCCATTACAGTTTCTGCTGAGCCCTTGCTCCCGACCCGATTCCAATTCTTGGAAAGTAGGCAAGGTTTCATTTTCCTCTGGTTTCATCTTCTGTCTGCTGTGGTTGGTGTATCAGAAGCAAAAGATGCAGGAATCAGAGGGAGGGGAGGGCAAAACAATATTTCCAAGCTAATTTCTGTGAAATTATGAGGTAGAAAGCTGTTTTCAGAAAGTTATGTCTGGTTTTGGGTTTTTTATTTTTATTGATATTGTTATTAAAAAAATAAATGTCTTGGTTCTGATTTTCCCAGGTTTCAGTTCCAGTGTTTTGCAAACGTAGCAGCAGGGTGTATACTTGAACCTCCTGCAAATATCCCTTCCTAGCCCGGCATGCATTGTAAGAGTGCTGTGTGGGGACTATGCTGGCCCATAAACTGTTCCCCCAAGTATGCTGCCAGGAAGGTATTTCACCACAGTGTAGGTCTTCACCATGTGAGTTGTAGATCAAATTCTCTCATTACAATTACAATTGGCCATCGGCTTCAGTTGATAACATCCACATACTTACAATATGTCTCCAGTCCAGCTCCAGATCTACACAACAACTAACAGTTCCAAATGTGGATGCAGATCCCCATCAGAAGATAAACCTGGTCAGTTCCATGGGAGCTAAATAAGCTTTGTGATGCAGATGTGCTTCTCAATATGCATCTGGATGAAAGGGTATTTCTGCATTCATATCTTCATTGGATAAGAACCTATATAAACGATTACAGAGAGGCCATTAACGCATGGCTGTTTTCACATTTGTTTGTCCCTGTCCTATCTCACACCTTCCAATCCCGTTCCAAAACTTGAACACACGGGGAGAGGGGACAAACTGATGAGAAGGGGCAGCAGAAGCAGCTCCTTCCCCACCCACGCCCCTCTCTCCCCCGCTCCCTCTTTGGCCTTCCCAGCAGCAGCCCACCATGCAGCCTGGGTCTTAGCCCACCATGCAGCCTGGAGCCCAACAGTCAAGCGGCAAGGCGGCAAAGTGACGGCAGCTCCTTCTGGTGCCAACACCACGCACTTCCAGCCAATGCATACTGGCTCGCCTTTGCCAGGTGGAGGCAGCGTCGGCTGGAAGTGCATGGTGTTGGCGTTGGAAGGAGCTGCCACCACCTCGCCACTTTGCTGTGGGGCTCCGAGCTGCATGCTGTGAGGTGGGCTAAGACCCTGGCTGGTGCTTGGGGGAGGCAGAGGAGGGTACAAGAGCAAGGGGAAGGAAAGAGGCACAGGGGGGGGAGGAAAGAGAGGCAGGGGGTGGGGGGAGAGGTGCCACTGCAGCTGCCGCCAGGGCCGGGCAGTGGCTTCTACCTGGCATGGAGTCAACCCGGGTGCGCAAACGCACCGGCACCTACCCGCAGCTGCAGCGAGTCAATGCTTTAAAATCGGGTTAAAGCAGGACTTGTTTATCCTGTGGAAGTGCTGGAAGGAGGTGGGGTGATCCCGCGGGAGAGAGGGAGTCAGGTGTGTTGCCTTTGCCGATTCACTACATTGGCAGTACAATTGCCGGACAAAAGGGCCATGCGTTAACAACCAGAGAGTTCCATTTTGTTTTTTGGAAGTGTGTGTGTGTGTGTGTGTGTGTGTGCAGAGACCCTTCAAATATTTAAACAATATTCAAAGATCCCGATGCATTTTGCATCAAAACACTTCCTTAGGGGATCAAATCTTGCTTTGAACAACAGCTGAAAAAGTTTCTCAAACAGCAACCAATTTTTCACAACCAAGTTGGTTGGTGTTTGAGAAACTTTTTGAGCTGTTGTTGAAAGCAAGGTTTGATCCCCTAAGGAAGTGTTTTAATGCTAAACGTGTCGGGGTCATTGAATAAATATTGTTTACATCTTTGAAGATTCTTTGCGCACCTTTTGTTTTGCATTGTTTACACCTTTGCTGGTGCAGCCCGCCTGGACAGTTGTACAGAGACCTGCCACTCCTCCCAGAGCCTGATCTGAAACTTCTGTGTGTTTTGACAGGAAGCGAGGAATTCGTTTCAGAACCATGAATCTGTAGCTTCTTTCCAGCGGTCTCTCTTGCAAGCAATATGAACAAAATTTTCCTGACATACATATTTTAAAATATTTTTTGTTAATAAACCAAAAATAAGCCAGTCAATTTGTATAAGCTGTAGATCAGCATAACCATAGCGTTACAATCCAAGCACTAAAGAGGAAACAGCAAAATGTGGAAACAAATGCCTAAAAGTCATAAAAGGGGAGAGAGAGTGAAAAAGAGAAAGAAAAATATGGAACTGTTCCCCAATGAAGAAAACAACGGCCCCTATGCCAAGTAGCCAGCCGAATCAAACTAGGGCAAAACACAGCATTCGCTTTGGCTGTAATCATAGAGTAGCTACAAGGGGAAAATGGCTTGCTGAATAAAAATAGCTGTTAGGAAACGGACCGCTTGTGTCCCAGTTTCAATCTTGCCGTACAGGTTTGTTCCTGCCTGCCATGGCTGGGTGTGGTCACAGGCGCTGCGATGCTTTTAAAGTTATATTTAGAGCTGAAGATAACGAAAAATGGAGGGCACTGCCTTTAGGTAGAGTAAAGGGGAGGACAAGATCTCAACAGGTTCTGGGAAGACTGCATTACGAAGAAATGCGGTCGCCCAACGTGTTTGGGGTTAAAAATAAACCCTTCCAGGGGCACTCAATTTATTTGATTCTGTCAAAAGACAATGTTGTTTCTTGCTGTCTCTGGAGGCCTCAGGTTGCTTCCAGATGGAGGCTTTCCCTGTTGTCAAGCACACTGATTTACAGCCCATGTCGAAGTGACTGCAGCCTGTTAAGTCTATAAATAACTGCTCGAGCAAATGGTCTACTTGCATAAGCAGTGTGACATCAAAAGTACCAACTCCTAAAAGATGGCAGTTCCTCCTCCCGGAATAGTCATGTTCCTGATTAGCATCCATTTTTGATTTCATTACAGGGCAGCCAGTAATTTTATTGATGATACTTCTGTGCAATGTACCTTTTTCTTTGGGGAGATAAATTCCATATGGGAAGTTGCAGTCCAAACGAGGTCTCTTCTAGCCCTTTCAAGACTAACCTTTACTGTGCCATTTCATAAACCAGAGCCCACTTTGTCTGATCCTCCTGCTCACAAATGCTTACACCAGAGTAAATTCTCTAATTTTCAGTATGTCACAAGACTGTCAATTCTGAATTAACAATGCAAAGAACACTGTCCTCTTCAAATGGGCTATGAGTAAATCTGAGAATAGAGGTGTCTGCCAGCCATCTAAAGTAGTAAGTGAGAGTGCCTACACTTGAGTAAATTTATTTGTAAGTAGATTATCTACACAAGTGATTCAGACTGCCCTCTTGTGTCACCCATGCCATGAATCATGTACTGTTTCTTCAGAGTGCTGACCTGAACTTGTACCCCCCAGCTCACCCTCAGATGCTCCGAGGCAGGGGTCCCCAACATTTGGGCAACTTTGGAAGTCTAACACAGCATGGTGAGCGCAGCCACAAAACGGCTGCCACAGGAGGCGAGCCAGCTATAAAATGGCTGCTGCAGCTTACCTTCAGCCACACAGTGAAGATCTTTGTGCTGTGGTGTGAACTGGTGCCAAAGCACAGCCAATCAAATCTCCAACGGCCAATCAGAAGCCCTGCTAGGCAAAAGCCCCATATGACCATGACCACTTTCTAAAAACACTTGTTGGGCATCTGGAAAGGTGGTGGCGAGCACCATGGTACCCATGAAGATTTGGGACCCCAGCTCTAAGGAGTCCTGTCCATTCATTGGATGTAGATTGCTCTTGAAAGAGGTGGTTGCACAACCAAGAAGGCATCCCTGGACCCCACTGACCTAAACAATTACTGCCTGGTAGCCAATATGTTTGGGCAGGGTATTGGACCGGGTGGTAGCCACACCACTTCACCCAGTCTTGGAAGAGATAATTATCTAGACCCGTTTCAATCTGGATTCAGGACTGGGTTTGAGACAGAAATGGCCTTGGTCGCTCTGACAAATGAGTCTTTGTGTCGTGGGTCAGCCAGGACTGCATGGCAGTGAGGACTCATCAGAGGAAGAGGGGCCCTGTGTAGCCAACCCAGAGCTAACAGAAGGCAGCCAGCAAGGGACTGAGGCTCAGACAGAGCTGGGCAAGGAAGCACAGCCTCCCCTCAGTCCTGAGTCAGCAAACAAAGGGCAAGCAGTGGTGCCTGGGCCTCCCAGATCACCTACACCTTTGCAGCAACGTAGGAAGAGACTGCCAAGGGAGTTGCGAGAGAGAAGACGCAGTGCTCGCCTCCAGAACAGAAACAGCGGAGATGAGTTGTTGCAGGATTCTGACTGAATTAGTAGGAGCCAAGCATAAAAGGCTCTTGGGGGAAACTATCGGGCGTGGCTACAACGAGTACAGCAAATGCTTACCTGACGCCACTCTGTTGCCTGGAACTTGGACCTTGTCTTGATTGATAGTGGTGGCTAACCCTTGATAGCTGACCTTGGACTGAAAGCCTCCGACTCCTGGAACCCTCCTTGCTCTCTGCTACCAAGACGCTGCAACCTGACACCTGGAGCCTGCTAATCAGTACACTTTACTGGGACAGTGACAGGTAGAGTGATGGATTCTCCTGGACCTGCCTGTGATGTGCAATACCACTGACTATGGTATCCTCCTGGAGAGGCTCTACTTCTTCTTAACAGCTGAATCAGGTGGGTCTGTGGAAGTCCTGAACAGGTGCCTGGAGAAGCTAATGGGATGGACGAGAGCCAGTAAACGGCAGCTCAATCCAGACAAGACTGAGGAGCTGCCAGTCACTGACAACATTGGTCATGGACTGAGGAGCCAGCTTGTCCTGGAAGAGGTTGCACTCCCCCTGAAGGAACAGGTTCATAGCTGGGGGGTACTGCTGGCCCAGATCTTCTCTATGGCACATCATGCCCTTTGTCAGCTTTCATGGATAAGCTACAGCAGTTCCTCAAAAAGTATGATCTGGCCAAAGTGATCCATTCTCTGCTTACATCTGGGTTAGATTACTCTAATGTCCTTTATGGAGGGCTGCCTTTGAAAACAGTTCTGAAACTCCAGCTTGTCCAAAATACAGCAGTCAAGGGCAAGATACAGGAATCTGCCCTGGCTGCCCATTTGTTTCCAGGTACAATTAAATGTGCTTGTTCTTACCTTTAAAGCCTTAACTGGCTTGGGACTTAGGTACTTGAAGGAACACCTCCTCCCATATTGTCCAGGCTTCCAGTTAAGATCTGCCACACAAGCCCTCCTCTCTTTGTCCCTGCTTTCAAAGGACAGGCAGCTGGCCACCAGCGACAGGCCTTTTCTAGGGTTGCCAGCTCTGGGTTGGGAAATACCTGGAGATTTTGGGGGTGGAGCCTGAGGAGGGTGGGATTTGGGTAGGGGAGGGACCTCATTGGTACATAATGCCATAGAGTCCACCTTCCAAAGCTGCCATTTACGCCAGGTGAACTGATCTCTGTTGCCTGGAGATTAGCTGTAATCCCAGATCTCCAGCCACCACCTGGAGGTTGGCAATCCTACTTTTTCCAGTAGGGATGGCGTGAACTGAGGCATAGAAATGCTCGTAAAATTGCAGGGAACTCAAATTTGCTGAAGCAAAATCAAAAGCCAAGAGCCCCTAGAAAGGTAGAGCCATGGACTAGTTTCTGTCCACCAACTGGAGTCACAGGCAAAATGGAAGATTTTGCTGCTGAAGGATTTTTATGGGGAATACTGATTGTATTCTCCTTTTCTGAAAAGGCATTTGGCTTCTCATTGGTAGTGCCTATTCTTCAACAGAAATGCTCTATGGACAAGGAATGTTTCCTATGCTGAGTCACTGCTAGCTTGCAGAGCCTCAAAAGGCAGGTGAGTCTGTGCCACACACATGCACAGAGAGAAACACACACCCCTTGTAAACCCTGCCACACCCCAATCACTGTCATGGATAGCTTAGAAAATGCAATCCCAGAATAAAGCCCCGTCAGGCTAAGATGTTTCTTAGTTCCCTTTGCCAGTATCTTGTCCTGTAAGTTCAGTTCTTGATGATGACTAGATAGGAGATTGTCATCAATTAGGTCTGCTAACGCTACGGGTGCTTTTGTAAGTGACAATAAGAACACCTTTTCTGTCATTTTTTCAAACACCATGTGCATAGAAACTATTTTGTAAAGCTTTAGGACTACAGAAACAGTATTTCAATGCAACTACACCTAAATCATGCATTTACAAAAATATCCAGCATCTGCAATTGTATGAAGAATGACAATATGTCAGACTTGTGAACATCTGAAAGAGTGCATAGTCTTTCTATGGAACCCCCTCATTCTAAGATGAGAAAACTGAGTTTTCCTGTGGGCTTTGCATAACTCTACAAAATCGAGTTCTCTGACAAAACAGTACATTTGTTGGAAGTTTCTCCTTCTCGTTTGACATTTTGGGTCCACACTAGCCTTTAGCCAGGAATTGCAATTATTGGCTCACGGTTTTTAGAAATCCATAGAATGTTATTGTCAGCTTGTTGCATTCCAGTGTTTTCTATGGGGGTTGTCTTTTTTTCAGCTTTGTCAGGGTATTTTAAATCTTAAAATGCAATGACAGCACCAGGTGATTTTATTTTGTAACCAGCCAAAACCATTGCTCATTTTATTTTTATGATGGTTATTTTATATTCGTTCTAATACAATCATAAACAAACAAAAAAAAAATGAACAGTGGCTGTAGTTGACCACAAAGTAAAAAACAGTACTTCCCCAGTTTTTGCCCTAGGGAACAAAAGCAGATAATTAGTATCTTGGAGAACAGGCATAATTAGGCTAAAAACAAGGGAACTGAAGAATGGCAGGGAGAAGGGGACGTTTGTCGAATAGGGCAGGAATATATTAGGATAGTGCTTGTGGCGGTGGATTTTTATGGAGAATATTGATTGTATTCTGCCATGTGGAATCAGATCCACTTCTAGCTAATTGTGGAAGAATAATCCTTCAGCAGCACCAAAACACCCTTCATGTGAGTAGACACTTTAATACCTTTCCTTTTTTTTCCCCTTTTATCCCTTAGAAGCTCCTTGATCAATTGATCTTGAGCAGCATATATCTAGTGTTGGAGGGATATAAGGACTGAAACAAATCTTGCCACTGACAATGAAGCTTTGGGGTCCCTGTCGCTTAGTAAAAAAGGCATTATGTCAGTCACAGAGGCATTGGATTTTTATATTAAATGGGGGGAAGACACTTTAATACCAAAACTGGAGGAAGGGGAAAATTACCTGAAAAATAAGTTGCAATATAACATCAGAAACCACCACCACATCTTAGATATCAGTGCATGGTAGTTCACATTGGCCCCAGTACACAATTTGTTCAGATGTCCACACTCATGGACACTCACCTTAAAAAGATACTAGTGTTCAGAGTTCAACAGTACATAAGTGTACGTGGAATTTAAAGGAGCTTTATGCCAAACATCAGATAATGCAGAAAGTTCACGCATTGCTTTGTTAAAAACCAGCAAAGTACAGAAATGCACGTTAGCACACCCAATCACATAATGCATTTATCATAGTTTTGACATGCTGTTTCTACAAATGGTGTTGGGTAAACAAAAATGAGCTCTCATCAGGATGGATAAACCACTTGCAACAATCCTCTACAAACTGCAGACTAGGGACTTGATCTGAAATAATACTTTTCTCTCCTCCACTTTTTTTTTTTGTACTGAGCATCCAGCCTGATGAAGAATCTTGGAAACTAGGGTTGTGCATATCAATATACCTGAACCAAAAATAAACCCAAAAATAGCCTCTGGATAAGGAGGCTCCCTTTAGTCACCATTAGGGCTGTTGATTCGGTTCCATCCGACAAGAAAAACAGCCGAATTTTCCCTGATTCGGCGGTTTCTACTTCGGATAGAACCGAAGTCAAAAAAGGCGGAAAACGACGAACCAAATTCAGCGAGTTCAGGCGGACGCCAGATAAATTCGTACAAGTTCGGCGCCCCCAAAGCAGCATTCTCCCACGGCCAATCGGTTGCCAAGCTGGGTCTTCTTCTGGCCAATCAGTCGTGGATGAGTGCGTGACCCTGGCCGCTGCGTGGCCCGGGGAGAGAAAGAGAGACTGGGAGTGTCTGTTTGTGTGAGAGAGAGATCCCCGTGGGTGGGGGGGTGCATGTGCACATTCGTGGCTTTCCACAGCTCCGGGGGGGGGGCATTTTGGAGGTAGAGGTCCCAAACTTTCAGTGTAGCTTGAGGGGACCCTTCCTGCAAGAACCCCCACGTTTTGTGAAGATTGGGTCAGGGGCCCCCGAGTTATGCGGTCCCCCCCATCTATCCGTGAATCTGTCTAACCCCCTTTTAAAGCTGTCTCTGCTCATGGCCATCACTACCTCCCCAGGCAGTAAATTCCACAGTTTAATTACTTGTTGAACTATTTCCTTTTGTCTGTTCTGAACCTGTTTCCCAACAATTTCATTGGATTCTCCCAAGTTCTAGCATTATGGGGGAGAGAGAAAAAGCTCCTTCTATCCACTATCTCTACCCTGTGCATAAACCTCTATCATGTCTCTCCTTAGCCATCTCCCCCCCCCCCTTCTTTCTGGTGGTGAAGGTAGATGGTGATTAGGAGAAACACTGAATTCTTAGAATGAATTATTAGTAATTATTATGAAAACTCTGCATCCCATCTAGACTACTACTCCCACTGGTGGTATATGTACCATTTGTCTCTTGCAATGGCAGACAGCTCAGATGAAACAGTGTTCATGCTACCTTTCCTAATTTACCCCTTTGTCAGTACACCTACTCAGACAGCCAGTATACAACCAGGAAATCCCTACCCATGTACAAAGCTCACTGGATTACCTTGGACAAGTCACTCTCAGTCAGCCTAACCTACTTCACAGGGTTATTGTGAAGATTAAATAGAGGAGGGGAGAACCTTGTACACCATCCTAAATTCTTTGGAGAAAGGGCAAGATTTTTAAAAACAGGTAATTGCACAGGAGTTCATAAAGGCAGCATAAGGACTATTTTCAGAGCCCATTCTGAAGGCAGCCACTGGTTGTGAGAAACTGTCACATGCACAGAATACAGATGAGAGGGTTCATATAGCATTTAGGTAAGCCCTATAGTACAATAGTGATAAATGGCTAGTGATCGTTCAGGGGGATTTTATTTTCAGCAGGGGCGGACTGGCCATTCAACTTACCGGAAAAGCTACCCTGCAGGGCCACTAGCAACCAGGAAAAAGCACATGCCAGCCACATCAGCAGTGACAATAGGGTGGATCCTACCCTTATCCTACCACAACACTGAACAAAGTTGATTTGCATAAATATTTATACCCCACCTTTTCTTTAGCTCAACTTGGAAGCTTTCCTCCAGTCTAAGAGGCTCTTCCTCCAACGATGACCTGACACCAATTACCTGGGTGGAACCAACCATCTTATGAGTGACCTTCCTCCAGCCAAAGACAGCTTCATCCAGTTTAAGTGGCTCCTTTATTGGAGGAGGAACCACAAGTTGGAGGAAACCTCAGAGGATGGTTGGATCCACCCAATAATTGGTGTCAGTTGTCTCCTCCCACATCACTGCTGGAGGCAACGAGTGGGCCAGAACCCATTATCAGCACTGCTGACCAGGTCTGAGCTGAGGGGCCTTCAGTCTACAGTGCTGCAAACCTGCATTGCAGGGGCCACAGAGCTTGGCCTGTTCCTGGGCCATTTAATTTTCCCTGTCTGCTCCTGATTTGCAGCCCAAATAATAAGCCAAAGCAGTATGGGGCCAGAACTATAGGGTGTAGGGTTGCCAGGTCCCTCTTTGCCACCAACGGGAGGTTTTTGGGGCGGAGCCTGAGGAGGGTGGGGTTTGGGGAGGGGAGGGACTTCAATGCCATAGAGTTCAATTGCCAAAGTGGCCATTTTTCTCCAGGTGATCTCTATCGGCTCGAGATCAGTTGTATTAGCAGGAGATCTCCTGCTACTACCTGGCAGTTGGTAACCCTAGACGGGTGGGATAGGGTTGTCAGGTCCCTCTTCGCCACTGGCGGGAGATTTTTGGGGTGGAGCCTGAGGAGGGCAGAGTTTGGAGAGGGACTTCAATGCCATAGAGTCCAATTGCCAAAGAAGCCATTTTCTCCTGGTGAACTGATGTCTATTGGATGGAGATCAGTTGTAACAGCAGATCTCCAGCTAGTACCTGGATGTTGGCAACCCTGGGGTGGGAAAACATATGAAAAAATCCCCCTCCAAGAATTGTACATCTCTGATTTTATCTGGAGGAACCAGAGTGAAGAGACAAAAAAAAAAAAATTTCCCTTGCTAAGCATACAGGCACAGGTCCTGGCTTGACAGGAAGAATGAGAGCATCTCCCTGAGGCAATGAGCAACGCCCAGTCAACTACACCCTACTGATATCTTGGGCACAAGGCCAGCAGTTTCACCATCAACAACACCTTCCCAAGGGTATCAGATCCCCAGCAACATCTAAGAGACTGTCGAACCATCCAGTGGCTGCTCTGAAAAAGTACCTTGGATCAGAGCCACACCTGCACAAAGGGGGAGGTTCCTTAGCCTGTGTGTCAGGAGAACAGAAGTTTCACATCAGAAAAGATCCTCTTCTCCCAAATACTGCCTGTAATAGATTTGTATTTTAGGTCAACATCCATGCATTCATTCATTCTAAAACGAGTACCCTGCCTTTCAATAAAAACAGCCTACGTTCACAATGATTGCATACCAAAGCATCAAAACTAACAGTTTAAAATTACAAAAACCTCTAATTTACAGTAAAACTAGCACAGAGAAACAGCAGCCAGCACAAATTCTTACACCAATAAAACAGCTGTTTAATTACTGTTTTGAGGACCCTGTTGCTATTTTTTGTCTATTTTGCTACTTTAATTGTAGTTGTTAATTGAGTTTATATTGTTAGCCACCTTGGGGGTTGTTTGAGCCCCAAGGCAGGACATCAGTGGAGCAAATAAAAGTTGGACAACATAAATATGGCTTTTCCACACTCCAAAAAACCATTGAGGGGTTTTACCCAGCAGCTAGCACAGGAACACATAACAGTGCTATTAACTCAAATCAGAAAGGGGAATTTCATGTGTTCCTGCCAGCACATCAAGCCAAAAGTATTTGTGGCTTTAAAGGTCCACATCCACCTGGTTGAAGTAGAGTAAGAACCAATACAGATGGGCAAGCAAATCCCATGTTATATATTCTCTCCACCCAGCCATTCTATATTATCTGAGATTTCCACGTAGTTTTCAATGACAGACCCAAATTGAGTGAATTGTAGTAACCTACCCAAGAGATTACCAAGGCATGAATGATAGCACCAACATTGCTACAGGAGAAGCTGCAGCTGGTGTTACAGATCCATCTGGTAAAAAGCCTTCCTGGTCTCTTCCTACATTTGCATAAGAACCAACAAATGAAAAGTACTTGTAAAAATATACATTCAAGGCAGGCAAGCCACCTTGTTAGCTGGACTTAATCTGAGCCAGATTATAACAGTGCAAAGCCCAGAATCTATTTTCAAAGTCAAGGTTCAGTCCTAGAACATGTGCCCTCTCAGCATGTGTAATGAACTCTTGCCCTCTCTAATTTTATTTATTTATATTTTTCACCTTGCCTTTTTCCCACTATGAAGCTTAAGACAGCTCATTTAGGATTCCCAGGAGGTCTTCCATCCCATTAGGGTTGCCAACCTTCAGGTACTAGTTGGAGATCTTCTGCGATCACAACTGATCTCCAGCCAATAGAAATCAGTTCACCAGGAGAAAATGGTTGCTTTGGCAATTGGACTCTATGGCATTGAAGTCCCTCATCTCCCCAAACCCCACCCTCCTCAGGCTCCACCCCAAAAACCTCCTGCCAGTGGCAAAGAGGGACCTGGCAACCCTGCATCCTATCTAGGCCCTGACCAAGTCCAGAAATGCTTTGTTTCAGCAAGGACACTACTGTGGGCTTTGAGGTCATATCTGGGTCTGCATGTTTGTTGAAGAACAATGGGTCCGATAATTTTTTAAAATTCATACTTAGCTGCAAATTCAAACACACCAGCCCAGCAATCAAAACCTGGCTAAGCCTAAATATATGTGTGCTAATTTATTTATATTTTATGTATTTAAAATATTTTAGGGCATTTCCCCCAATGTTCAAAAGTTCTTTGCATCAGACAGTAAAATGCCATCTTCTCCAAACAAAACCACCAAAAATTATAACAGCATTATTAAAACATACTAAACTTAACTGAGCAAACCCCAGGGCCAACTAAAAGCAAAAGGGGTCGAACTAGATGACCCTGGTGGTCCCTTCCAATTCTATGATTCAAGTAAAAAGTTTTTAAAGTTCTGCATTGTTTGCAAGAACTAGATGAAACTGAAGAGCTTCTCTCAATAGGCAAGGCATTCCAAAACCTAGGAGCTACTACGGTACACTCTCTCAAATTTAATAATTTCTGTCTTCCCACCAAAAGCAGCTGAGATGGCGAACAGACAGACAGCAGAGCAATATAAACAATTTAAAATACCACCATAAAAATAGCAGTAAAATAAATATAACTTCCTCAGAGCTTCCACTGGGATGGTGCAGTGGTATATTTTCTTAATTTGATCACAAATATTTTGTGCATGTGCATTCTTGCACCACTGCTTGAAAACTGTGGCTTTATGGCAGGGGGGAGATATAGTAATGCATATTCTTAGGGAAGATTTAAATAAAGCATGTCCAGCCCCTAACCTTGGGGTACATGTGACGTTGCCAGCAATCTCATAAATTCTGAACATTAGCCCACAGCAGCTATCAGCCAGCTGCTTAGTTTGATGATCAATGATAACTGCTGACATCTGCGTACATGCAAAAGCAGCACACAAACACAAAATATGGCTGTTCAAATGATGCATGCCCTGCCCCTGCCCCTGGGGCACATGTGCCTTTGCCAGCAATCCAGTAAGTTCTGCGCATGCGCCATCAGAATCCACCAGCTGGCTGTGTGAGGATGAATGCTGCCAGTTGCAGAGACACAAAAACAGCACATCAGCTCAGAATAACGTTATTTTAAATGATCAGTAATTGAGATTATGCCCTGACCTGGATGGCCCAGCCCTGGTTAGTATTTGGATGGGAGACCACCAAGGAAGACCAGGCTTGCTGTGCAGAGGAAGGCACTGGCAAACCACCTCTGTTAGTCTCTTGCCATGAAAACCCCAACAAGGGGTCGCCATAAGTCAGCTGCTACTTGATGGCACTTTACACACACACAATTGAGATTATGGGGGAGTGACTCAGGATAAAAATGGACAAGCAGGGGAAATTAAGTGCTTGAGCACATTATTTGCAAAAGTCATGACATCTAATAGATTAATTTAGGAAAAATTCCAAAACTATCGATGTTCTTTTTTATTACTGTTATCATTTCTGGATTCTGTATGAGACATAGAAAATTTTGTTGCAACTTTCAGTTCCTTCAAGTCATCTTCCCCTATCCCTTGTGCAAGTGCACATTGATGAAACACTGCAAAAAGCAATCCTTTTTGATCAGATTTTAGCACGATTCTTTTTATGTAGTGCTTCACCGACGTGCAAGTATGCATGTGCACATGATTCAATCATACATACGGAGATGTGAGGGCCTGGAGAAAATACAAACAGGAAAATTCAGAAAAAACTTTTTAAAATATTTTCTCCCAAGGCCTTTTTTTCCAGTTTCTCCAATGGAAAAAAATGGAACATTTGAAGAAGCATTCAAATGGGAACAATTCTGACAACAATTCATAGAATCGTAGAGTTGGAAGGGGCCTTACAGGCCATCTAGTCCAACCCCTTGCTTAATGAAGGATCAGACTAGAGCATCCCTGACAAGTGTTTGTCCAGCTACTGCTTGAAGACTGCCAGGGAGGGAGAGCTCACCACCCCCCTAGGAGCTGACTGCTGAACTACACTTAACTGTAAAGAAAAATCCTAATATCCAGTCATTGCCATTCTACGCATAATAAAGCCATTATTGCAAGTCATCTTCTGCTGCCTACAGGAACAGCTTCCTGCCCTCCAAGTGACAGCCTTTCTAATAACAACAATAATAGTAATGATAACAACAAATACTTAAAGAGATCAATCATGTCCTACTTCAACCTCCTCTTTTCCAGACTAAACTTTTCCAAGTCCCAAGGTTAGGGGTTGGACATGGTCTCCAGCCCCCGATCATCCTTGTTGCTCTCCTCTGCACCCACTCCAGTCTGTCCACATCCTTTTAAAGTGAGGCCTCCAGAACTGCACATAGTACTCCAGTACATAGAACTCTACACAGTACTCCAGATGCAGCCTGACCAATGCGGTGTACAGCATGACTATGACATCTTGTGCTTTGAATGGAGGGGGGAGGGTTGGGGTCACTGGGGATGTGGGGGGAAGTAGTTGTTAATTTCCTGCATTGTGCAGGGGGTTGGACTAGATGACCCTGGTGGTCCCTTCCAACTCTATGATTCTATGAACGTTATGCTTCTGTTAAATATGAGCAACCAGTGTGACGCAGTGACAAAAAAAGCTAATGCAATCTTTGGGTGCATCCACAGAGGCATAACATCCAAATCGCAAGATGTCATAGTTCTGCTGTACACAGCATTGGCCAGGTCACACCTGGAGTACTGGTTGCAGTTCTGGAGGCCCCACTTCAAAAAGGATGTGGACAGAATGGAGTGAGTGCAGAGGAGAGAGATGAGGATGATCCGGGGCCTGGAGACCAAGCCCTATGAGGAGAGGCTGAGGGAGTTGGGAATGTTTACTCTGGAGGAGAGAAGGTTGAGAGGGGACATGATTGCTCTCTTTAAGTATTTGAAGGACTGTCACTTAGAGGAGGGCAGGGAGCTGTTCCTGTTGGCAGCATAGAACTCACAATAATGGGTTTAAATTGCAGGTGGAGAGGTACCAGCTGGATATTAGGGGGAAGGTTTTTTACAGTAAGAGTTGTTTGACAGTGGAATCAACTATCTAGGGAGGTGGTGAGCTCCCCCTCACTGGCAGTCTATAAGCAGAGGCTGGACAATCACTTGTCAGGGATCCTCTAGGCTGATCCTGCATTGAGCATGGGGTTGGACTAGATGGCCTGTATGGTCCCCTCCAACTCTATGATTCTATTATTCTATGACACACCCCAAGACAGCATTACTGTTTTTTTGCTGCTGTATCACACTGGTGGCTCATATTTAGCTTTAAGTCCACCCATACCCCGAGATCTTGTTCACATACACTGCTACCCAGAAGTGTATCCCCCATCCAGTATGCAGGCATCTCATTTTTGTTACTCAGATGTAGAACTCTGCATTTATTCTTGTTGAATTGCATCTTCTTCACATGCACTCACTTTTCCAGTATGTTCAGATCTCATTTAATTCTATCTCTACCTTCTGGTGTGTTCGCTACTCCTCCCAATTTGGTGTCATCTGCAAATTTAATGATTAGTCTCTCCACCTCCTCATCCAGATCATTTATTGATATTGAAAAGTACCAAGCCCAGAACCGAGCCCTGTAGCATCCAACTGGATACTTCCCTCCAATTAGATGAAATGCCATTGACAATTACTCTTCGGGTGTAGTTCTCCAACCAGTTCCCTATCAACCTAAATATCCTAGAGTCCAGTCCACAGTCCTGCAGTTTTCCAATTTACCCATCAGAACATAATGGGGACCCCTGCCAAAAACTTTACTAAAATCCAGGGAAACAATATTGACGGCGTTCCCACAATCCAGTAATCTTGTCACTTGATCAAAGAAGGAAATGAGGTTGGTCTGGCAGGACCTTTTGAGGACAAATCTGTCCTGACTTCCTCAGATCGCCAAGTTGTCCTTCAGATGCTCACAGATTAACCCCCTTAAAATCTGCTCCAGCATCTTCCCTAGGACATGTCAGACTGACTGGCCTGTAGTTTCCTGGGTTATCCCTCCTCCCTTTTTGAAGATTGGAATAACATTTGTCCCCCTCCAGTTTTATGGCACATCTCTCATACTCCAAGAAGTCTTGAAGATGATGGACAAAGGATCTATGAGCTCTCCAGAAAGTTCTTTGAGGGCTCTCAGATGCACACCATCTGGCCCGGGGTATTTGTACTCCTCCGGTGCAGCCAGGTGTTTCTCTACAACCTCTCTAAATATCAACCAGCATCTATAGTGTGTTTAATGATAATACATTATTAAACAGTTGTGTTTTCAATGTTATAAAGTTTAGTTTAATATCCAAACATGCTGGCAGTCCTACCTGTATGAGACAGTTTCTCTCCAGATAATATACTTTGTTTTGTTTTCTACAGAATTTGCTTTGTACGTTCAATTTATTATCCTACCTCTCAGAGGGAAAATAAATTAAAGATACAAGTACGATGGTTGCATAGGGTGCAGCAGTTTGCATCTCTATCTCAAGTATTGAGTAAACTTCCTGTGTTTCTTACAGAAAATGAAGATATTTATACTTTTAAATTCCATAAATATCCAAATTAGTACAAAGGTATAAGAGACGCTTTATACGTTATTAAATCACTAAAGTAAGATTAGGTTTGATAGGAAAGTAGGTATTGAATAGGTATTGAATATATTTATTCCCCCCAACATTTCTATTTCCCCCCCAGAAATTTTACATACCACTATATCAAGGTGGTATATATTCTTCAGTGTTTTATCACCTCACACATAGAGGAGAGGGGAAGATGGAAATGATCTGAAGGAACTGGAAGCTATGGCAAATTCTGCAAGATCCAATTGTGGCATTAATTTCAGAAATTCTCCAAGATAAAACATAATTAAGGAGGAATGGAATACAACACAAAGAGAATCCCTAAATAATAAGGGACTGAGCTGGGAAATCTGTACATCCCTGATCTGATGTGAACTGATCTCTGTCGCCTGGAGATCAGTTGTAATAGTGGGAGATCTCCCAGAGACCACCACTGATCTGGACTCGTTTCTCGTCAGCAAGGCTCTCTCTGCCGCCTCCCAATAATCAAGGACAGGACTTTCAGACATCATTGTTTTAGACAAGCAGTATATTTTCACACATGCAACTTGCAAGAGCTCTTGCTATAAACAGGCGTGTACCATGAATGTAAATTCTGCATTGGCCTCAATGCTAATTTGCGTTACAAATTACTCTCCTGCACTTTATTTTCTGCATGAACAACCATTTGACAGGCAATCAGGTGTTAACAAATACTGCGGAAGACTGTAATGCAGCTGACCTGATGAGATTCCCTGGGGAGGAAATCCCATAATATGTGCATCTCTGCTGAGGAGGCCCTGTTCCTTAACCCCATCCTTCAAATGACAGAGCACAGGATGGCCCATTCAGAGATTATTGTCATCTCCATACCATTGTTCATGAAACAAAAACCATATCTCTGCACTACCCTTTGTTCAAGATATACCTACAATATCAAATGTATCATACTAGTGGTGAATAGGCTTGCCAGATTCCTCTTCACCACCGGCGGGAGGTTGTTGGGGCGGAGCCTGAGGAGGGTGGGGTTTGGGGAGGGGAGGGACTTCAGTGCCATAGAGTCCAATGGCCAAAGCGGCCATTTTCTCCAGGTGAACTGATCTCTATCGGCTGGACATCAGTTGTAATAGTGGGAGATCTCCAGGTAGTACCTGGAGGCTGGCAACCCTAGTGGTGAACCATTAACATTGTTAATGGCTATTCCTGCCACATACTCACTGTAAGCACTTACTAGGGATATAACTTAGACTGTGTTAGACCAAGTAACACCAGAGTCATGCAATATTGTCTTGCTACTTGGTTATAGACTGTCTGGATAGGGTTGCTAGGTCCCTCTTTGCAACCAGCGGGAGGTTTTTGGGGTGGAGCCTGAGGAGGGTGGGGTTTGGGGAGGGGAGGGACTTCAGTGTCATAGAGTCCAATGGCCAAAGCGGCCATTTTCTCCAAGTGAACTGATCTCTATCGGCTGGAGAAGACTGAAAGGGGATATGATAACCATGTCCAAGTATTTGAGGGGCTATCATATAGAGGATGGTGCTGAGTTGTTTTCTGTTGCCCAAGAAGGCCGGACCAGAACCAACGGGTTGAAATTAAATCAAAAGAGTTTCCGTCTAGACAGTAGGAAGAACTTTCTAACAGTTAGAGTGGTTCCTCAGTGGAACAGGCTTCCTCAGGAGGTGGTAAGCTCTCCTTCCCTGGAGGTTTTAAAGAAGAGGTTAGATGGCCATCTGTCAGCAATGCTGATTCTGTGACCTTAGGCAGATGATGAGAGGGAGGGCATCTTGGCCAACTTCTGGTCACTAGGGGTGTGAGGGGGAGAGGTAGTTGTGAATTTCCTGCATTGTGCAGGGGGTTGGACTTGATGACCCTGGTGGTCCCTTCCAACTCTATGATTCTATGTAATAGCAGGAGATCTCCAGCTAGTACCTGGAGGTGCTTTTGTCATAGCCAGATCACCAAGAGATAATACATTGGCAGAGAAGCAGCACACTGGAAAGATAGCAGGGATCCCTCCCAAGGAAGACCCCTGATTCCCTGTGAGGCAAACTAATGGCCGCGTGATTCTAGGTCCACACCACCCCGGTCAGGAGTGAAAGGCACCCCTGTAAGGATTCTAGAAGAAAGGAGAGAGGTGCGGGGGTTCGTGTACAGACTGTCAGGGGGAAAGGCAGAGGCAAACCAAGCTGGCTGGTTTAAAAACCCACTCAAAAACAACCACCTTCAAGATTTCACCTCGAGAGTTCGTATCATCAGTTTCACACTTCAGTAAACTGTGGAAAGGACTAGCAGCTGAGAACGAAAATATTTTTTTTAATTAAGGGGATTCCCATTTCCAGATAGTCTGTTGTTCTCAAAATGAGTAACCATTGCTAAACCATCAATCGTCTGCCCACGCAAAATCATCTTTGCATAAGGTTTCCAGGTCCCTCTTTGCAACTGGTGGGAGGTTTTTGGGGCGGACCTTAGGAGGGCGGGGTTTGGAGAGGGGAGGGACCTCAATGCCATAGAGTCCAGTTGCCAAAGTGGCCATTTTCTCCAGGGGAACTGATCTCAGCTGGAGATCAGTCGTAATAGCAGATCTCCAGCCACTACCTGGAGGTTGCCAACCCTTCCCCTTCCTTTGCACCTGTTCAGGTCAGGTACCAAGCTTCATCCCTG
The DNA here is from genome assembly GCF_029931775.1 of Euleptes europaea. NCBI lineage: Eukaryota > Metazoa > Chordata > Lepidosauria > Squamata > Sphaerodactylidae > Euleptes > Euleptes europaea. Next base: position 98,435,056 of record NC_079317.1, on the reverse strand, counting down.
CTGAACCCTGTCTCAAAATAAGCCTGCAGCCAGTGTCAGGCTGAAGCGTCCTTATACTGAATCAGACCATCAGTCCATCAAAGTTAGTTTTGTCGACTCTGCCTAGAAATGTCTGAGGGGGAGGTCTTTTCAGTTAACTGGATGTTGGGAGAATTTTTCCTTACCCTCCCGCTTTCTCTCGGTCCCTCGTGATTAGCTATCGCTCTGCCTGCTACCTACCAGGAGCAGAGTTCAGAGAATTTAACCTTGCACGCAAGCCACTCTTAAACAGCACACACCAAACATATAAAGTAAATCATGCAGCTTTATTATACTTACAAGGAAATATAAAGCAAAGAGAAAAAGCAATACTTAACTGGATATATATGACAGCACTTAACAAACGTACACATACTGACAGACAAACAACAGTTAGCAAAGTTAGCAAAGTACTTTGGGTCATTCCGAGGCAGAGACAACTGGACCAGCCTTTTATAGGTTGAACCATGAGAAAGGGTCTCAAATGGCCCCCTCCTGCCAAATTCTTCAGGATATGAGTTTTCACAAATCATGGCTATAAGTTGTTTGGAAGATCTCTTGTTCCATAATAATTCTTTCAATGTCCAGGTCTGATAACTGATTGTTCTGTCCCTCTGCCAATGTACCAAAAACAATCTCCCCCTACGTGAGCAGACAATTTGTTGCCTGCTTAAATGACCTTGCCATCACAAACATAATTTTGGGGCATCCGATGTGTTGTGGGTGATTAACTCTAAGTAATGCAATTTCCTATGACCTTCTAGGTCAGAATCCTAATTGGAACTAGGGTCAACTAAAAGTCAGGTCTTCGTATGGTGTCTAAGTTATAGATTAATAAACTACAGATTAATAAAAATTGGGTTTTTTTTTAACCCAAACCAATATAAAATATTCTCGCCACACTGGAGACAGCAGGGATTGAACCCTTCTGCATGCAAAGCAGATGCCTTCTGCATGCAAAGCAGATGCTCATTCACTGAGCACAGCCACATGTACGCTCCCTTCCACTAGCCCAGTGCCCTCTACAGTGGACCACTTCCCTGCTCATTTTAAGACTTCTGCCATAAAAAAAGAAGGGTGCAAGGTTTATCCCCATGCTCCTTTCCCCAAAGCTGGTTTGTCTACCCTCAACCCCAATATGAAGCCTCTCCTGAGGCACTCTCCCTTTGCTCCACTACATCTCACCTCCCCACAAACACACACCATCCACTCTATCAGTTTTTAATTTGGAATGATTGCCTCAAAATTCTCAGAACTTGGGTGGAGGGGGAGACTCCATCTTTGCCCTCTTGCTGCATGCCTCCATTTCCTTTCACAGCAGCAATATCAACCATTTCACCTTAGGAAACTGTCTGCAGCAGCACATTCTTCTGCGGTTTTCCCTTCTCGTGTCAGGCATCAGCAGGGATGCCAGCCTTCCGGTGGGACCTGGGGATCCCCTGGAATTACAGCACATCTCCAGACTACAGAGATCAGGTTCCCTGGAGAAAATGGATGCTTTGGAGGCTGGACTCTATGGCATTCTACCCCACTGAGGCTTCTGTCCTCCCCTGGCTCTATCCCTGCGGTGTCGAACTCAATAGTTACTTCTTCTTTTTTACGAGGGCCAGATGTCATTTGGTCGGGACGGGCCATGCCTCACCAGCCCAGATCATTCCTAAGGTGGGGTGTGTGGCTGCCTCGGCTGGCTCGCATGCCGGATAAGAGCTCTCAGAGGGCCGGATCCGGCCCACAGGCCGTATGTTTGACATCTACTCTATCCTCAAATCTCCAGGAGTTTCTCAATCTGAATCTGGTGGCCTGGGGGGACCTGGCAACCCTAGCAACACATAGGGAACTTCCACATGATCTCTGGAATTGACACTACTGGATCATGGTTATTCCAGATAATCGAGAGTCAGCATGGTTAAGAGCAGAGGACTCTCTCCTGGAGAACCGGGTTTGATTCCTCACTTCGCTGGCTTGTCTTGAATAGATTCTAAAAATGTTAAGCATTTGATTCACTTCTGGCCATTTTCCAGATGTGCTTCAGCTTAGACAGGTTATTTACATAGAAAATAAAAGTACATTTACTGTACAAGTGCACTATCTATAGTAACTTTATTTTCTCTCTCATTAAACTAACATGAGCAACAGGTGCCAGGTTGACAGCTGAAGACAAAGGTTTCTCGATTTAGTTGCTAAAAAGATACAGGAAAAAACCTGTTTCCTTCCCATAATGCTTTGTTAATGGGCCTCCACCCAGCCTGAGAGACAGGCCATTTATTCATGGAAGGTTTTGCATTGGATTTGCCACTCTTTAGATGCACTTTTTCCCCATCCATATTCTCAAAACTCAACAATAAGCCGCCATGCAGAGTTTTGAGAATTCAGATGGGGAAAATGTGCATCTATAGAGTGACAAATCCAATGCAAAACCTTCCATGAATAAATGGCCACAGTCTTCTAATGAAAGGATCATAAGAAACTGGGTTATCTTTGATTCTCTACTCTACTCTTCAGGAAAAAAAGCTCTATTTGGTACCAGGTTGATAAGGAACTCCTTTCTGTTTGTATTTTAACCTCTGGTGATGTGCAGGCAGGCTCATCCCCCACACTCTGCTTTGTCTGTACATAATAAGACATTTCTCAACACATATGGTTGCCAATTCCTGGCCTTGAAGGATATTCCTGTCTATGGCTTTATAACAGGGAGCAAGGTATAGTATCGGTGGTGGACAGTGAGAATTTAATAGGAAGAAGACGAAGAGTTGGTTTTTATATGCCGACTTTCTCTACCACTTAAGGAAGAATCAAACTGGCTTACAATCGCCTTCCCTTCCCCTCCCCACAACAGACACAACAGAGGTGGGTGAGACTGAGAGAGCTCTAACAGAGCTGTGACTTGCCCAAGGTCACCCAGCTGGTTTCGTGTGTAGGAGTGGGGAAATAAATCGAGTTCACCAGATTAGCCTCTGCCTCTCATGTGGAGGAGTGGGGAATCAATCCCGGTTTTCCAGATCAGACTCCACCGCTCCAAACCACCGCTCTTAACCACTACACCACGCTGGCTCTTGACCCTTCAATTTCACAGAAGCGGGCTATGAATTTATCTCACATTTTTGCAGTGTTGTACAAAACAACCAGAAAAACACCAGAATATATATTAAATTGTCTCGTCCTGAAATCCACAACAACAGTTACAATGAAAAATAATATACTATCAAGAAAACATTAATATGATCCAAGACATACCAATAACGACACCAAACACCATTGTACGTTCTAAAAGAAAATTGCCTGTTGCTATCAAGGAATTCACCACCAGCTGCTTCGCTGCAAACATAAGCCCTATGCTATACAATATCAGAGAAATAAATTCCTTGCAAACCATTCCTGAAGCACTGAGCATAGTGCATATATGTTCTGTGTCTGCAGTCTAGCTAAGTAAGAGCATCAGATGAACTAATGCTGGCCTAACTGATGCTAGTCAGCCGTAAAATTATTCAGATGTGGAGCAGCTCTCAGCAGTGTGCCGTATTAACATTTGAGCATCATTGTTAAGTAAAGCTCCCTTCTCCATGGTTCAGACTGTAAACCAGGGTGTGACAAATGGCTGCAGAGGGGTGCGTAAAGCTTTTTTTTCCTGACCCATGTTGCTCTTTAATTACAAAAACGACATTTTGTAAAACAGGCCATTGTCTGGGGGAAAGTTGCTAACAACAACAGAGATAATATATAGTTGTTACTAATCTATTGTAGAAGAGGGAAGTTGGGGCATCCCCAAGAGAGAAGGGCGGGGGGAATTGTATGTTAGCGTCTCTCTGCATCACTGGGAATTCTGAAAAAGTAGGATCTGTGATTGCACTGAGAGAACTGTATTATGCATACATCTGTTCCCATATAGGCTGCATGCATAGATTCCAGTGCTTAGGTCATGGACAGCGCTGTCCTGGTGTCTTCATGGGATGTACTTCCTCACCTATGTATGTGGAGAAACCACATATTGGACTACAAGTCCTCTTGTTCAATTCTTTGTACATTAGGGAGAAGCCTGATAACTGTTCCACACGTCTTGCTGAACATCTGCCCCATTCTTAAGTTATCAAAATGGTCTGGCCTCTGTTCCCCACCCCCTAAATTGATCCCTTGGGGCTCTAGTAAAGTTTGGGTAACTGAAATCACAATGAACAGAACATATAGGAAGCTCTCCTCTCACTGCTGGCTCCATCATTCTCCATTCATGTTAGAATAAAGCCCCTTAATTACATTGGCAGACACCCAAGTTTGAGAAGTCTGGCCTTACAAATTCTAAACTAAGGCTGTATTAGCCATAGCTACTTCTAATGATAGTCAGAAGGGGTGTGTGGAAACAGACAACCACTAACCACATGGTGGCTGCTTTAAAACATACTGTATGGCTGCAGCAACAGTGTGGACAGGCAGTTATTTGTTTCCAGCCAAAATGAGGGAGCCAAGCAATTATCCTAATTTAGAAAAAACCCAGAAGGCACAGATCAGCTTTACCGGGGTTGTGGTTTCATATAAAACTTGAGTCCAAGATCTCAGGGCTTGCTTTTCTCTAGCCAATTTACCCTTTATTTCCCTATCCGATTAAAACATCTGTTTGGTCCTACAACTTCTTGTACCACAATGTCTCCAGCCTTGGAAGAAAGGCCTGGATTACAAGACAAGAGTGGAAGATAGCATCCCCTCCAGGACAGATGCTAACTGGCATCTTTAGTCATAGAATCATAGAATCATAGTTGGAAGAGACCACCAGGGTCATCTAGTCCAACCCCCTGCACAATGCAGGAAATTCACAACTACCTCCCCCCCACACCCCCAGTGACCAGAAGATAGCCAAGATGCCCTCCCTCTCATCATCTGCCTAAGGTCACAGAATCAGCATTGCTGACAGATGGCCATCTAACCTCTTCTTAAAAACCTCCATAATTTTTAAGTCTAGATGCTTTGGCTGCTATTGTAGCATGGGAAAGACCTCCAAGCTAAGCAGCACCTCCTGAAGAGCAGGTTCCACATGGTACAAAATATCTGCACATGCAAAGGCTTTCCACAGGATGCTCCAGCCCCTTCACAGGAGGCTACGGAAGGATTCCCACCTGCAACAGCTCTCTCTGTGTTTCTTTGCCTCCAGCCCCTTTGGTTTACTTCACTAATAAGCATTTTAATCATAATAGTTCTATTGCGCTGTAGGACTGTGCATCACCTCAAGCACCTGAGCCAGGTTTATTGGGCCACCTCCCAAAAAAATGAAATTGCTGATTGTAGCACTTATGGTTATTCTCATTTTACAGTGCCTGTTCTAGGAGCATTTAGACTTTTGCTATGTAAAGGTCCTCCAACAAAAAGACATAGCAATGGTGCTATTAAGTACAACCAAGTCAGATGACCGTTTAGGTTCCTGCCCCAAACAGGTTTGGCATGTTTAAGACCTCCTTTCAATGCAGTGGTCATTAAAATATTCTTTAATTAAGCCCATGCATGGAAACACACACAGCTCTGTGATGAAAAGAGTCTAAGATAAGGACTCATGAGATTGTTGAGAAGAAGATTATTCTTAATGACTCCCACACTACACTGTTTTTGTTGTTAAGGCACATATTTTACCTACTGAGGAGTCACCGCATCTCACTGCACAGGGAAGCTTTTAAGCAATAGGCTTATTAAAATATGTATCACAGCTATGAAGCAAGGATTTAATAGCTGGAGGTCCATATACTGAAAAGAACATTGGTTAAAAAGAGACATTTAGGTCTCCAGAGCCTGTCAAGCATCACTCAAACTTAGGGGGAAGCAGCCTGCAAGCCGATTGCTATGATATGGTCTGTCATTTCAGAAATAAAAATAGTGTTTTTTTCTTTTTTTTCTTTCATGACTCATGAGATTTGATGTATGGGATGGGACTGTAGTGGTGAGGCCCACAGGACAAGTTTGTCCCTGGGCCCAGAGAAATGATGCTTGAGGCATTAGTGTGAAATAGAGCTGTAGAAACTGCTTTGAACACAGACCAGATCAGACGAAACCGATCAATTCCTGGTCTTCAGGCAAAATCAGGGTTCCTTCAAACTCAGAATGGGAGATATGGAAGCAATCCTTTTACCCCAGCCCCAACCACAGTCCCCTGTACCTATTTCTGCAACCTGTCAGCTCTTGACCCATCGAACCAGAAATCACCACAGAGACAATCAGATTCCAAGCAGATGGCTTTACTGGTCAAATAGGCAATACAGTGCATGAAAAGCAAGATGACAGCTATGGCTTGTCTTGCCCGTTATTTGGAAATATAAGGCAGAGAAACGGCGGGAGATTACAAAGCATAAACAGAGCATTATTTCCCAGGAGTGGCGTTCCCAGGCTTTGGTATGTGTAGCCGTCCTTGAGTCTGGACGGTTCAGCAGAGAAACGAAAGGAAACATCTAAACCGAGATAACAACCTGACACAACCACAGCAACATGCTGTTGCCATCTTTGTGACTCAAAACCACCATATTTCTTTGCAACCATCAGTTACTTAATATATGCCCTGGTGTGCACAAACAAGATAAAAACAATCAACAACTGCAACACCATCCAAGGACCCACTATTGAGTACTACAAAGAGAGTGGGTAGAGTTAGCAATGAACAGCAACACACATGGACTAGCCTTTCAAATTCTGGATGTCAAAATACTTATACACAGGGCCGGTACTACCATTAGGCAAACTAGGCGGTCGCCTAGGGCGCAGACCTCAGAGGGGCGCAGAACTGGCCTGAGGGGCACTGTTTTAAACAGATTAGTTTCTTGAAAAAATGCAACTGACAGTTTATATTTTTTTTAATTTTAAGATAAGTACCACAACAGTGCTATGAAATATAATTAATTATAACGTCTTATAAAAAGTTTTGTAGGAATGCATCAGGCTTTTATTTTTTCTACAAGACATCTTTAAAAAAAATGGTTAGCAATGGGGGGGGCACAAGTAGTTAGCCTTGCCTAGAGCCAAAAAAGACTGGCGCTGGCCCTGCTTATATACATATACACATTTGCTCCATGTGTGCAATACTGTGCCAAGTATAGACCTTTGCTTGTATAACTGTCAGAACTTGTTGTATAATCGGTTTATAGTCAGACGTTGTCACCTCATGCCAGAGTAATAGCAAATATTCAAACCAGCAGTTATTCTGAATTAAATATGCAACACTGCGGTATTTCCACCACCACCCCTCAGAGTTAGTGATATATTCACTATCTCCACATCACAGCAACCTTTTACTTTGCTTAAACTATGATTTGTCATCCAACTGTATAGCCCATGAGACACATGTGCCCCCACAGATGTTAAGCAGCACATCTATAGGAAAGGGAGACCTCCTTCCTTCCGGCATGTCAGTAGCTGCCTCCTGCAACAGCAGCTAAGTGAATGGACGGTGGAGCAGGTCTAAGGGAAGAATATAATCTGAGCCAGAGATGAAATCTGGGATTGTAATGTTTCCATTGGACTGAAGAAAAGCATTATGAATAATCTGAACCTGGTGATTCAAAAGAGCATAGCACACTGGGCGTTAAACATTCTGCAAGTGTTACTTCGGGAGCTGTTGGAAACTGAGCACTTGTTCTGGGGCACTTTTTAAAATCTTGCTTCACAAATTTGATGCAAGTTTTAATAAGCATGTTGCTGCAAAGTATTTTTTTTTTCCATGCAATGAGATGCAATGACTCCTGAAGTCAGGCCAACGTCGGCTCCTGCTTGTCAAGGCATCTGAACATACTCTCATCTGTAGCAAGATTTCCATATTTATCAAGCTGTGTCATCCCTTCTACTCCCGAACAATTATATGATTCCAATAATTAACATAAAAGCAACATCAGAGAGATGCAAGAAGAGTACTCACACAAAGCAGCACTTGGATTTGTTTGGGATATTGGCTAACTCTATGTGGGAAACCCAGTGGGAAGCCTGGTTTCTAATCCCTGCTCAGGAATGAAGGTAATGTTGCAATGGCAATGCCAATCAACAGGTAGCCAAGCACCTGCCCAGCTTGCGTGCATTCCTTGTTGCCGCTCTCCATTGACCAGCTGCACCCTCAAGCAGCCCCATCTATTAACCAAAGCCTCTCAGATCACCCCAGCCACTCACATGAGAGCTAATAAACATAGGGGACCAACTACTAGGCTCCAACTGGTCAACACAGGGTCATAGGCTACTATCTTCTGGATCCTTCTTGGCCTTTCTTGAGAGCCAGCATGGTGTCGTGGTTAGGAGCGGTGAACTCTAATCTGGAGAACTGGGTTTGATTCCCCACTCTTCCACATGAAGCCAGATGGGTGACCTTGGGCTAGTCACAGTTCTCTCAGAAATCTCACAGCCCCACCTACCTCACAAGGTATCTGTTGTGGGGAGAGGAAGGGAAGGAGATTGTAAGCCAGTTTGATTCTCCTAAAAAGGTTGAGAAAATCGGCATATAAAAACCAACTCTTCTTTTTTCGTTATAGGCAGCCTAAGCTGTACAACTCTATTGGAACTCCCTTCCTCTTGGGCCTCACAGGTGTTAGTCATCTCTCTCTGAGCCATTCATTCTTGAATTATTCCATCATTCTCCATCACACAGATGCAGAGTTCTGATTCTCTGTGAAGCCTTGGGGGAAAGTGGAAGGCAAGGCTAAAAAAGAGAGTTTGTTCTTACTACATTGAAGTAATGGCACGGTTCTACAAACAATTCACAGCCAAGTTCTGTGTTGATCCCCTGAGGTGAAGAAGAGGTAGACAAAAACACTGGAGCAGAAGGGGAAAGGGTTGCATGTCAAAACACCACTCTTAGTTGTGGCTGCTCAGAGACATCAGTTGGGAAATACCAGCTCAAGGCTTATGCCTGGACAAGCCCAACTGCACCTCCGCCTTCTTCATTCTGGGCAAGAGACCTGAAGATCCTCTACAACATTATTAGCAGCTGCTCATCCCTCGTATAATGTACTCCTCACCCCAGCCTCATATCCCTACTATCTGATGGCTGTGTCTGTATATCCTAGCTCCAGGAACTGAAGGGAGGATGATCCATATGTACTGCATATTGCTCATAAGATATTGTGCAGAGCTTGGAGGTACAGGCTATTGTGAGGTCATTTATCCTTATGGGATCGGTCGCATGCCTGGGGGAAACCAAAGGCCATGACAAAAGGAATGATAATGTTTCATAATGATTGCAGATATTACATTAGTGGGTCTTAATTGTTAGGAAATGGCTCCGTCCAAGAACCAATCTAAGCTTGGAGAAGGTGAAATATATGTCTACATGTGAAGAAACAGCTGCTTTGATTCTGGAAAAGACACAGAAAGAAGCATGGGATACCAGGCACTGCTGTGAGTTGACTGAAGCACCTTGAGGGCGAAGGATCTTTCTCTCTCTGGGATCTGATGTGGGTACCAGATCTGCTGCTCTGGAGAAAGACATCTTGGCTCTTGACACCTGTGCTCTGCTGGTATATTGGTAAATAATTCAGAAACTGCAATAATGCTGTAAGTCTCCACTGTTCTCTTTGCCAAAGGGAGCCAACCTGGATAAGCACTAGTTCCTGGAACATCTCACCACTTGGAGTAGTGGAGGTATATAACAATATATTTTGCAAAGCAGTTGCTGCATGTGGATAAGAAGTTCATACAGCCCTGTTCAGTCCTCAGATCCTCTGGTAGGTGTGATTCTAGCCCTCAGAAAAAGGAGTGAACTATGACGGAAATGGCTGGCTTTGATCAGTGTGTTCTCCTAGTGGTAAAAAAAATTACTTGCTAAATGCAATTCAGTGTTAATTGTATGCATCGGGGAAAACCACATTGCTGCCAACTTCACCTCTCTTTCAATGTGTTTCAACACTGACTTGTAGCTCTTTGCTCCAAAATAAGGGATTTCAACTTTACAAGGGTGATCTCTCTGAGGATACTATCTCAAATTATTTCTTTTTATGTCATCTAGTCCCTTAAGAGCCAAGTAATAATTCTTATTGATATCTCCTTGACTCCTTTCCTTGCCCCCAATCATTCATTCCACTTCTTGCCACTTATGCTGGCCAATTCATCTTCAGCAAATCCCTCTGTACTATGTGCACAGGAGACATGGCCGGTGGTAAATTGGACTTTTTTGCCCCAATATGCATCACTTTACCCTTGTTCACATTGAATCTCATTTGCCATTTTAATGCTCATTCCTCCAGTTTGGAGAGATCCTTTTGGAGCTCTTCACAATCTGTTTTTGTTTTAATCACCCTAAATAATTTGGTGTTGTCTGCAAATTTGGCACCTTGCTATTCACCCCCAACTCCAGGTCACTGATGAACAGGTTGAAAAGCACCGTTCCCAACACAGATCCTTGAGGGACCCCACATCCCTCCATTGTGAGAACTGGCCATTGATTCCTACTCTCTGCTTTCTATTTTTCAGCCAGCTCTCAATCCATAAGAGGACTTGTCCTCTTATCCCATGACTATGAAGTTTGCTTAGCAGTCTTTGGTGGGGGACTTTGTCAACAGCCTTTTGAAATTCCAAATACACAATGTCCACAGACTCACTCCTGTCCACGTGCTTATTGACACTTTCAAAAAAACTCCAAAAAGTTAGTGAGAAAAGACCGGGCCAAAGTGTAGCGGGCCCATCCACGCTTGTACACCCCTGCAACCTCACCATGGCTCAGTTCGCCACCAGCAGCTGAGATAATAGACAACACTTTCTCACCCAGCAGCCAGCTGCTGCTGCTGATCTGCAAAACGAGCTTCGCCCCAACAGCCCCAGAAAGTACAAACTTGTCTTTGGGGCTATTTAATTTTTTTTAAATTGACAACAAAAGAAAATCAACTGGTTAGGCAACCTCAGTGGGTGGGGCTAGTTTGCAGCTCCCAGCCCAGCCTAATCTAGTCTTGTTGTAGCACCAAGAGGTACTAAACGGAGCGAGTTTAATTGTCCCAGCTGCTTGAAGTCGGAAATATCTGCCCAGCTGGCAGCCTCTGGACCTCAACAGCCCTGGGCTCACGCACGTGAGAAATTGCCTCCATCATCACCGAGAGGATGCTACAGGGGAACAAACGGTCAAGGTTGCCAAGCTCTGTACGTTTCCATCTCTCTCCCTTTGAGTTCTGGCTTTCTCTTAATTAAGGCAGCTGGTGTTGGGGTATTGTACGTAAAGGCTGGAGTGCTGGGCATTGCATTTCCTCGCTCCAGCTCTGATATGATGTGTGGTAATAAGTTTGTGCTCCAATGGGAATGTATAGGCCTCTTGGGAATATTTTGTGAAATGGGGCTAAGGCTGCAATCCAGCCCATGTTTACTTGGGAATAAGGTACACCAAACTCAGTGGACTTTACTACTGCTAAAACTGGCATAGGATTGAACTACATGTGCCTCTTAGCCACCTTCCAAGTACAAAGGATCTGGTATTTTTAGATTTGGATTTTTGGATCTGGATATGGCCGGCAATCTGCAAAAACCTGAGATCTGCCATTGTAGCTTTCTGCATAAGGAGAAGTGATAGGCATGATGCGAATCTCACTCCACAAGGATATCCTTCGTGAATGTATAATTTTTGTGAGTGATCCTGTTTAGAGTGTATATGGTAGTGTTGGATCTGAACCTGGATTAAAATCCCAAATAAACCATAAATGGGGTAGCTACATAGAAATCTCAGTTTCCTAGACATAATTTCTATCTTGTAAAATAAGATGTCTGTGCTATATGAAGGTGTCTTCATATACCACATCATTGTTAGGAACATCAGTATTATGAGGTGTGGCAATGGCATTAGACTTTTAAAAGGAATAGACAAATTCATGGGGGATATGTCTATCAATGGCTTCACCATAAAACCTAAGCGGAACCTCTCTGTTGTTAGAAGGAATGTTGAGAAGCAATTTGAAATAAGAATGGAGAAGAGCTGTATATTTTTACAAACATCGTACAATTTAAGAATAACTTCTTCCATAGAGCAAAAGTGAAAAGTTTGACTTGATTTTAAAGGGCACGATGGTAAATTCTTCACTCAGCCTGGCAAGCGCTTTCTGATTCAAGAAACACTGCTAGGATCAGTTGTGCAGGCACTTAAAATCTGGCTCAAGTGGTAGAATTTTCTTTTAATTGTAACCCACTCTTTCTCTAAGGGGCTCAGAGAGGTGTACATAGTTTCCTCCTCCATTTTGTATTTACAGCAACCCTGTAAAGTATGTGAGGCTGAAAGAGAGGGACTGGCCCAAGGTCGCCAAGTGACTTTATTGCTGATTCCTACCCCAACGCTCTATTTTATCTATTTATTCAAATACAATATTTTTGCCCTGCCTTTCCCCCTGGCTCAAGGCAGCTTGCAAATCCAAATTTAAACTATACAAGTACATAAAACCACAAATAACCCCCTTCCCCCTGAACAAAACCCTGTAACCACTACTCCACACTGGCTAGTGGCTGGAACCTGGACGCAAGTCAAAAGACTTTGGCATAGGCTTACTATGCTCTCTGTGCGGGCCTGGGCAAACAGTGCTTTCTCAACCTCAGCTTCTCACATAAAATGAAAATGCTAAGATGTCATCGGGCTGTTGTGAAGTCAAAGTAATATGAACAAAAGCAAGAGACCAAAGAAAAGGGTACGAGGAAGAAGGGCTGTGTTTTTAACAGCTGTATGACAAACACCAAAAATAGGTGGTCTACGACTGCAAATCATGTTCATTTTTGATTGGCAAGAGTGGAGGGGAAATGACTGAATAAGAAACGGCATTCCTGGATTCAGGTGGTCTGTCTTCTGATTTTCCTTTTAAAAGCAGTCAGTTTTTAGTCCTCTTAGAGGAGAAAAACAGGAACAAGTGACAGAAATGCCTTGCTGGATAAAAATAATGCTGGGTTCACACGCTTTCTGTGTTTTGGCCAACAAGAATAACGCTTCTGGCCTGACTGACAAACAAAAAGAGCAGTCAAAAACAGGGGACAGGGCCTTGCACTTCTATTTGCTTATCACAAGCTACAGAGATAAAACAGCCAGCCAGATATAATGAAATCGAGGCATGCTTTTTATCACATCTCATTTTTATGTTCGCAATTGACAAACCCCCTACAAATCCCCATACCTCCTGTGCCTAGTTTTGTCCACTGTTTTGAATATGATTCAGCAGTGACCCATAGATCACAGGAAAAATATATATATAAAGAAAGAGTCTTAATATAAATATAAAGAAAGAGTGGGAAAGAGTCCTACAAAGAAAGAATCTTAATAAAATGTTCCAAAACAGTTGACTTAAAACCATAAATCTTGCCATATGAGATAAAGGTACAAAGCATACAGGATACAAGGATTTTGCCAAATTCCTCATGGACTCAGCTTGGTAAGCCAGCACTGCAGAACATGGTTACTCTGAACACTGCACTGCCAAATTCTGGAATAACTAGAATTCAGCTGTGAATTTCGGTGCCCAAAGTACTCTGAAATGATCTTAGGGATTTACCAGAATCTGATGGGTTCTGTGACAGTTTTTGGAATGAATACATGAAACGCTTGTGAAGTGGTAGGCATGCAAACTCTTGGTAAACCAGTCATCTGAACAATTCTGGCAAGTGGTGAAGGAAATCTCAGCATATTTTTGTTTCTTTTGCCAGAAATTAAGGAAGCACAGGATAGTAGGCTCCTCACCAGGACAATACAGACAGCCAGTTTACTAAGTCTCTACTCTGCCAAAGTCAAACATGTTGTTAGGACTACTGTGATAGGAAAGCCTCCAGAAGTATCCAAGCCCACCAGATTTCCATAAATCCAGGATCAGCACTAGTAGAATAGGGGCCATAAAATCTAGGATGACAAGAACCTGGGATTTTCACCTTGGTAAACTACTTTTCATAGTTTTCTATAAACCAACTGTAGTATTCTTACAAGTGTTTAGCATTATCTGATGGATATCCATAATATGTTAGAGAACCACAATTCCCAGAATTCATGATACATTTGGGGAGCGGAGCTGCTTTAATATTTATTTTATTTATTTACTTCATTTATAGTCCCTCTTTCTCACAGAGACTCAAGCAATAAGAAGCACCTTTGCCTTATCGCCTAGTGGCTTGCCTCTGTGTCAAACGATTGCGTGAAATAAGTGTCCGAACGCTTGGTGACAGCAGTTTCACCTGTACAAGTGATCAAGAAATAAATGCAACTAGCTCGTGGAAACGCTGCCATGCAAATTCGTCCCGAAGTGCATTATCAAGAGTGGAGAGCAGTGGAACAGAAGATTGTGATACAGGGGGGGGGATTGTCTTGCACGGCAAAGAAAGTTTCCCCAGCCGTCACTGAATCATTTGCATTCTTCTCCACACGCCTCTTGCCACGGCAGACAAGACATCGCTTTTATGAGCTCTATAAATCCACCACAAATTTAAGCTGTAAAGAAAAAAACGGTCTGGCCTTTCAACCTCAGCAGTGACAGTTCTACTGCTCCCAGCTGCCTCCGTTTATGCGTGTGTCCCATCGTGACACATGCATTTCCTTCTAGCTCTTGCACAGTTGCCTCTGGTCTCTCTAAATGTGTTTTCATAACCTCTGATTACGCATAGATTGCACTGTCCTTCAGTGAAAGGCACTGACCTGCAACCTTTTGAAACATTACTTGGGTGGGGGGGATGCACTGATTTCCCATCAAAACTGCTTGTATTCTGACCCCAAATGCAGGACGTTTCACATAGTGGCCGCTTGAGTTGACAGGCAGAACGTGGAGTCAGGAACCCGCTATGAGGTCCCACCCACTTTATATTAGCCGGAGAAATTTAAGAAGAGTGCTGTGAAAATGCTTCTAAAGCAGCACTTTAGTTGTGGCCTACTTAGCTCTGAAATAATGCCCCCCCAGCAATATCTGAAGTTTAATTCTCCCCTCTCTCTTTCCACTTTCTGATGAGTCCTCGGAGGTAATCATAAATAGGATAGGAATGTGGGTGATAATATATGCAAAGAACTCTGAACTATGAATCAATATATAAAATATTATTATAGCCTCATGCTTTTTTATTACAATTTTTCTAGACTCCCCCCCCCCCACAGCTTTACTCCCTCTCCATAGTTTATAGAACTGGCCCTTGATCTGTGTGAGGAGTTGTTCAGGGATAACCATGAACTGAGTGCCTGCAATGAGATCAGAAGATCGGCTAGCCAGGCTGAACCCCCAAAACCCCTCTTGTCTTTTTGGCAGCCTCACAGCGGCATTCCCTGTCGTCCTCAGGCTCTGCCCCAAAAACCTCCTGCCGGTTGCAAAAAGGGACCTGGCAACCCTACTGGTGTGCCCGTTTTCCACCCCCCTTGTCTTGTGCTCTGCTGAGGTGCTGCAAGCCTTGGAGCTGCCTGGAGTTGAATGGGGCAGAGGGGAAGGGGCTCTTCTCCCCCCGCCCCCAGCTTTAAAAATGGGAACTGTGTTATGCTTGGCTTTGCCAAAGTCTATGAGTAAAATTGCCCCCTCATCTGATAGGGTTGGCCTTCCCAAAAGACCCTGATTTTACTACCTTGGGAAAGAGGGGGGGGGGGACAAGAACGAAAGGCCTGTTCACATGTGTTATGTGTAGGGTTGCCAGGTCCCTCTTTGCCACCGGCAGGAGATTTTTGGAGGCGGAGCCTGGGGAGGGCGGGGTTTGGGGAGGGGAGGGACTTCAATGCCATAAAGTCCAATTGCCAAAGCGGCCATTTTCCTCCGGGTGATCTGATCTCTATCGGCTGGAGATCAGTTGAATTAGCAGATCTCCTGCTACTACCTGGCAGTTGGCAACCCTAGTTATGTGCCATCGAGTTGCTTCTGATTTATGAATCAATGACCTCCAAAACGTCCTCTTGTTAACAGCCTTGCTGAGGTCATGCAAACTGAGGGCCATGGCTTCCTTTATTGAACCAACCCATTCCATGGTTGGTCTTCCTCTTTTCCTACTGTCTTCAACGTTTGCTAGCATTATTCTCTTTTTCAGTGAGTCTTTTTCAGTGACTAAAGTACAGTGGCTTCAGTTTAGTCATTTTAGCTTCTAGCAGCATAATTACCAGATAAAGCTTTTCTTTTATCAGGCTGCAAAGGAGCGTGAGGTGTGTTTGGTGTTTCCCATGTGAAATTATGTGTGCTGTGTTTAAAAAAAAAAAAAGGCCAAGAAAAAGGCTAGGCTGAAAAACTTTCTCCTTGGGTTGGGTTTTTATGTGTGCAGAGGGGTTAAGGGAATATTCAAAGATTATAGATAGATAAAATAATGTAAAAGTGTAATTATTCATTATTTTATAGAGGTCAACATAATTTATTCTAACATTTAAAAGAGTTGTTGATTATGTACACTGATTATATACATATTTATAAAGAAAAACATGTATATATGGTGGAGGAGGGATGACAGCATAGATCCATCTCGTCAGATCCTGGAAGTTAAGCAGGATCAGCCCTGGTTAGTGTTTGGATGGGAGGCCACCAAGGAACACCAGGGTTGCTATGCAGAGCAAGGCAATGGCAAACTACCTCTGAACGTCTCTTGCCTTGAAAACCCCATAAGGGGTCGCCATAAGTCGGCTGTGACTTGACGGCACTTTACACACCCAATATATGGGGGTGGGGCAGGGAGCATCCTTTTGTACTTTTGGCCCCCTTCAAAAAAAATGTAGACCCTGCCCTGAGCATTGGCTGAGGCTCCAGCTGCTACATGTGGATAGGATATGTCCATCTGGATGAGAATATCACAGACCCTCACCAAAAACAAACCAAAAAAAACCAAGCAACTGTGCCATTCCTTGGCCTCCAGGTGTTCTGATCTGGTGTAAATGATCCTACATGATTGTGTAGAATCATACCTGTCCCACACACTAGACAGACAGACAGGTAGGATGCACACAGTACTCGTGAACAGTTCTTAAAAATGGCATTACATATGTGCAAATTTGCAAGCCGTGTTTGTTGTTTATAAGTGACTATTTTACAAACTGCATTGGCACATGCTGTCACAGAGCATTTTCACACGCAATCTTAAAACAACTTTTGCTTCTGTCAGCTTTGTAACACGAATGACAAAGGTTTCCTTTCCTCACAAACAGTCATTAGACATTAACATAAATAGCACAAGAGATGTTCAAAGATAATTTAGGTTTCATGTATGAAAAGGCTATTAGCATTTATATAGCACATTTCAAGTGTTCAGAGTGCTTTGCATAGATCACCTCAGTGATTCTTATAATAGCCTTGTAAGGCAGATCAGTCCATTTATTTTTCATTTTGCAGTGAAAGCAGGGCCTGAGAGCAAGGAAAGAGTGGTCACCTAGCACAAGTTCTTGGTTCACAACTTACATGGACAGAACTAGAGACTGTAAGGAAACATGGTGTGGGTGCTGCTCAACCTCTCATTTCCCATTTGTGCAGGGGATGGGGAACATTTGCAGGGAAGAAGTGGGAGGGGGTTGTAAATACTTTCCTTGCCCCTTTAATTTCCCCCTACAAATCCCTAAATACTTAAAAAAATATCTCCCTGCCAGGTTTCTGAAGGAGGAAGTACATTTGGCTGGGAGAAAAGTGGCTTTGGGGAGCCATTTCCAGGAAGAATCAGCAGTCATAGGAGGGGTAAAGGGCCCCTCCCTGCCACATGTCAGCTCTTCCTTGCAAATCCTCCCACGCCCCCTCACTTGCATTAGCTTGGCACACATGCATTTGGGAATACTCGCATGCCAAGACGTTGTCTAGCTCTGCCCAGAACAATGTAGCAGCGGTCAGGTTTGCTTGCTGTTGTTAACAAAAATATGGCTGAAAAGTCAGACGAGAACAAGGCAGGAATAGCTGAACTGGGTGCATATGGTAGCAGGAGACTGAAATCAAATGTGACCTTCATCAAAAGCAGTTTTTCCCAGACTCCACCCAGTAGTGGAAGGAGGTGCTGCAAAGACAGCCTTAAAGAAACTGGAATGGCAGGAGGAGGGCTGGTGGTGATGTATCAGCTTCCTTAGTTACAGAATAAGCACTGGCAACAAATGGGTATGGTTAGGCCCTGAGTGGTCAGTACAGAAAAACACAGGTATTTGTTGGGGTAATCTTGCCCCTTTTGGATGCACACCTTAATGCGTTGAGTGGGTTTGTGTGTGTCAGCCTAGCTAGGAGCAATACTGTAAGGGGTCTAGACTCTGTCAAGAGGCTAAACTCCTAGCAGAGTCACTCAAGATGGAATAGTCTCAGCTGAGATACCAGACTAAGATAAGTTCACCCCACCCCTTCAAAGATCAACGGCCACATCAGCAGAAGAGAACAGACAGTTCCAGTGGTGATGGGGGCAGAGGAATCCTTGAAGGGTAGCTACTGGGCAGCATGACACTGGTGGAGAATCTATAATAGACCACGGCAGTGAAACTTCAGCTAACCCTGGTTATTACGAAGGAGGAGGAGGAAGAGGAGTAGTATTTGGTTTTTATATGCCGACTTTCTCTACCACTTAAGGAAGAATCAAACCGGCTTACAATCCCCTTCCCTTCCCCTCCCCTCCCCTCCCCACAACAGACACCCTGTGAGGTAGGTGGGGCTGAGAGAATGTGACTAGTCCAAGGTCACCCAGCTGGCTTCACGTGTAAGAGTGGGGAAACAACCACAAAACAGTCTTTTCCTCTGCATCTGTGTTTTTCTCTGCTTCTGCTATCAGCAAGCTGTTTGTCTCTATATTCCCAGACTTGCTCTGTGGTTTTCCAAATACCTTCTAAACATCCTTCCAGACAAACAACTCATTTTTTCCCATGCAGGTTCAAATTTGAAGCCTAAAATCATTACTTGGAGTTTAAGTCAACGCTGCAGGTTGTCAGTTATCTATACTTTTAACCCTAAATGTATTGAAAACCACAACAAGGTGAGGTTACAACACCAACAGTATCTGTAAGAGATTATTCCCTACTTTCATCATAGTACATAAGATTCAGTGTTTGCCGCCAGATATTGGGATATGGGAGGGTGGCTCCTGGGTGTGGCTAGCCACAGACCTTGCGCATGAGACTTAAAATGCAGGTGGAAAGGTAACAGATTTTAGGGTTTTCCAACCTTGGCTGCATCTCATGTTGGAAGGCACATTCCCAAGGCATAGTTGGCACGTTAAGGCAGTACTTAGGAGAACTACATGTTTTGTAAGGATATATCTACCACTGCCTCTAAGCCATATCAGTGAAGAATGCCTTTGAGAGGAACTGTATTTGGTATATGTACTGCAGGCAGGTGGTGCTGGAACAGAAATTGCAGAAGGCTGGAGCTGGGAGGAGTCTCTGACCTGAAATAGTCTCCCCTGAGGAGGAGCCGTGTTGTTTGCTGGAAAGGCAAGGCACCTGGGATACTTAACATTTCTCTTTAGTGGCGGCGGCGGCACAGGTCAAGTGCAGACTTGTGCTGCCACAGCTTTTCTCTGCCAAAGCAACTGATTTCACCACCCTCTCCTCAGGGAGAGGCAGGGCCTGGAGGGCTAGGGCTAGGCCAGGATATAGGATACTAAACGGGCTGCATACTTTCTGCTATCATTGGCAAACCGGCCTGGCAAATGACAGATTTTGTCTCCCTCCCCACTTCCTTTTTTCTCTCCCTCCCTGGGTATTGGGCCACATGAAGGATGAAACTATTGAACAGTGAGAACCAGGAATGACATGCGGGGACACAGAATCCTTCCATTTCTTTTGCCCGGGAGAGGCTATTCCCTGGTTGCCTTATTGCCTCTGTCTCCAACAAAAAGTCACAATTTCTCCCTTCTTACCAAACATACATATTTTGGGTGTTTTGCGCAGGTTTGGAGAATGGCTGCTATCTTGTTCATAATCACACTTTTACCATGTCCGTTCCCTTAGTTATTCCTTAGGATCAGTTGAATAAACTCTAGGGTTTTTAAGTTTGGTGCTATTCACACAGCCCAAATAATGCACTTTCAATCCACTTTCAATGCACTTTGAAGGTGGATTTTACTGAGTGAACTGGCGATCGTTAAGGCGCAGTGAAAGTGGATTGAAAGTGCATTATTTGGGCTGAGTGAATAGCACCTTTATGTGTTAAATTAAGGCTAGGTTTTTGGCTCATTGGGGGTTCCTCTACTATGGTTTTGGCTATGAGTTAACTTGGTGCTTCACTTGACAACTCAAGCACTCTTTCTCTTGACTTAGGGGAGGCTCACCACCATATAGTCTGAGCACCCTTAGTGAAAATATTGGGATAAATGAGGGGCAGAAAATTTGGGCTAAAGAATTCAACCAAACAAAGCTGTAGGCCAGAAAGACTGCTGTTAGAGCTTTTATTTGATGCTGGCTCTCAGTCTTCATTGACAGTGGGAGCATGGGTAGAATATAGATAGCAGCTGCATCTAAAATATGCTTTTAGATTATAGTATTTATTGGCAGGTTTTTTATAATATTTTTAGGCTGTCGAAGTTGTGTTTTTAACACAAGCATTTTATTATATTGTTCTTGTTGTTTGAACATTGGTGGTCATTAGGCTGTTGACTTTGTGTTTTAATTAGGCTATTAATGTTGTTTTATTTTGTAAACTGCCTTAGAAGCAATATGCTGAAAGGCAGCTTAAGCATATTTTAAATGAACAAACAGTACAATTTAGAAACAAAGGAAGAAATCAGGCTGTATTCAGACATCGTAACAAGTGGAAGTTTGTCCACAATGGGCATGTTTCCACGTCTGTGCACTGCCGTCACCCCTTTCCTTTACGCGCAGAGCATGACTGAAGGTTTCCTGGTTTGGGAAGCCTTTCCTCAAGCTGCAGGGTTGCCAGGTCCCAACTGGCCACCGGCACGGGATGGGGTGTAGGGTTGCCAGATTCTACATGTTACTTTTCCCCAGGGTCCATGTAATCAAATACGTATTGCAAGTTGGTAACTTAATGCTAGGTGCACGCAGGCCCAATTCAGACTGGGAACATGGTGTGTAGGGAAAGGGGACTTTAGCTTCCCTCCTCCCCTGCCTTTTCCCCAATTCAAAAATGGCCTCACGTGCAATGATGGGATACTCCTAGGCTTCCCCATTGGAACAGTGTCATTTCAGATTAGGGAAATGGCATGGGGGGAGGAGGCTTGAGTCTAGGGTTGCCAGATCCCTCTTTGCCACCGGCAGGAGGTTTTTTGGGTGGAGCCTGAGGAGGGTGGGTTTTGGGGAGGGGAGGGACTTCAATGCCATAGAGTCCAATTGCCAAAGCAGCCATTTTCTCCAGGTGAACTGAGCTCTGTTGGCTGGAAATCAGTTGTAATAGCAGGAGATCTCTAGCTACTACCTGGAGGTTGGCAACCCTACTTGAGTCCCTTAAATCATGTGCCTCAGTAGCCTGGCACAAATGCCCCCCATGCTTTGACTCACCGAGCAGGCAGGGAGAGTGGGCATTAGCAGGCTTAGTGGTACCTGTCTTGGACCTCCCCTTTTACTTTCTGGATGGTACCTGTTTTGGACCAAGATGGAACTTGAATTTTGAAATTTGAAGATACACATATAGGACTTTTGCATGTATATATTAGGGTTAGGATAGTAGAGTCTTTCATATATTTATATTGTGATGTGTCCCACTGCATTTTTGTTATTGTAGCACTTAATATACAATTTTGCTCTTTGTTGTACCTGTGCTGAGTCGCTCCTGTGCTGAGTACCTGGAGATTGGCAACCCTACACAGGGAGCAGGTGTACATATGGCCACTTCCTCCATGCAGTCGTACCCTCCAGATGATGAGACCATTGCAAGGAGGTAGAGGGCAGGGCCAGCATGCCAATGTCCATTCTCCCCACGACGCAGTGAGTCAACACACAGGGGGAGGGGCTTATCTGTACGAGGCTAGTCCTAATCCAAATTGGGCCCTCATGTGCCTGGGATTAAATCCACAGCATGAAACTCACAATATATGTTTAATTGTGTGTAGTTGGGCTCTCACACTTTTATCAGTCAAATCACAATAGACTACTAGGGCATGTGTGTGTGTTAAAGTGCTGTCAAGTCGCAGCCGACTTATGGCGACCCCTTTTGGGGTTTTTATAGCAAGAGACTAACAGAGGTGGTTTGCCAGTGCCTTCCTCTGCACAGCAACCCTGGTATTCCTTGGTGGTCTCCCATCCAAATACTAACCAGGGCTGACCCTGTTTAGCTTCTGAGATTTGACGAGATCAGGCTAGCCTGGGCCATCCAGGTCAGGGCACTAGGGCATAGAAGCTGACTTTGACTTTCAATTTTTTAATAATTTTGAATGGCCTCAACAATATTCACTATAAGGCAAGGGAAAATGTCAATAGCAAGCAAACCAGAATAGTGGCGCTCAATTTAACCTAACTTTCCAGGGGTCCTGCTCCTGAAATAGTATCCCAGAGGCAGCCCTAAGTCATTTTCCTTAAGAATTAACCACTGATGCCTCAAGGATGAATGCTGCTATTGGTTTTTGTTTGAGAATTAATTCTGGATAATGGCTTCTGTCCAAAAACAGTGTGTAGAATATGCATGCATGTGAAGGAAAGGATCGTCAACTTTGCTGCGGGGAAAAAGAAAATTAGAAGAAGAAAAAATTAAAGGCAAGCAATGATTGCCAGCTTAACCAGAGAAGTGTCACATTGTATGAGAGTTTCCCCACTGTAGAATATGTTTCTGTATGTCATTTGGCCCTAGGCCCATTCTTCTTGGCTCTTTCATTTCCTTATTCCCTTGTGACTTGAAACATCAGAGCTGTTTCCCAGGTGAAAAGCTCTGTGATAGTAATGGAAAAGAAACAAATGTTTCAACTGTTTCATTGCTCATGGCAGCATCTGCTGCCTACTGGTAATACGATTTTAATGGAAACCAGCAAACCAGTCAAATGAGTCTCCTTCTGGGTTTACTACCTTCTGGAGTTACTTCTGTATGGCCTGGGTAGATCTGAAGATACATTGTTCCCCTCTCCTCCATTTTATCCCCACAATACTCCTTTGAATCATAGAATCACAGAGTTGGAAGGGACCACCAGGGCCATCTAGTCCAACCCCCTGCACAATGCAGGAAATTCACAACTACCTCCCCACCCCCCCAGTGACCAGAATGACCTTTGAGATGGGTTAGGCTGAGAATGTGTGACTGGCCCAAGGTCACCCAGCAAGCTTCCATGGCAGTGTGTGTGTGTTAAGTGCCGTCAAGTTGTTTCCGACTCATGGCGACCCTATGAATCAAAGTCCTCCAAAATGTCCTATCTTTGACAGCCTTGCTCAGATCTTGCAAACATGTCCTATCTTTGACAGCCTTGCTCAGATCTTGCAAACTGAGGGCCGTGGCTTCCTTTATTGAGTCCATCCATCTCTTGTTGGGTCTGCCTCTTTTCCTGCTGCCCTCCACTTTTCCTAGCATGACTGTCTTTCCCAGTGACTCTTGTCTCATAATGTGACCAAAATATGATAGCCTCAGTTTAGTCCATGGCAGAGTGGGAGTCTAAACCTGGGTTTATCAGAACCTAGTCTGACACTCTAACCACTTTACCACACTGGCTCTCGTTACATCGAATGTCCAGAATATGTTAAAAGGAAAAAGGAAATGTTTCTGAGGGACATCCATTATGTGAGTCAGATATTGCTACATTCTGGAACAAAAGTCAATAATGTAACATGAGGGAATTTGCTTTTAAACAAGCAATATCTGATTGTCCTGGCAACCAGGATGAAATGGTGGAATGAAAATTGTCTGTGGAGCTGTGTGTATGTGAGCTTTAGGCTGAGAGCGCAGCTGGGCCCCGGCACGATAAATGTAATCTATCATGGGAACCAGGCTCAGCCTGGTATCCAACGGTGCCTTTCAGATGTATATGTGTCAACCTGCCCGCTTTCCCCCCACTTGAGTCCTCGTACCTTTTCCTGTAAGTTGCTGCTACACACCTTATGCTTCCCAAATAAACTGCTTCTTAGACGACTCTGTCTGGATGGTCTGTTGTTTGGGATTTGACAGGCGGACTCAGACCTTACAGTGTACCTTTACCTCCCACATTTTCCCAGCCATGAATTTCAGTTCCTAAAGTATGGAGATGGGGGGGGGGGAGGATATTCCAAGAACTCAGCAGAGTGTGCTGTGTTCACTTCCTAATGGGTGTGAACCTTGGGAATATCTTCCTGCAGAAGCAGTGGTTACAGTTCCTCCTGCTCCTGGAAGCTACTTATAAAACTTAGGCTACCATCAAGTTGCATTTTTAGGCTATTACTCATGGTCATGGAAGCACAGATCTTGACCTCATTACATTAAACTGGAAAGCTTGGTCCCAGAAAGGAACCCCTTTGTCTAGTGTCCAGATTTGATGCCTATCCTGAGAATATATATAGTCAAAAATATTTCTTTAGTGTTACCTTTGGTAAATCTCTATAGCATTCTATGCAGTTGATTAACTAAGCAAGGTCATTAAGATTTATGCTCCAAAGAGCTTATGACAGAAGAAATCAATGTGTGAGGAACAGTAAATGAAAATCCTTCTTGGGAAAGGCATGAAGTTGGGTAGTCAGTGTACATTGTTTATGAGGAAATGAAGGAGCCATAATCAAAGTGATGGATGAATGGAAGAACCAGACGGCAGAGTCAAACTGGAAGTGGAGGCGGAGTAGGTGCACCAAGCAGGATTGTGAGGAATTAATAGCACTAATAACTCTTTCTCAGCATCTGGTCACTTTCATCTGCAGAACTGAAGTAGTTCACAGAGGTGGGTCAGCAGCATTCTCTTAACTAACGCATGATTATGGTTTACTAAGTACGGGTGCATTTTCGGTAATAGGTGAGATCATGCAACAATGACCTGTCAGGCAACTTACTATAGAGCATTGTACTTGTGACAGCAAAGGAGGTTGTTTATGCCATTTCAGCAACTACACCGTCCTATGTTTAAAAAGTGAGGCCGAACCACTGGAGTAGCACTTGCCTTACTAGGGCTCGTAAAACAGCATGCAAGTGGGGGCAATCAATACCTCTGCTATCAACAGAATAACATGTGCTTCAATGCTCCAATTATAGAAGAAAAGATAGGTGGAACAATTAAGTCCACAAACACAACTCTCCTCAGCTGGTACTCATAGGCCACACCCCAGCTCTCTTCCTACAGGGTACTGAACAAATTGTTCTTACCAAACACTTTCCATTATGGAAAATGATAGGGAGGTGTTTACTTCTTCCCCTTTGTTCTCAATACGTGAGGTCGGGGGGGGGGGAGAGAGAGATACCTAATGCAGGGCTCATTCAACAGGGATGCTCACAGGAAATGGATAATTATTTATTTAATATATTTATATCCTCCCTTTTCCCCTTAGATTCAGGGCAACTAACACAATGCAACAAGTTTGTTTCTTTGTTCATTAAAACATTTATATCCCACCTTTCCTCATGGTTCAAGGTGGCTTACAATAAGAGTTTCACAGCATATAGAAACATAGGGCAGGAAGACAGCCAGCTGCTTCAGGGCCAGATGTGACAGCTTCCTCATATCCGCCACAAGGACGCCACGCCCATTTTAAAAGGATTTTGAAATGCCACAAGGGGATGGGGCCCACAGTGCATTGGGCTGAGGTACTCTTGTTCCCCCTATGCCTTCTCAAGTGCCAAATTACTACACACCCACCCACAGCTGTTTTGGTGCTTGAAAAGTTGCAGGGGGGTGTCAAGAGCACCCCAGCCTTCCTAATCAGGATCGGACCCTCGTAGCATTTTTAAATCATTTTAAAACAGGGGTGGCATCCCATTGGAAGACACAAGAAAGCTATCCCATCTAGTTTGGCCGTAATAGAGATCCTGTCTGGGGTCATTAAATTGGTGGATCTAGAGAGATTCAACAAAACAAAGCAGAACTGCAAAACAACATGGGAACATAAGAAAAGCCATGCTGGATCAAACCAAGGTCCATCAAATCCAGCAGTCTATTTACACAGTGGCCAACCAGGGGCCTCTAGGAAGCCCACAAACCAGTAGCCATGAATAATCCCTCTCCACCATGAACATGTCCACTCCCCTCTTAAAGCCTTCCAAGCTGGCAGCCTTCACCACATCCTGGGAGTTCCACAATTTAAGTATGTGTTGTGTGAAGAAATACTTCCTTTTATCTGTTCTGAACAGCTCACCCCAGCTTCAGCAGATGATCCCCTGTTCTAGTATTATGAGAGAGGGAGAAAAGCTTCTCCCTGTCCACTCTTTCCCATGCATAATTTTATAGACCCTCTTCAGCTCACAGCCACAAAGAGACCAAGCAAACAGATTTAGGCAGAGTAGTCTTTGAATGGGGGGACAACAAGTTTTTACTGACCCATTTTAATCCAGCTTCAGGCACAGCTCTGTGGCAGAAATTGTTCTTGTTGCACTGGTAGGCATCTCCAAATACGGTTGGAGAAAGGAAATGTGCTCCTTTTGATTTTGTTAGATCTTTCTGCTGCCTGTGCACTGTAGACAACTCAATATTACTGGAATGTCTTGAAATTGGGAGTTTAAAACAACGTTAAAGCGGTTTCAGACTTTTCTGTTTGGTCATACTGATTGACAAGAAGTGTGAGTATAAGATATATTCTGCAGGGTTTGATCCCTTCATTCATGCTGTTTAAATTATACGTGACACTTTTGAGTGAAATCATGCAAAGCTTTGGAGAGGGGTATCATCTAGGGTTGCCAACCTCCAGGTATCCAGCCGATAGAGATCAGTTCATCTGGAGAAAATGGGCACTTTGGTAATTGGACTCTATGGCACTGAAGTCCTGTCCTTCCCCTCCCCAAACACCACCCTCCTCAGGCTCCATCCCCAAAACCTCCCAACGGTGGCAAAGAGGGACCTGGCAACCCTAGTATCATCAGTTCACTTACTCTTTGAAGACGTTACCAGAGGTAGTGATCATGGTATCTGGAAGATGTGGTCAAGTAACTGAAGGAAAATGAGCTAAGGCTGAATCCAGGTTAGATGGAAGTGATGCTGGCTGGTAGAGACTGCCATGGATTGCCCTACCCACTTTGGATAGCATACAGTGGCATTTCAGTACAATTCTAAGGAGAGTTACTCCAGTCTAAGCCCATTCATTTCAATGGGCTTAGACTGGAGTTACTCTCTTTAGGATTGCACTGTTTGACTACCTCTGTGAAGAACTTAGGCCATTATTAGATCCTGCACTTTTGTTAGAACGTCAAGTAAATCCAGTGGCAAAGAACAATTTCTGTGTTGTTGCAGAAATTATCTCCCTTCTTGAGTTCCAGTGACCTGGTCATGCTTCTGTGACCTCAAGACTGGACTACCGAAATGTGCTCTGTATGGGACTGCCCATAAAGCTACAACTGGTGCAAAATATGGCAACTTGCCTACAATGCAAAGATGGAAGCATATTACTCTTACCTTGAAAAGCCTATATGGGATCCAGAAGCATACTGCTAGCCTGTTCAAGGTGCTGTTTTTGAACTTTAAAACCCTACACAACTGGGACCAGGTGCAGAAAAGAGCAACCAAAATGATTAGGGGACTAGAGCAACTGTCCCATGGGGAGCGGTTAAGACGCTTAGGGCTGTTTAGCTTGGAAAGAAGGCAGCTAAGGGGTGACATGATAGAGGTCTATAAAATTATGCATGGTTTGGAGAGAGTGGACAGGGAGAAGTTTTTCTCCCTCTCCCATAATACTACAACGCGGGGTCATCTGTTGAAGCTGAAGGGTGATAGATTCAAAACAGATAAAAGGAAGTATTTTTTTCACACAACGCATAGTTAAATTGTGGAACTCCCTGCCCCAGGATGTGGTGATGGCTGCCAACTTGGAAGGCTTTAAGAGGGGAGTGGACATGTTCATGGAGGAGAGGGGTATTCATGGCTATTAGTTAAAGTGGATACTAGTCATGCTGCACACCTATTCTCTCTAGTATCACAGGAGAATGCCTATTATATTAGGTGCTGTGGAACACAGGCAGGACGGTGCTGCTGCAGTCATCTTGTTGTGGCTTCCTAGAGGCCCCTGGTTGGCCACTGTGTGAACAGACTGCTGGACTTGATGGGCCTTGGTCTGATCCAGTAGGGCCTTTCTTATGACCAGCTTACCTGAAGGGCTGTGTCACCTTTTATGAGACTGTTCACCACTTCAGATCTTCCCATGGTTGAGTCCATCCTGCAAGCTGTCCAATCAGCCACAGCATGGGCCTGTTTTTGATAGTGGCTCCAGCACTACAGAATGCCCTCTCCAAGGAAGCACAGCAGGTTCCTGTACTGTCTACATAAGGGTTATACTTGTAAAGCCTTGCTTTTTCAGGCATTTGGCAGCTAGTTTATATGGAAGGATTCCCTGGAAGGGAAGTTGTATAGCAATTATTACTTTCTAATTGTCTATTATTAATTATTATTTTAAATTGTTTCCTGCCTACAAGTCAGGCTTCTGTAAGACGCCTTGAGCCACGGTGCTCAGCAGGAAAAACAACATATAAATGTGTTGTTAACTTCTGGTTTTGTAGCTTATATTGGGTATATTGTTTGCAACATTTGTTTTATTTAATAACAGGCTCTGAGCCTGACTCGTTGGGAAGAACGACATAGAAATCAAACAAATAAAGAAGTGGTGCTCAGCCCTCTGGAGTCTTCTAAAACAGTATATAAGTGGCCAGTCAAAAGAGGCAGGGGGTCAGACACCCCCTGACCCTTTAATTTGAGCACCAATGTGCTCTGATTCTCCATCACTCTGCCATGGCAAGGGAGCTGCTGCTAGTACTGAAGCTCTGGAAGCTTCCCCAGAGTGACGTCCATGCAATGCAGATGTGTTGGTATCCTATATTGGCCAGTCAAGGGCTTTGGCATTAATACATGACAGGAGGCAGCTGGCAATACTAACCCACAACCAGAGGTTCATATTAGGGTTGCCAGGTCTGGGTTGGGAAATACCTGGTGATTTTGGAGGTGGAGTCTGAGGAGGGCAAGGTTTGGAGAGGGGAGGGGCTTCAATGCCATAGAGCCGAATGGCCAAAGTGGCCATTTTCTCCAGGGGAACTGATTTCTATCGCCTGGAGATCTCCAGTTGTAATAGCGGGAGATCTCCAGGCACCACCTGGAGGTTGGCAACCCTATCCATCATTGATGGTTGCCTAGCAATCCACCACAAAAGCAGATAGCAGAGAAAGGGAATAAAGCCCTATACAACTGGGACTGCAGGCTTGCGAAAAGCTTCCAAGTAACATGTAACATATTCCTACAATCTCCAGAGCAGAACTGAGTCCAGATAGCAGTACAGATCCTGGAGGCTTAAGACTCACTCTTCAAAAAGCACCCTGTGGCCTGGAGCATCCGTCTACACCCAATCCAAACCCAAGCAGACAGCAGGTGCATTGCTTGACTAGCTAAGCTCTGCCTTAATCCCCTTTCTGTAAAGTTGCCATTCATTACCTGCCTCACTGGTTCCTTCTGAGCATGAACTAGACAAAGATTGCAACACATTTCACATGTTAAAAGTGCTACTAAAATTATTAACAACAACCGGTCCCCAGCACTCATAATACGGATTCAAAATGTCTCCCATCTGCAGCTTCAGTTGCCATCTGTTAGAATTTCTTTGCATTCATGCATGAAGCCGCCTCTACTGATGACGGCTCACAGCTTTTCACTAGAAGCTTTCCTTTCTTGCGTTCCTCACTAATGACAAGGCTGCCTTGATGCTGAGGGTGGGGACAAAAGTGTATTGATGGCACTGCTTTTGTGACTGACCGAGAGAGAGAAATTTGAGCTTAGGGGGAACTAAACCTACAGCAGGTGGAGATGCAAGCAGGTGGATCTTGAGATGCTGCCGCTGGCTTCCGGCTACACAAGCCCTGTTTTGTGTGGGGTCTGCTGCTTTTCTCCATGTTCCAGGGCTATTCCTAGGGCTAGGTGGATCTTGAGATGCTGCCGCTTGAGATGCTAGGTGGATCTTGAGATGCTGCTGCTGGCTTCTGGCTACACAAGCCCTGTTTTGTATGGGGTCTGCTGCTTTTCTCCATGTTCCAGGGCTATTCCTAGGGCTATTCTGACTGATGCGTGAGACACAAATCTTAGCAAAGACGTATTTCATCTGCGGAGCAAGACCAAACTAATCGTACAGACTGCATGTGCATGTCCTTTTACCACCCAGATGTTGGCATTTCGTGGTGTGTGCGGTGCTCCCCTTTATACATACAGGCACACATCTGCAAGGGGCCATTGCTGGACATTTGTCATTGCACAAATGCAGTTTTGGTCTAGTGACATGTTTCCAGAAATTAACACTTTGGATGCACCTCTGTGTACTGTGAGGAAAAACATGCATACAAAAACCGAGTCCTTGCTGACCCAGGGCCTACCATAGAAGGAATTTCAGTCAGAATCAAAGCAACTCACAACACTTATTATGCTAAAACAGTTTAACAATTTTATTAACTAAAACAGTCTTTTTAACAATTTGTTGGAAAATTATGTGGCCACAATTTATATTGGCAACAGCTGCAATAGCCTTGGCGTAGCATGGGGGCAGTAGCCTGTACATCAGCCAGCCCCAATGTGGGTATAAGGGGATGGTGGTACTGGGATTGTCACCTGGACGTTTGCCACTAGGTGATTCCCCCACCACTTGGGGAGAGACCCTTTTGCCCAGCCCAAGCAGGGCATAACCGGCCTAAATCATCTCCCCAAAATCCCTTATTGGGATCCCCCAAGCCAGAGGAAAGGGGCATGCAAGCCGCTTTACCCCATAAAAGACTACAGCCCCATGTCACACTGCCCAAATTGTGACAAGTAAACATTAATACATTTAAACCTAATCAAAGGGAGGGACGGTTGGGACAGAGCCAGAGACGGACTGAGCTTCGGAGGCAAGAAGCCCCCAATTTATCCTCCCAAGGAGGACCAGAGAGAAAACTGGTAAGCTGCAGTACTGCAGTCCAAGCTTCTGCTCACGACCTGAGTTCGATCCCGACAGAAGTCGGTTTCAGGTAGCCGGCTCAAGGTTGACTCAGTCTTCCATCCTTCTGAGGTCGGTGAAATGAGTACCCAGCTTGCTGGGGGTAAAGGGAAGATGACTGGGGAAGGCACTGGCAAACCACCCCATAAACAAAGACTGCCTAGGAAACTTCGGGATGTGACATCACCCCATGGGTCAGGAATGACCCCGTGCTTGCACAGGGGACCTTTACCTTTACCTTTTTATCATTAGTAGAGTTGCCACCTCCAGGTCTGGAAATACCTGTGGGGGGTGGAGCCTAGTAAAGATGGAGTATTGGGAGGGGAGGGACTTCAATGTGGTATAATGACATACAGTCCACCTTCCAAAGTGGCCATTTCCTCCAGGTGACCTGATTTCTGTCGCTTGGAGATCAGTTGTAATAGCGGGAGATCTCCAGATCACCACCTGGCAACCCTAACCATAAGCAATGCCGCAACAGTAAACATATCTGGGCAAACAGCAAAGGTTGCAAAAAAATAATCACACTTGGTATCAGGCATTAGAGCTGCCAATATTCAGAAAGCACAAATCTGGCAAGAAGCAGAAGTGGGATCACCTATTCGCGTGGGTCCAGAGGAGTCAAAAAGCAGAGTTGTCAGAAAACACTCTGTTCCCCTAAGGTGCACAGGCTATTTCACATGCTCACAAGCCCCACCAAAGAATACACCCATGCATAATAACAGGCCAACACAAATAAATCAACCACAATCCAGATTCCTATTCTGCCACAAGCACAAAGCAAGAACAAAACATAACTCAAGCAGGTGTAAGCACTGTAGTTTGCAGGTTTAATTACCTATATGACAAACATACATGCAGCATATTATAACACATTCTGGAAAACAATTCATTCATTGTACAGACAGGAAACCCTGAGCTCAGGAGTCTCTAATTCAAAAAGACAATCCATAGCACAGATTCAAATCCCTCGCGGAGCAAAGCTCTCAATAAAGGGAGCTGTGCTGCAGGGTAATCACTGAATCAGTGACAAAGTATTCAAAATGCCCGCAAAGCAGCAGACCATTCAACAAAATAAGAAAAACCGAAGAAAAAGCCAAGCAGATGCACACAGGGTCCTCTCCTGTGAGCCTGACAGTTTTGATTGTTCTGGCAAGAGGGATGCGTGTAGGGTTGCCAACTCTGGATTGAGAAACACCTGGAGATTTTTGGGACGGAGCCTCAGGAGGATGGGGTTTGGGGAGGGACTTCAATAGGGTATGGTGCCATACAGTCCACCTTCCAAAGCGGCCATTTTCTCCAGGTGAACTGATCTCTGTTGGCTGGAGATCAGTTGTAATAGCAGGAGATCTCCAGCTAGTACCTGAAGAAGGGCAACCCTAGTTGTGTGGCTTGCTGCACTGCTTTAAAGCGTCCTGGTGAAGGCAAGGAGGACAAACTAGCCAGCCAGGAGGAGACTTCCTCATGCAAACTCAAAACTTCCCAGTAGGTGGCAGGTATAGGAAGCCACCTTGGCCAGCCAATTTCTGGCTAGATGGCAACTCTGCCAAGCGTAGGGTACGGGGAAGGATGTCCCATAACTGAGGTACTACAAAAAGAAGCCCCCCCCCAATCCAAGAGGTCATTTACCTTGTTTCTAAAAATAGGAGCACACTGAGCAAGACCTCAGATGAAGAACAAAGTGAGAAAGCAGGTTCACACTAGAGAAGGTAGTCCTTTAATATATCTGCTTGGAGAGTAGACCTGTCTTGCTGCCCATGGGGGGCTCCTTTAAATGCACTGCTCAAGCTGATTACATGTCAGCTAAACCTTCTCTCTCCATTGTTAGAGAACTGATACCAGTAAACTCCCCAGAGTGGTTGCCATAATAGACATCTGTATCTGGCCTCTGGTATAAAGCAAAGTGATTATGGAGAAGGCGCAGCCTTTATTATGGAGAAGGCGGACTTTTTGAAATGCAGATTTTCATGCATGGAGATGCATCCAAAATCCCTTCTGCATCTGGTCACTCTAGACTTAGTCATAGCAATTGCAGTTTTCTGTCAACCATTGTAGGCTTCTAGCCATATCAGCAAAGATGGTCCATGTACGCTGGAACTATACACTGAACTCAGCCCAGATTTGTGTTTGGCACTCCAGTGGAAAAAGTTGTCCAAATTTTCACCTGCAGGAAGGCACCTCTGCCAGGAGAGAAGCGTTTCCACTGGTTGTTCTGTCTTACGGCAAAGCTGGACCTCACCCCTTGGACTGTTCCTGGGAGGGTCCCTGCCCCCCCTCCCAGGGGCAATGTTTGTGAGAACATTTGCAAGAGGGGAGACAGGAAAGTTCCATCCAGCTGAGCTCTTCTCACCGGAGTTTGGATCCAACTCTCACTTTTCAGGAAATTTCCATATACATAACTTATACATAACTTATTCTGGAGATAGTGGGGTCAGATTTGTATTTTTTGTTTTGTTTTTGGTGCTTTATAATAGAAATGCAGTACGGGAGCACACAAACACCCATACACATACCAATCACTTCGTTATGCTACTTCTTCCTCCTCCTCTCCCACAAAAAAATTAAATTGGCTATGCTGAATTTGTTTATGAGTAGAAGATGGAGGGGAAACAGCTAGGAAAAGGACGCTTCTTTCACAGACTGGTTGAGCCTCACTGACAAGTAGGGTTGCCAACCCCCAGGTAATGCAATATAATAAACAACAATAGGCTCAATTTATATCAAACAGTATCAAGTGTATATTATTCAAAAAACATCTAACAACCATCCACAGACAAGGACTATGCAAACAAACATATAATCAAGCAACGGTGCTGAACAATGATTGTGTACTATGTACAATATATACAAGAAAAAGTCACCACCAGATAGGTGCTAGTAAAGTTCATCAAGCTTTCCAGCAAAAAATTACTTGTCTTGTTCGTAGACTCAATATTAAGCACCAAGATTCTTCCATTTCTTGAAGTTCCCTTAAAAGGGTAATGCCAAATGTCTGGTGGGGACCACAAGTAAATCACTGATGTTCAGAACTGGGTTGCCAACCTCCAGGTAATACCAGATCTCCTGCTATTACAACTGATCTCCAGCCGATAGAGATCAGTTCACCTGGAGAAAATGGCCGCTTTGGCAATTGGACTCTATGGCATTGAAGTCCCTCCCCTCCCAAACCCTGCCCTCCTTAGGCTCCACCCTAAAAATATCCCACCCATAGCAAAGATAGCAACCCTACTGACAAGGCACTTCCAGCTGGATGGAGGTCTTGTGAGTTTCAAGTGTGATGATTTAGCACCTGCAACCCACACAGTCCCCATGTTGATCCACATACTGTTTGTTGGTAGTCCCAATGGACTAGTACAATCAGCAAAAACGACAGAGCCCAAATCAGCCCCTGTATCACCACTCTAGTTGATTCTTCTTTATCTGAGTTACATTTTTCATGATTTCCTCTTTGCTTCCACAGCCACTAGCATCTGCATGAAGCCTAACATTCACATCAAAAAACCAGGAAGCGGAATGGTAGTGACTGAATACATTGTGGGCCATGCCCACAACACCCACTCATGTGTTTTCTAATGACATATTATGCAAAAATGACCCAATGTAGACATCTTAATAGCTTTTCATTTTGCAATCCATTAATTTTGCATTTTCAAGAGGCTTAGGACATAAAGGTTAAAACCTCAATTGTCTTAGCACAGCTGAGGTTTTTCATGTCAATCTTGTTTCTCCTCTATAACCAGCCCAAGAAACACATGTATATACAACCTCATTACTACGTGAGGCAGACGTCTGCCCCCTTCTGGTAATTTTTCTTTTCCCCGGTCTCCCCATGCTTCCTGCTACCACCTGCATAAAAGGATCAAGGGGGCAGCAATATGGGTGATGGCACCAGCAAAGGAATGAGGTGCTCCCGACTTAAAGGTTGCTATCCAATGTGGGAGCTTCACTGGACCTCATGGCTGGTGCAGTTATTCAATATCCACATCTATCACTCCGCTACCGCCTATAAATTAAAGGAAAAAGTAAAGGCTTCTCCAGACAGAAGCTTCCCAGTTGGCTTTAGTTACAGCCCATTTCTGAGCTGCGCTGGCGGCCTGCACCAAAGTTTTCAGGAGGCCGGCGAAGGCCCACACCGGCGCAAGGGCCCACAGCACTGGCGTCAGGGAGGCGCACACCGGTGTTTGCGGCTTAGCTCTGGCGTACAGGGCCGGATGCCAAAAGGCCGCGGCGGTGACCCGGGAGGTGTTCCCGGGGCATAACGGTGTCCCGGGAGGCATTCCAGGGGCGTAACGGCATCCCGGGAGGCGTTCCCAGGGCATTATGGTGCCAACCAGGGGACGGGGCCACCAGTATGTGGCCTCCTGAGTCGTTTCGGCTTGGGAATGCCCCCTTCCCCCCCCCCAAGATACGCCATCTTTTAGGGGGCGTATCTCCCGTGCAACCCTCATAGGGCTTTTTGCACTGGGCGGAGGTTTCGGCCACTGCGTTGCCTCCTAAGCCCAGCCCAGGCATTCCAGTCAGGAATGCGCTGTGAGTGTTGCAGCATGAAGCTAGAAGTGGTCAGAGGGGGTGAGGTACCACGAGAAGGGCTCTCCTTTTGAACGGTGACACCTGCATTGATCCCACAAGACCCTGCTACATGGACCCCAAAAAATCAGTACAGGAATCTCCACAATATCCACATGGCTTGTGTGTCAGGAACACCAAATCAGCATGTAACACCCCCCCCAAAAAAGTCGTGTCTTCTGGAAGCAGCCTAACCATTAGATTTTGAGCTAAATAAGGGCAACCGCATTGATGCAAAACGTATTTATGGTACAGCTACAACAGAGGTAATTTCTATTCGGAGGTACCTGCTGCCGCTCCAATCTAGATTTTAAAATGAGACATGAGAAAAATGACATCATAGGATTCTCTTAGCAATAATTCATCTGAGGAGGGGAAAGGGCCACTCTTCCCTCAAGGCTTTTACAGCACAAAGGGTCCGAATAATCTAGACTCAGCCAGAGTTTGCATTGATAAAATTAATAATCATCTTGGCCAGCCAACATAAAGAAAAATAAATAATACACTTCCCCCAGACCCCTAGCACATCTTTGGGGAATTATTATTGTTTAAAATGAATGGGGATACCAATTACAATGAACTGTGTTAAGCAGACACAAAGGCAGGTTAAATTTAAGTACATGCCTGGGAATTGGGGTTGCCAGGTCCCTCTTTGCCACCAGTGGGAGATTTTTGGGGTGGAGCCTGAGGAGGGAGGTGTTTGGGGAGGGACTTCAATGCCATAGAGTCCAGTTGCCAAAGCGGACGTTTTTTTCCAGGTGAATTGATCTCTATCGGCTGGAGATCAGTTGTAGTAGCAGGAGATCTCCAGCTAGTACCTGGAGGTTGGTAACCCTACTGGGAATTGCTGCATGCTAAGGTTTGCTCTGCTTCTGATTCATAGCTTCACTTTACAGTTTCCCCCCAGTTAACAGAGGGTCACTCTCTCTTAATGAGGTCTTCTACATTTGGGAGTACCTTTTTAACCTGGGGAATTTATTCATACTTTAGCCACAATGTTGAATTGCTAGATACTCAGCATCACCTGTGCTGTTCAGAATTTGAAAGCCAAGCTGGGTTAGACCCAGGCCAGTCATTTTTGTGACCTAGGCAAGGCTAACTACTTGTGTCGTCGTCGTCCCCCCACATTGCTAACCAATTTTCAAAAACCGATGTCTTGTAGAAAAAATAAAATAAAAGAACAAAACATTTTATAAGACATAATTAATTATATTCCCTAGCACTTGGGGTACTTACCTTAAAATAAAAAAAATATAAATTGTCAGTTGCATTTTTTCAGGCCAGTCCTGGGCCCCTCTCAGGCCAGTCCTGGGCCCCTCTGAGGTCTGTGCCCTAGGCCACCGCCAGCACCGGCCCTGGCTAGACCTGGCTATTACTAGGATTAATGCTGCACCCTCCAGAAAGTCTTTCAACTGGACATCTGAGGGTGCTCCGGAAATGCTAGTTAATTATTAAGTTGGTTAGCGAAGGCCATCTAAGGGGAACCCATCTTTATGGAGAGACGTGTGCCTTGATTATTGTCCCTTGAAAACCTCGGGCAGGAATATTTACCAGAAGAAATATACTTTTCCCCTAGAGGTGGGTAAGCCAGTTTAGCACTCTGCAGCAGAGAGTGGAGGGTGTGATTCTCTTAGCGGCTTGGGTTGTTGTCGTATTCCAAAATCCCACTGTGCCTGGTAACCAAAAGTGGCTTTGGCATCTACGCCACAAATTTTAACGGCTGAAACAATAATCCCACAACTGAAAAGCTGCTGAAACCCACAAGTCTGAAGGAAAATAACAAGCACTGGTGGCTACTGGAAACATCAATAAGACTTTTTATAATTCAGTCATAAAAATCAAACCTTACACAGTGAAACAGAAGCAAACAATTATAGCACGAGGGACGATTTTTGAAATGTTATCATAGCACGAGGGACGATTTTTGAATGGAAACCCACGAGTCTAGCTAGCCTGCTCTAAAAACTACACCGCTGCTTTTGTAAACAACACCCCCGGGATGCTTCTGTAGAAGAAAAGGGTTGCTGGGTGAAAGGATAACAGGTTGCCCTAACTTCCACCCTCTCCAAGCATGCCTAAAGTCCCGCGCTTTGCTGTATTTTGCAAAGAAGCTAGCCAGGGGTTCTAGTTGAGGAGAGTGGTGAGATCCTGGACTTTGGCCTGGCTTTGCTCGAGCGCCTCGGCGCCTGTGAAAGCCCAGCATTTGGAATATGTGCGGGGTTAGTATTTCCCAAGAAGGGAGGGAGCCCAACGAGGTTCCGCCGAGGCGGGACGGTTACTCTGGAGCTCCCAAAGAGTTGCAGGGACTGCACGCCTGCTTCTCTCTCTCTCTCTCTCTCTCTCATCTTTTAAAAGTAGAGTCTGCCAAAAGCTGGCCAGAACCTAAGAAGCCCGACTGGCCGGACAGGATCATTTTGCAGCGTCAAGCTTTTCTCGCAAGCCCAGGACGAGGGGAAGGCGCCACACCCCACACGACGCCCATCCCCAACCCTGCAGGCACCGCACCCAGAACCGCTCCTGCTAGTTTGTGCAGCTGGGGGTGGATGGGATGGGCCAGGGCAGGGCAGGGCTAGTCCTCGCATCTTTGCATCCCTGGAATTCCACCTTTAGAGTCCCTGCTTGGCAGGAGCCTCACCTGCTTAAGGTGGAACTGGCTGACCTGCACTGCCTGAAAGCCTGCCTCTGTGCTGATGTCAGTGGCTAGGGAGAGGAGGTGTGACCATGTGTGTGTTGTGATACGGCCCAGAGGAGAAAGTCCTGTCCCGGGAAAGGAACTGCGTGGAGAAGGACAGGCATGGTGTGGGTTGGTGTGGAGGCGCAGGTGTCCCTTGAGCAGAGAAGCTCTTTTTGACTAAGCAGAGGGAGGGCCGGCCTGACGCCTGGACTCACCTGTGAATAAGCAGCCAACTTTCTGGAGTGCCAACCTGCCGCTCAGGTTACCTGGCCGCAGAGGAGTGCGCAGCGAAGGGCTGTAGGAAGCCACAGAGGGACTGACCCCTTGCCCACACAAGGCCTCAGGGTCACCCCCGGGAGGAGCCAGGCTGCTTTCATGTCCACCTCGCCGAGCTGCCATGCAGGAAAGTAATTTCTTCTTGTCGGCCCTACAGCCGGAGGATGGCGTGTGCTCCTTGGCACTGCCCTCGGACCAGCAGCTGGACAGGAAGAGCAAGGAGACGCAGGACACCGAGGGGCTCAAGAACGCCCGGGTGCAGGAGCAGGTCCGCATGAGGATGCTGCAGAAGAGCCACTCGGCCCCCAGGGCGAACGGAGCTGGGCCTGACTACGAGCCGAAAGGTAGGCCCTGGGCTGGACGAGTGGCGAGGCTGGGGGTGGGCCTCCTACGAGCGTATGGGGCATCACTTGGTGGAGCGTGGTTGTGTGCGCGTTGGCCTTTATGTGTGTTTATTAAGGGCCGTCAAGTCGCTTCCAATTTATGGTGACCCTGTAAATCACTGGTTCCCAACCGGGGGTCCGTGGACCCCCAGGGGTCCGCAAGGACTAAATTAAAGTCCGCGAAACAAAGTGATAAACCCATAACAAATTAATATTTTCAATTAAAAGTTCTCTATCATAAAAATATATATTCAAATATTATTCCAAGTTTAATGTTGAACGAACAGTGATGATTAAAGTTTACTTTCAAATTCTCGGAATTTTTATTCTGAACCTTGGGGTCCCTGCACCGAACAAAAAAGCCCTAGTGGTCCCTGGTCAAAAAAAGGTTGGGGACCACTGCTATAAATTAACAACCTCCAAAATATCCTATTGTTAACAGCCTTGCTCAGGTCTTGCAAACTGAGGGCCGTGGACTCCTCGGTTGAGTTAATCCATCTCATGTTGGTTCTTCCTCTTTTTCTGCTGCCTTTAACTTTTCCTAGCGTTATTGTCTTTTCCAGCAACTTTTTGTCTTCTCATAATGTGGCTAAAGTATGATAGCCTCAGTTCAGTAACTTTAGCTTCAAGGTAGAGTGCAGGCCTGGTTTGATCTAGAACCGTCCTGATATGACTTTTTGATGGTCCACGGTATCTGTAAAACTCTCCTCCAACACCACATTTCAAATGAGTCAACTTCCTGTCAGCTTTCCTCGCTGTGCAACTTTCACACCCATACATAGTAATAGGGAATACTATCGCATGAATTACTTTTGTCTTGGTCACGCGTCCTTACCCTTAAGAATATTGTCTAGCTCCTCCATGGCTGCCCTTGGAGAGCCAGCGTGGTGTAGTGGTTAAGAGCAGTGGTTTGGAGCGATGGCGTCTGATCTGGAGAACCGGGTTTGATTCCCCACTCCTACACGTGAGCGGCTGAGGCTAATCTGGTGAACTGGATTTGTTTCCCCGCTCCTGCACACAAAGCCAGCTGGGTGACCTTGGGCAAGTTACAGCTCTGTTAGAGCTCCTCAGCCCCACCTACCTCACAGGGTGTCTGTTGTGGGGAGGGGAAGGGAAGGTGATTGTAAGCCGGTTTGAGTCTCCCTTAAGTGGTAGAGAAAGTCGGCATATAAAAACCAACTCTTCTTCTTCTTTAATTCAAAGTGCTTCTCAAACTGCTCAGTAAGATAAATCAGCATTTGTAGCCCCAGCTCAAAGCTGCTATGAGACGCTAGCTTTCACTATTGAACTCTCCTACCTCTTTCCCTGCTGTGCCTTAGTTTTCCTGATACGTAAAATGGGGATGACCAGCTACCCAGCACAGTATAGATACACTAATCTACTGGCCTGTAAAACAGGCACAGAGAAGGAAAGGTGCCGTGGAGGAGTTAGCGCAGCTGTTATGCTCTGAATGCTGCTTCCAGGAATATACGGTGTGGGGGTGACTGGTTTAGTCGGTGCTATAAGTTCATTCCAACTACATTGTTGTGTTCCGTACAAAAGGTGAAGCCGTCACCAACAGGTTTGTTAGTAATGATGGGGTTGTTTCCCGGGATCTCTAGGAAGCTGGCTTGTCCATTCAAAGATTTATCCTGGGCCCCAAAGACATTCAAAGATTAATCTAAAATTGAAGCAAAAAAGCAAAACGATGTCTTGTAGGCCCCTTAAAGGCAAGACAGATTTATCGTAACATAAACTATCATGGGCTAGAGCCCAACAACGGATGGAGTGAATCTTTTATTTATATATACACACACACACTGGGGGAAGGGTCTGTGGTCTATGACATGGTCTATGGTCTACGACATTTCTATAGGAAAGTCTAAGGCATAAAAGATAAGCACCGATGATGATATGCTATCTGAGGATGACTAATTGAGTTTGGAGGTGAATTCTGTCTGCTGATTAGTCTCTTTGTCTGGAAGAATGTCTTACTCTGCAAGTTTAATCAGATACAGAAACCCCCACCCCATAACTACTCCAAGCATCTACACATACTTATTATGGAAGGGCTTTGGCTATGGCTTTGCCCTCTTCTGCTCTGTATAAGATGGTCAAGTTC
The DNA here is from genome assembly GCF_029931775.1 of Euleptes europaea. Classification (NCBI taxonomy): domain Eukaryota; kingdom Metazoa; phylum Chordata; class Lepidosauria; order Squamata; family Sphaerodactylidae; genus Euleptes; species Euleptes europaea. Next base: position 98,394,218 of record NC_079317.1, on the reverse strand, counting down.
TCTTGCACCTACATTACGCTTGTTATACCAACCTAGTTTGGACTGCCACTCCCCGGCTTGGGGGGAGGCGGCTCTAGTTGGAACAATTTGAACATTTATTTCTCTTTGTTTTGAATTAGCTTTTCCTGAGGGAACAAAGCCACATTTACCACTCCCAAGCTACCATCCTGTCCCTTTTGTGCAATGTGTGGCCCTCTACCATAGTAGCTGGTTAGATTTTTTCCTCCACACCATATCCATATGGCTTGCACAACCCGCTGAATGGGCAGAAGTACTGCTTTAATATGGTCTAGTCATTGCTACCATGTGCCATCTGCTTGGGAGTGATTACAGTATAGCGCTGTGACCCTTGAACTCATAAGGGTTTTCTTCTTAGTAAACATACTTAGGATTAGATGTACTCAGAAATAAATCCAATAGGAGTTACTCTCAGGTAAGTGTGCATAACAATTATCTGTGACAGCCCAGTGAATCTGGAGACTGTGCAGGGAAGGGACTTGAACCTGTACTTTCTAGGCCCTTACTCATCACTACTTGTCTCCTTCCAAAGCTAGTAACTTTCGGATGGGGCACAGCACAGCCTAGTAATTAGAATCTGAATAATTGTGACTGGAACCTTCTAGAAAATTGGGAGGATTTAAAGACTGTAAATCTGTTGAACAGGGGTGTCACCTGAGTTTCCCCAGCAGTGAGCCTTATAAGTCACCTTATGGTAGGGTTGCCAACCTCCAGGTGGTGGCTGGAGATCTCCCACTATTACAACTGATCTCCAGCCGATAGAGATCAGTTCAATTGGAGAAAATGGCTGCTTTGGTAGTTGGACTCTATGGCATTGAAGCCCCTCCCCTCTCCAAACCCTGCCCTCCTTAGGCTCCACCCCCAGAATCTCCAGGTATTTCCCAATCTGGAGCTGGCAATCCTACTTTATGGGCTGGCATTCAACTCATGTAGCTTTCTCCTGAATGGTAATGCTGTGGTGGTGAAAGGTGAATCTGTTGAATTACCGATTAGCCGCAACTTTTAAAGGAACAGAGCCTAGGTTGGGGAAGGAAAGTAGCATCCCTAGAGCCAAGTGTGTTCCTATTAGTGTGGAAGTCGGGCTTACCTGGGTTGCATTGCCCCTACTTGTTTTGGGCTCTGTGTTTGGAGGCCTAGATTGTAATACACAGATTAGGAAAGGCTGCTTGTAATTTATAACCCACCTGTCACGGTGGAACTATTCCAATCACGTAAGCGCCCTGTCACCAAAACTAGGGCAAGCTTCCAGTACTGAATGGGAAGCTTGGTAGTTGCCTCACTGGGATACTGGCTGCACAGAAGGGACTGAATGGCCAAAAAACCTGGGGCTAGTTTAGGGTTCACCCCACACACACACACACCCAAAGAACCCCAGAAACGCAGCCTTAACTGCCCTGATGTATTTGATCAGTCGAAAACAATTCCTGATTCATCTTTTAGTGCTGCTATTTAGCCTCTTAATATTGAAGGTATCCACCCAAGGAGCTAGGTTAAAGTTGACATCTTCTATCAGGATGTGATGAATCAGCGGTGCTGTACTCTCCAACCTTCACAATGCTGTGGAGAAATTCATGGGGCAGCCCAGGCCTTGGTTTGCATTTGTGCTGTCCCAATGTCTTCTCAGTTATGACCCATTTCAAGTCTCTCTTTGGTGTTTCTCAACCTGTAAATGAGAACCATATCATTCCATGAAATCTAGGCTCAGTGGCATCTAGCTCTGTGTCTTCACAAAACTGAAATTTCTGGATGGCTACAGATCCATGGCACTGGGTTGTGTCAACGTTTATCCTTTGAACTGCACTGAATTAATGCCTTATCACCAGAGGGTAGGCAGCACCTGCAGCTCACTTTCTTTGCGACTGTACCCTCCCTTTGATCTATCAGTCTGAATCTAATTATAGAGTCTAATCCCCCACCCTGCCCTGGTATGTCTGTCCTGTCCCTTGAGGTCCTGTCCAATAGTCTGACAGGAGAATGCTGGAGCTGCTGAAAAAGGGGAAGAAAGGGTGGGCAACCAGCAAGGAGTCCCAGTTCCTGCTCATAACATCAACATTATGCGTGCCTTAAATAGCATGTTTAAAAGAAACAGGCTTAAATTTCTGTTTATCCATGGATTCTCAGAGTCAGTTGGACTGGTCAGTTTAATTCTGAGTCATAGATTTGCAAAGGGCCTCCTGAGTAATGTAGCCCAACCAACCCCCATCAACAGAATTGAGCGGGGGCAGAGGAGACGAGGATGATCCGGGGCCTGGAGAACAAGCCCTATGAGGAAAGGCTGAGGGAGTTGGGAATGTTTAGTCTGGAGAAGAGGAGGTTGAGGGGGGATATGATTGCTCTCTTTAAGTATTTGAAGGGCTGTCACTTAGAGGAGGGCAGGGAGCTGTTCCTGTTGGCAGCAGAGGATAGGACTCTCAATAATGGGTTTAAATTGCGGGAGGAAAGGTTGGATATTAGGGGAAATTTTTTTACAATAAGAGTTGTTCGACAGTAGAATCGGCTACCAAGGGAAGTGGTGATCTTCCCCCTCACTGGCAGTTTTTAAGCAGATGCTGGACAATCACTTGTCAGGGATGCTCTAGGCTGATCCTGCATTAAGCAGGGGGTTGGACTAGATGCCCTGTATGGCCCCTTCCAACTTTATGATTCTGTTAGGATTTCCTGGCTTTGTGTAAGGTTAAGTACAATCCTAAACACACCATGAACTTCAGTGGAGTCAGAAGAATGCAACTCTACTTAGGATTGTGTTGTCACTTTTACTGAACAAACCATGTGACTTTAAAAAGTCGTGTGAAAAGGAAGGAATTGAATACATGGAGCTTTCTCAGTGAGGCAGAAAGTCAATTCAGACCAACGTTAGTACTTCCCAGTGGTCGGAGAATTGTGCAGTATCTTCTCAGAGCAGAAGCTCTTTATTCGTTTACAGAGCTTTGTATGGCATGAATATGATTGACTCTGACTGGTTTTATAGCAGGAGAAGGCTGCAGTTCTAAGCATACATCCCTAGAAGTAAGTCCCATTGAAATCAGCAAGACATAAATCTGACTTGAATCGTATGGTTAGAATAATGTTGTAAGGCTGCAAACATTATCATGCACAATGTGGAAGTCTGAAATTCTACATAAATTTTTCTGTCCTGGTTTGGGGAAACAGGAGTTAGGGAGAGGTGGGACCTACCTTACAGAAACAAACCATACGCTGTAGGCATATGTTAGTGGATCTGTTCAGACAACCTGATTGCGTTGACTGAAAGAGCTTGCCGGAGTGTTGGAGATGTGTCTCTTGCCCTCCTTCTCCTCCATTAATTATAACATCTAGCCCTAGACGAAAGTACCGTTCAAGTATACTGAATGCACATGGAGCAGAGCTCGGGGGGTTCCTGCGGCAGACCTCATCCCGTGGGGAGGGGAACAAAGGCAGGAAACTGAGAGGAGAGGGTGGGATGGAAAGGAATAGAGAGGCCGGTAATGCGAGGATGTGTGAGTTATTCATAATGATCAAACTGGGCCTAGGAAAATGCTGTGGGCATGACCTGCCCTAATTCTGCCCCAGTGTTCAAACACAGCAGCCCTGTCATTCACGATGGCATTTTCCTTACGATTCACATACGCCTGTGGCTAGCTCATAACCCAGCACAGTTTTAGAACTGGATAATAAAGAAATGTTAATACTGTACGCTTCCTTTCTTACCACCTCGCCCTTTCCTCAGCAGTCTTCAGATCCTAGTCATGCCAAAGTAAGCTTGAATTCCTTTTTTTTAAAATGCTTTGAGGTAGGATTATTATTATCCTCCTGCCGTGATTCTTTTCCCACCCTGCTGTCTTATGTGCGTGCCTGCCTTCCTACAGCCTGGCCTCACCCTCTTCATGGGGATCATTATTTTTCAGGCATTTGGGAAAAAAACTGTCAGCCTCTTGTGCTGTTCACCTCTTTTTTCTTCTTCTTCTTCTTTTTTTTTGTAGTGCCTTTTAACGAGATCTTGGTGGGGGGGCTCTTCTCTTTCCCTCCTTTAAAGTCTCTGACTCCAAAGTCGGTGACCAATTCTGCCTCCAGGCCTTGTGCCCCAGAAATCTCCGAGGCTGTGGCCTCTTCCTTGGTTTTGCTGACGTCAGAATCTATTGAGAAAAGAAGGGCAGGGAGGTCAGAGAATCATTCAAGCACTGCAGAGAAGGGGTCTGCAAAGAGGAAGTTTTTATAAGGATACGTCTTTGGTGCTGGGAAGCTGCACAACATCAAGGTCATTGAATGGGGAAAGCAGGAGATGGCTCCACAGCTCATAATGCTGTTAGCTACCCGATGCATCTGGTCCAACCACAAAGAAAGTAGGACTGCTGGGTCTGCAATTGTCTTTATTGTCCTGCATTCCTTCTGCGACCACGATGCAGCCCACAGGTGCCAGTTTTTGGTTTTGTTTTCAAATTTATAGCCCGCCCTCGTCCCCAGCAAGCCAGGCTCAGGGCGGGTAACAACAATTAAAATATAATAAATATATTATAATAAATATAATAAATATAATAAATAAAATATATAAAATACATAAAATCATCAACATAATTAAAACCATCATCTCAATGAATCACATTACACAGATGGCCATAAATGTACCTAGGTGCCACAGCTCAATAGACTATCAGCAGTTCAGCCCCCCACAGATTTCAAGAGTGGGGGGCGGGATAGGGAGGCCAGTAAAGATGGATCCTCTTACGGCTGTCCTCAGATATAGGCCTGGCGGAATAGCTCCATTTTGCAGGCCCTGCTGAACTTAAGATCCCGCAAGGCCCTGGTGTCACCAGGAAGACTATTCCACCAGGCTTTTTCAGCCCCGGCCCTTGCTGAGGACAGCTGCACTTTCTTCGGGCCAAGGACCACCAGCAGATTCCTGTTAGTAGAGCGTAAGGCTCTCTGGGGGGGCATACCTGTCTGGGTTTTTGCCCAAATGTGATGTTGGCATGTAGCCCGATACCATGTCTGCCCCCTTCCTCGCCCCCCAAGCTCCTGGGGATTCCGGACCACTGCCTGGCATCCTTAACTTCCAGTGATCAGGCAGAAAAGGTCCAAGTCTCTGCCCGGGCTCCCTCTTGCTTTTCAGATTGACCTGAATCAGGCTGTTGCCATTCTGTACGTTTTTGTTAGTAGTTCCATTGTGCCAGCTTCCTCGAGGGCTCAGTGCTTTACAGTGCTCTTTGGAATAGTTTGCTGGAGGAGGCCTGGTTTTCCCTTTCCTTCTGCCATTCCAGTGAGTGTGTGGAATGCTTGTTTTTCAAAGGGCATTTGGGCCAAAGTTCAGCAAGCAAGCTTGTATTTCTTTGCTGGTATTTGCTGGGTTCTGGTCTGTGAACTTTAGATTTATTCTTGATCTTGAACTTTTGATTACTTGTTCGTTAGCTGTTTTGAACAAATTCAGGAAAAATGAATTTTAAAAAAGCATTCCTTTCAAACTGTTTTACCTGCCTATTTTTCACCTTTTCTCTCTTAGGTCGTTTATGCATGGGAGTTTTACCTGAGGTTCGTTGCTCGCTGGATCCACACTTTCCTTTTGGGGGTCTATGCACCAGCAGTCTCCAAGCTCAAATCAAGTCCCCGCCCCTTTAAATGCTGCTTTGTAATTGGCTTACTTTGTAGTATTTACTGGGAGAGAAAATTCTTCCCCAAACCCAATTGCTGCATAAAAAAGCATTTTAAGAACAAAAAAAGGAGCAATCTGAAAGTGTGTGTGTGTGGGGGGGGGGTTTTGAAATCCAAGCCTCGGCTTTAAAAAGCCTTTCTTCTGCTCAGAAAGAGCTCCAAGGTAGTTGTGAATTTCCTGCATTGTGCAGGGGGTTGGACTAGATGACCCTGGTATGATTCTATGTTTCTATGAAGCAGGAAGCATTTGAATCCCCGCCTCTTTACACAATGCTTTGTAATTGGCTGTGAGAGAAACCAAGCTTGCGTGACCCGCTCTTTGCCT